>NC_083368.1:44265000-44865000 GCF_030254825.1 Meriones unguiculatus
CTCCCTTCAAAGACTTGCACAGGCCAAATTGTTGGAATGCTGATTTTCTTGACAACTCTAAACCCCCAAACTATGAGAATACGTTATGGTGTAGTTGGAGATAGCATAGTCAGATGTTTGCTTAAAACCTAGAGACTTTACGTGTTGCTTTTCATGTGCTGTGCCAAGTCTTGATAATACTTTTTCCCCCAACCAAGGGACCTCATAACCTGATTATGGTTATTGCTTTACAAACAGTTTTGACAGAAGGTGGCTGCTAGAGCTTAACATATGTCCCGGTTCCATGTGATGGAGCCGGTTCTTGCAAACTAAGCTCAATGTTTATCCTTTGCTGAAGTCAGCAAATAGAGTTAGAGAGATACCCAGTCATCTATCACACCAAATAAAAGGACATAACGGCTTTCAAAAGGGTTTTCCCACTTACCCAAAAGGCTTTCTGAAAGCTTCTACCTCTGCAAAAAAGAAAAAAAGGAAAAAAAAAAACGAAAAAAAGAAAAAAAAATGAAAAAAAGAGAAAAAAGTTAGACCAATTATGGCAGATTGCATGAAACATGAGAACGTCACAGTAACGGCTACTTTTCATTATGTTTGTCTTTGGGTCATGATCAACGAACCGGAAGTTATTGATATGGTATCAAAAGAGAGATTGGTATTCTGAAGGATGGTTCTCTGGTGTCTAGGATACTGCTGTAAGGATTATCTGAAAGGGAAACGAGTCTTTCAGGTGCATGTTCTAAAAGCTTTGATGGACTGGAAGTAGCGTGGAGAGTTGTACCATCGTGAGGGTGGCCTAAGACTACAATGCTAAAGTATGCATACCTCAGTTTCAAAACTTTTGAAAGGAAGTCTCAGCCACAGAATGCATATACCTGTAGAGTTTTGCATGGGTTTTATATGAATACAATTTTAAAAAAAATAGCTGCTTGCACATTATACCAGAAAAACCTCCAAAACTGCAATTGCTTTGAAAATAGATTTTAGGTTTTTTGGAGTTTTCTGAAATGCTTGGTCTGTATTTTGATAATTGTGCATATTATGTAAAAATGTTGGTGGACCCATAAATGACCAGACTTTTTCTAAGAAAAATGTTGCTTTAATGCATTTCATGAATTTTTACTCTTCTATCATTGCTTGCTAGTAATAGCAAACCTGCTTTTCTGCATCTGCTTTGCGTAGCTGTTGTAAGGCTTTGAACTAATGTATGTATTTATTGCTTGAACTTCTGTGCATACCTTATAAAGCATAATGTCTGACAATTTAAATGGCTCATGTATTCTTGCTTCTACCATAAACTGATTATGGGGACTATGGTCTTTTGTATACAGCAAATTTTAACTGTAGCACAAACATCTGTTTATGTATTGGTGGGATATACCTGTTTTATTTATCTTCTTTGAGGTAAACTAATTTTTGATACTTTTCATTACTGTGTACTGTGTTCATACTTTGAATTCTCTGACGTTAGAAGTCACGGTTGAGAATTGTAACAGCTGTTATTTGTTCTGTATTCATGGCTTTCACTGCTGAATAAAATAAAGGACCAAACCTAGGATTTGAAAGAAAACTGTCTACCTCTAACACCAGGGAGTTATCAGATTCTATTTTACATAGTTTGAGTCTACAAAGACACAACTGCTTAAACCTAGTGGGCTTAAGACTAATATTCTATGTGTTGGATTCATGGCATCGTTGTATTGTTTGAAAATCAATTAAAATTTTATGTGACTGTTACAAGTATTTGGTAGAATTACCACTACCTGGGCTTTTTTTTTTTTTTTTTTTTTTTTTGATAAGTCAGATAAAGACAAATGCCATCAGCATTCTGTGTCTACAGCTGCTTAACTTCATAAGAATGCATTTCTGTGTGATTAGGGAATCGAAGAACAGCCGCCTAGGAACGGAGCTACAGAAGTACACTTAAAATAAATGGTCCTGGACTTGAATGTCCCTGGGCAGATTCAGTTGCAAAAATCCAATAGACTATTCTGTAAAGTTTTCAAATTGGGTGTTTACATTTTTTGAGCATTTGTAAGACCTTTTTTTGTATTACTCATGTCAGTGTTAGCACACACCTGGACAGTAATTTTACTCGCATACTAGCTATTGAAGGAAGCACAGCTTACTCTTGTTACTTCATTCATTCTGGTTACAATGAAGGGGCTTTTTTTTTTCACCGTCCATGAGCACTGACAAATCTTACTGAGCAGAAGAGAAAGATGTACATTTTCCTATAGAATTAATGTATGAACAGTGTGTCACTACAGCTGGATGTAAAGATGTATATGAAACCATTTCATTCGTTGGTTACATTTCTGAAGTACAAATAAAAAATGTGATTCTTTTTTGACCCATTTACAACCACTAGGATTTTATTCTATCTGAGAGACCATTCTTGCATTTTAGACTCAAGCTATAAAGCCCATGTCCTGTGATTTGTTTAAAAATAAATTCCTAAGAACTGATGAATTCCAAAGTAGCTCATACTCAAATGTAGTCAGTAAAGATTTTAGCTGCTTGTCAGATGCATTCTAATAAGGAATATCCTCAGGTTCAAATTTGTTCTCTTGTAGCCTTCATTGTTTATTTTCCTGTTTTTATTCGAATAGACCTCAGCATTGTAAATGTTAAACCTTAAAACATGAAGAGATGAGTAGCCTTAATTTTTGATGATTTTCCTTTTTGTTTGATACCACTCCCCCCCCAACACATAACGCACGGGCACATACTGTCATGCACCCATTCATGTTAATCATGTTCATGACATTCTCGCGCTCTTTCAGGGATGCACAAGAATAGTAGACACAGCTGTAAATAGTTTTGTAGGATATTGGGGATAAATTCAAGACCTTCTAGAGGCAAACCCCAGCAAGACAGGAGGACCTCAGCAGAAAAAAGTTTGAAGAAGTGAAATGGAGAGTAAAGGTGTTGAGTATATTTTTATTTCAGGCACAATTTAAGGCTCTCTGTCATCCCAGTGAAAGGGTGACTTGACTAAAATGCTGTTCACGGGATAAAGTATTGTTTCAAAAGAAACATGAACATGAGATAAATTTTCCTGAACTTTAAAATTCATCTTTTTCACATTATTTAGCTGGAAGTAAATGAATACTAACTTCCCCTGTCCAGGGTACTTTGTTAAATGAGTAATACTGATAGAATAATAAAGTACTGGGGCCTTCTACATTTTAACACCGAGAAAAATAACCGAGGGATTAAAACTATTAGTGTAATAAAGAAGCAAGCCCGATTCAGCTAACGCTGTTGATTTAGTTCTATATTCAAATTCATGTTATCCTATGTCTGAATGCGCTGCAGTGCAGAGATATATTTTGTGTGGTCAGAGAATTAAAATGCTTTTAAAATGTTGGTCACAAGTTACTTTCATAATTTTAAAAGTTACAAAAATAATGCAGACTATAAGTAAACAAACACCAATTACAACGGTAGGTCATGCAGTTCCTGGGACAGAACCTCTGTTGTGACCTATTGACATCATTGCATATCTTGTAGGAAATCCTATTTAGACAAATTCTAACACAGGGATGCTAAGGAAAAAAAAATCTCAGCTGCATCTTCAAAGTCTTAGTCAGTTTTTAAGTTTTCAAGCAAACTCTATGAAAATTTACAAAAATTACTCCAAAAGAATGTGTAACCCGAGAAAGTAAAGTATGACTTCACTGGGGATCTGACGCAGGTCCTGGTCAAATCTCCATCGGTCTAGAATAAAATAATACATGTGTCGCGGAATAGATGACCAGAGCCGCGGAAATCAAAGCCAAGTTTAGTAGTTTATCTCGTGGGAAGTTTTCAACTTATAAGTGACCCCAACATACTAAGTCAAAACACACGTGTGCCCGTATGTACATACATAATAAACCAAACCATGACTTTAAGCCAACTTGTGTATTTTGATGTGAAACTTTGTTATGAGCCTCAGGTCTCTCAAATGAGCATTTCTCCTCCTCTCTTTTTTAAACTCTGTTTTGCACATGTGAGTGTTGGCCAGGATACACTAACTGTGCACCACCAGTACTCTCAGAGAGTGTAAGAGTCAGATGTCCTGGAACTGGAGTCACAGATAGTTGTGAGCCACTGTGTGGGTGCCGGGAACCCAACCCAGGGCCTCTAGGAGAGCATCTAGTACTCATTAACCACTGAGCCATCTCTCAGTGGCTTAGTCTGTTGCTTAAAATTGAAATAAATTTTATCATAAATTTTATCCTCCAAATTCACAGCTCATTATTTTCCACTGTTCCTATAGTTTTGTTTAAACGTTTGGACAACATATTGAACTTCCCTTTACATTTGACATGACAAAAATAAAAAAAAATAATAATAGTAACCATGACGATTCACAAGCAGAAGTGAATGTTGAACAAAAAAAGGAGATTAAAAAAAAAAAAGTAGAGATGTGTTTAAGGAAATGTTCCTGCTGGGAACATTTTAAGGTCTTCATTTCACCGTTTGTGACGCTTAGAGCATCACTGCTTTGAAGCCGGGCTAGCCTGCTTAGACCTTGTGTTCACTAGGCAGCGTCATTCCCCCGTGCAAGCAATGTGCACGTTGCCGTGATAACGCTCAGGGACACTGAGAGGAGACAAACATTCCTTGGTGTCTCCTTCCCGTGACAGCAGTGGCCTACAGTCTTCACCACGTGACACTAGGAAGAACAATTGAGCCGGCTTCCCTGCTTAACTGTCCTCTAAGTCTATTCAAGTACTGGACGAAATGCCCAAATTTCTAAAAGTACTGGCGCTTTTGATCAAATGTATTAAAGAAAATAATCTCAGAAGAAAGTTACAAAGTTAATTTTTTCACATGATACAAAGCTATTATAATACTATATTCACATTCTTCTCTAAGCTAAAATGTTGAGCTATTTTAAAAAACATGAAAATTTGAATGAGTATCAAGCTCAGAGCTTGAAATTCAACTATACACCAATATTTAAATGTTCCATTTAAATGGCTTCATAAAAGTGGCTTCTACTCAAGGCCTGTGTTCAGGTCAGCTAATCCACAGGAAAACAAAGCCTTAGTAGAAAGCCTAAAGAAAGAAAACCTATTTGCAGAAAACATAGGACACACCCTGTGAGAATTTCACAAGCACCCTGACAACAATGCCACGCCATCACTTATATTTCTGGGGAGTGGGGTGGGGTTAATATTCGAAATTACATGAAAACTATTTTCTGAAATCATCTCAAAACTAAAGAATGAAAAGTAGTAAGCAATTTAACAAAATCATATTTCAGGTAAAATTCTTTTTGCCTCATAACTATGCAGAGATATATCAGCTTCAGCAAACAGCCAACAAGTTTGACTGTAACATGGCTAAGACTGCAGTCTCCTTGTTTTCCCTGTTGAAGGTTTTTTTTTTTTAATATTTATTCCTGTATATAATCCGTTGTTTGTATTTTATGACATTATATATTTTACTTCCCATTTTCTCACTGTTTTAGGAATATTGTCCTAGCAAACTCTGCTACAAAATGGACCTACATCATTAATATTCTCCTCAGCAGAAATGTAAAACAACCATTGGAAAAGTGCGCATCACTAGTTATCAGTTTCCCATGAAACTGGTCAAAGAACCTTAGCTATCCTAATATTCTGGGGTTGGGGTTGCACATTTGAAACTATAATTGCTATTTTTGACACTGAAATGACATATCCATAGGAACTTCCAAGAAATCTCTATTTTTTGTGGGGGAAGTGTATCACATATCCAGGAACTCATAAATTATGGCTTGAAGAGTTCATTTTCTCTGGTACAGGTTTTATAGCCATTTCATCCTATTAGGGGGTTATTAGGTAACAAATTTTTGTTTATGATTGTTGCCCAGCTTTATCTTCATACTGCTCACTTGATTTTCCTTTTTCCTCATTATGTAGCTCTGTCTTGGATGGAACTTACATGTTGGCCAACCTCATAAAGGCCCACCTTCCTCTTTCTCCTGAGAGCTAGGATTAATGGCACAGATTACTATATTCACCCTTCAATTGCCTTCTGGCTTTTAGGAACGCTTTAACAGTATTGAATAAAGGAACATTTTTGTGACTAAGCTATAAGACATTCCACAGCCACCAGAGTATGAGAGATTCCTTCTCCAGCCTAGTGGAAAGAGGAGAGTAAAAGGCAGATAATTATCAAGGCTGGCTATGGATCTAGGCAAGCCCTGTGTCTATAACAAAAACCAGACATGCATAAGATTGAATATGAGACTTGGACCTGAACTAGAAAACACCTTTCATGTCATTTAAAACTCTGATTAATTCACAGTGATTGCATATAGAGATAAAATACAGTTGTGTTAGATTCTGAGGCTAGACCCTTGCATTTTGCAAGAAGGTACATCATTGTTTGTAATGACATTTGTCATAAAGACAAGCCAGGGAATTTTATATGATGACAATGATTTGTGTACCTATGTTTTATCCCCTATTGGCAATGAGATGAGAGAAATATTTACACTATGAATCCAGATCTTGAAGATTAGCAGGGGATAAGAACTTAAGTTGGAAATAATTTTGTGTTGGGGTATTGGCCATTAAAGTGGAGTCAGTAGTTGAAGATTATTAATTTTAATATTGATTTATCTTTTATTTAAACATCAGTTATTCCTACCTGCTGTATATCCAAATCACCACACAGAGACTAGAGTACAATGCTGGGTAATAATTACTTCATCCTAAACCTCCAAGCTCATATAGCTTCCTCCCATTCAGATTCCCCATGCTATAATTGCTTTTTAGTCATATCTTAAGCACTGTTCATTTCTCCTGATGTTTCCCAGTCCTCTCCTTTCAGATCTCTCTTTCCACCTTTCTTTCTTCTCCCATCTGGACCAGTGTGTCCCACCTTATTCTCTCTATTGCTCAGCATTGGCTGGTCGTTTTTATTTGGCAATACAGAGAACAAATGGTAGCATGTTTACACAAACTTGAGACAGGTGATGCTTATAATAAGCATCACAATGCAATGTCAGGATTGAAACCAATAGTGGGGTAGAGAAATCAGCATTTGAGTGAACAAGGGTAAATTGTATACATTCCACAAGAACATTATGCAGTAAGTGGAGAGTATGACTGATAAATGTATTACATTTCAATGAATTCCTACCAGGCATAAAGCACCAAATGTGCATCGTAAGTACTCAGGAAGTACACAACTCATTATATTTTGTTGAAAACTGATATCCATGCTCAGTGACACACAGGACAGTCTTTCAGGGAAGGCTAAAGTTTCCCTCTCTGCACTGCAGGACTGCTTCCTTATTCTCCCACTTGCAGCCACGCCTTTAGGTCACTATAAGTAATATGTTTGGTCTATAGATGTACATTTTGGAACAAATCTATCTCTTTCTCAAATTTACTAATATGCAATGCTCTGTTCTGAACAACATCTCTCACAGCATCACGTGTAAGTACTTGGGAGGAAAACTTGATGTCCTATAGCTGGAATCCAGCCATGTTTACCCATGTTTTTAGACAAATCTTCTCCTCCCTTCTTTGGATGGAGTGGTAGATGATATTTCACTCCTACCAGTAGTTTCCAGATACAATCCCCATTATTCATAGAACAGAATAGTAGATCTTGGGGCTCGTAGGATTCTGAGAGCTCACAGGACTCATAGTTGTCCATGAGTCTGCTTATCAGCAATCTCCTTGCCATCTGGCCATGCTGTCCGGTACTTCTCCCATCAACTCTTGTCAATCCTCAATCACCAGCTAGCTGATTTCAAAAGATTTGGCCCTGTCTCAGCTGCATTTTTTAAAAATATTTTTTAATTGAGAGAGAGAGAGAGAATAAGCAGATGCCATGGCACACGTGTGGAGGACATCAGAACACAACTTGTGACAGTCAGTTTTCTCCTAAGTCTAGCAAAAGCCCTTCAATTGTATCAAATAGTGCGGTGACACCAAGACAATGTCTTTGTCACTTCCAAACTCCATAAAAGGGTGAAACTCACTTCCTACTGTACATCATGTTCCAGATATTGGGTGAATCTCCAAGTCAACCTCCTCCCCCTTTTTTTTAAATCTCAATCAAACAAGCCAGCCACAGCACTTCCTCCTCTGTTATTAGGCCCAAAGAAACCATCAACAAAAGCTACAGGGATGTTTGAATCACACAGCAAAGTAAACTCAATTGAACTCTCTCCTTAAACTGTTCCACAGAAGACCTTTACATTATAACCAGATCCAGAATGATGCTAAGGCTCCTCAGTCTGTTCAACTTTTCTTCTTTGTGCTCTTCTTCCACTGGCACACAGGCTCCTCACATCAGACAGACAGTGTTCACTTGTCAATCATTAATAAAACTTTGTTCATTTGAACAAAGTTCGGGTTTGGATTTGGAATTCACAAAGCCAAAGACACTGTTGAAATATTCAGGAATCAAACTTCAGGCATCAGATATATGAGTGATTCATAGAGTTCTTCATTGTTGTTAAGGAAAATT
Organism: Meriones unguiculatus; assembly: GCF_030254825.1. Taxonomy (NCBI): domain Eukaryota; kingdom Metazoa; phylum Chordata; class Mammalia; order Rodentia; family Muridae; genus Meriones; species Meriones unguiculatus. Next base: position 44,273,464 of record NC_083368.1, read on the forward strand.
AACTTCTCTAATACTTATTGGAGGGTTCACACTGTGGGGTAGAGTCTGCTCCAAGACTCAGGAATTACATATGACCTTAGTAGATATGAAAAACAAACAAACAAACAAAAGCAAAAACAAAAAAAATCCCAGGAGGCCAGATGTGGTAACCCATGCCTTTAATCTCAGAACTCCAGAGGCAGAAGCAGGCTAATCTCTGAGAGTGTATGGTCGGCCTGGTCTACGTGGTAGGCTGAGTTCCATTTCAGGGATACACAGATAGAGAGGCCCTGTCTCCAAACAAACAAAGAAAACAAAAACAAAAAGCCCAGAGACTGAGTAAACAGAGCTATGCTATACATGAAAGCATACACTGTTGGGTCCTATTTTAATTTCTGTTCCTGTGATAAAATACCCTGACTAAAACCAACTTAGGAAAGAAAAGGTCAGTTTGACTAAAAATCCCCACAGTTCATCATTGCTGGGAAGTCATAGCAGGAACACAATGCCTATTGTCATATCACATCTAATAGTAAAGAAAGGAATGAATACATGCATGGCTCTATGTGCTCAGGACCGTCTCTATACTTACAGAGTCCAGAATCCCGTCAGAGGGGGGTGCCACCCACAGGGGTTAACAACTGTAATCAAGACACTCTCCCACAGACACATCCATAGCCCAACTGGAGCTGATAATCCCTCATTGAGACTTTGGGTATTTTTTCTTCAAGTTGACAATTCAAATTACCTATCAAATCAGGGAACAAGGGACCAGACCAATAAAAATAATATTTGGTGGATGTGGCAACTTACCTTTAATTTCATCCATGAAGGTAGAAACAGGAGTCCTCATGACCAGCTGGCTAGCAAGACTAGCTCTTCCAGCAAGCCTTGGGTATAAATTAGAGGCCCTGCCTTAAAATTTAAGGTAGAAGAACAAGAGAGGATGATACCCAGTGTCAACTTTGAGCCTTCACATGCACAAGCATTCAACATACATGTGTGTCTATGAAAATGGCAATATGCATTCGCATACAAGTACATGTTCACGCACATACATGCGCAAGCACGCACACACAAAGTTGGGGGAGGAAGCCAAGGTGGCAGTGCAAATCAGTGTGCCAGGGAAACCTAGAGGAAATTCCAGGCCTATCAGCTGTGACGCTCTCCTCTGGGTGATTTCTGAAAACACATACTAGATGGGTGTGTGAGACAGTAAGCTGGGTCCCTGGAGACTTAGTTTAAAATCTGACTTGTTTCCTGATTCAGTGGCATTGCCTCAAAATGCTTATTTCACTTTCTGTTTAACAGGATGCTTAAACGTACAAAGAAAAATAACAGAGCATTTTAGCAGATGCCCTTGAAGGTCATTTTCAGCTTCAAAATCATTTGATTCACTCAAATCTAAATTCAATGACTAAATTTAGTAATCATGATCTAAGAAATTGTTTTTCCAAAGGTGAAAGGAAAGCAAATGTGTGCAGCTTTTGAGAGCTGATCAATACCCAAGTTCAATAAATAATGAGTTATTTGTTCTGATTGAGAGAAGCTGGTTTGAAATGAGGAGACTGGGTAATTCAGAAATCTTAGTCTTTGAGCTACTTCACCATTAATTGGCTGCACAGCTAACAGCTGTGAGTCAGAGCTGCTGTCTAGTCCTTTTGTACCAAAAGTCCTTTGAGAGAGAAAGGACTTTATCCAGTGGGAGAGAAAAGGAAATCTCATCCCAATAAGTTCTGACTGCCCAAGCCTGGCCTCCCTAGCCTTGGAGTGCTATAGCCAGAGGTTTTCTTTTTAATTTTTAATTTATTATTTGTCACAATTTATATTTGTATCCTGGCTGTGGCACTCTCCCTTGTCTCCTCCCAACCCCACTCTCCCTCCCTCTTCTCCCCTTTGCCCCTCCTCAAATCCACTGATAGGGGAGGTCCTCCTCCTCCTCTTTCATCTGACTCTAGCTTATCAGGTCTCATCAGGACTGGCTGTATTGTTTTCCTCTGTGGCCTGGTAAGGCTGAATCCTCCAGGAGGGAGGTGATCAAAGAGCCAACCACTGAGTTCATGTCAGAGACAGTCCCTGTTCCCATTACTAGGAAACCCAGGTGGAAACTAAGCAGCCAATGGGCTTCCTTTGAACAGGGGGTTGAGGTCCTCTCCATGCATGGTCCTTAGTTGGAGTATCAGTCTCTGCAGGCCCTGTGGGCCCAGGTATTTTGGCTCTGTTGGTCTCCTTTTGGAGCTCCTGTCCCCTCCAGGTCTTTCTATTGCATCCCACTTTCATAAAATTCCCTGCACTCTGCCCAAAGTTTGGCTATGAGTCTCAGCCTCTGCTTCTATACCTTGAACAGGAAAGTCTTTCAGAGGCCCTCTGTGGTAGGCTCCTGTCCTGTTCCCTGTCTTCTCCTGCTTCTGATGTCTAGATGTCTATTGCATTTTTGCATCTGAATGAGCATTGAACATCTTCCCTAGGGTCCTCCTTGCTGTTTAGCTTCTTTAACACTAAAGACTTCAGTTTGTTTATCCTATATCATATGTCTAATAACCACTTATAAGTGAGTATATACCATGTGTGTCTTTCTGCTTCTGGGTTACCTCACTTAGAATGGTCTTTTCTAGTTCCCATTATTTGCCTGAACATTTCATGATTTCCTTGCTTTTAATACCTGAGTAGTATTCCATTGTGTAAATGTAGTAGAAGGCTAGGTCCAACAACTCCCACAAGGATTTTGTTGTCGTTGCTGCTGTTTTGCTGGGAGTGGAGGTGAAAATCTCATCAGGGATCAGAGGGGCAGACCTGATAGAACAGAGAAGTGAGCCTGATTGAGGCGTATGATGTGAAATTCCCAAACAATCAATACAAACATTATGTTGGAAAAAAAAATATCTCTAGGGCCGATGAGATGGCTCATTGGGTAAAGGTTCCTGATGTAGAGCTGACAGCCTGAGTTTAATTTCTAGAACCCACATAGTTGAAAAGAACCAACTACCCAAAGTTGTTATTGACATAAAACAAACAAACAAACAAACAAACAACAAAGGAACAAACAGAAACAAACAAACAAAAACAAAACACCACAGCTCTTAACTGAAAAGGAATAAAAGAGTTTATTTTAGAGCCAAATTTGAGTGATACAGGGAGCTAAGTTACTCCAGGTCCATGAACCAGGTTCATGAAATTTAATAGCAACAGAACAAAGAAAGTCATGAATCAAAAAGATGTTTAGTTTTCTGTGGAAACCAGACAGTTACAAGTTACAAGATATGGGGAACCCTGAGAAGGCTCAGATGCTGGTGATGATCTTTGGCCTGCCATTACAAAAGTGTCTTGTGAAGTTAATGTATTCCAAAGCTTTCTATCTGTTTACCAGGATCTTTGGCCTAGGAGCTCAGCAAGGAATGCCCTTAAGGGCCCTGAAGATGACCCCAACAAAATTTTAATTATACCGTGGGATAAGGAACATCTCAAGCTCTCCTTTGTCACTGAAGATTTACTCAGTCAGTTACTCAGCCTATATGGACAGTTTCTTTCTAGGAATTCTTGTTCACATTGTCCTCATGAGTCACCCCCTTCCCCTCCAATATACAAATCTACACCAAACAACAAAAGCTTTAACATGCACTGCTAAGGTTTACACATGAATGCATTCAATGAGTTCAGGGGTTTGTCATTTTTGCATAATTCTTTCCAGGATGGTCAATTTAGAATCATGAGAACAGCAAACGCATTTTCATCTTTTGCAAATCTGCGTTTAAAAGGTCTTATTTTCTGTACCCACAGAAACTGCTCTCATACAGGCTGAGAATTTTTTTGTATGCTGAGACACTTGTAGGCAAGCTTGCATGTCATCTTATTGGAAGCTCGCAGCTATTACATGGTATGTGAAATCTCTTTTATCAGATAGGAAAAATGAAAGCTGGCAAGACTACAGTGACATGGATGATGTCACTGATGTGGTAAGGGCTGGGACTGAAGTACATTTCTACTGCTTATGCAGAAACTATCAGCTTGGTTTTTCATAGGAAGACATGACAAATTCACATCAAAAGGTAAATGTACAAAGCACATAGGCTACCAAGACTACAGTACAGGAATGTTACATGCAATAAATATCCTTAGGTAGGAATTACCAGTACATGTTTTGAGTGAGACCAAATCCTATAGTTCATAACGAATATGGTTGTTTTTCAACTTGCTTAAGGTCTGATTTTTAGAGGAATTTTCAGAATATGGCTGCTTTGGCAAGAGATCACATCCAAAGACCTTACAGGTCTGTGTAATCTGGCTGGAATACAAACATGCCTTTAATCCAGGAAACAGAAGCAAGCAAATCTGAGTTCAAGGTCAGCCTAGTATAGAGCAAGTCTCCAGTAAAGAAAAGCTTAGGTCCAGGCGTGATGTTGTACACTTTTAATTCCAAACAATGAAGGTAATGTTAGTTTGTAGAAGGAAGCATCCATGTTTGAAAATGATGTTTAATTGAGTGGCAGAAAAAGTGATCAATCAGAGAAAGATTTGACAGAACAGGATACAACAAACTCTCACGAGAACTGAGGAAAGCCAAGCTACCTCAGGGGCAGTGCTAAGGGAAGAGGCAGTTTTGCCAGGACAGACACACAGAGACAGATTGAAGAGAGAACAAGCTAGAAACAGGTAAAGACAGAATGAGCTGGAGAATGAGAATGAGAAGGAGCCAGAAGAGTGGAGCAGATTGCTTGAGTTAGTTTGAAGCCAAGCAGACTGATTCAGAGGCTGTGAGAACATCAAGATTGAATTAGTCAGGTGGGAGAGGAGTTTGAGCCAGAACAGCTGAACTGAACCAGTCAGCCTAGAGCTCAGTAAGAGCAAGAAAGCAGTAAGTCTCAGAGGCTGACCATATTCTAGGTTTAGATTAGACTGTACAGAGGGAGAAGCTTCCACCTGGCAGAGGCAGTAAGCCTCTGAGGCAACAACCAAGACAGGTGAAATAAAGTTCCTTTTACACGGCTTTATTTCCAAATGAATTCAGGTAACAGCATGAATATTGGTTGTAGTTATCCATTAATCAACGTACAATAATTTTGAAATCAATTAGCACCATGATATGTTAGACAGGCTCCAAACACCTTAGGAGAGGCCATTATGACTAGCTATTAGAAAACAACATATTCAGCCTGTCATTGGTATTTCCTGGAGCCTCAGGTGACTCAGCCAGTATTAGACAAATGTACCCATAAGAGACATTTCTTTAAGTGAAGAACCACACACAGTGTCCACTCAGTTAACAGTGTAGGTAGTGCGAGGGGGTACTCAGTGAAAATGATCCCATATGAAGGCTATGGTATGATACAATCTATATAGCCCTTTTCCCAGAAGCTGCTTATTATTACTAAAACTACTTTTACTACCACCTAAGCTGTCTCTTTATTAGCTTTTTGTTTCAGTGTCTGCTGGATCTGTTGGCTAACTTAATTGGAAAATGTTCTGAAAAGAAAAGTTAAAAAGCAAAACAAGATACTGACTACTATTTCAATACCAATTTCTACCCTTTGCTAGTTAAGTTGTAAGGGATGGAGAACAAAACCATTACCCAGCAAGGCTTTTAGGGAGAACATAATTGCTTACACATCCAAAAACATCAGGCAAGTTTGCAACACACGATTAGGCAGCCAATTGTGTTGAAAATATGCTTGCTCATTCACAGAAAACCACACCCCAGGCTCATGCACTCACTTTAGTTCTGAAATCCAGCTAGCACCAATCTATCCCCATTATACACATATATAATTAGGTCATAAGGATGTGTGAGAGACAGTGTAGTTTTCAAAGCCCACATTCGCCCAGGAATGCTTGTCTCGAGGCTATTTCAGACTTTCTAGTCATTACCTTCTATCAAAGCACACTGACAAGGAACAGCTAAATGCCAGGAACTACGTTGAGTGAAACATTTGTGAAAGCAGATGACACCTCCGTGGTACTTCAAAACTTCTGATTTATCTTCTAAACATGTCACCCAATAAAAGGAAAGTGAGGCCCCATTGTATATTTAATCTCAGGTGCATTTCCCCATTTTTATCTCTTGGCCAACATTAATGCCTGCTGGTGATTTGGAAACCCGTTCTCTAGGTCCTAGAATTTATCCCCCCTAAGGCCACCCTTCACTTTGAATGAATGACCTTAACTATCACAGAGCCAATCAAAGCAAAGCAAGAAGCGGGAATGTCTTTCCATGAATGACCTTAACTATCGTAGAGCCAATCAAAGCAAAGCAAGAAGCGGGGATGTCGTTCCACTGCTTTTGTTTGGGATGGTTGGTTTGGGACCTAACAGGAAGTTTCTTACAACCAACTGGCTTCAGGGACGCAGAACACGTGCCTGTCCTATGACTCTTGGCCCCTTCACTAATCTCTTGCTCCTGTTGGTTTTAGTCATACGGCTGATCAATTAGCAGGTCATTCTAAGATCCACTCTGTATGTTTGGGCTTGACTGTGTGCTAGGAACTAGGTCTTCTAAGTGCTAAATGTTGTTCCCATTCCCAACAGGTTACCACCTACAGTGTAGGAAGTGAAAGCCCAATGCTAGCAAGGCTGACTGCTCAGAAAGAATAACAGGACTTCCAGTTAAGCAACAAATTCCACTTTCTTTTTCTCCCCTGTGCTTATTGATTGATTCCGTCTCTGTCATCACCCAAGGCAAAGCCTAAGGCACAAACTACACCTTTTCACGTGGTATTGGTTAGGTTTTTTTTTTTTTTTTTGTCAACTTTACACAAATCCAGGAGAGAGTTTCAGCTGAAGAACTGCCTCCACCATATTGGCCAGTGACAGGTTCTGCAAGGCATTTTCGTAATTGCCAGTCCCAGAGCCCAGCCCTCTGTGGGTGATGCCATCCCACTCAGGCAAGTGTAGGCTCTATAGGAAGCTAGCTGAGCAAGCCAGTAAGCAGAATCTATCCACGGTTTCTGCTTTCTGTTCTTGCCTTGGCTTTCCTCAATGATGAGCTGTACCCTCTAAGCCAAATAAACCCTTTATTTCTCAGATTACTTTTGGTCAGAATACTTTAGTATAGCAACAGGAAAGCAAACTGGGACATGCATCATGTTGACTGTCAGGCTCTGTGTTAATTTTCTGTTGTTGTACCACAAAATTACTTTGTTAGGGCAGAAAATGACACAGATTTTTACTGTTGTGGTTTGAATATAAAATGTCTTCATAGTCTAGCCTGTTTGAACATGTGGTCCTCAAGAGCTGACACTGTGTGGGAAGGCTATGGAACCTAGGAGGCAGACCCTTGTTACAGAAACTGAGTCACAGGACCAGGCCTTCAGGTTAACAGCTGACCCCACCTCCTTTTCTCTCTCTGTTTCCTGACTAGGAAAACCCATGTAACCGGGTGCCTCTCGCAATTGCTGCTATGCCTTCCCTCACATAATGGCCATATCCCTTTAGGAGCACTACAAGGTGCTTTTTGTTAAGTTTTGGTCACAGCAGTAAGAAAAGTAACCCATCCACTTACCATTCAGCTTTTGTTCCGGAGACCCGGTCAACTAAACTCATGGCGCCAGAAGGGCGTTATCTCCCGGCGGCCAGCACGCTTACTGCTTCAAGATGCCTCTTATTCTGAAGTGCTGGGATTGTGTCCCTTTCCCCATCTTCAAAACAACATAAGGGCATTGGGTCTGTCTCATGTTCCCTCATCCCAACATCTTTCGCCTGCCTCCTTGGCTTTTAAAGACCTTTGTGATGATGCTGAGCCTCGGGATAATCAAAAACAATCTCCCCATTTTAGCTTTAAGCTCATCGTAGTCCTTAATTCTCCTTTGCCATGTAACAATATATTCACTGGTTTCCTGGAATTAAGATGTGCGGATCACAGGGAAGAGCTTATTATTTTGCCTCCATGGGTTTATTTTCATTTTTACTGGGAACGATAAAAAAAAACCAATTTCAACTAACATTCCCACAAAACAAAAGCTACCTGGCCATTGTACGTAGGAAAGTACATCTCCCAGCCTCATCTATTCATTGCCCTTTGCTCTCCCCCACTGCTTTAAATGGCTTCGCATATAGCCATCAGATTTTAAGATTCAACGATCTTTGCTTCCATATCATCTGTGTTCTAACTTCAGTGAGCCCCTTGCCTCCCCACCTGCCTTTGTGTGGGCAGTGCGGCTCTGCTCCCAGTAACGAGCCCCTCTGCCACAGAGCAGACCTTTTGAAGAGTACCTACTTTTCATCATACCAAAGTATGAGCTCGCACACGTCCACACTTTCCTTTGTTCCCTCCAGGCTTCCATAGCTCATGAGTTGCCTCTTTGCTTTCAGGGGGAATCAAGGTAGCAGACCTCCGCAGCATTCTGTTTCAGGGCTGAGGGAGAGGCAGTAGAGAGGGGATTTAGGTTATATCCAGTGGCCACCTCTTTCCCGGGTTTGCCCTCTCAGCAGCTGGAGAGCTTGGAGGTGCTGAGCCCTCTGATTTAGAACTACACAGGTCTGAAGGCTGAGCATTTTCTATGAAGAGCCTTCATCTCTGGAATTCCCTCTCCAAGGCTATTGACCTAGATGGCCTGAAGTAAATTCTGTCTCACTAGTAAAGTGCATTTTAGAGTTAATATGGCCAAGCTGATTTGGGTTATTTATTTTCAGTGTTAGTCACGGTCGTGAAACTCTCAGATGTATGCAGAATCTTCAGGAATCTCAGGAGCAAATAGCCCTGCCAAAGACAGAGGACGGTTTTGGCAATCGTCTTCTAACTCTGGATACTCGGAAGACACTCACGTGGTTAATTTGATCACACTACCCGATCTGTTCCTGCACTTCGTTGCGTGGGCTACCTTGATAGTAAATTTTGGGTGAAGACAAATGTAAATAAGGAACTTGTCACACCTGCAGGACGAGTTAGCCGCACTAGTCTGTACAGGGCGACTGGAGTAAGGTGAACATGAAGGAAGTTATTAGCTCTCCAGCAGGGGCAAAGAGAAAAGCCAGTTCTGTCAAAAGTGGATGTTGAAACAAAAGAAAATAACCCCGTCCCAAACGCTCTGGGCTGAATCAGCCTTCCTGGGGTCTTATTCTGGTTCAGAGATAGCTCTGTCCTTGAAGTGCTCTCTGTTGAGTGACACTAGTCCATGGTATCAAGTAGTGTTTAAAATACCTAGATTAAAAGCCTTGTGCATTTAAAGTCTCGGCTCCAACAGGTATATAAATCAAAATGAACTTGCAAATTTCATTGAAGTTTTATCCCCTAGCCCAGGCTAGTCCCCAATGTCACAGTTTCCACCTCCCTGACAAAGAATCTTTTACTCTAACCAAGTTCCTATTCACAGTTGGAAGCTGGCCCATCCTGCCAGGGAAGGTGACTTTCGTGGCGTCCCCACTCTTGCAGAGGTTCAGGTTAACATCCTCCTTGGGCAATGAGGGGACTAATATTCTGTTCTTTGTTCAAAGCTCTGGAAGATCAATGTCAGTGATGTGGTGCTCAAATTGATGCTATTCCTGTCCGGAACACATTAACTCCAGTTCTCTTCCCAGTGGAAGAGAGTGGAGCGAGTGTCAGCTCAGCACTGTGCAAGTCAATACATCTTAAAAATCAGATTTCACCCTGAAAAGCATTAATGTTTCAATTAAAATGAATAGACAACAGAGTTATACTAGTTCAGCGTGAGCCACGGATTTCAAATACATTCTGAGCTTCAGTAATACAGCTGAATAAATACAGTGGTTTGACCACACATGGCTAAGAGCAATTCCCTTTGAGATAATGGTCCATTCCTAAACAAGCTGTTCTTGGAAATGTCCCAACACAGGCTGCATCTGTGACATAATTTCATAATTTAATTTATGGCCTATGCATGCATCTGATATTGAATCTGTCACTAATACTGAAATATTAGTAAAAATTAATTTCTTAGGGTTTTGACAGCAGAATGAAAAGTCTCAGTTTAAGTGAATATTCGGCTTCCCACTGGAAAAGGAGGGTTGAGTAGCATCATACTGTGAAAGAGGTCAGAAGTGGCTGAAATTAGAAATAGGGTCAACTGGACCTGTCAAAGTAGTACAGACTCAGAGGTGAGGACGGACTCAGAGCTCAGCAGCTCCAGGGTCCCTCTCTTCATATTCTAGTCTTCATGACAGGAGGAGGGGTGTCTGTGAGTGCTATCTGGACCCCAGCATTGGGTCGTATGGATATGGTTCAAGAGGGAAGTTTACAATACATATAGAAAAGCATGCCAACATGGTATTCCAATGCTTAGCTGTCCAGACAACCACAGCTAGGATTTGGAGCAGAGACTGAGGATGAGCTACAGACCATCCAGAGTATGCCTTCCCAACCCTTGCCCATTATCTGCTTCTTCTGCCTCCTCCTGCTCTCTCGGGTGTCCAACAGTCCCTCTCACCTGTGGCTCATCAGGCCACCTAGAACTAAATTGCTATGAAGGAGAGAAGATGTTGAGTATCTTCATGTCACCTTTTGTAACTGTGTCTTTGCTGTTCGTAATTAAATGCAGGACTTCAAGGCGGTGTTCACACTATATATCAGACTTAAGGAAACAGCTTTGTATAACTAAGCTCTGTGCTTACAACTAAAACCATTTTCTAACACCCAGGGAAAGACCTTACTTTCAAATTTCCTTGCTCCTCTTTAATCCTAGTTAGTCAATAGCCACTGTACCTCCTCTAAAGAGACATTTTCTCTGTGTAAATGAAGTTAGCCATTATAAACGGCTCTTTCACAATCCAGAATCTTTGTTGGAAACGCGTCCTATTAACCCTCTGACAGACAGCATCTTTACTTTTCACCTTGTCAGGTCTCAGCACACCTTCATGTGACAGTGTTAAAAAGAATTATAGCTTTTAACCTCTTAAATATGCCTAGACTCTCCTTGCGTTTGAGTCACATTGTGGTTCAAATTTTTCCTCTTCGCTATTTTATTTTATTTTTTTTGGCTTCCTTCTTGTTAACAAGAATTCCAGCAGCTAGGTGCTATTCTTCTTGTGGTCTCATTACTATCTGATTCAGAACTGGAGTGGGTTTTTTTTCCCTCTGGTTTTTATTCACTACAGGTGTTTTCACATTCTGGAATATTTTATTGCATTCTCTTGTTGTAATTAGATATTGGGTTAAAGGGTCCACATTTCTCCTCCTAATTTTTGGACCTCGGTGACTTTGTCAAATTATCATTGAGAATGTAGTCACAAGAAGAGACTCTGGTCCTCGGTACCCCCCCACCTTTAAGTTCTATTTATATCTTGTCTCTGTATGTTTCTGCTGACCAAGCCGTACTTGATTTAATTGCCCATCTTACATTGAAATTAGCTGCGACTCCTTCACAGTCTGCATTCACCTCTCCACCCCTCAAGGGTCTATTCCTGTTGTCTGATTATGCAGTGGCTCAAATGAAATGAATCAGAAACGAATCAGGTCATTCAGGTTGTGTCTGTACAAATAAACACTGGGGTGAAGATTAAACTGCAGAAGAAGGTTCTGAACCTCAGGTTTTATTCTGAAAATAGACACCATCTCTTCCTCTAAGGATATTGGTGTGAGGCAAACATTGAGTGCTTCCAGATTTTAGCCACAGGAGGTTCTGACCAGCCAGCCTCAATTGGGCAACGTTGATCATTTCAAGAGTTCTTTTGGATGATTCTCTAAGTAGTGGGGTAGAACCTTTGGTTTGGAGAGTATCCCTTAATTACTTAATTTAGAATACTTAAAAATTAGCTTCAACACTCACCTTTAATGGAAGAGGCTCTCTTCCATTAAAATCAGCAGTGGACTGATTTTTAAAACTTTTTATTTTCATATGACATGATTACTATTTAGATATTTGGGAGCTTATCCTTGAGTGGAAATAGAACTTCAACTTAAAGAAATGACTTGTCTAGTTTAACTCTGATATTAATAATGTCTCCAAATTAAGAACAAAGAGCCATGGGAGGAGTGAGTTCTTCCAGCCCTTTTGGCATGCATATCCTTGTCACTCCAAGTTCACAGTCTCTTTTGTAGGCCTTTGAATCTGCATCAGTAGGGCCCTACCCACAATGAAGAAGCTTCATTCTATCCCAACACCTTGAGTAACACTATAGTAATCTAGAGAGCAATAAATTCATAAACACACTAAAACGTGGAGCTAAGATTGGGGAATGGGATGAGGGTAGACTATGGCCAGGAGCAGGTATTTCAAAAGGAAGAGGGAGAGGATAATAATGATGGGCAAATCAGAACAGTGAAAGCCATAGAGAAGTAAAAACAACTTGTTCTATTTTTCACAGCTTTCCCCTCAAGTTTGAAGATAAGAATTGCAGGATAGGAAGAAGGGTCAGAAACTGAGTGAACAGACAGAAGACTTAGCCTGTGGTATGCTCAGGATGGCTCACATTGCTGACACCCTGGTCTCCATTCACCACACTGCTGCTGGCCCAAGTCAACGCCTGGAAGATGTCATTTAAAACAATAAACATCCTACCAACCACCACATGTCAGTCAGCTTTGCCATTACTAAAGCCATACTGAGACAACTACTTACAAAAACTAATGTTTATTTTGGCTCAGAGTTTGCTTTCCCACCACATAATTGATTGATCTTATTACTTTTATGGCTGAAATAATGTAACACACGAGAAGAACACAAAGTAAAGCAGAACATGATCAGAAAGAGACAGAGAGGAAAGGGGGCTTCTCTGAAAACAGCTGAAAGTTCTTACATTGGTCCTTGTCTCCCTGAGACGTTCAGTCTTTCACAGATAGACCTTTGGGGACACTTCCCCATCTCTCACCATATTCTTTTGATCACAAAACTTGTAGAAAACAAGATATGTATCTTTACTTTTCAAAATCAATGTCTATATGTTACATGTTAATTTAATACATTACCGATATTATAAAACATAGGGTAGAGAATATTTTAAGAATGGAAAGAAATTCCAAATAGAAAGCATAATACTAGCCTCTCTCAATTGGTGTTAAAACTTATTTCTGAAAGATTAGATGTTCCATATGAAAATACTAATCATGAGCATATTCTTACTTAACTGAAAATAATTATAATGTGTCAATTTAAAACTCCTGACCAATTTCCTAAATATAGAGAAAATAGTAAACCAACCACACATAAGGATACTTTTATATTAAAGTGTGAGTGCTGAAAATATCACTTTTTGGTTTCAGAAAGCTAAACATTACAGAAATACTTTGAATGTAGTAACCTGTACTCTGGATCCTGCGACATTGTAGTTAGACATTGTAGTTGGTTGACATTCAATTACTCCATTTTCTTTTTTATAGACCAGTACTGTCTGTTTTTTCCCTAGGTCCCTCAGTTACCTAGTCTTAGGTTCTTCATCACCCAAGCAGTGTCAGTCAGATATGGGTACCATCTCATGGAGCATCCTTGAGTCAAATCAATTTTTGGTTGGTTACTCACCCAAACTTTGTGCTATCATTCTAGCATATCATGCAGGAATGACATCGTTGTAAATAAAGACTTTGTGGCTGGCCTGGTATTTATGTTTCTCTTTTGAGAGCATGCAAAACACCTAAGATGCTAAAACTTAGGGGTGAAGCTCTATGTAGGCTTAACATCTCCATCTTCAATGAGTAGGTCGTGTGTTGTCTTCAGTAATGGGGCCTGGGTGAACGTTTGTGGAGAGCAACCCATAATTTTGGCAACAGCTTTGGTTGTTTGGGGATTCTTGTGGAGCTCCTTTGACCAACAATTCAATTTCATGTAACTCAATCCCGGTATTGAAAGATTTATTCGATGACAAGAGATATCCTGCTGAGACTCTTTCTTCCCTATTATTTGGCGATTTCATTTAGACCACCTTTGTATAAGAATATATTTTTAGAAATATATTAGGTTTCCATACTACCCTTCAAACGCGCCTTAATTTTAGCTGTCTCTCTCTGTATTCCTAACTTAAAAAAAAAAAAATCACATGCACAATTAGAAGATTTTACCAATTATGCTTCAGTGTTTTGCAAGATTTTTTTTTCCATCATTTGGTTTAAAGTGTATTTACTAAGTTTAGGAGTGAGTATATATGTACCATTTATAGAAAACATTGGCTGAAATTCTTGTACTACAAAACATTCGACTGTATTAATGATCCATGGAAAAGTGAGGAACCCAGAGTACTATAGGCATTTTCCCACACCAGGTCACAACGACTGAAGAAGCCAGCATGCCGGACAATCAGTAGCCATAAAAGCTACCTTGGGCCAGTGGCCTCTGTGTCCTTTGTCTCAAACTCAGAGAATGAGTTTCATGGACAGCTGAAGCGTGAATTTCAGAAAATAATTTTATTGCAGCTTTACAGAACACAAGTGAATAGAAGTCTTGGGTAGCAGGAGTGGGTCCCAAGAAAGGCTTGCCCGAGAACATCATAGTCTGTGGATGGAGCTTTACTGGGTTCAGGCACTGGGATAGTGAACTGTCCAGTCTGCTTGACCCACATATCTGGTGTTCATGCTCTTCTTCATTGCAGGCCCTGGACTAGAGCTCAAGCAGACCTTTTAGATACCTAATCCCCCACAGCTCCCAGTTTGCTATGTAAAAGGAAAACGAAGGTAAAACAAGACACTAGAACAGAAACCAGGCCCCTAAGCATTTTTTACTATTTCTGGCCTTTAGCCAGGACAAAGCACAGCAGAAGCAAGAGCATTTCTGGCTTCTGACTAAGACAGAATGTCTTGTCAAGGATGAGAAGTAGATTTGCTTGTCTTCTAGATCCCTACCCCCTGAGCTGTCCGACTGGTTTCTTCTTCATTTTTTTCCCCTGTTCTTATTCTTGAGATTTCTAAATGTCTTGTCAAGAATGGCTATTAAAAACAAGAAAGTAATCCAATGGAGAAAATGTTACTCAGAGACACTCTGTGTGGTATGTCTGTAGTTTTTCCATTATCCAGTTGATGAACATGTGCTCTACGAAATTGAATTGTTCCATTTGGAAGGTCCTGTTTTCTGAAGACACTGTGTAGGTCCATCGCCAACCAGGAAGTCAGCTCTCCCTTTTAGAGAAGAGTATGAACCAGATATAGACTGTATGTGGTATGTCCCTAGACCAAACATGTAGATAAAAAGACAAAACTATGAATCAGTGATCACATGAGAAAGAAAGGTAGCATAGAGTCAGAAATGAACATACAAAAGCAACAGCACTGGAAAATGAATAATTTAGGAAATCATAGTTTTTTTTAATTCATTTCTGTCTTACAGTGATTGAAAAGAATATAATATTATGTAAAAAGGACAGACTATTGAGTGAAAGGATCAACCAGAAAAAGACAGTTAATGAGATATTCAAATTCAATTGCATAAACAAATTAATAAAACATTGAAATGTTGATAAAACCACACAAAATAGAAGGGGGTCAATAAGAAGGAGAAAATCCAAGGACTTAGCAAAAAAAAAAAAAAGGTTAAATAGTTTACATGTTACAACATTTATAGTAAATTAAAATAAAATTAGAACAAATTTTTAATGGATGTAAAAATATGTTGGTTGCTTAGAACTTTGGTATATGTTAAACATGTGACCTATACTGGGCTATACCACCTAATCCTGTTTGGGATTTGTTTAAATGAGAGAGTTTTCCTTTTGCTTTAAACTGTAAATCTCTTAGGGAAGACCCTTAAGTGTCTGCCTGATTCACACTGAAATATCAGAGGAGAAATCACTAAGGACAACAAAAATGGAAGTCTGCTTTTTCTTCTAAATCCTCTCTTAGCCAGGGAGTTGTTGCTGAGGAGTGTCTTTGCTAGTTGCTAGGAAAGTCACTCCCTGTGTCATAAGAAATAAGGATTTACTGATGCAGGTCAAAGCCTGAGGCATTTCATGGTAGATATATTTAATCAGAAATGTTCTCCCTAATGTTCCAGGTACCCATTTAGCTCTGTGCATGGCCACCTTACCGTCTCAGTGTCAAACCACTATTATACAGGCAGGATGATTTAGAGATCTGTTACGGAGGCCCAGGAGATGGGTGCATTGGGGTGGGTGGGGGTGGTAAGGTATGGGTTTCACAGACTCTGTGGGGAGCATTTATAAAATACCATGCTTTGCGCGATTGTCAGCTCCCAGGGCATGGTGGGATGCAAGAAATTCTAGAGAGTGGAACTGAGAGACACCTAGGAGTTGGCTGTCTTTCAGGGCAGCTCCAGGCAGACCTGAGAAGTCCTGGACTCACCCAGGACTGACGAGTGTCACTGCAGACTGGGCCTAGGACATATCTGAAGGTCTACACCAGCCTGAAACAGCCAGGGGGTGTTGACAGCTGTAGATAATGAAGAGCTCTCCAAATTAAACTACCTTGCAAGTCCTTCTTCCCACCCAAAGGGCCACAAATGACCAAATTTCGGACTCCTGAAAATTGCTTGAGTACCTAAATTATAATATAAATTTGTAAATGCTATCACTTTTCCACATAAAAAACTATCCTAATTTATGATACCTATCTTATATTTTGTTTTATCATATATTTTACTACAATAAACATGCCTGATTAGTTATTACAATTAAAATATTTAAGAATTTAAAAGAACAATAATCATACTTAAAAATAACTTTAAGCTTTAAATCAACAGGTTTTTGACAAACTATTATTCTAACTGTAGTCCAATTAGTCTATAGCAATGAATTTGATGCTGGCAGAATCTCAGTATTACCAGAACTTTTCTGACCACACAATGATGAAAAAGCACATAGGAATAGCACGAGATAGATTGAACTGAGAATAAAAATGTTATTCTAAACACTTTTTAATTAAGAGGAATTTATAGCAGATTAGTTTTGCCATTACTTTCAGTAATTTTCAAAAACACAACAAATATGCATTACTGCCTGGTGCTTTCTATTATCTTATCTTCATATGTACTAATTTGTTAATTACACTTTATGTAAGTCAATGAAAAAAAACAGCTTAATTTATCTAAGCATGGTAAAATTTCTCAGCCTAAGAATCACTGCCTAGTTGCTTGAAAAGCAATGTCTTATAATAAAATAATACAGCAAATAAAGTGCTTATTTAACCACAAAGTCTCCAAATAGACATTTTCAGGTATGCCACATCTGAGTTCAGACAGAATAATAACCTGTTTGTATATTTAACAAATGTACCCACAGCAAATATATCCCCCATATCTGAATTATGATTCCTCAATATCATTCCCAATTTCGTGTAAACTATGACCTGTCCATTCTTACCACAAGATGATATCTGGGAACCTGAAATAACTCATTCGTAATCTACGTCCATGAGAAAGTGATTTAGGGTTTGTTTCATTCTAGGTGAAAATCTAATATTATTCTGTAGTCCAAGAAGTTTCTGGAGTGAGATGAGTGAAGAAAAGAACTCCACCTACCCAGGCCTCACAGACTCCCCTAAACGTGACCCTGTTGGAAATCATCTTGTCAGACCTTGAGTTAGTGATGAAAAGTCTTGTTGGTCTAAGGTGGGCTTAACTCCACTGAACAGTGTTCCCACTGTGCAATAATAAACAAAGTTGCATATTTGGTCTTTTCAACAAAAGGATTGTCTGGAGAACAGATATAGTCTTACTGACGTCTGTACTAATGATTTTGTGTTCTTAGCCTTGTTCTCCATTTTGTTGTTTTCCTTGTTTAGTTTTTTTCAGCAGTCATTCCTCTTTGCTAACAAAGCACCCTTGTTTCCATTTGAGGAATCTCCCTTATTCTAGAAGGGAATTCTTGGAGAGGACATCAATAAACATTTCCTACTCGGTCTTAGGTTAAGCTACAGGTCCCCATGCTATGTTTGGTTTTTATTTTCATCTCTTCACTTTTTTTTTCTCTCTCCTGAAACAAGTCATAGGATTCTCCTTTCACCTGCAACAAAGAAGAGGAACATTTTTGCCTTGAGGAACATCAGAACAAAGAAGCCTAGCTTGATTCCCAAGGATGCTGTCATTTGCTCACATCCTGTCTTTCAGACAGAGTTCCCCAGACCTCTTTATCACACTTACCTGTGTCCTTGGGTCTTCATGTTCAAAGTCTCCCTCCTCCCATAAAACTTACCTGAAATAATTTTGTCAAAATACATCTTATTTACCAGATGTTTTTTGTTTGTTTATTTGTTTGTTTGTTTTTCTTACAGGGACTTTAGTCACAAACCAAAGATGGAGAACAAAGATTAAAAAAAAAAAAAAGTTGTAAATTCCCAAGTCAACTTCAGGAGAAGGATGGGATACAAAGTGAATCAATTGTAATAAATTACTCTCTGTCATGAACAATTCCACATTTGGCTAAGGCTGAGGATCTGGCTTGCTTCCATGTATGTGGACCTATCTGCATTGCCCACATGGCACGCTGGGGTTGGCTACCCAGAGGCTATTTAAGCTGTGGGCTGGCTTTCCCCAGGGTCCGATGATTGTTCAAGGTTCCTGAATAAACTGCATTGAAAAAAAAAAAAAAGAAGTTAAAAAAAATAAAAAAAAATGTTAATAAATGCTCTTCAAGATGCAAAAAAAAAAAAAAAAAAAAAACAAAAAACCCACAAAAAAACAATAAGAACAGCATAGAGGCAATTAATGCTAAGGATCAGACCTAGTTTTTTTTCTTTCTGAGCATTGAGATTTTCTTTTTCTTTTTCTCCTTTCTCAGGGCTAGGTCTGACATCCCAGTGTTTGTCAGCAACCCTAGACCCTTCCAATAGTTTGCTTACCCTGAAAGAATGATAATTGATGTCTCTTCAAAGTCTAGATAATTGTTCTGCAAGATGAAGTACTTGTTCAGAGCTATTGTTTGTGTTCATGGAACTCATGCTGGCAGCTTAAATATAAAGGTTTTACAAGAACTTATAGTACTTTTTGGAAGGCAAGGGAAACAGTTTCAGTTCCCTGATGTAAAACTGGCACAGTAAGGAAGACACTATTACTATAGCCAAATGGTCAGCATTACTAATGTACTTGTACTTTTATTGCAGTAAGATGCTGGCATAGCCTCCTTGTGACTTTTTGTTGAAACCCTCTTAGGAAGCCACTGGAAACCCTTTGCTGCCATTCTTGTCTTTTTTTTTTTTTTTTTTGCTTATCACAACCAGCAAAATATAAACCTCAAGCCACAGTCAGCAGTTTTTTTCTTTCTTTCTCTTTCTTTCTTTCTTTCTTTCTTTCTTTCTTTCTTTCTTTCTTTCTTTCTTTCTTTCTTTCTTTCTTTTTCTCTCTCTCTTTCTCTCTCTCCCTTCCTTCCTTCCTTCCTTCCTTCCTTCCTTCCTTCCTTCCTTCCTTCCTTCCTTCCTTCTTTTATTTTTTCCATCTTTGCATAAAATGGAGCTGGGTTACTTGAGTACTAACCTGTATACTGAGCAGTTTTAGACTCTCTTACATTTCCCCAACCTGTAGGAAACCTACTTTAAAAATGAGAAGCAAATTAAAAGAAAGGTAGGCCACCTTGGAGATGGCAGACATATAGATCAGCAAGTTTTAGTGCATCAGCTTTGTAAAGAATTGAAAATAGCATGGGTGTAGTAAATGGAAATTACTCCTATGCGTTCTCGTTCCTGAATCTATTCATTTTTCTGTTTAATGTTAAAGCTTCCTCCATTCAAGCTGCAGTGCACATGTCCTTGCCAAGTAGATCCCTTAAGTAGCTCTGTACTGCGATCTCTGTGTTAGCAAAAGACACGTAGAAACTTATTCCAGTTTAACACTATTAAGATGTACAGCTTAAGCATGAAGGCTGTGTTTTCATCAATGGAACATATATCCTTATCTTATATATTAAAAAAAAAAAAAGGACCAATGTTGGGAGAATATTCTCGTCTTTTGTCCTTCTCTCATGTAATAAAAGGAGTTGCCCTCTTCAGAAGATGCAGCCTCTAGCTACTCCCTTAGGAAGTAAAAACAAGGCCATCCCCTAACATCAAACCTACAATGAATTTATCTTGCAATATTTCAGAACTGTAAAAAATAAATTTCTGTGGTTTATGAATTTTATAGTTTACGTAATTTTGTAGTATTAACACAAAGAGACTGACCATCTTTGTGACCGTGTTTGTCAAGAGGGATTAGCAGATGTGACACTAGCAAAGGCAGAAAAACACAGGTCCTTATTGAGATTATGGTCTGGCACTTTTCCTCATCCTGAGAGCATAAACAAGCAGATATAGAGAAGGATGCAGAATGCATGAGCATCAGGAAAGCAATTTGGATAAATCAACCTCATTCAACATTCCTCTGTTGACCTGGATTTACAAACTGAAAGAATACTTATTGGTATAGAATAATGAGAAGTTTTTGTGTTTTTAATTTTATGTATTGTTACGTAGCATAGCTCACTGATACAAAGAAGGAAAAAATAGAACAAAATAGGAGTCAAGATTTGTGCTTAGTACTGTATAAATCTTTTAATAAAGTAAACTTAGAAAGACAAAACCACAATAGATGCATATTTAATAGAAAGCAACTTATATCTGCTATTTAAAAACTGAGAGTAAGTCACGGATCTCTGTCCCTGCATCACAGATTATGCACCTATTTTCTGTGGAGATGAGAAGAACATTCTGTTGGCCCATTTCACACAGGAAGAATATTCTATAAGCTCATTTACACAATTATACTCATCACCTATCCCTTGACATTCTAGTCTGATCCCTGGCACATTATGCCTTGCTTTGGGCTTTATACTGAATTTAGTCATGTCACAAACCAGACAAACACACTTGGGCATATCATTCAAAATGGGGGTCAGAATAATACAGATCCACTCTATTGTGACTATGTCACCATAAAATACAGTGACATAGTCCTAGACATTTTAAAATAATGTTTTGATTCACTAAGTTATGCTGAATTATTTCATCTGCGGAGGAGAAAGAAAAGTGTTTCTCCAATACAACTGTATTAAGTGGCACTAGAGTAGGGCCTAATTAGGAAGATTTTGAAGTTTTCAGTCTAAGTCATTAGCATTATTCTCCATATTGTTTGTGGAGGGTGTCTTCTTATCAGCATCCAAGGGCATGTCAGTGATGTCAGGTTGTGACCTATTGGTTATATTCTTCTTCCATTATCTTTTGGAATTAGAAACTAACCATTCACGATTTCAGAATCACTGTGACTTCCCATCAATGTTAAAGTGTGGATAGCTGCTGCTGATACAGCTGTTAAAGAACAAATAACTCTATCCTGACTCTGATCTTCTGAGATTTAATTAAGCACAGAGTGTGATAGTGTCTATTAGAACACATCCTAATTACCTATCAATCAATATTTGGTAAAAACTATACTATAATACAACAGAAAATCAATGGTCAGAGTTCCTGTGCCAAAGAGTTTATAATTCCATGTGGAAAATAAAATGGTTAACATAAGGAATGTCTGGTTGCAGGTGTGAAAATAATCTAGAGGGGCTGAAGAAATGGCTCAGAGGTTAAGAGTACCAGCTGCTCTTCCAAAGGTCCTGACTTCAGTTCCCAGCAACCACATGGTGGCTCATAACCATCTGTAATGATATCCAGTGCCCTCTTCTGGCCTGAAGGCAGACACTATATACATAATAAAATAAATAAAGCTTGACAAAAAAGAAAAGAATTTAGAGTTGTCCAGGGTCGTTTATAATTAGAAAAGGAAAACACACACACACACACACACACACACACACAAAAAAAAAAAAAAAAAAACTTATGTTAGGGATCATTTTTTGACTGTTCATGGCAAAAGAGGAAGCAGTGAGAATATGGGTGGCCTGAGAAGGCTTACAACATGGAGGACTTTATACTTGACTTTAAAGTTTGGGTAGGGTTAATTATCTAAAGAACAGGCAACTAACAAGGTGGCAGTTGAAAAATGGGGTGAGCTTCTTCTACATCCTTAAACAATGATACAAACTACTTAAAAATCCTTAGAGAATCTGACCCAAGCCTATCAGGTCTCGTCAGGACTGGCTGTATTGTCTTCCTCTGTGGCCACCTTATGGGATGGTGCTCAAAGATCCAGCCACTGAGTTCATGCCAGAGACAACCCCTGCTCCCAATGCTAGGATCCATTTTGAGAATGAGTCTATGGGCTACATTTGAGCAGGAGTTTTAGGTTCTCTCCATTCATGGTCCTTGGTTGGGGTATCATTCTCTGCAGGGCCCCCAGGGCCCAGTTTTTTTGGTTCTGTGTACTAGGGGAGGGCCATAGGGGGAGAAGAGAGAGGGAGGGTGGGATTGGGAGGAGACAAGGGAGGGAACCACAGCTGGGATACAAAGTGAGTAAATTGTAATAAATAATAACAGTTAATAAAAATACAAAAAAAATTCAAAAAAAATATCCTTAGAGAAATCATTTGGGGTATGACAAGTTGACTCTTAATCAATATATTATATACTTGGTAAGGCTTCAAAGGTTTATCTCTTTTCAAAAATATTGTATGTGTTAATTTCTTACAACAACAAAGAAATACCACATAGCGCAAGTTTGAAACGTTTTCTTCCCGATAGTGTTAGAGAAGGGAAGTGCATGAATAAAGCACTGGGCAAGGTTTCCCATGAGGCTTTGCCCTGCTTTTAGATTCCTACCCCATGCTGCCTCTTCATGAGGCTTTGCCCTGTGTTTATGAGTTCTTGGTGTTTCTCTGACTAAATAGTGTCTGTTTATGAATAACAGTAAAATTAGATTAGAAAGTATCCAGTTAGCCAAATGCGGTGGCGCATTCTGGTAATCCCAGCACTCCGGGAGGCAGAGGCAGGAGGTTTGAGGCCAGCCTTGTCTGCAAGGCAAGCCCGAGACAGGAAAGGCTACACAGAGAAACCCTGTCTCAAAAACAACAACAACAGCAAAAAAGGTATTCAGCTGACAGCATTTTAACTTAACTCCATCTATAAAGTATTCCCAAATACCATCACCTGTTGAGCTACTTGGAAAGAGAGCTTTATTTTGTGAATATTCCAATAATATTTTTTGAAAACAACTGTTTGCCAACCACACGAGGGTCCTGGGTCAGAAAGAGAATAATATGATTTGGGAGGGAGGGAAAACAAGTTTGCCCCCTGGACACAGTGACTTGGGTACTGAACATGAGGGACTTCGTCATCATAACTCTGGTTCTCATGAAGCAAATATTCATAACCACTAGGAATTTGCTTCCTCACCAGTGATGTTGCATCAACATGGATGGCTGTCTAAAACTCCCAGAGGCAGGAAATACATGCATCTATTCCAAAGGAAGTGGCTTCATTTGCTTTGAATCATGGACGAAGGTAGAGTGAGATATTTGGAAATACTAGTCTCTCTGTACACTTTCCTCATGACAAAGTTCTCATTGTCTCAGGGAGAATTAAGAATTGTAAAGATTTGCTTCTCTCTCTCTCTTTCTCTCTCTCTCTTTCTCTCTCTCTCTCTCTCTCTCTCTCTGTGTGTGTGTGTGTGTGTGTGTGTGTGTGTGTGTACAAGTGCTCAAGGAGGCAAGAAAAGGAAGTTGTATCCTCTGGAGTTGAAATTATGACTGGTTGTGAACCACCCATCTTGGGAGCTAAAAACTCTGCTCCACTGGAAGAGCAGTGTGCTTGCTAGTTTTATGTCTGTTTGACACAAGCTACCGTCATTTGGGGATTCTAAATTGAGAGAATTATCTACCAGATTTGCCTATGGAAAAGCCTTCGGAGACATTTTAATAATTGATTATGATACGAGATGACTCTACTCACTATGGAAAGTAACACTCTGGGCTTATAGTCCCGAGTTATCTAAGAAAACAAACTGATCAATCCAGTAAGCTGTATTCCCCCATAGCCTCCGCATCATTTCCTGCCTTTAGTTTCCTGCCTTGAGTCTCTGTCCTGTATTACCTACATGACTGAACAAGAAGCTGTAAGGCGTATTTTTTCCTTCCCTTGTTGCTTATAGTCATGGTGTTTTATAGCAACCATAGAAAGCAGAGCTAGAACAGCTCTCTCTAGCTCAAGAATTGAGATTTTTAGAGCAGATGCTAGTTGTATAGCTTAGTGATAAAGAATTTTCTGAGCATGCATCATGAGTTAAAAAAAAATTAAAGCAGAAACAGGAAGTCTTTGCTTAGCTATTTTTTGACCCTTGAATTATATTATTTTAAATCAAAGAGAGGGTTCAATGGAGCTGGCACACAGACATTCCATCATAATGAAGAAAGACATCAT
This sequence comes from Meriones unguiculatus, assembly GCF_030254825.1. Lineage (NCBI taxonomy): Eukaryota > Metazoa > Chordata > Mammalia > Rodentia > Muridae > Meriones > Meriones unguiculatus. The sequence continues at coordinate 44,297,534 of NC_083368.1, forward strand.
GTATGTAAATTTGGAAGGTAAAGCAGTCATTAGAATTCTAGTTTGCAAAATTTTCAATGGATACTAATAATTAGAGGCCCTGGACCATCCATCCCATTCAGTAGGTAGACTTTCCATACCCCTGGGATCCACAGCCTAATGACCTAGAAAACATAGAAACCCCCACCAACATTTACAGAAAGAGGTTCTTGATCCTCCACAGGAGAGAGGCTTAGCCTATGGAAAGTGGGGTTCAGACAGGAAGTGAGAAAGTCTAACCCTTCAAAATAGCATAACCAGATTAATTCATCCTGGTATACCAAGACCATTTCCCTAAACCAGAACACACATTTCCAGATATCTTTTTGGTTTAGTGAGATATACAATGATATAGGACAAAAGGAAAGTAGAGTGATTATATTTCCAACTTAATGTGTAGCAGTTATAGTTAGCAAAAGTTTAGAGAATTCTTTTTAAGTGTGCTTTTTGCAAGGGCATTCATTCACAGGTTCCAAAATACTCAATTATGATATCAATAACAAAGGACAAATATCAAGACTGTAAAAGGAACAGACCTGTTGGTGAGAATATTTCTGACTTATCTGGAGTGGTACATGTATGCCTAATCAGGCCAAACAACTAAAATCAATTTGAGAATCTCTGTAAGAAAAAGCAAATTGAGAATATATTTTAATATTTGAACTTCACTTGGTTTACAAAGCTGCTGAATTTCATGAGCCTTTATACTGCCATCTTTTTTACCTTCTGAAGTGACGATGGCATGGGTAGGTCTGGGATTACAAACAAAACAAAACAAAAAAACTGAAGGAAGCCCAACCAGTATTCAGAGAAATATAGTCAATCAGGTTATAGAGATGAAATAAGAGTATAATAAAATACAGAGATCAAGGAGTCCTGCATGATGTTTGAATCACATTGTTAACTTTCTTTTCCCGCGACCTAAGTCAGTAGGCTACACTGGTATAGGTGAAGAATAAGCTCTCCTATTCTGTCTTTGTCATAATTTTCTGGAGGTGTCTTGTACACTTTTATTCAAGTAGGAATGCACATCACTGCACAGATTGATCTAATGCTCTAATGTTAAGATATCTGAATTCACGTCCTAACCAAAAATGAACTATGGATTCTGCTTAATGTGGTTGAATTCTTTACTGGTGATTACATATCTTCTGGGTCCATTTCACTCAGGGAAATGACATGTCCTTTATTTGTATCTCCGAACTAGCTACATTCTTTGTTTTCTTCATCAGTGATGAATGCCTCAAGCAGAGAAAGCCGCTGTTCGCTGTTCGTTTCTGCCATGAGTTCATACAGCTGTGTTGTCTGAGCAACAAACAAAGCCTCTCAGAGATTTCTCACTTCTCTGAACTTCATTTCTTATCTTCATTGTCTTATAGCTCAATATGCTCATATACTGGACCTTAGTAACTGGTTATCATTTATCCTCTTATGATAAGACTAACAGCTTGTTTATTTGCTTCTAATGTGGGTTTCTGTCATTTGTGCTGAACTCTCAGCATCTTCTTTCTATTATAAGTCAAACATTCTTTCCTAGAAAAGCAGTAAACTGTTTAACTGTTTAACCTAGCACTGTGTCAGTCTACGGTTGAAGCTAGTTCTTCCAAGTGTTTCTCTGTTTACTTTCCTTCCTTTACTTCGACTGAGAAAACATCAGGTAATTCTTTAATATCACGATAGCAATAGTGTCTTGTTTTCTTCAATATGTGTTCCAGTTTGCTCTGTCTTTTGAAACCCCAACATAATTCAATGTGAATAATGACATCTTCTATGACATTGTCCACTCTTAAGCCCCCAGGGGGCAAACACTTGCAATTGCACTATCCATTTATACTACAATACCTTTACAGTTTTTAATATATGTTAATTTCCCACTATTATTTTATATGACAAAGAGAGCAAGAAAGGCTGTTCAGTAGTTGAAAGTTCATGTCCAGATCTCAGGGTTCTAATCAAGCAAGGTTCTTTGTCTGAGTCAGATGTGAGGAGAGGGAGGTTTCTCAGGCTTTCAGCTATGTTATCTGAGATTTTCCATAGGCAAATCTTCCCTCCAGAAAGAAGGGAGGATGGGTGGGCCTGTCGCTAGGAGTGATTGGAAGGGCCATGACTAGAAGGTATTTTCATTACTTCTTTCATTTCCTCTCTGCTGTCCAAAGATCACTTCACACAATGTGGACACAAGAGCTCAATCCCTGTTTTCCTCCCGTAGATCCAGAAAGAGAAAATAGTGTTTAGATATAAGGTATCTAGAAATATGGTGATTTGGGGGAAATTGTTTTACCAATAATTTTTGTGTTCTTTTTTTGTTTCTAGTTTCTAAAATTGTACCTGATATGCATTTTGTATTCAAAACATAATTATACATTTCAACAGAAAGAATTTTTTTAATTTTATTTTTCTTATTAGTTACATTTTGTTAACTCTGTGTCCCAGCTGTATCCTGCTCCCTCATTCCCTCCCCAACCACACACTCCCTTCCTGGTCTCCTCCCTGCCCCTTTCCAAGTCCACCGATAGGGGAGGACCTCCTCCCCTTTCATTTGACCCTATTTTATCAGGTATCTTCAGGGCTGGCTGCAAAGTCCTCCTCTGTGGCCTAACAGGACTGCTCCTCCCCGGGGGGGGGGGGGAATGGGGAAGTCAAAGAGCCTGCCCTTGAGATCCTGTAAGAAATAGTCCTTGTTCCCCTTACTTTGGGAAACTACTTGGTTACTGAGCTACCACGGGCCACATCCGAGCAGAAGTTCTAGGTTATATCCATAGATGGTCCTTGGTTGAGTGGCAGTCCCAGAAAAGACCCTGTGCCCGGATATATTTGGTCCTTGTAGAGCTCCTATCCTTTCCATATCATACTAACTCCCCTTCTTTCATATTATTCCTTGCACTCTGCCAAGGGTTTGGTTATGAGTCTTAGTGTCTGCTTTGAAACACTGCTAGGTAGAGTCTTTCATATGCCTTCTGCAGTAGACTCCTGTCATACGTTCAATGAATATCACATTTGTCTTTCTAAATGAGGATTGATCATCTTTCCCGGTGTCCACTTTCTTGATTATCTTCTTTAGGTGTGTAGATTTCATTATGTTTATCATATCTTGTAGATCTATATAAGTGAGTTTGTCTTTCTCCTTCTGGGATACTTCACTCAGAATAATCTTTTTTAGATCCCACCATTTGCCTGCAAATTTCATGATTTCCTCCTTTTTGATTGCTGAGTAGTATTCCATTGTGTAAAAATACCACAATTTCTGTATCCATTCCTCCGTTGATGGACATCTGGGTTGTTTCCAGGTTCTGGCTATTACAAATAAAGCTGCTACAAACATGGTTGAACAAATGTCCTTGTTGTGTACTTGAGCAAATTTTGGGTGTATACCTAGGAGTGGTATAGCTGGGTCTTGAGGTAGCACTACTCCTAATTGAGAAAGTGCCAGATTGACTTCCAAAGTGGTTGTACCAGTTTACATTCCCACCTGCAATGGAGGAGGGTTCCCCTTTCTCCACAACCTCTCCAGCATGTATTGTCACTTGAGTTTTTGATCTTGGCCATTCTGATGGGTGTAAGGTGAAATCTCAGGGTCGTTTTGATTTGCATTTCCCTAATGGCTAATGAGGTTGATCATTTCTTTAAGTGTTTCTCTGCCATTCGATGTTCCTCTATCTAGAATTCTGTGTTTAGCTCCGTTCCCCATTTTTTAATTGGATTACTTGGTTTATTGCTTTTCTGCTTCTTTAGTTCTTTATATATACTGGATATTAGCTCTCTGTCAGATAAAGGGTTGGTGAAGATTCTTTCCCAATCTGCAGGCAGTCGTTTTGTTTTGATGACGATGTCTTTTGCTTTACAGAAGCTTTTCAGTTTCATGAGGTCCCATTTATTGATTGTTGCTCTTAGAGCCTGTGCTGTTGTTGTTCTGTTCAGGAAGTTGTCTCCTGTGCCAATGAGTTCTAGACTGTTCCCCACTTTTTATTTCCAACTGATTTAGAGTATCTGGTTTAATGTTGAGGTCTTTGATCCACTTGGACTTTAGTTCAGGGTGATAAATATGGATCTATTTTCATTTTTCTGCATGTAGACATCCAGTTGGTCCAGCACCATTTGTTGAAGATGCTGTCTTTTTTCTATTGAATGGTTTTGGCTTCTTTGTCTAATATTCATAGGTATTCATAGGTGTGTGGGTTTATTTCTGAGTCTTCTATTCGGTTCCATTGATCCTCCTTTCTGTTTCTATGCCAATACCATGCAGTTTTTATTACTGTTGCCCTATAGTACAGCTTGAGATCGGGGATGGAGGTACCTCCAGATGATCTGTTGTTGTACAGGATCATTTTGGAGATTCTGGGTTTTTTGTTTCTCCATATGAAGCTGAGAATCTTTTTTTCAAGGTCTGTAAAGAATTGAGTTGGCATTTTGATGAGAATTGCATTGAATCTGTAGATTGCTTTTGGCAGGATGGCCTTTTTCACAATGTTAATCCTACCAAACCATGAGCACGGGAGATCTTTCCATCTTCTGACAGAAAGAATTTTTAAGTAAAATTTTTTAATTATTTATTTTTCTGTGTATGAGTGCTTTGTCTGCAGGTAGGTCTCAGTACCCATGCATGCCTGAAGCCTTCAAGAGGACTGAAGAGGGTATGGAATTAGAGTTACAGATGGTTGTGAGCCACTGTGTAACTGCTCGGCACCAAACGTGGGTCCTTTACAACACATGCTCTTCCCTGCTGAGCAAGAGAAGGAATAAAAAACAAGTTTTATATGTAGTGTCATTTGATAGTGTCACCTAACTGTTGGGGAAATGTGGTAAAATGACTTATTTTTGTTGTTGTTGTCTGAGAATTTCATTCTGTTTCACTTTGGTATTGAACTCAGTTTCGTTTTATTTTTTTTAAACAAAGGAAAAAGGGTGTGGATAGGTGAGTACTCTACTGGCTCTCTTTCCTCTTGGTGATTTTGTGTTTAATCTAACTGGACTATATGATATTTATTGGTTTTGTTATTAATACTATTAGTTTGTTGTATAATAGTAATTGCTTTCATTACCCCCAAAAGATTATTACTTGAGTTATAACTATATTTTACATTTACTAAGTAATTAAGAAATGTTACTTTATTGTGAAGAAAAAAAAACAATCATTAGCTTTAAGATTACAATATTCTTTTGTAAAGTCAGGTGTTGAACTTTTTATTTTTTCCTTTTATATATCTGATTGCCATTTTTCTGTATAGTTAAAGATGTACAATAAATTTAAATTTTCTTTCCTGAATTTTATAGTTCCCCATTCAATTTTCTTTTTTTTGCCTAAATTTTCTCCGTGCAAATCCTCTTGAAAATAAATACGATTAAGTCAACTGAAGTAAAAAGTTTGCTAAAGTGAAGTGAAGGAAAGGGACAGCTAGCTGGTGGTGAGTGTCTCTTTGTATTTACCCTACGTGTAGTGTCTTGAATACGATTGTTTTCTGTAGATTCATGCATTTGATTGCTTGGCCCATAGGGAGTGACACTGTTAAGAAGTCTGGCCCTGTTGGTGTAGGTGTGGCCTTCTGGAAGGAAGTGTGTCATTGTGGAGGTGGCTTTGCGGTCTCATATGCTCAAGCTATGCCCAGTGTGGCACACTGTTGCCTATGGATCAAGATGTAGAACTCTCAGCTTCTTCTCTAACCCCAGGTCTGCCTGCATGCCACCATGATAATGGACCAAACCTCTGAAACTCTAAGCCTGCCCAATTGAATATTTTCCTTTATGGGAGTTGCTGTGATCATAATGTCTCTTCACAGCAGTAGAAACCCTAACTGAGAGAGATGTTGGTGACAAGGATGAGGGTATTTCTGTGATAAGTCTGGCCATGCTATTGTTTACAGGAATGTGGACTTTTGGACTTTGGATTAGAAAAGCAGTTGAACTGTTATGGTACATTAAAAAGGTATGGCCTAATAAGTGTTTATTATTAGGCTATAATTATCACAGTGGTATTATCTAACCTGCTTGCAATCAAATAAAAACACAGACACCTGTTGTATTTTAGAAAATAGCTTTTACCTGGGGCATTGCAGACATTATCCCTCTAACTTTAACTCCCAGCCCTGGTCTCCAGCTACTTCCCATCCATGGTCCCAAAATACTTATTAATTTTCTCCATCTCCACAATCCACGCTGATCTGGCCAGGTGTTCCTTTCCCATGGCACCAACCAGCTTTAAATTAGACGGAACAAAGACAGAAATATGTGAGCAAGTGCTCCTCTGAGCAGGGGCAAGATCTTGGGGGCTAGTAATGAACATTAAAATACATAGCCTCAGGCCAACCCCCAACCTTGAACACTTTAGTTCTTTTCTGTGACCCAGAGCCGTGTGCACACAAGGCATGCACTCTACCAAATGAGCCAATGCCCAGCCTAGCTGAACACTGAATGGGGCTTACTTGGCCCTACTCGTAGAGCACAAAAGACAGTGGTGCTGAGTGTGGTTTGAACTCTGAGGCTTGGCTCAAGAGGTTTCAGAGGAGAAGAATTTTAGTATGTGGCCTCGAGACTGTTAGTGATATTTTGGCAAAGAATGTGGCTACTTTTTTTGTTTTTCTGAAAAGTCTCCCTGAGGCCAAATTGGAGAGTTTTTGGATTAATCCATTGGCAGAGGAAATATCAAAATAGCCTAGTATTGATTCTGTTTTATGGTTATTAGGGTTCATTCATATGAAGATCTATAGTGAAAAGGAGCAATTTGAATAAGGAAAAATGCAAAATGTACATTTCTGGGAGAAAGGGGACACCGGAATGTAGAATGGTGCTAAAGCATGTGTTCAAGGAGATAAAGAGGATAAAGGAAAGCCTGATATTAAATGGAATAAAGGGAGTGGTAACCTCAGGGCAAGACCCCACCCAGCTAAACTTCCAACTTGTAAAAAGGAGTTAAGAGCTGGGTGTGGTGGTTTATACATTTAATCCCAGTCAGGAGACTGAGGCAAGTGGATCTTTAACCTGCCCCTCCCTCTGCCCCTGGAGATCCTTACTGTTCTATGGGCAAACCCTCACATTTACTAAAGTGATGCTATCTAACCTTGCCCCCAAATTATTCCTGATTGGCCAATAAATGCTTACACCTGAGCAGCAGAAGAGAGGTAGGTGGAGCTAAGATTCTCAGGCTTGGAGGACAGGGGCTCATGGGAGAGGAGAAGAAAAGCAGGAGAGGAGGAAGGAGAAAGCAGTGACCATGGGTTAGCATGGAGAAGAGACCATGGCCAGGAGGAGCCTGCTCTGAGGATCAGTGATGGAGAGAAGCAGCCCAAATGGAAAGCATGTGCAAGTATTTTTGGGACTATGGATGGGAAGTAGCCCTGGTAGGAATGATTAGAGCATGATGGGATGTGGGACTGGGAGAGAAAAGGTAGTTAGGAGGTTAGTTTCTGCCCAGTTCCAGAGTATAGGCACACTAAAATCTATCAGGTGTCTGTATATTTTATTGATATGATAGCATGTTACATAATTAATCACTGTAATAATTATATGGTTAATAGTAAACATTAATAACCATTTTTTTTAACAACAAAGGCTAGCCTGTTCTACAGTTCCAGGACAGCCAGACTTAGGTAGTGAAGGAAACTATTAAAAAGAGAAAGCTGGGGAAGATGTAATTAAACAAGGGAGCCATGTTCCAGCAAAGCAAGCAGCAGAATTTGGTAGCTTCAACCATGTGACTCTGGCTTCAGAGTCAAGGATAGAAGAAGGGGCTATGGAATCTCCCTATACAACTAAGAAAGCTGCTGAGGCCAGGCGTATGTCAGGGGTAACCCTGCTTGGTGGCCTAGAAAGGCCATTGTGGGAAGCCTGTACTGCCTTGGAGACCCCACAATTTGGAGATGCCAGAGCCATGAGATGCCTGCCAAGGGAGCTGCTAACAGGAAGTAGAACTAGCCCAAGAGACAGGGAAGTGTGTTGCTGTCAACAAAGATGAAGGGAGTTGGAGACCTGAAGATTGCTTTGACATCAGACATGGAGATGCAGAGTTTGGACTTTGTCTAGCTGGTTTTCAGTCTTGCTTTGGTCCAGTATCTTCTCACTATGTTCTTTTCCCTACCTTTTGGAATGACAATGTATATTTTGTGCACTTATGTGATATGATTTGCCGGGAGCCAAAGCTATCTACTAAAGCCAAAGTCAATTAGTGAGCCAAAGCTATCTAGTGGAGACAAAGGTATTTACTGAAGCCAAAGCCAAGTAGTAAGCAAAGGTCATTTAGTGGAGACCTAAAGCTATTTAGTGAAAGAGTTATCTAAGACCCTAACTCATGGGTAATAGATTGTGAGGACATCCATTTGTTAGAGCATTCGTAAGATATCTTAAGAAAACATCCTTATGGTATCTTGCAGGTACAATATTTAACCCATGAAAGCACTCTGCCTATCTCCAGCAGCAGTAGATTAACATTCCCCCTTTCCTGCCTTCTCCCTATATAAGTTGGGTAAAAATTTCTAATAAATGAGGCTTTGATCAAACGAACAGACTTGACCTCATTCCTGTGTTTCTTGTTCCTCCCCTCCCCTATTCCTTCCATTCTCCTACTTTAGGAACCCCGTTGAAGTCCTGCAGGTCGGGACAATGCTTTGAATTTTTATTTTACAGGGGATTACAGTTAAGAGATTGCATGAATCTCAGAAGAGAATTTGAACTTTGGACTTTCAAGAAGGCCTGAGACTGTTATAGACTATTGGGACTTTTGAAGTTGGGCTGAATCCTTTTTCCACATGATGGTTTGTCTACAGGCCTGTTGGAGTCAGGAAGTGAAAGAGGCCCCCAGAGATTCGTGTGTTTGGCCCATAGGGAGTGGTACTATTAGGAGGTGTGGCCTTGTCAGAGGAAGTGTGGTTGTGGAGGCAGGCTTTGAGGTCTCTCTCAAGTTATGGCCAGTGTGGCACACTGCTGCTTCTATGGATCAAGATGTAGAACTCTAGTCTCCTTCTCCAGCACCATGTCTGCCTGTATGCCACCATGATGATAATGGACCAAATCTCTGAAATTGTAAGCCAGCCCCAATTACATGTTTTTCTTTACAAGAATTGCCTTGGTCATGGTGTCTCTTTACAGAAATAGAAACCCAAGATACTACGTTTAAATAACACCAGGTTTCCCTCATTTACATCTTAATTTATTTCCTTCCCTCTTCTTCCTTCTGTTCTTCATTTTAGTAGATGATACTCTCTCAAATTAGTTTTCTACAACCTTTCACCTCACCTGTCGGCCACTATCCAGCAAAGACTCAATAAATTTTACCTGGAAACCTCCAGTCAATCAGGCCAGATGGAAAATAATCAAAGAAGGATCAAGTAAAGCAAAGCTTTTAGTTTGTATCACACAAGACCCTCAAGGTTATATTTCCTTCATAATTAAGTACAGGAGGGGTTGTTTATATTTCTATGCTGTCAAGCTATAAACAAAATGAAAACTTATGTGGATTTTTAATATTAAAATGTCTGAGCATTTGACAATCTTACAGGCAACATTTGAAGCTCATTGGCAAGGCAACCGACAAGCAAAGATTTCTTTTTCTTTTTCTTTTTTTTTTTTTTTTATTAAATCGTATTGTCCTTTGATTTCTAATTCCTCATACTTGGCTTTCCTAGTCATTCGGTGTTTGTTATCTGTTCACTGCTGTCTGTCCTAACCCTGTCTACCTTTCTCAAATAGCGCATGCTCAGAAGGGACCTCAGAAGGGATGATGGGTGCATAGGCGGATGTCAGCGACTCTGCACGTGTGTAGTCCCTTCCTGTGAGGAACTCTTGGAATCCCCTCTTTCCTATGTAAAAAATGTTTCTGGATTGGACCCCTGTTCACTGGCTTGCACTTTAGCTGATTTCAGGTTTAGCTTTCTTTGTTTGTCTCTTTCTTTCATTTCTTCTATAAAAGGCTACGTGTGTGTTATGAAAAGAGTAAATTATGAGTAAATTAGTAAATTTGCTATGGAGACATTGGAACAGGAGTTAAGATGCCCATTTGTGGAATTGTATTTATGGTATGAAAAGCCAATCATGGCAGTCTACCTATAATTGCAGTGCTGGGGAGGTGGGCAGTGAAAGATCCACAAACTTCATTGACCAGCTGGTGCTGCTGAGTTCTTGAGTCTGGGTTCACTGAACAACCCTGTCTCCAAAACAAGGCGAGGAGAACACATGCACCCCAGACACTCTTACACACACAAACGCACACGCACGTGCACACACACCATAGTAAAATATAGGAAAGGAAATTAATGAGCCTGGAACAGTGTCGCAAGATGAACGAGAAACCGCTATGTGAACCATGATAGCTAAGTACTCTTCAACATACTCCTTTTTTGTTATTCGGAAAAGCAATGTCTAATATTCATGAGAGTGACCAAAATATCAGAAGCTAAATATATTTTAGGCTGAGAAAGAGCACTCAAGATGCACAGCTATTCAAACAGAAGTGAAAGCAGGATGACATGCTTTTTGTTGTTTTTAACCTAAAGGCTACCTAAGCACCATTTCCCTGGGTCCAACTCCTTCCGATGGCTGCCCATCAGTTATAGAAAGAGCTGGGTTTGATGTCTAAGAGACAAGTTAACCAAGTCCCTGAATATTACTGTGATTCTTATTGTTCATCTTGTTCACTGACCTGAAGGTCTTGGCGTACTTTCAACACCCCTTCCTTCCATTCCTCAAGTCCCTGGAAGACGAAGTAGTCAGATCTTTTGTTAAGTTTTCATTCTACCCCTTTTGTCATTTCCAGCTTATCTCCGTGTCAGCCATCCCCACCTCACACTGCAATGCCCTGGACTCTCCTTGATCCAACACCCCACATCCAGTGCCCTTCAGTACCACCACAATATTTCTACTGCAGAGTTTAAAACATCACAGTGATCCATTGCTATGGACCAGGCTGCTACACTAAACTTGGAGGGAAAGATTTGCTGAACAAAATATGCTATGCAGAAAAGCTCAGGATTCCTTAATGAGTGTGCTAGAAAGCCCATGTGCTGTTTCCCTTGTAGAAGCCTATGAGCTGTCATGTGTTATGCATTCACAGTCTACATGAAAGTCATGTTTCCCCCATATATATATATATATAGTCAAGATGTGTATGATACAAAACAATGAAATGTATTTATAAAAACAAATTTTATAAAAATCAAATTTTATGAAGGCAAATAGGCGACGCCCGTTTTGTTAACGTTTCGTACAAAATGTAAATAATAAGAACTTTCTACTCCAACCTTGGAAATGGAAGCTCACAGTTGGAAAATACTGTTTACCTTTCTCATAATTATCCAGCCGGCACCTGCTTCTCCCAGAATGAGACACTGAGCAAATCACACATAATACATACAAACATTCTGAAAAATGCTACATATTTGGAATGGAAACACATTTATGTCTCAGAGTGATGCCAACGAGTTCTATGCTGTTTTTGTTAAGCATAATTGCAGTTCTTCACAAAGAGCCTGGAGAAGGGGAACAAATGCTTGGCATATTTCTTTTGGTTTTTCAGCATGTGTGTAATTTATTTGTTTGCCACTGAGAAGCACTCTGTTTTTCCTGCTGGGCGCCATGGCATCGTGATAGCTTCCATGGTTTCCGTTGCATTTTCCTGTACTTCCAGGCTCCTGGATTTACAAAGTTGAAGTAACAGTTCTAACCACATTTTATGTTGTCCGGAGTTGGCCTTTGCATTTCATCTTCCCTCAAGTCCTCTTCAAAAGGAGCCCAGTGGCCACTTGACATGAAGACGTCTTCTCAGAGCGGTCAGGGATGCGGTGAATCACACCAGGGCAGTGCCCCAGCGAAAGCTGCTTGGAAGTACATCTCATCATGAAGGTGATGGTGGTACATCTTCCCCAAAAAGGGAGGGGAGCGAAGCTTTGAGGATTGTCTTGATTCATATATTATAAACTAAATTCTATGAATATGCATTAGTTGCCTCTTTTGAACCTCCTTGAAACAAATTCTCATAAATAAACAAGGACTCACCATACTAGCTGACAGAGTCATTTAGACGAGATGTAGTGTGCTAATGGAGTGAAAAGAATAAAAATTTTCAAGGGCTTCAACCCTCAATTTTAATAAATTTCATGGAAATCGGATCAAGTCCTAATTGCTAATTCATCTGAAATTATTAAAAAGAGATTTCAATTACATACTACCATTGAATTTTGATGTAGCAAATTAAATTAGGATAGTAGATTGTTTCTTTTCTTAAATTCAGACCTATCTGAAAACCTTTCCCTGTAAATTCTGAGAAAGAACTTTGAGTTAGGCTATGTTGCTATAAAAAAAAAAAATCCAGCATTAATACGAAATAGTAGGTTAAATCTCTTAGTGAAGATTTTTAATGACATTTCAGTGTTCCTCTTATAATTACTCTTCATCTAAGATATCCCATAATGATGTTGGACACTCCTGGTTCGGGCTCACTGGCTTGCTTCATTAGCATGTCATTCCCATTCCACATCACAAGATTTAATTGTAATGCCGGATATGCACAGCTCTCCACAGAAGTCTAATCAAAGTGGATTCACTTGTATTATTAATATCAAAAATCAGTCCACTTGCTATTTTTATAAATAAAAGAATCCAGATACATAAATCAGCTGTCATTTATTAGCATGTTACTGGCATATCTGCCAGACATATGAGCAGCCCTATCACAGTTCCTTAGGATTGTTTTCATCAAGATTAAAACCCGTCTACATTAAATATACATACTAATTCCTCCATAAAGTAATCAGATTACAGAGCAGGTGACATTGTGTGCTGGAATTCAAATGATTTGCAGTAATGAGCTGGAAAGGTGTGCTTGGAGCCGGGCAGAGAAAAGGGGAGAGGAAAGAAAAGAGATGGAAGGCTTTCGTTTAAATTCAGCCTGCACATAATGTTGTTTTATTGTTTCTGCTAACTTCTAGTTGTTTATTTATTTATTTCTAATAAGGAAAGGACTTAGGCAAGCACCTGTGATCTTTAGCAGCTCCCAGTGTCCATCGTTTATACTATCAAATGCTTCTGGCTGACTAGCTCATCGTGCGTTCTTTGTCCACACACCACCTGAACCTGTCAAGTAGAATTCGCCCATACAAGCTGGTGGACATTTTTACTGTCCAATCAGAGTGTTTTAGTTTCTTGTCGAGCAGATCTATAATTTTCTGCTTTGGATTTTTCATTCCTAATGAGAATTCAGCAAAATGTAAAAAATATAGAGTACAAAACACAGATACTCTCAGACTCAGAAAATGAAGTGTAGCATAATACTTTGGAGCTGAAATAAAATGACTACAGGTTGACCCAACACATAACTTTATGCCTAATAGTGCTGGTAAAGTGTCAGGTTGAGATCACAGAAGGTTACTGACAAAAATGCTATGCTGTATAGGAAAAAAAAATGATTTTCCACTTCTTTTCAAGACATGTTTGTTTCTTCTATGAAAAGGAATCTCAATATTAACTTTCACACAGACTTGTACATAAGTATCACACACAACCGCAACGAATGACAAATTATTTGGAAGGAAACTCAGCACTTGCTGACAGAGTAGCTTTCAAAACATACTCGGTCTCCTCCAAATCTAGGACTGTTGTTTCCAAGTGTTATAAATTTAACTTCTAATAATGAGCAATGTTATTTCATAGCAACAAAAGACTTCGACCTATGATTATCATTGTCAAATGATTTTTAATATGAGTTCTTCTATATTACCTGTAAATTGTTTTTTTAATTATTACTATCGTTAAGTATATACAAAAAATATATCGCATATACTGTGTCTCCCCTGATATATATGACACTGGATACATGAAGAAAAATTTCCAGGTGTAAGGATCCTCAATAGTAATATTGTGATCAGCCTGTTCTCCATTGTATATGAATATCAGTTCTGACCATTGAAACACAACCTTTTGCAGTGTTGTGATATTAAATTTGTCATTTTTCAAATAATCAAGCTAAATAGCTAGCCAACTAAAATACTTTCTATATTGCTAACAAGGATCATATATACTAATATGCTACTGCACAAAGTATTTAGGGCTCCAATTTAATATTCAATAAGAATTCATTTGACCTCTGCAAGTTGGTATTTTTTTTCCCCAGAAACAATATTCTGCAGCCAGGCTAATCTTCACAGTATACAGTTCATTTGGAATAGTTTCTCATGTGATTTCTTTAGCTGTTTGGAGATAAGACATGGGCCCCTCCTTTGTAGAATAAGAAGCAGACAGCAGTTCCACTGTATAATAAGCAAATAGAACTGGCTAACAGCTAATGTGCTGATTCAATAACCGTTTCTATAGCATCCTTTTAATTTACAGACATCCTGAGCGTGTTTTAAAGAGTTCCATCTGAGATTCTGATGTAGCTCAGCAAAACAATGAGAAAAGAAAATTAAGAAACAATTTCAGTATTATTTTTTTAGAAGTAGAATCTTTTTCTGGTTATCAAGGATACAGTACTTAAGAGGTTTTTTGTTGTTGTTGTTGTTAATGATGACTACAGGAACATTATAAGAAATATCAAAAACTTAATGTGAGAGGGGTGAGAGGGCATGAGAGAAGAAACTTTAGGACTAGTGCCTTGTATGCCCACCCGATGTTTATGTCTGAAAGCAAATCATCAGCCCTATTAAAGTACAGCAACCTGCACATCACAGATCGTATATTTGGCCCACAGTCCTTCATTCCCATGCTCATCTTGTCTCAGTTCAGTATGTACAGTGGCGCAGAGAACTAATGGCACCGTCTGTTGTTGCCACTTTTGAAACTCAGTTATTGTATCTAAAGTGTTAATCAACAGTATATGTCTGTGTACCATAAAATGCTAGATATGGACTGAATTTGGTGCTTGTCTGAAGAGACACCTATAGCACATTACACATATAAAACTGGTATATTTTTTTAATTGGAAAGGGAGATGAAAGGTGAGCAGCATCCTGGGAAATAAGAACTGCAGTGTTGAGTCCCAAGGTTTGTTACTACCGTGCCACCAGGCAGTGAGATAGTCTCTCAAGTAGCACCATTTCACCGAGTAATTTATCCCCCTTTGCATACTATTTAAATACCTGTAAGAACTGGGAGGGTCAGTTTCTGAACCGCATGAACGCACGAGCTTTGATGAGTGCTGGGCCTGCTCCCTCAGGTTGCATTGTTGAGCATTGTGGGTCGACGGTGGCCCTGCCTGGGTTGGCAAGGCTCTTGGTGTGTACCACTGTGACCAGCTGTGAAGTTAAACAGGTGGCAAAGGCATCTGCGAAGCCCAGATGCATACAACTGGGAAATAAACTCACTTCTGAAGACCACTGACAGGGATTTGAGTAGACGGTCAATGTCAGCAGGCCACGTGTACTTTAGTGAATCATGGAGGCTACTGGTCTCTGCTGGGGAAATTAAGGCGCTTCACAGAAAACCAGGTTCAGGCAAATCATTCAAACTGTGGAACTTGGTCACAGATTACTGGGAAAAAACAAATGAAACCATCACAACAACAGTAAAGTTAAAATCTCTCTTGACATTCACACCTAATGTCTCAGTCAGTCTTCTGCATTATTAAAGTAGCAAAATTTTGTCTTCTGAATGATGCATTTCTCTGGAGACAATTTATTTCAGCATGCTGTTTTTGTTATATTTGGACTGTGGAGTTTTTAATGTGATTCATCACAGAGAAGAAGTTTCATAGCTCCTTTCCATGCTGTGTACTGTAGAATAGAAGCTTCTAGATTCATTAAGGCTTACACAAAAAAGTACTTTAAAATGTGATTTTAGGCTCTTTTAAAAATTGACCTTTTAAATTAACATCTTATAAATCACTTAAGAGTGACTAAGTGATGATATAGGTACATGTTGATTCCATCATGATACCTTTATTGTGCTGGTAGAAATGTACCCATGTCATTTCTGATAGAACTTTTCTGCTCTTCTCTAATAGATACTTTTTCAGATTCATACATTTCACATACAGAATAGAAATTCAATTCATACATTCAAATACAGAATAAAGCCCCTTTCCTGGTCATTCACCCGTGCTTCTGTTGACTATTAGTCATCTCTTACTCTGTTTACTTAAGTTAATCAAATACCTTTTTGCATATTCTATTCAAATAATTTCAACACTGACTGTGTCTTGTAAGTAATGTACGGTTTCAGTTGGGGTGCCTTGTAAAATGCCTAAGAGTTGAGAAGCATGTTCTTAAAAATACGTAATGATTTCATTATCATTTCAGTGGAACTATGTTCAGAACAGTCTCTAGATATGTTAGTGCCACATAAGTCTTTATGTTGCATGTCCTATTATCACTGTGATCGTGGGAATTTTCAAAAGTTGCTTAAGTTTTTGCAGGGGAGACACTGGACTTTGGTTCATCACACTGTGCCATCAGGTTCTAGAGAATAACAGAGGGCTTCATCAAGAAATGCTAGTTGTCCACACTGGGGTCCATTCCTGACAAGCTTGTAATCGTCCTCCTAAGAACAGAGCTTATTGGATCATTAGGAAACAAAGACAAAAACAGATGCAGTTTCCAGCTTCCTTCATCCCCTTTACTGCCCTAGTTACAGCTTCTTTCATCCTCTTTCTCCTCCTAGTTGTCTCAAGAAATTCCGTGCCCATGTTTCTAGCACCTGCGTGCTGTGTTGGCCCTGAGCTTTGGCCAGTGCTCCTGAGCAGCACAGTATTTGACTCAAAGTCTCCTGTTTGATAGTAGTGAGGATATTTAGGCCCCAGAGATGATGATGCTAAGAAATGATTCAACTGGCGTGGAGGGTGGTGATCAAAATGGACTGTGTGTAAGTCTGAAAGAATTAATAAAGATGCTATTTTTAAAATAGAAATTATTAAAACATATTTAAATGACAATTTTTAAAATATTCATTCAACATAATAGCAATAATTTAGTCTTAAAGGAGAGTGATTTTTAAAAGAAATGACTTGTATTCTCTAAATGTTTGTGACTCCATGTATTATCTGAGTAGCCTGCGTTGGAGAGTAACAGGTCACTGGCTTGTTACACTGTCTTTCTCCACTGTGCTACAGTGTGTCCCTCCTGGGCAAGCAGAAGACACTTTTCACTAGGAATACTGAGGTTTCTCGGTTGATGGCAATTCTTTTCTATGTATCAGCCATGAATGGGCTCCGCAGCAGACTTTCTAGAGCCACGAGAAAGGGAAGTTCTCACTGGCGTCCTCACGGAGGCTCTGAATGTTGGGTTTTCAGATAGTGCGGTGCTTGTGTATCTTCTGTGTGGAAAGTAGATCCTTGTTCTGACCCACGCTGTCATCAGGACCCAGGAAGCAGCGATTCATAGTCCCACACTTACAGAAAGGTTCTGCTGCAAAGCTTCATCGGACTCTGAATCCTTTCCTCAATAAGGAACAGGTATCTGCTCGCAGGCGTTCTCAGTAGTAATGCCTATGCACCTCCCTCTTAGTGCATGGCATTCAAGACACAGAAAATCTTATCCTTTCCTTCAGCAACTGAAGATGGCCCTTTCCGTGAAAACAGAATATTCAGACAGGAAACAGTCATGCTGGTGGTGGGATATTTCATAATTTAACAACGGAATACTGTTTTAGGCATTATATTTTTAAGATATCCAAAATCTTCCTATGCCACAAAAGGCCCTTGATCTAGAAAAATGATAGGTTACTCACATACTATATGAAAAACAAAACAAAACAAAACACTATATTATAAGCTGTACTAAGGTATTTCTAATAGCCCATAGCTTAGGTAACAAATGTAAACTCTTTCCTCAGGGCCAGGTTATGTACAGAAACCAGTAATCCACTTTTAGTCTGCCTCTTAAAATTATTCTATCTTATTCCTAATGTATTGTAACAAGTAATTTTTCCATTTAATTTTTTTCATAGTTTCTCATCTTTCAACCTTAATTCTCCATTCTGAGAGGTCAGACACAGAAAAAAAAAAAGTAGAAATTTAGGATATGATAAAGGTAGCCCTTCAAAACATCATGGAAAAGATGGATTATTCAATAAAGGGTGCTGAGACAACTGGCTGCCCATTTGGAAAAAGATGTGAGTGGGGCTTTAACTCACTTCTTGTTCAAAATGAATCTTAGTTGGTTCCAAAATCTGAGCTTAAGAATGAAATCATTAAAAGCATGGAATAAGCTTAGAGATTATTACACATAAAAATGGCTAAGGTATATACGCAAGAAAAAAATTAAGTAGCTATAGAAAATGTCTTGATAGATAAACCCAAATGAAAAGTTTAAAATATCTTCATAAATAGAAATGTTTTCTACAAAATTTTTATAAAAAAAAACAAAGACTGAGAAAATATGTGTAATTTAGGGACTGACAGGTACATATGTATGTATCGACAGAAAAAAATAAAGATAAATTGTGTGTGTGCCCACACGTGTGTGTCTTAGTCAACATTTTATTGCCATGAAGAGACACCATGACCCTGACAAGTCTTATAAAGAAAAACATGTGATCAGGCCTGGCTTACAGTTTTGTCTGTTTTTGTCCTGGCAGGGACTGTGGCCGGATGCACTGGAGAAGTAGCTGAGAGTTCTATAAGCAAATCTGCAGGCAGCAGGAAGAGAACAAGTCATAGGGCCTGGCTTCGGCATGTGAAGCCCCCAACCCTGTCTCCAGTGTCACACCTTCCACTCCCTGTCAACCAGCTCCACTCCCATTGACCAAGCCTTCAAACGTATGAGCCTATGGGGATGGTTCCTATTTAAACCACCTACTGTATATGTGTGTGACTTATAAAGGAGCATCAACTTATGAGTTAATGAGTACAGAACAGCCATTTAAGAAAAATGTTCAAATGAGAAAAATAACAATAAAATAAAACAAATGAAAAAGCACAGATTTTCAAGAAAATCAAGTTAATATTGATATGAAATGATGTTTTCTGTAATTAGTTTGCTAAAGCCATAAACAGGTGTGTCAAAGGATTGAGGAACTATACTGCACAATAGAAAAAGTAACCTGTATCTGTCTTTCTAGCAAGATAACTTACAAAACAGTCCTATTTCAGGATGTCATCATAAAGATGCTCTTGGAAAACAATTCAGTCATATGCATGCATGTGCTTTTACATGCTCTCACAGTGAATAAAACATCTGGAAACATTCTTTGTGCACTTGAATGGGAAAATTGTAGAAAGCCTATAAGGTGGACTATTATTCAGGATACACAAAATTATTACCAGTTTATCTGCATAGTAGATCTGTGAAGCCTCAAGAGTCTTGCCTTGTTACACCTGCTCTTTGGCTTTTCAACATGGAATTATTAAAAAAAAAAAAAAAGTTACTACTGATTGAAGCCAGGAGTCTGCAGACAAAACAAATGAGAAGAAAATACGTTATTATAAGTGTTTGTACCAAATCAACAGGAGAAGGATACGAATAAAGGCAGAGTTAGTTTGAAATTGCTTCTGTTCATGCAACGCTTTCTTTGGGATAACTTTCGACGGGACTTCTTAATTACAGGAAATTCAAATTGCTCTAAGAAAGTGAAAATTGTGGATCTATGTCTTTATTATAAATAAGAAATTTCAGATCCTATATGTGTAAGGGAAATAGTTTGGCCTGAAATCAAATATTAGTACCTCCTTGCAAGACCACTGTCACTACCTTTCCAATGACAAAGCACGAATATGAGACAAAGCACTATGGCCGAGAGGATCTTCAGAAGACTGTGTTTTTCAGTTGAACAATGAGGACATTTGCTGTTAAAACATTAAAATCAAAGTTATCTATTTTTCTGTCAACCAGAACACTGAGCATTTGCCTAGACTGTAACTATATTAGAAACAGAACATGCCAGAATTATCTAGTAGAGTAATATAACATCTCAGTGGTACTCAAACATAAAATAAATAAGTGTAGAGGAATTTTAATTCAGCAACATGCCTGCTCTGATCATGTCTAAAGACTTTTTAGCTCTGTGTAATCTGCCTGGAATGCAGACACACCACATACCTTTAATCCCTCTGGCTGGAAAATAGTCATCCCTGTAGTACACACCTTTAATACCAAACAGTGCTACCTAATTGAGGGATAAACAAAATGTCAAATTAGAGAGAGATTTGACCAGATAGGATGTGCTTTCATGAAAACAGAACAGGAATGAGAAGCTATTTAAAAAGAGCGCAGGGAGAGAGTTTAGGGAGTTGGAAGTCAGTTGAGAGGCAGTGCAGTGTAGCTGAGTTCATGGCAGTTCAGTTGGTAACAATTCACTTCATGGAGCTGAGGAGCAGTTTTTTACCAGGACAGTTTCACGGAGACAAGTTGCAGAGAAAACAAGCTAGACACAGATGAAGACAGAATGGCCTAGAGAATGAGATGCAGCCAGAAGATTAGAACAGATTACTAGAGTTAGTTTGAAGCCAAGCAGAACAATTCAGTCAGAAGCTGAGAGAAACAAGTTTGACTCAGTCAGCCTGGAGAGGCGTTTGAGCCAGAACAGCTGAGTTGAACCAGCCAGCCAGAGTTCAGAAAGACCTAGAAAGGGTGAGCTTATTCAGGAGTAAGCCTTGGAGACTACAGTTGCATCTGGTGAATGAAAGATGCTTTCACAAATTGGAAAAAATTTAAAAAAAAAAGGTATAATTCAAACACTCTTTTCCTCTCAGCATATCCTTTAAATGTGGCAAAGTATTAGTTTCAAACTGCTAGTTTTCAAGCTCTTTAAGAATAAGAGGGAAGGGGAAGAGAACCTCCCCTATCAGTGGACTTGGGGAGGGGCATGGTAGGAGATAAGGGAGAGAGGGTGGGGTTCGGAGGGGATGAGGGAGGGGGCTACAGCAGGGATGCAAAGTGAATAAACTGTAATTAATAAAAATAAATACATTTTTAAAAAAGATTCTGAAAAATGTAAAGACCTCAGTTCATTTTTTTCCTTATGTGGGTTTTTATTTCATCTAGCAGCACTTAACAAATAAGAAATCAGAAGCAGAACTATTTAAAACATTGTGAATCAAGTTTACTCCAACTAGTACTTAGATTTTATTTCATTAATGAACATTTATCTTTGGGACAAATTCTGGCAGTGTACACCAGGCGGACCACTCCTTCTGCCTCAGCCTTCTGAGTGGTGGTTTTACAAGCATTCATTATGTGCCGAGCATAACTATTTTTAATGGAAACAGTGAGAATGGTATAGTTTCACATTTAAAAAATTCATATTTTTTTAATTGGAACATAACAGTTGCTCATATTTATGGGGTACATGAGTCCATTGTGTAGTCGGCAGTTATTTCATAAATCATTTATTCAAATCAAGTGTCTCTTAAAACATCTGTTATATATTTTGGAAAAGATATTTCTTCCTATGGTTCATTTTAATGACAGTTTAGCATTTTCCAGGCTGACTTTGGGCTCACTATGAAGCCAAGGATGGTGTTGAGCTTCTGATCGCCCAGCCTTTGCACAGCAAGTGTAGCGATTGTAGGAATATAGCGTCGTGACCAGTTTTATTTGGGTGGGGGTGTTAAACTGAGGGGTTTGTGCACGCTCATCAAACATTCTTGCCATTGGGCTATAGTCGTAGCCCTTTCTTCTGACTTTTAAACAATGTGCTGTACTTTCTTGTCATCTACAGTCACCCCATTGTGTAACAGAACCTCAGAAACCATTTCTTCTATCACGCTGGAACTTGGACTTGCTGACCACCCATTCCCCATTCTTCCTTATTCCCAGCTCTCCAAAGAGTTTTGAAAATCTCTTTCATTTGTTGCTAATATAAGGCATTATTATCATATATTTCAGAGTCCCATTCTTGTGGAATAACCTGTACTGACTAACGTGAAGCAAATCTAACTTTACATTCATATGTAGTTGAGAGGGAGTATGTTGTTAACATTTTTACATAATTACAACTATACTTTCTTAAATTAGCATATAAAATAATGTATATTTTTGTACCTTATTCATCTTCACCACATATTTTTTTTTTTTTTAAATACCACATGATGAACTGGCCATGTAACAGTTTCTTACAGGCCTTTTGAATTGCAATGTGTAACATACCAAATAAATTTGATTGTGTTACAATGAAATTCATTAGCTAATATATTTTATACTTTAAGTGGGTCTTATTCAAATGGTCAGTTTTGTAACATCTTACTGTGGTCATCTGGAAAAACTGTCACACTGATTTATATAGAGTTTTTAAATACTGAAAAATTTGATATGTAAGCATTATATGTATCAACACTAGTCTCATGTGAAAAGACATTAAACACTAGAGAGCTGCCTAGTTATTTGTAACAAATGAAGATTTTCTAAAATTCCATTTTTTTTTTGAAAACTTGATTTTTGTCATTGGCAAAATGTATTCTCTCCTGATTCCTTGAAATGGTTCGCACTCTTGTGGCACCTTTGAGAAAACCCTCAGTAAATTTCATATCTGAATAAGTTTGCTTGGTTTAGAAACTCTTCCTTAAAGTAAAAATGGTGTTCCCTAGCTGGTTTAATCTTTAACAGTAATGCAAATGTCCTTTCTTCAAGGTTACCGCCATATTGCAATACATAGCAATAGGACATTTTTGCATATCTCCCATGCTGTCACATGGAATGGTAAAAAGTAATCTATCAAGGATTAATTTTATAGAACTTAAAAAACTTAATTGAACAAGATTAGCGGTTGTTACTCTTCCTGTAAGGTCATTGTTGAGGGAAGGTGGCTTTTGGTTTTATATATTGGGAATGCTTTAGGATAAAAAATACAGATACTTGGTGTCCTGATTTCAGTGTGTGTAAGGCACCAGGAATATTATGCACCATCACTGTTTCTGTGCCATGAACACAAATGTGAGCATACCAGAAAAGGCCAAAAGAAGTTCATATTGTTATGGTGATGGATGGTACAGATGGTTGACCGACAGGACACATCACCTAGGAAGTAAACATCTGGGCACGTCAGTGAAGGAATTCCTGAACTGCGTCAATTGGGATGGGAAGACCCGTTATACGTATGGGTGTGGTACAAGAGACCCCTTGGCTTGGGGCCCCTGAGTACATTAAAAAGATGAAAGAAATTTTGCACCACCACGTACCATGTGCTTCCTGAACTGCAGATGTCAGGTGCCAGCCACCTACTTTTGCTCCTGGCACCATGGCTTCCTTGTCAAGATGGAGGGCAGACTCAAAAAATGTGTACTAAATTAAACTCTTCCTTCCTGAAGTTAGTATTACAGTCACGGAAACAAAAAAAAAAAAATAGTCATAAAATTATAAAACATTTCAAAACACTATCTGAGCCTTAAAAGGGATCCAAGACTGCGTGGGCTATGAGCAACTTAGAGTAATGAGAAGTCTTGATTAGTAATTTGTTAATGTGCAAATAAAGTTTTGTCCTGCAGTCTACAAGTTACTAGAACCTGCATTTGCTCAACTGTGTTTTTTAGCTCAGACCCTTAGAGCCTACACTGTCTAGTTTTTAATGTCTTTCTTCTGTGAATTTGATTTTGTCACCCATATTCACTAACATATGATTATTAGAGCACAAAGACTTGCAGATTCATGCCTGTGTGCACGCACCGGTAGTTATCGATACTTATCAGAGTTACCCATGTCAGTCACCTTTGTCCTCCAACCTATGAAGCATGTGGCTCTCCAAAAATCCCACTGTTCCCTTCTTGGTTATTTCCCTTTGTCTCATGTGACGGTATTAAACCATGTCTTAAACCATTCTCATCAGCACTAAAACCTTCTCTTCTGTTTTCTGCATTAAAAAGGAAAACAAAACAGGGTATTAGTGGCAATAGTGCTTGCTTGGCACATGTGAGTTTCTGGGTATTATCCCTACTTCCACACAAAAGGAAAAAAAAATAAGTAAATAATACAATAAAGGAAATAAAGTAAAAAAAAGGGAAGGAAGAGAGAGAGAATAAAAGAAAAGATACAGAAGCCAAGGAAAATTTTACCTCATCATTTTTTTCTGCCATTTTGTACACAGTGACAGTTTCTTATTCTGGAGTCTGATGTGTTGGCCCTGTTACCATCCTACAGAAGTACAGGCCAAAGCTCTGTATCTTTACTCTCTCTGAGTGTGGCAGAGACCCATTTACAACTATGCTCTCTGTGGAACTCCTACTTCTTCACTGGTGACACCTTCCCACGGTTCTTCACGGGCTTTACTTATCTACCCGCTGCTGCACGTGAGGAAGCTAGAAGTTCTGGACTCTTCTTTCTCTGTCTTGTCCGTAGGTGACCTCTGACGCTGCCTTGTTGACAAGCCACCTTTTGACGTTTCTACCCCGGGCTTTGTGGCAATACTATTTACTTGAATCTGAACTACTTAGAATTTTCAATATACAATGTCCAAAAGGCAAACTGTTATTAATTCTCTCCAAACCCTCTCATCTATTTCTGTGTTATAGGATAAGATGCTCTCTATTACATGTTTGCTCCAACCAAGAACAAAGAACTTCCCCCCGGGTCCCGGCCTTTCATGTTTTAAAAATGTTGAGTATTCAGCCACCTTTAGTCTCTCACTGATTGTGCGCTGTGCTGTGAGCTATTGAACACATCATGGTATGTCTTTTAAAAGCTTGATACATCACATGTGACATAGACAACGCAGCCTGCTTGCTCCTCAGTGTCTTTAGCTTATAATGTAAGGGATTGGTGGTTCAGGTATTGGGTTGATGTTGCAATGAAGGCACCTTCCAGAGTCCTCTTCTCTAAAATTAGCTTACCAGGCCATCTTATTTTTTTATCCTTAAGAAGCAAAAACAGAATACCATAAGAAGTTTGTAAAATTCTTGACAATGCTTTTTGTTTCTTATACACATATAAGTGATTCATTCTATTATAAAGTAAACTCCATATCCACTGCCTTAACAATCCTAGTAATCCCAGGCAATCTGCTCTTATGAAGGATGGCTTCCCTCTCTTGTAAGCCCAGTGAAAGCACTGAGAAGCCAGTAATCTGCTGGAACTAAGAAATGGCAGCAAGCACGCCTCTGTTCTCTCTCCAGCACCAAACACTACTCTTGGTCTTTCAACAGCTGGAAACGCTCTTTTTCAGAGCATCTAATGATTCCCCTCCAAAGTTTCGTTTCAACATTGATGTCTCTACATTTTGTCTTAGAGACATTAAGCTTCAGATGGCATAAAGAACCTCACATAGATTTTTTTTTTGATCAATCAAAAAAAAAAAAAAGACCCATCTTTCCAAAGTATTAAACTGCTGACTCGTTTCTTTGTTCTTTCAGTGCTACTAGAAGATTTATCAAAATCTATTTTAAAGTAACTTTTGGTTTTCACATAGTCTCACCAGTATGGACAGGTGTTAAGTTGACCAGTGATGACAGCAGGGGGAACATGATCAAGTTACACTTTGGTTGCTCCAGGACAGTAGCCAAGAAGGATGCCAATCCAAAAATGGTGCCTGGTCCCATTGTCATAACCAGTCTAACGACATCATAGAATTTGAATAATCTTCTTTGCAAAGTTTTAGTTCAAAAACAGAAACAAAGGAGGGGAACAACAGCAACCATAACAAAACAGAACAAGCAGTGTGTACATTTTCAAGTATTTGCCATGTAAATTCAGACGTCTAGATAAGACAAATGGGGGCTGAGAAGATAATCTAGCCCCAATACACTGTTCATGGTTTTACAGATCAACAAAGAGCTAAGATCATTTTGGAGGTAAATTTAATTCCAAAATAATGGTTTTCTTCCATTTTAAGTTTAATGTATGCTCATTAATTTAAAAGTTGGAGAACGCAAGGCTGTAGGTGTGGCGCAGAAGGTAAAGGTGCTTGCTGCTCAGCCTGGTGACCCAAGTTCCTGACGGAAAGGAGGAAGGAGAGAACCAGCTCCTACTAGGCTACTGATTTGTACAGGAAAGGCATGGTCGGTGCTCCTCTATTCCCCTGCCCCCCACAAGTACACACCTTAAATAAATGTAAAAATAAATAAAAATAAAATTAAGAAAATTACCTTAATTTATTAATAGCAGAACCATTTTGACAAATGAAGTGCAGGTACCTTCCTGGATTTATCAAACTACTATTAAGAAATTAGAGTCATCCAAATGAACAACATCCTAGAAATACGTTTTCTTGCTCACATGGAAGGAACAGGATAGATGGAACAAAACATCACTCCCTTTGCCTTGGAATTAAATGAAATCACGGTATGCTAAGTTACACATATTTTTCATTAGCACTTAGCTACCGTGTCAGTACTAACATCCATTTATCTCATGCATTTCCCCCCCTTTACAGATAAAACTTTCAAATGCTTACATTTCACTGCCTGTTGGTTGATTGGATAATTTAAACATCAAAGGAAACTTTCATTTAATTTAAGCCGTAAAGTTGTCTTTTGCTTTATTAACTCTAGATCAATAAACAAGCAATTTGGAAATGTAATCAGGAAATGCTTCCGATTGGCTGACAATGTATCAAAGCCAGGCTTCAAGGCAACAGCAGGCTGTAACAAGCAGTTTATTACCAGTAGCTGTTACTGACATTAGTCAAAACCAAGAAAGATAAAATGGAATAAGAAATGTAATGCTGGTGGAGCCTTGGGCGCTGTGTTCTCTTCTTCCTTTTGAAAACTGCAAGCCTGTCTTTGATATGATAACAAATATAAACTGTTTAAAAACACCAAATGCAGAAAAACTGAGCCTAGCCTGTCATGGAGTTAATCCATTCCAGAGTGACACACAAATAGGGTAACATCCAGCAGATATATGTTATGGAAATATTTTGAATTGGATTTACATGTAGTGAGCAAATTGGAACTCTTGATTTTTGCCAGATATTGTAATATGCATGTTCTCATATTAACGGAATGTAATCCTATTTGAAGATAATGAGTTTTCAATAGGCTTTGCAATCGGAAGCTATGTTGAAAAAAAAATGTTTAGTTTTTAACTAGCAAGAGGCCAAGAGAATTGGACCCTAAATTTGCAAGATAGTCTTAGTTTCTATCCATAGGAGCTGCATGTTATTTTGCCCTTGGGTACTGCTGACCAAGAGATTTCTGGGATTGATGGGTTTTAGGCTTTCCCTCACCTTTATCTCTGGACTGTCCATTGCCATGGGCAATAGTAGAGAACAGTGCTCTTGACAGGGATTTTCTCTGCGTGCGCCCTTCCTCTCAGTCATTCTGAGCAGTCTATGCATGTCTTCCACACAACTAAAAAGGGGCAAGAGGGAGAGAGATCCTTTATTGGCGTTGGTCTGAAAAACCTCTCAGATACTAACTGTGGGTTTGCAGAGTTAGTTTTCATTGTACTCAGAAAACTATAATCTACATTGATAGCAAAACCACATAGATTTAACACAAAGGAGAATTTTTTTTTTTTTTTAAATTTCAGAGGCAGCTTGGCCTTGGCACATTCTCTGCCTTTTCATCACCACTCCAGGAGTTTCTCTCATAGAGTCTGAGATCTCTATATCACAAAACTAAGCAGGCAATATATGAGGGAGCCTTGCTTTAGGAACCCCTGTATAAAAGTGAATCCATGAGATATTGCTGCTGTATTCCACCACAGTGACAGATGACAATTTATACAACTTTATTTTTAGGGGCCTTTTTTAAAGGCTTCAGTTAGAAGCTTTTTTTTTTTTTGTGATCAGATGTGTATCTGCCCAGTTTGTCATACACACACACACACACACACACACACACACACACACACACTGAAACACTGCAAACACCTTAGCAAGGTCTTAGCTAATAGTGCATGGTACTTAACCTGGTATATGGCATTTCAATCTTGAGTTCATTTATGGCACAGCAGGCTGTGGGTTAGGCATCATGAAACAACCTTCCTGAACTTTCTGCTGCTAGGTTCAGAATGCATGGTACAATTAAAGTCCACGCCAGGACAGACCCTCTAGTGATGGAAACAAGTCTTCTATGTTGATCTGGTGGCTTCGTTTTAACTGACACCTGTTTGTAAGTAGATTGAGATAAGGTAAGATTTACTCGTGTGACATATTGCAAGTATTAGGAAAATTAGCTTCTCTCTGGTTGCAGTTCAAAACTCTTGCACAGCACTGCCACACAATGCCCAAGAATCATCAGCAAGAACAAGTTTGTTATGATTATTGATGTAAGGTATTTTGAAAAGCACATTTCAAAAAATATACAAGATATATTTCGATCTGATGTCTTAAAAGTTACACATCCCTTAAACCACAGGATAACATTCCAATGACAGCTAGATTTTTTAAAAATAAAAAATCAGTTTCTTATTCAGAGAGAGAGAAAAAAATGTTATCAGTGTGCTTGTGTTTCACCAAAATTCAGGTTGTTTGTTCTTTCAGAAGCAGCTGTAATAAAAGTCTCTCAAGCTTTGCAAGCCGAACAAGCAGAGCAGACTCAGCAAAAGCCATTTCATGAGAAGCAAGTATTTATCTCTCATTGGTTAAACATGGAGACATAGACAGTGCTTTTGAATGTCTATTCCTCTCTTGTTTTCTGCATCCACTATGCATGTCAAGATTTACAAAGCTGATTCTAGCAACCTTTCACCTATATCCCTTCAGCCACCAGGCCTTCATTTGGGTTTTGTTATATGAGCTTACAATTGTTAAATCGGTGCCCATAGCACTGTTTTCTATAATTTCATTCTCTCAACCCTCAGGAGACAAGTCATATTGATCCAGAATTTGAGGCCAACATGGACTAAATAGTGAGACCCTATCTCTACTTCTCTCCCACTAACAAAAAAGAAGGGAAAAAGGGAAGAAAAGAAGAAAAAAAAGAAAGAAGGAAGGAAAGAAGAAAGGAAGGAAGGAAAGAAAGAAAGAAACAAAGAAAGAAAAGAAAATAATTTTCTTGATCCTTACTTTGGTCCATATCTTAATAGTTTGTCCTTAGCCATCAAAGGACATTTTATATTTGTTCCTATGCTGGCATTCTCGGTCATTGTATAATTTACATCGATGCTGAGTGGCACAAGAAAAGCACCAAACAGATATGTATTTAGGGAGCAAATAAACAGTAAATGAGACACCAGATAAATTGGTTGTCTGGTAATCAAAGTCATTTTTTTTTTAAATTCTCTTGGATATTTCTCTGAAACATCTAAGATCATTCATTAATTCAGTGCTATTTTCTTGAACCTTTACAGTGTTTATGGCACATTTAAGCATCATAGGAGATGAAACGATGAATTTGACAGTAGCTTTGTTCTAAGAGTTCATGCTATTAATCTGCATTTCCCTTTGTCAACGTTATTTGCTCTTTGATCAAAGCATGAATGGGCACTTAAAAGTGGGGCTGTGCTTACATTTCAGTAATTGCATGTCTACTACTGCACACTGGATTTTAGGCCCATTTCAGGAATTATTCATAATTTCTCTCTTCTACTTTCTCACCACCTTCTCAGCCCCCAGATGACTTTTATCAAACCCTGTGAACTTAGTTCCAAACATGCTTGATTCCACCAAATCATATCCATTTTCTCTGCCACCGCTCAGTCTACTCAACTTCTATCACTCAGAGTCTTATCAGTCTTGGAACTCTATTTTTCTCACACTGGATGCCATAAAAGACTGATAGTTTAAGACTTTAGGTTTATTTATGCTGTACTATTAGCTCGTAGACTGTCCAAATAGGCCAATATCCTACGTAATTCTCTTCTTTTCCTTTACTGTCAGCCACAAACCAAACTTACCCAAACCTCCAAAACTTTGACCATTATTTTTCTTCATGTCTAAAATGCTTCCACACTTCATTTCTGAGTGGGTGTTTGTATTCAAATCAGAGCACCTGACAGATGCAGAAAATAGGAGAAATATTCCTCTCCAGGGAGAAGCACACCAATTGTTACCTAATATCAAAGGCTCAGCCTAGAAAACATACACACATTATCAGTAACGTTATGCAGACTGAGCAGGTTGTACTTAAAAATATGTCTGTATATACAAATGCATGTATTCATGTAACAACAATTAATGAAAAAAGAGCCATGAATTTGAAAAAGAGAAAGGAGGGATATATGGAAGGTTTGGAGGGAGGAAAGAGAAAGGAGGAATGATGCAATTATATTGTAAACTGTAAAAGAAAAGAAAACTTTGTGTTTAGTTTTCCTAGAATGCTGTCATCAGCATCATCCTGTTCTGATTAACTGCTGTCCATGCTACAGACCTCAGCTTCTATGTTCCCATCTCCCTGTACACTACACCAGACTTGGGACCTACCTCATCCAAAGTGGGGAAGCTGCCTTGGTTACTATATCCTCATAGTTTGATTTGAGACTGGGCATTATGATAGCTTTGTCTGACTACTTGAGTGTTTATTGTCTTTGCATATTTATTGTTTTATTTTTAAATTTTTATGAAGAAAGTTGTTGTATTTTGATGAACAATGCACAGAATCTGTAAACTACTTCGGATCGTTATGGACATTGTAAAAATATGAGTTCTTCCAATCCATGGACATGGGCTACCTTTTCATTTCCCAGTGCCTCTTCAATAAATGTATTTAATACTTTATGATTGTCACTGTAAAAATTCCTTTCTGGGTGCTAAAGTCATTTCTATTTTACTTAATCATAGTTAATAACAATGAGTTGCCTTCTTGATTATTTATGTTCCTGGTATGGTTTTATTACTGTATCCTTTCTGTCTCTCTCTAGGGCTTGGGTAACCTCTATGAGAGCAATTGGCCTGCCCCTTCTTTATTAGTGTTGTTTATTTTATATTGTTGTTTATTATTTGAGATGTGGTCTGGAACTCATCATGTGAATATCAAGGATCAAGCTAGTGTCACACTCAGAATCTTGTGGCCTCTCATGAAAACATCTTTGAAAATCTTGCTGATACTTTCAAATAATAAAATATCAGGGAATAAGAAACAATGAGTCACAGATTCTAGGCTTGCTCCTCTGTGCAGAGCTTCTTTCTCTATTTCAACTGCTTCTCCTGTTCTTGGAATCAGTACAATGACTTTTCACACAAATTTCTCACAGCTTCTTGCTGAGTAAGCGGGTGGGTGGAAGAGTTTATGTATTTAGCAACAGGAGGAAAATACACTTGAATGTCAGTAACAGATAATTTCAGATAGCAAAGTATTATTTCTGGATACTATAGTCCAATCAATTGAGGGCAAAAGTTAATTTATTATTTTTAATTGTTATTAGAATTGTGAATAGAACGACACAGCTGCCATGTGGATAGACACACATAAATGTGTCTGTAAATAGGGTATGGGACTTTGAAACTTAGATGCTAAAAGTGAAAACATCTTTTGAAGACCCAGATAATACTTTAAAAACCCAAAGTATCAGTAAAGAGAAATCAATGAGGTATAACACATTTTATATCCTTTTCTTCTGAGAATTTTGAACCCTGTTAAAACATTTTCTAAAAGAAGAATCATCCTGGTTATTAGATGGTATATGATTTTAATTCCCTTTTCTGTTTATATAATGAATCAGAAAAACTGATATTTGGTTTAGTAAAAATCAGGCAGGCCCAAAGTAAATGTCATATTCTTCAGTCTGTAGAGGTAATATAATAACAACAATAATTATAATTACTGCTAGTGAGAGATAAAGCCTTCGGAGAACTCAGTATATGTCAGGGACTTTTCAAATTGTTTTACCTCTCCTGATTATTTCAAGCCAGAAACAACCGCATGAGGTAAGTAATGTTATTATCAGCAGACAACGGTACGGAATTAAAGAGAAATTAAATAACTTTGCTTAGGTAACTTGTAAAAGTAGAATTACCACCCAAGCACTCTCTCTCCAGAATCCATATTGGTTCTTCACAGTACTGCGAAATCTGGGCATTGTACACTATTCTTTGGAAAAACCTGGTTTGTTTCTCCTTCAGTTTGTATAAACATTTATCCTTTTTATCAAAGCCTTCGGTAGAGAGAGAGAGAAGAACGAGGATATTTGGTTATATGGCAGGCACATTAGTATTCTGCTACACAGTTTAGGGCTCAAGACAGTAAACAAATGCATGAGAAAACTTCCACGGAGAGCTTTCCAGAGTCTCGCTGTGCATCTACCCGTGAGGAGACTGGTTCACACTGGAATGTGAAGAAGCATTTCCTAAACAAGCATTGTCTCTGCGGCCTGGGTGGGCATGGGGGAGCTCAGGAGAGGAAGCGGGTAGGGCTGGCTCCTGTGCTGACAGCACCAAGAACATTTCAATAGGCATGGGCATCTGGGTGAATTCAATGAGACTTTTAAAAGCTGTTGCTGGATCACGGAAGACTGAATTGGTATGTGGGCTGTATGGAGCCTGCTGCTGCTTGTGGCTATGGGCAGAGGATGTGCACTCACACTCACCTCTCCTATAACGTAGGGCATCTGGAAGTTGGCATGGCCTCTGTGACTAGACGTCAGTCTCAAAGGGCCCTATTCAATTGTCCAAGGTGCACTGTACATCAGATCCTCACTCAAAAAAAAAATGTAGCTGAAATGAATCTTGCATTTCACACTTTAATCCAATGAGTCTTTCAGGGTACATACTGGTAAGCCACTTTTCACACAGAAAGTGCACTTTCTCTTTTTAACATTTATTACACTTTTGATGTTAAAGCCTAACATTTATGTAACTCTAAATTAATCAGGATGTACTTTTCATGGCTGGCTCACTGCATCTGTGAAGCTACACTATGATGTACATATAAGCAGCTTATTTCTATTACTTTATGGCATACAATCGTATGAATATAAGGTGTAGTTACTCAATCTTTTGTGATGGATATTTGTTGGAACAGTAGTGAAAAAGCTGTGGAATACTCTCCAACAGTCTTTCCTTCTTTCTTTCTTTTTGATTTGGAGATAAAAATAATTTTTATTTTTATCTCTACCATTAAAAACATCAAACAGCTAGTAATATTGGTGGTTTTATTCCTATCAATCAGGAAGCAGAGGCAGGTGGATCTCTGTGAGCTTGAGATAGCCTGATCTACATAGTGAGTTCAGGGTAGCCTGGGTTACACAGTGAGGACCTTTCTTTTAACAAACAAACGAACAAAAATTCTCGTGATGTTCAGAAGTATTGTTTTAATTCTTAAATATAAAAAACACAATAAGAATGGAATCAGTAATTGATGAAGAAAGAGGAAGTGCTGCTGGACCAGTGCTGACACTTTGTTAAAGGTAAGTTGGTCACAAATACAATGAAATGTAAAAAAAAAAAAAAAAAAATCACTAAAAATGGTAACATATCTAACAAAATTGTGCCCAACGTTAAGAAACATTAAAAAAAAATCATAGCAAGTTGACCCATTAGAGTTCAAAAATTAAAACAAAATTTGAAATGAAACAGTACCTATACAATCCTTTCTAACTCATTTATTTGGTTTATTTGGTGGAACAGGTAAGGACCAGTTCTCCAGGGAGCAACCAGCGTTCTTAGACTCTCATGTCTGGAGTTTACATACAACGTCAAATTTACAGATTTCGCTTGCATCGCGGAGCTGCTAAGTGGTGGACTTGGGGCGCTAACTTTCATGTTTCCCTCTCATGTCCTGATTACGCCTCATCAGGAAAAACCACACTCCACATGATTACTTCTGACCAACGGTGTTTAATTTTTAATATTTTTAAAGCTGTGTCTCGTACTTTGGAGGTTTTTTCTGATTAGAAATAATTAGCTGTATATTCATCTGCTGTACACTGTCCATAGGTTTTAAACTTTCCTCTCTCATTCTTGTCAGTCACTTCAGCAAAGAGTTTGTGCCTTGTGAGGGGCCGGCTTGCGCGGCACCAACGATGAAGTTTATTCTTGACACACTTGTAACAGACATTCTGTTATTTACTCTGGTTAATTCAGCAAAATGAAAACAGAGTGTTTGGGGTTTTCTGCGTAAATTTATACTGGGATTTTAAAATTTTCAAAGCCTTTAAAAGGGCAATGTATCTGGTTACTTTATAAAGATCAAACTAAAATAGGCATGTCTGTCATAGCAAGAGTCGTAAGAGAGGCCCAGAAAGGAAAATGAGGAGTTCAAGGACAGCTTGGAGTACATAATGAGCTTGTGGCCAATTTAGGCTATGTGAAATTCTGTCTCTGAACAAAAGGCTGAGAAGACAGTGCTGTGGGTAAAGTGTTTGCCGAGCATGCAGGAGAACCTCGTTTGGATCCCGGAAGCCAAGGGCAGAACAAGTGTAGTGACGATGCCTATAACCCCAGGGCTGGTGCTACAAAACAAGAAGACCACAGAGTTTGCTGGAGAAACAGTAAGCCTAAGTTCAGTAAGGGACACACTGCTTGAAAACAGGCAGATGAATAAGAGAGAAAGACACACAATCTCAGCCTCTGGATTCTGCATGTGCACACAGGAGCACTAACACACAAAAAACAAAAGTTTTCCCTGTAAGTTATCCTCTCGAAGCATATGCTATAACACTTGGTTTCAGGAAGTGGAGGCAAGAAGATGGTGAACTCAAGACCAGCCTCAGTGAAATAGAAAGTTCAAGGTCAATGTGGGCTACAATAAGACATTTAGTTGTTTTTTTTTTTTATTTTTTTTATTTTTAAAGCAAAATAAAATAAAAACCAGGCAAATAAATACCAAAAACAAAATAAAACAAGCCAGTGTCACAAAAGAATCTTATTTACAACATTTAAACTATTTATAGAAAAACAAAATAGGGGAAACTCCACACTAACCCTCCCCCAACTATCATTGGAAAGCCATTCCACCAACTCTTAGAAATCACATACCCGCAGAGTACTAACCGATAGTAGTGGTGTGGCACATTTTACTCTGTCCCCAAAAGAAGGCTCACCCCTAGAGAAAATTAAGAGGATTGAATCTAAGGTAGATCTTCTAAGCTGAGTACTTGGTGTTGGAAGAAAAACCAAACTTGAACACCATGGAAGAGAGGGAGCAAGAGCCGAGTGAGAGGTAAACTGCCTGGGAGTGACCAAGCCTGGTCCGTCTAGTCCAAATGCAGATGCTTGATGAGAGCAGTGGCAAAGGAACTTGTCTCATTAAGGCTCTCAGTGTTGAGAGCCCATTCCCAGGACAGCACACATCACACACCCTCATCTACCTCCACTACAGCTGCTGTCGCCGTCAGGACCCATGTCTCGCAGGGCATACCCGGCAGAGAAAGGTGTTTTCTAGTCACCGTGTCTGTGCAAACAAAGTATTTCCCCAGCCTGGCATTCAGACAGGGTTCCTTTCCCTGACAGAATCCATTTGTGAATAGTTTTGTTTATTTTTGCCAGCTATGACAAAAACAAAAATCACGCTCTATTCTGCCTGAAGTTGGAAACTTGGAATCATGCCC
Organism: Meriones unguiculatus; assembly: GCF_030254825.1. Classification (NCBI taxonomy): domain Eukaryota; kingdom Metazoa; phylum Chordata; class Mammalia; order Rodentia; family Muridae; genus Meriones; species Meriones unguiculatus. Next base: position 44,332,756 of record NC_083368.1, read on the forward strand.
GAAGCAGCAAAAAAACAGGTTGCTTTTCTGAGTTCTGCTGATTTGTCTTCTCTTCCTATGTGCAATGATTCATTGTACCTCTGCCAGTCAAGCTGAGTTGGCTTTCCTCCTCCTGTACAGCTAAATTTGTTATCCTTGTTCCTTATCACTGAATGTTTTAATTTGGCCTGTTGCTGCTTCCTTGTTTACAGTTAAAACAATTTTGTATTTCAAACATTTTAATCGTGACAGAGTGAGAAAAGGAAATCATCCAATCATTAAAATTAAACAGCTATTTTATTTTAAAAGATACACTAAATTTCAATAGACTGATTACTGACATATAGGGTGGTTTTATATGTTTAAAATTCATGTTTACGTTCTGGTTATTTGTCTATCTGTTCTACACATATAGGTTTGATTTTAAAAAGCAAGAAAATGTAGAGAATGACTACTGTGTGTAAAACATATGGCCTTGAGATTCTTTAAGAAAGAGGACCCGGGGTAAGATGATCCTCACTTAGAAAGACAAATGGGAGGTGCATTGGACATAGGATAAAACAAGTAACAGGACAGGAGCCTACCGCAGAGGGCTCCTGAAAGACTCTACCTAGCAGTGTATCAAAGCAGATACTAAGACTCATAACCAAACCCTCGGCAGAGTGCAGAGAACCATATGAAAGAAGGGGGAGTTTGTATGACGTGGAAAGGATAGGAGCTCCACAAGGACCAAATATACCTGGGCACAGGGTCTTTTCTGAGACTGACACTCCACCAAGGACCATGTATGGATATAACCTAGAACCTCGGCTCAGATGAAGCCCGTGGTAGCTCAGTAACCAATTGGTTTCCCATAGTAAGGGGAACAGGAATTATTTCTGACAGGAACTCAATGGCAGGCTCTTTGACTTCCCCATCTCCCAAGGGAAGAGCAGTCCTCCTAGGCCACAGAGGAGGACTTTACAGCCAATCTTGAAGATACCTGATAAAACAGGGTCAGATGAAAGGGGAGGAGGTCCTCCCCAATCAGTGGACTTGGAAAGGGGCAGGGAGGAGATGAGGGAGGGAGGGTTTGGGAGGAAAGAGAAAGGATTTGGAGGTGACAGGACCTCTACAAGAAGACCATCAGAGCCAACTAACAAGGGCCCAGAGGGACTTGCTGAGACTGAAGCATCAACCAAGGACCATGCAGGAACTGTTCTTAGCCCCTCCACAAAAATATAGCAGATGGGCAGCTTAAGTTTCATGTGGGTTCTCTAGTAAGGGAAGTGGGACAAGGACTCACTTGCCAGCTTTTTGATCATGTTCCCTTGGCAAGACCGCCTTGCCAGGCAACACAGGAAAAGGACATGCTCAGTCCTGATGCCATTGATGAGCTGGGCTGTATGGAAAAGGGAACTCCCCTTCTCTGAGGAAAAGGGAGGGATGGGGGAGGAAAGAGTGAAGAAGGTGGGACTGGGAGGGAGAAAGGGATGGGGTTACAACAAGGATGTAAAGGGAATAAAACAAACAGAATAAGAAGGTTCTTTCAACTAGTGCTTTTGGCAATATTAACAGTAATTTTAACCGTTGAAGCCACACTGCTGAGAAGTGAGTGGTGCTTCTGTCCCTGATTGCCTGCCGAACTTTCAGTTAGTCAAGCGTTTTGGGTCAACCTTCCTTATGTGTCTGTCTGAGAATTCATTTAGGTTAACACATATACTACACTAAGACCAGTGATGTTAAGGAGAGGCAGTGTGTGTTATGTCTCATGTTTTTGCTATCATCATCATCACCATCATGAAAATTGTTACTTAAGAGCCAATAGAAAAATGAATCCAGTTCTGTGAGCAATGAACAGAAAAGAAACCCAAAGGAAAGATCTAGAAAAATGTTAATCTTTATCAGTAATCATGAACAGGTACATAGTTAAATAACGGTACCATATGTCATACATCCAGCTGATGAAAATTCAATCCTGTCTTTATTAAAATGGCTTCATCAGAGTTCTACCATTGTGAAAAAATACCCGATTTAGAAAACTTAGATGAGCAATGATTTATTTTGGCTCATGTTCTAGACATTTCGGGTCACATTCAGTTGCCTCTGTTGCTTTGAAGAAAACAACACACGATGATAAGGATGGCAGATGCTGATTGTCAAGAAAGAGGAAGAAATTTCTACTATAAATTAACAAAGGACATAAACATATTCTACCCTGTGAGCTCTTCTAGGCCAAAGACCATACCTTTTAGTTGGGGTACAGTAGCGTACAGCTCTAATCCCCACTCTGGAAAGACAGAGGCAGAAAGAATGTAAGATAGAGGCTAACCTGTAAATTCCGGCAAGCCGGGAGGGACTAGGCCGTGAACGCCCTGTTTCAGAAACAAAACAAACCCAAGTAAAACATCAACAAAGCAAACTGTGCGTTGTTCATCAATATTTCCCCTGGCTCCCAGTCCTGCACTAGTACATAGAGAATATTCAAAAACTACACCAAAATGTCCTGGAATACAGCCTATGTAAGACATAAGCATTCAATTTATAATTAAAACAAATAAGCAACGTCATTATCATATAAAGAATGGGGCATCATTCCGTAAATGTGAAAAAGAATTAATGTCAGCCATACTCAACATCGACAGAGACATGAGAAAACAACTAAACTAAAAACCCTTGTTGGTAGTGAGGTGCAGTGGCTCACGCCTGTAATCCCATCACTCAGGGAGGCAGAGGCAGGAGGATCCCTGTAAGTTCGAGGCCAGCCTGGTCTACAAAGTGAGTCCAGGACAGCCAAGGCTACACGGAGAAACCCTGTCTTAAAAAACCGTAAAGAAAAAAGAAAAACAAGCAATTAAATTTTTCTTGTTTTGCTTCAGATTCTGGACAAGCAGCTCCAGGTTCTCCCTGTATCCTTAGGTCCCTACCTGCTGCAGGGCGTGGCTGGTATACTCCACCCTCTACCTTGAACTCAACAGCTCAGGGGCAGGGGCTTTCCTCCCGCTTCACAATATTATCCAGATATTTTGGACCCCCTCTCTCTCTTCTCTCCCTCACTCTTCTTTCTGCATTTCCTTTTCCTTCTCTCTCTGCGCGTGCTTATCTCTCTCTCTGTCTCTCATTCTCATTCAAATCACCACATGGGCCAAAAAGTATGAACTTGTTCTAGATGGGAAAGATGAGGAACTAAAATTGTATTTGTTCCTGGCACAACTACATAAAAATCCTGTACATGTTTACAAGCATTTCTCCCTAAAAATGAGTATTGTTGTATTTGCGGAGAAAACACAGTAACCTAGAAATGAGGGCAAGTAACCCAACAAAAGGTTACATGATTACTCTTACTAGTTTAGAAACTAAATTTATTATGAATAAAATATGAAATGGGAAATTTTGTTATTTATCTTTTATTAAAATAATAACACTTTTATAAATCAATACCTAAACTTAGATATATTACAGATTATCTTCTACCTGAAATACAGCTATTAACTATAGTTCAGTGTGTTCATTAAGTGCTACAGAATATGAATACCTCTCTCAGCAAGCTTTGTCATAGAGTACCAAAGATTATTGATATATTAGACAATAAATCCAGTGAAAAATTGTACTGTATGTGTATTTTCATCTCTCTGTGTGTTTGAATTAAGTATATATGATGCGTTTGAGCATGAACATAATAGACATGGAAATAATTTTAAGCACGTTATATAAAATGTCCTCATTAATGTGTTGTATGAGATCACTACAGAAAAAAATATACTCGGGTATTCACTAAAGCAGATGAGCAAGAGAAAAATGGCACGCCTTCTCGTTTAAGTCTGAGACATGGAGAGACCAATTGATATTTTTCCAAGGATGCCATCCCCAGATGCTGTGTCTCCATTTACACATTACCTTGAGAGCACCGTGCAGCTGCATAGCCTCAGCTCTTGAATGTGCTTTGCTCATTTCCAGCAGGACGGCGTGAACACTTTCCTGGCAGTGTGTGCTTTTTCACTTTGGCTGTTTCTATTTACCTGTCTGCTTACTTATTTATTGTTTGCATTTAGCTTGCCCTGCAAGTGCTTCTGAGAATTATAGGGTGAATAGACAATACTACACATAAATCTCCCTGCCGCTCCCCTTATTTTATCCCAGGTTTGTCTGAGGATTCGTACCTTTATCCCCTTTCTTCAACTTGAAATTGTCTAAAGGACCATGTAACATTTTAACAAAACATGAGGGATGTAGTATTTTTTTTTCAAATTTATGAAGCCTGTCCTTAGACTTCAAAATTCTTCCAAAAGAAGTTAAATTTTAATGAACAGCTTTGTCCTTCACATAGAAGAATGTTTTTACCCGTATGTAGAAGATAATGCTTGTTCCAGTGTCTTAGGAGAGGTTGTTAAAATGATTTTTAGACTCATCAGGAAAATTAAAATTGGATAACATGGGTCCTATGATTCAACGGAAGTTTAACAATTTTCTAAAGTCTTTTGCTCCAGAAAACTTTGAGAGAGTTAAGTTGCATGGGTAGATTAAGTCTGAAGGATGGAGCATGGTGAATAAATATGTAGCAAACAGTTGGAAGGCAGACATGGAAAACAATCATAGCCCTGCCTATGTCAATAGCCACAGACCATGTTAATGATTTTGGAGGGAAGCTCAGCAAAATGCTAATTTATATAATAAATATTTAATAGTGTATTATTTCAATAAATAAATTAGTGTTTACACAGCAAAGAATACAAATGTTTTGTGCATACATTCGTGACCTTCTTTTATAGTCCTCTTTGGCTATTTCCCTAAGAATTATTTTAAAAAGAGATGAACAGCACAATACATACATTCATACCGGCTTATGATTGGTGGTTAAATCTATAAAATAATCCAATGGGTTTATCCTTCTTATCTTGAGAATGTTTAATCAACTTTGGTATTTGCTTTACATTAGCACTGTCAAACGTACATTTGTATAAAATCTCCCAAATCATGAAAGATTTATCATTTGAAATGTATTTGGATTATTGTCCAGTTAATCAGTTGGATAAAAATTAGGAGACCTGTAACTAGCCCAATTACTTGAGTTGAGCAGAGTCCTGTAAAAAATGTAAAAATGTGATGGTATTCTGAGGCTATACAAATGAAATTAAAAGCCTATTTGCTACAAAAGAAAAATCAGAACTAGTATGAGAAGAAACATGTTCTTTACAGGAGCCTAGATTAACAGTGGAGGCATAGGCCAGAATAGAAGGTTCAGGAGGAAGCATGTTAATATTAGGACCATGGTTAGTAAACTCTGGAATGACTCAGTTTATGAGTCAAGCAGTGCTGAGACCACTAAGGACAGACCCAAAGGGAATCATGGGAGGAAACGGTATAATAAAGAGAAACTCCACGCACTCTCCCATCACTTCTCTCAGAGGCATGGTCCTGGTATATATACTTTCTCTTTGCCCTTCCTCACCTGTGACTTCTGGCGTCATTCCTCAGATGAGAAAATAGGAAAGCTACGAGACAAGGGACATGTAACCTTTACCTCTTGTTACTTTAAATAAATTATAAATTACGCAAAGGCATCGTTCTGCTTGACTTAATCTCAGCATGGAGTTTTTAAAAATCACTCTCATGAGTCTAAGAAAAGGAGAAAACTACTTCCTATATATGCAAAAAGAATGTTATGTTTAATACTCCAAATAATTTTATTTTCCCACCTATTAAAATACCGAATGCACGTTGTGGTAAACTGTGCTCTGTAAAATTCTAATTAAAGTTAACATTAAAGTTCAATCTCAATAAGTGGAACCAAAGTTAACTAAAAATGTTTGTTGACTGGAGCTGGCTCCATGGTGTATGAGGATAAATTCCTAGCATCTTCCTGCTCTTTGAGAGGATAAGTTTGTTTCTTTGCATCCATACTACATAGCTCACAACTGTCTGTAACTCCAGGTCCAGGGGATCTGACACGCTCTTCTGTCTTTCATGTATATGGACACTCCCTATATACACAAAAACAATGAAGTAAAGCTTTTAAACGTATGTTGATGCTCATTTAACAGCAATTCTCTTGCCTCGATGATTTAAATACCTGGAGGACATATAAAATATATTTTAAAACTGAATGAAAGTCTTGACTAAGTTAATTACTGCACGGAAATGACTGCTGTGCTATAAAACACATGAACATCGCCAAAGTCATTTTGTTGCGTATAGACACACAGACATGCGTGTATACACATATACACACATGCAAATACTCCATATTTAGTTAAAATATAGAAATCAACTGATTCTTTTTTTTTAAACTACAGTCACTCACTTTAGTTGCCATACATTTTATACAACTTTCCATATAAAATATAAATACATATTTATATTTCTGTTGGGCACTTGGGGATTGAATGTTCAAGTTTTATTTAATTTATGTATGTATATATTTTTAATTTTTATTTTATTTTTATTAATTACAGTTTATTCACTTTGTATCCCAGCTGTAGACCCCTCCCCCATCCCCTTCCAATCCCATACTCCCTCTTCTTCTCCTATGTCCCTCCCTCAGTCCACTTATAGCGGAGGTCCTCCTCCCCTTCCATCTGACTCTAGCCTATCAGGTCCCATCAGGACGGGCTGCATTGTCTTCCTCTGTGGCCTGGTAAGGCTGCACCCCTCTCAGGTGGAGGCGATCAAAAAGTTAGCCCATGAGTTATGTATATTTGAGATACTCTCTCTTGTCATGCAGCCCTGACTGGCCGGAAGTCCACATGTGGACCAGTCTGGCTGGGAACTCACAGAGATCCTCCTCCTTTGCTTCCTGAGTTCTGAGATTAAAGGCATATGACACCAGGCCTGGCTGACTGCTCAGTTTCATGTAGATGTTGCTAAATGATATTTCAAAGTCACTGTTTCAAGTTTTCACAACACAAAAAAGTTTCCTTTATTATTTATTAGATGATCATTTATGGAGAAGCAAACATAGCCTTTTCTACCTGTGACGCACATTGATCTTCTGGTAGTCCACCCTGATAAATGGCCATTGCTGATTTTCTATTATCTCTCTTACCAACTTTATGCTTCATAGTTTAATGATTTTTTTATGCAATCTGTGTATAAAAGTTCTCCCAGAGTTCTGAAAACTAAAATCTAATGTTGTCTTTTCTGAATGTCATTGTTCTTCTGTTTATATTTTAAGCTAAGGTGTGTTTACGACTTATTTGGGGGCATAAGGTGGTTCACGAGAGGAGTTGAGATTTATAGTTTTCTTCATACAAACACACAAATTATCTGGTACTCTCGATTGGAAAAAAACCCTTCTTCTGTGTGCGTTATGATAGGAGAGCTAGTAAGCATATTCAGAGAGTGGGCATTCTGTCCCACAGTTTGGGCTGTTAGCTAACTGCTTTCATTATCCAGCTTAAAAGTCATCATTTTTGGAAGAACAAGTTCTTCAGCTTAATTTTGTTTCTCTTCTTATTCAAAATTGTGTTCAAACCCTTGTCCCTCTCAGTTTCCATAAAAATGTGAAAGCTTGTTTTTTTTTTTTTTTTTCAAACAAAAAATTGCTGTGATTTATATTGGTATTAAGTTGAATCTATGTATGAGCTTAGGAACTGGTAAAATATTTTTGTCTTTCTGACATGAACATTCATATTATATGATACCATTAATTTATTTTTTCTTTATTCTTGCTCAACAGTGTTTTGTGGTTTTACTCTGTAGATGTCCAGACATTTTTTTTTATTTGTCTCAGTAATGAGTTTTTTTTTTTTAAATCACAAGTTTAAATGGCTTTATATCTAAACTTTATAATTTATTTTCTGGTGCATATAATTTTAAAGGGGTTTTTAAAATACTGACTTGCTGGCAATGTATGATAGTGTAAGTGGCATTTACCAGGGGAAGGCAATATTCTTCTCTTCCCAGCTTTTCAGATTTTAAATTTTATTTTTATTTTATTTTTTTTTACCACTGGTGAGTAAATTTAATATTGTTAAAAGCATAATTTCCCATAACTTAGAGAATTTTCTAGTTATATCTAGTGTGATTCCACTGGGTCGGAGAATACATTCTAAGGAATTGAATCTTTTGAAATATCTGCAAATTTTTATTAACCAACATATTACCAGTTTTGGCATGGGGCATTATAACTGAGAAGTTTATCAAGAGTCATTATTGAGAGTGGGGCTACAAATATGACAATTAGATCAGTTTTTAAATTGTTAGCTGATTTGTTTACATCGTCTATGTGCTTAGTGTTCTTTTCTTTTTCTTTTTTCTTTTATTTTCCCTGTATTTCCCTACTTATTTTAAAAGTTAGCAAGTGGACTAAGAAATTTGCTGCATATTTTACTGGTAAAAAGCAACACAGGAATAGAAAAAACTGACAACGAGGCTTCATTTAGGTTTCCTGGTTAAATTCTGGGCCACGTCTTTACTGTTACAAAACTGGTCCTTTGTGTCATGTCTGGCCAGTGTTTTCTGTATACAAACTCTCTAAAATATTAGGAAGAAAGAAAGATTAATGGGAAGATTCAGATCTATTACAATTTCTTATAATGAAAGCCCTGGCATTGTATTGATGGGAAAAGTTTTTCTTTCTTTCTTTCTTTTTTTCTAAATGTTTTGCCCGTTTATAATTTTTATTAATAGATTTCTTATTAAATAATCTTAAAGTTATCAATACTTTTACAAACTCTTCTCATTGCTTTTGATGATATGAAAGTGCAGATCTTGAATGCTTCTTAGTTGTTTGTTTGCAAGTGTGAGGACTTGAGTTTGATTTCTAGCACTCCACACTAAAGAACCAGAAGTAGAGGCGCGTGATGATAATCCTGGTGATGGGGAGGCAGAGGCAAGTGGACCCGTGAAGCTCACGGGCAAACTCACCAACCTTCTCTGTGATCTTCAGGCCAGGTAGACACCCATCTCAAAAAATAAGGTAGAAGGCATCTGAGGAGTGATACAGGAGGTGGCATATTTATTTATTATTTTTTATTAATTAACTTGCTTGTTAATTACAGTTTATTCACTTTGTATCCCAGCTGTAGACCCCTCCCTCATCCCTTCCCAATCCAACCTTCATCCCTCATCTCCACCTATACCCCTCCTTAAGTCCACTGATAGGGGAGGTCCTCCTCCCCTTCCCTCTGACCCTAGCCTATCAGGTCTCATCAGGACTGGCTGCATTGTCTTCCTCTGTGGCCTGGTAAGGCTGCTTCCCCATCAAGGGGAAGGGGTGATCAAAGAGACAGCAACTGAGTTCATGTCAGAGACAGTCCCTGTTCCCATTACTAGGGAACCCACTTGGACACTGAGCTGCCATGGGCTACATCTGTGCAGGGGTTCTAGGTTATCTCCATGCATGGTCCTTGGTTGGAGTATCAGTCTCAGAAAAAGACCCCTGGGCCCAGATTTTTTTTTCGTTCTGTTGGTCTCCTTGTGGAGCTCCTGTCTTCTTCAGGTCTTTCTATCTCCCCTTTCTTTTATAAGATTCTCTGCACTTTGCCCAAAGTTTGGTTATGAGTCTCAGCATCTGCTTTGATACCTGCTGGGTAGAGTTTTTCAGAGGCCCTCTGTGATAGGCTCCTGTCCTGTTTCCTGGCATATTTAAATGAACTCCAATCAGCATGCATCCCCAAACACACACATACGCATACAAAAATTAGTCTTAGGATTTGGACATACACATTCTTTCAGTGTTTTCAATGTTTACCAGAAAAGGTCGTTAAAAATCCTGCGTGCTAAGAGGAGTTAGTGTAAGGATTAACAGGTTAATAATATGTCAGTCGAAGTTCACACTTTCACCAAAATATTTGTATTGTTCTCAGAGGTTTAATGGAATAAAAATGCTGTGTGAGCATAAGATGGGGTAACTTAAAAGAAGTGGCATTTTAAGTGTTTTGATCTCTTCATCAGTTTTCTCTCATGGACTTAAAAGGACCCGCAAGCCAGTTCTCAGCCAGTCTGTTGTATCTCCAGCTCGTAGCGCTGCTTGCAAATAAATCTGTCTGAAGCAGCGTGATGACAACCGTCAATATTCCAGATGGCAGTTCATAGGAGCATCTTTGGAGACTTTATCCACGCAAGAAATTTCCAGAAGAGAGCACACCACAAGGTGCTGGGGCAGCCTGGGATAGGTGTCACGGCGGATGATGTATGTATGGGGCAGTCACTGTATAGCACTTCTGAACTCTGTCAGCAGTTCCCAGAAGCCACCGTCAGCACAACCTGACGCCGGACGGTGAGTATCAAAAAAAAAAAAAAAAAAAAACGCAAATGGCAGTATTCAAGTTCAGTAAGTTTGCACACGTAGATTTATAAAAGAGAGAGAGAGAGGAAAAAAAACTGGACAGAAACAAGAGGAAAGGAGAGCTAGGGTGGGCGTTCCGGAGAGTACACGGCGAGACTGCACTTCTGGAAGTTCCCATGTGTAAACACCTTGGTGAGCAAAGGTTACCCTGTAGTAGAGGGAGTTAGCTTTCTTTTTATTTCTCTTTTTCATAAACGCTTGGAGTGCTATAGTGAAAGCTGAAAAAAAAAATGCGCCCGAGTGCAGTGGAAATGAATTCAATGCCATCCCCAGAGGAAAGCACAGCTAATAGTTTGTAAGACATCTGCTCACTCTTTCCCACATAAATAAATATGAGTTTAAGAGGCCAATTTAATCACACTCTGCATAGACGTTGTAAATAAGGTGGCGATGCATTTCTCCTAACTGCTCCGATGCCTGTTTCCAGCCCTTCTCTCAGCCTCGCCTTCTTCACATTGTAAACAAAAACAAATGAACAACAACAAAATAACAAGAGAAAAGAGAAAATGCAGAAATATTTCTCTTACCCTGCACCTCTCCAGTCATCCTCTATAATTATGCATCTTCTCCACTCCCTCCCTCATCCTGGTTTATTTATCTCCCCCTTACTCGTTATTGTCACATATGCTATCAATTTCGCTATACTTTTATTGCACAATTTTACTCCTTAACTTGAAATTGCCATGAGAGAAAGGATTTCTTTTTACTTCCTTTTCATTGCTGTGTCCCCATTACCAAGGGCAGTGTCTTTTGCGGAGCCAATCTTCAATCCATAGTTTTGAATAAAAAGTGAGTGCATTAGTTACATAGAAGAGGCTTGACCCTGGGTCTCCTGGATTCACTGAGGGGTCTGTCTGCAGGGGTGGGACTGCCCTTGCTTGTGCATGTCCATCGCCATTTTCCTGAGCTTGAAATTACCCCTTTAATGTCCTATTGTTCCTGGACTAGACAGGGATCTTAATCTTTACCTCTCTCTCCCACTCATATAAAAGAAACTTCAAAGCTTCCCCACTTTCCCCAAAGTCACCAACAGGCTGTAGTAGAAATAAAATGGGCTCGTTTTTATTATTCTTTCCTTTAGTTACCTTTAAGCTCCCTCCCAACAGGATACCATTTGGATCATAGCATCAAACTGAGGCCTGGCTTATTTATTTATTTGTTTGTTATTTATTTATTTGTGGTATATTACCGGACTATTCAGCTATGCTCTACATCTGTATTGTCTTAATAATTTGGTCATTGTAGTTTGGCCATTCAGCCTATGTGTCTATTGGTTATTAGAAATGTAGCAAGTCTGAATTGTTTTTTTGGTAAATATAATATGGTTTTGAAATTATTATAAAGAAAGTACTTTTTAAATTTTAGTAAGCTTGTTAATACATGCCAAAATATTATTCTGGTTATATTAAGTTTATTTAGATTAATAATTAGTATGAATTTCCCCAAATAATTTTCAATTTTTTCATGTAGCTATTACAAAATAGAATATTGACATGTAACTTGAGAACTTGATTTCATGGTTTCTGTAATATTTGCATTGGCCAATGCTATTCTAAAGTTTTTTTCCTCCAATTACTGCCAGGAGAGAGACCTATCCAATATAATGAAACTGAATGTGGTTTTCTCTCTCTCCCTCTCTCTTTCTCCCTCTTTCTCTCTTTCTTTCTCTTGTAATATTTACAGATTGGGCTGGGGACCTTTGGATCTTCTTCCACTTGACATGGTTCTCCTGCCCTTATAACAGTGTGCTATGAGCACAAAGACTTTTCTTGGAAACGACACATATCCTTTAAGTGCATAGGGTGTGTGTGTGTGTGTGTGTGTGTGTGTGTGTGTGTGTGTGATGGGGGGCGTGACTCTAGGATTTAAATTTGTGTATAAGGATGTAGAACATCTCCTTTCTCTTTCCATCCCATAAAACCTGGCTTTAAAGCTTGGTAGTTGACAGACAGTCCTTGCAGTAATTGTGTCCTCTTGGTATGATCTGATCCATCTTCGAATCATCACAATCTTTTCTTTTGCTATAATGGTGAGAAGTCCATCCAAAATATGATGCTCAAGCATGATAAAATCCTATGAAATACTGTCTGCATCCCGTAGGGGATGTTCCATATTTTCATTCAAGGAGACTTTTCTGATCAGCAGTTTTCCCATTCAAACGCTCTCTGACTGGAAGAATGAACCCTGACTCCCCGAGGCAGGTGTAGGTGAGGATCACAGCTGTTGGGAAGACTTTCCTAACACCTGGCAACAGCTCCTTCCCTCCTGATCATTCATCTACTTACACCCCTAGTACTCACTTTTAGAAATAACATGCTGAAGTAGAGTCTGGAGTTCATTGTAATCCTCAGTTAAACAGTCAATTCAAAGCCAGCCTTGGCTATGGAAACTCCATCTTTAAAAACTCTATCTTTAAAAAAAGCAACAAACACACACACTCACACACACCAAACAAACAAACAAGATCCCTACACAGCAATAATAAGTTATCTGTTTGTTTGACTGACTCCAGGTACTCTCTGACTCCATGATATGTATCTTTGTGCTCATAAGTATTCGTTCCCAATACACAGCCTCTGTTGTCCACAAAAAGGAGCTTTTAAAAGACAATGGAGAACAGCCAAGTAGGAGAACGTCATATCAGAGAACAGCATAAAACTGAGTGTGAGAAGAATGTTCTGGCCCTGGCCCAGTGCAGACAAGGGCAGCCTTCTCCCTGCAACAATTATATTAAAATCTATCTGGCAGATTAAAATTAGACATAATTAAAACATGCAATGTATTGGTGGTTTTTATTTATTAATTTTTCATTTGTTTGTTTTGAGCAAAGGTCTCATGACATTGTTCTCATGGCCTGGAAGTCTTTATGAAACTCAGGCTGGGCTCAAACCCACAATCTGTTTCAACAAGGATTAAAGACTTGTGCCACAATGCCCTGCATGTATTGTTTTGAGATTAAATATGCATATATATTAATATTTAGAAAAATAGGTTCTTATTAATATCATTAATAGTTTTACTAATTTTTCTGAGATCTTTATATATTTTGGATATTAGCCCTCTTTGGCTACATGATTGTATTTTCTCCCATCATATAGATTGCCCTTTAAATTTTTCTTTTATTTTTTGAGATTATAACATAATCGCATAACCTTTCTCTTCTCTCCTTCCAAACCTTTGTAATACCCCTTCTTTGTCTCTTTCAAATTTATGGCCGCTTTTGTACTACTTGTGGTTGTATATGTGTGTGTGTGTGTGTATGTGTATTGTATTTATATATTTAGAATATATATTATATGAATATATACACATAAATACATATATAATTAAACATATATAAATAAAGACATATTCAAAATACATAAATACAATCTGCTCAGTTGGTATAATGTTACATGTATGTATGTTTTCAGGGCTGACCACTTGGCACTGAAAAACTAATTGGTACGTTCTTCCTTGGGGAGGACTATTTCTCCTATTCTTAGAATTTCTTAGTTGCCTGTAGTTCTCTGTGTAGAGTTGAGGTCTCTTGGGCTTTCCCTCATCCACTTTAGCATGTCTACTGTTTTGTCCTTGTTCACCTCATGTTTATGCAGTCATGTTGGTGAAACTTCAAGGATGTAGCTTTTGACATGTGTAAGAAGCACAGTTTTGTTATTTCTTCTACAGCCTTCTGAATAGAGAAGCTTGGAAGCAACAGTGTCGAGAAGACAAGCCAATGAGTGACCCTTTGTATTATCCTGTGCTTGTGGTGTTTATAAGTCCTGGAGGTCACCCATACATGAAAACCGATTTCTATTTCTCACTATCAAGTAAATAACCAAAGGAGAAAGGATGAAGATTCCAGGGCCTTGAAGAAGAGAATGTGGCTTGCCATTGAATGGATGTGGGGTTTGTTGTGTCTTTGTTTTGAGACAAGGAGTCAAGATAATAGCTTCTGTCTTCATTACTTTTCTGTTATTCTGAGGAGATACTATGAGCAAGGCAACATACAAAATAAATACTTTATTGGGTTTATGGTTTTAGAGGGTAAATTCGTGACTATCATGTCAGCAGGCATGGCAGCTGGCAAGCAGACATGATTGTGACGCAAAAGCTGAGAATTTACATCTGATCCATAAGCAGGAGGCAAAGAGCTAGAGAGAAAGAACTAATGGAAATGGTGCAGGATTTTGAAACGCAAAGCCCATCTCCAGTGGCACACCTCCTCCAACAAGACCACACTTAGAAATCCTTCCCAAACAGTTCCACCAGCTGGGGACCAGTTGTGCAGATATGTGAGCCTTGGGGGCCATTTTCACTTAAAGGATCATAACGTCTCTGGGATAATGAGAAAACTGTGAAAATGATTGTGAAGGTTGTCGCACGGCATTATGGGAGCACTTAATGCAACTACGCTAGATACTTGGAAGAACAAATATTATGTCTTATAAGCATGTTTTACTGCATTAAAGCTATGCACATGATGAACTTCATTCTATGAAAGCAGAAGTAAACACAAAGGTAGATGAGACCTGCAGATGCATGCATAGCTGAGACAAAATGGTCAGAACCCTGGCATACTCTATCTGGAGGGATAAGGGATAACCCAGGAGAATCTCCATAACGAAGTACTTGTTCACAGGGACTAAATGCGGAGAAAAAGCACAGAGCAAGTGGCTTGCATTGCATGTAGTGAGAGTCCAAAGTGAATTTCCACAGGAATTCCTTCCAGTCTGACATATATGAGAAACAATTGAACACAGTACAGAAAAAATGATGTGTATTGATAATAGGCAGCTCTTGGAATACTCCAGTATTTTTTTTAATGTTGCATTGAAGCAGCATAACAACAGTAATGCTTGCTATCTCTGTAAACACATAGTTTTGTAATAGTGTCACATTAGACAACAAACTCATAAATGTTCTTTGGTATTTCACCTAAGTCACACACACACACACACACACACACAAGGGGTTAGCATAGCACTGTTTCATGTAAGAATGTTGATGCATTAGGCATAATTTGTTTTTTTTTAAATCAAAAACAGATTTTTTTCATACAATATATTCTGATTATGGTTTCCCTTCTCCCTTGTCCTCTCAGTTCCCCTTCTCTCCCTCCCATCCATAACCACACTTTTCTGTGTCTCCTTAGAAAACAGGCATCTAAGGAATAATAATAAGATGAAATGGAGGATAAATAAAAAAACAAATACATTGGAATATGACAAAACAAACAAGAGAGAGAAGCAAAGAAAACAAGAAATGCATGTAGACACAGATTCACACGGGATCTGACAGTAACTCAGAAGGCAGTGCCTCTGTTTAATAACAATATTGTCATTCCTTGGTCTCTAAAGTCTAACTGCAATGTATGCATCTAATATGGTTCACCCAGTGAAAAATGCGGATGCTATGTGAGCCGATAAAGGACAGACAAGAAGATGACCTGAAAGAAATATTAGCCGTGATGGCTAGTACCTCTGGCAGAAAATCTTATGGCTCCAACTCTAGCCAATAACTCCTACTCAGTTTAGTAGACATGTGTCAAGGAAAGTATGAGTCTTCCCCTCTGTGGCTTTATCATGGAGTTAATATCACTCTTAGCCAGAGGCTGCCCTGGGCTGATAAACACAGAACACCTGCAGAACAACAATGCCTTTCTGCATGAACTTCAGAAGATTGTCAAAGGACAGAAATGCTTGGTGAGAAAATCCTACACTACGGAGCTGCCTTATAGAAACAGCAGCTGTATAGTGTGCTGCTGCCAGAGCTAGGAGAGGAGTTCAGTGCCATCATTAAGATGATATCACAGGACACAGAATGCTAGAGCACTGATATAATGCCTGTGACTGCCCAATCGAGAGTGCATTTCCCAGCTGCTTCCCTTCATTGGTACAGTTTGGGATGTGCTGAAGGAGACTCTTGACTGCTAATAGTTATTAACAAATGGTCATGAATTCATTGGATGGACACAGAAAAAGGTTTATTTTTATGCTTTCTAGTACATATAGTTATTGCATTACTTCTCTTCCTCATCCTCAGATAGGGCAACACACACATACACACACACACACACACACATATGGAGAGAGAGAGAATGATGTATATATGGAAAACATACAGGAAATGAAATAACAAGTGTGTCTGTATATATGTGTATATATACGTATGTATTTATGTGTATACATATATATATATATATATATTTATATATCAGCTGAGGCTCAGGCTATTTTCATTATTGCTTTACACGTTTCTAACTTTGTTCCTCTGAAAATTAGGACCTGTGGTCTCAAGGAGAGATTTTGAGAATGATGCTCTATTAGTTATTTTTCTCATTCTTGTGACTCAGGACCCACCAAGAAGCAACATAAGGGGGGAGACCTCAGTTGAAGAGATGTATCCATCATGGCAGTGAAGCCCCAAAGTCACATTGCATCCTCGGTCCGGAAGCAGACAGTAATAACTGCAGGTGTTCAGCTCCCGTTCTTATTTAGAGCAGGACCCCTCTCATGGAACGCTGCCTCCCATGCTTAGGGTGGCTCCTCCCACCTCAATTAACATATTCTAGAGAAATCTCTCTGGGCCAGCATGTTGTTCCTTCAGGATTCTAGATCTTGACAAGTTAACAGGTAATAGTAACCTACTGCATAATACTATTTCACTTAGATTCTGTCTACTAGAACACCCTTCATATATGAAAACACAAGTTTAATGTGTAGATGCTGACCCCACAAAGCACAATTTAAAAAGCCTTTGTAGTATCACTTTTCATAGGCAACATGAGTGCCGTAGTAATGCCTCATGAACCTCTTTAACAAATAGTAAACAAACATGGACATCAGGAATTCAGTGCCTGCTTAACGGGGACAGATGGCGAGGGCTCTTTGGAGAACTCATTCTCCCGTAGTCTCTTCTTTGTTTAGTTGAGTAGCCGTTGTTATCTCTACAGCTATTGCTGTGATAGCTATCATCAGCCATCCTCCTCCTCCTCAGCATCATTGCCCTCTCAGGAGGAGAGAACAGGAATCCAGTATTCTCTCCTTTGCACTTTCTGAATAACTTTCAAGCCCTCTCCTTCTTTGTTACTATCCAAAATGTTAAACTCCTACAACGCAGGTCCTCTGATTCTCCGCTGGATATGCTTAACCCGCCCTAGCAGCCTGTGCTTTGTGCTTTTCAATTATTTAGAGTTGCCAGAGAAGTCAGAATCTGTTTCATCTTCACCTTGTCTTTTGTAATATATATTTTTTTATCTCACAGTGTTCCCATTAGTCCTCATAGGCATGCTTATGGGCTAATATAGCCCTCGAAATCACCTTCTAGCATTGAAAATTTTGCCTTGGGGCTTCTAAAGCACAGGCATGTCTACAGGGACCCTCTCCTCCAGGCCAGTTGAGTCGATTCCCTGGATCTTTAGCGTAGTAAGAAACACACCTTGACAGTAATTCCCTCCATTGGGTTCGCCATGCTACATGCTGGCAATTGAATGTTACATGTGGATTTTAGGTTTATATTATTTAAAACATACACATGCATACTATGCGAGCACCCTTCTTTCTACTGTCAGTGCAAAGGTGACACCTGTGAAATTAAAAGTGACCGAGTATCAGGAAGAAAATTCCTGTACAGTTACTTCACTGTGTAGCTGTTGGAGCAGCGGCTTTGCTGTGGTAAGACAGTGCTGGACATGGCTACCTGGCCATTCTGCCTCAGCCATGGGAACGAGAGGATACAAAAACTTCCCTACATAATTATGGCTATTCTTCCGATACTCTCTAAAAATAATATGAAAACAACAACAACAAAAACAAAACAAAACAAAACAAAAAAAAAGCTCCATTTATCCCATTTGGTTTTAGGTGAAATTCTCAGAATTTAAATAAAGAAGAAAGAGGAATAGACGAAGAACATATTTCACTGTGGGTTTATCCATAACTTTGAAGACAGATACCTCCCACTGGCAAAGCATGACTAGAATCCCTCCTCCCTTCCCACTGCTGGAGCCACACCCACGGCCCCAGGCTGATGTGGCCAGGAGAGCGAAAGCCCACCTGCTTCCTTTCGCTGCTGTGTCCATGCAGAGCCAGGCGCGTAGGCACGCAGGATGACCTGAAGACAGAATGCTGGCCTGTGGCTTGCATGAATAAGTTGCTCTGCACAGGTCTCTGCTAGAACTTTCTATAGCACGTTGGGTAGTACGGCAGACAGTGTTTGCTAAAATGGTTACAGGCATTTGAGATGCCTTTGTATACCGTTTGGTGGGAATTAAAGGTTATAAAACATTATATGCAGCAAATTCCACTTCGATTTAAAAGCACACACAGAAGAAAACCACAGAAATGGGCAGAGCAGTACGCTGGTGCCAACTTTGGCTATATTACAATGGTTTTCATTGCTTTTTTAAAATAATATTGTCTTTAATGTTCCAAATTTTATGATAGAGGTTAGAACAAGAAAATTACTTACAGAGGAATTCAGGTACCTACAAACTTCGTTTCCTTTAATTAAATAAATCCAAATCCTTTTCATTTTAAATGATCTTTTTTTTTTTTAATTAGGTGTATGTGTGTGCTTGTGTACATGTGTAGGTTTATGCAAATGAGTGCAAATGCCCAGGGAGGCCAAAGGTGTTTGGTCCCCCAGGAGCTGAGTTCCAGATGTTGTACACAGTCCAAATTAGGTGCTGGGAACCAAACTGGGTCTTCCATAAGACTAATATGTACCCCTTAAGACCGAACCATTTCTCCAGCCCCAAATACGAATCTTTTCTTACAATCCCTTTCCTTACATAACAGTAGCTCTTATCCATAGCTCTTTGCCTTAGGGTATTCCATGTCAATATAAACAACCCCTGGATGTCAGTGGCACCTATATTCTTTCTCTCTTACTTGGTGAACAGGCTTTTTATTTCAGGTTTTAAAAAAAGTATTTATATATTTATTAATTACAGTTTATTCACTTTGTATCCCAGCTGTAGACCTCT
The DNA here is from genome assembly GCF_030254825.1 of Meriones unguiculatus. Classification (NCBI taxonomy): domain Eukaryota; kingdom Metazoa; phylum Chordata; class Mammalia; order Rodentia; family Muridae; genus Meriones; species Meriones unguiculatus. Next base: position 44,351,973 of record NC_083368.1, read on the forward strand.
TTCTCATCCCCTCCCAATCCCACCCTCCCTCCCTCATCTCCTTCCATGCCCCTCCCCAAGATCACTGATAGGGGAGGTGTTCCCTTCCATCTGACCCTAGTCTATTTGATCTCAACAGGACTCTCTGCATTGTCTTCCTTTGTGGCCTGGTAAAGCTACTCCACCATCGGGGGGAAGTATTCAATGAACCAACCATTTAGTTCATGTCATAGACAACCCCTGTTCCCATTACTGGGGAACCCATTTGAAGACTGAACTGCCTTGGGCTACATCTGTGCAGGGGTTCTAGGATATATCCATGCATAGTCCCTGGTTGGAGTATAAGTCTCAGAAAAGACCCCCTGTGCCCAGATTTTTTGGTTCTGTTGCTCACTTTGTGGAGCTCCTGTCCCCTCCAGGACTTTCATCTCCCCCTTCTTTCATAAGATTCCCTGCACTCTGCCCAAAATTTGGTTATGAGTCTCAGCATCTGCTTTGATACCCTGCTGGGTAGAGTCTTTCAGAGGCCCTCTGTGGTAGGCTCCTGTCCTTTCATAAGGCTGCTTTTCTATGCTCCCAACTTCAGAAAGTTTCCCACTCCTCCTTGCAAGGTCAGAACAAAAGAGCAATTGTTGTCTTGGGACACGTTCTTCTCAATCTATAGGACAGAATCAATTGAGTTGTTGGAAATTCATGATCTCACCGGAAGCCTAGAGATGACATGCATCACATACTCCAGTGACTTGCTCACAAGGCTGCTACTGGCTGCAACAGAGTGCAGGAAATGCAGTCTCTGCTCAGACAACCACATGCCAGCCAGAGGGCAAGAGTGGCCTTGTGTCTAAAACACAGTCTTCGGAGTGAAATGGTCAGGTGAGAGGATAAATGCTGCTGTAATTTTGGAAAAGAATACTAAATTGTCCTCCTTTGGAGAGGAACCACATTGTATTCCTAAGAGGAATACATGTGAACATGTCTCCCATTTTGCTGGCTACAACATAAGCATAAAGCATATAACTTGATTCTTTTTTAACCAGTTGGATATACTTAAAATCCATCCGTTTATTTCAGGTTCTCTTATTTCAGATGAGACTGAGCACCCCTTCATCTGTTGAAAGGTCAGTTGCCTTTTTTTTCTGGGAGTTGTCTGCTTCAGCTGCTCCTTAGTCCATCTGGTCATCCCTGCAGCCACTCTTCTGCGATGTGAGCACTGACTATCACCATCACCCCATCTGAGCCCGTCATCTGTCTGTTAACTTTGTTTGTATCTCATTTTTATAATAACTAGAAGGCAGCTTTCATGTCTGTAATATCTAAAACTATGTTTGAGGATGCAACTAGAGATAGCTTGTTCGCACAGGGTATGTTTGGCTGGGTTGTGATTATGCACAGCTTAAAACTCAGCTTCACTGAACAATCTGGCCCCGCATGCAAGTGCTGCTCAGAGAAGTTTAAAGGAGTCAGCCTATGCATTTGCAAACATTTTGAACATTTAATTTTGCACAGAGGTCTTTGGCCCTATTTGAATGGATGCCTCTCAATAGGAGAAAGTATGTGTCCAAGCATATCTTTCTATGTGAGTGTCCAGTTGTGACAATATCAGTTATTAATTACCCTCTGTGCTCCTGGGCCCCTTCTGACAGCTGCCATGATTTAGAGCTCACACATTACTGATGCCATGGAGTTTCTCCTGCTCAGGATTCTGAGTGGCTTCCTGGAGGCTCTGTCTCAGAATTGTTACATCTGATTGGCCAGGAATACAGTCATCTGGATATGCTATCAGTCAAAAATATGTCATCAAGATCATTGTCTTGGCTGTTGACTGTTGGCAGGCTTAAGTTTCTGAACTTGGCGTTGGCTAGAGGCCTCTGACATTGGCCAGTTGTGTTTCTCCACAGGAGCCTATATATCCTCATTATATAGTCTCTGGTTTCCTTTCACAGCAAGTGTTTTAAGTCAAGAAGAAAGCTCCAAGACAGAGCTTTTTAAAAAAAAAATATTTAAATGATACAGTCTTAAAAGAAACACATGATTACTTCAACAATTCACTAAAAAAGAGTTCTCCAGATTCTGGCTATTATGAATACAGCTGCTACAAATATGGTTGAGCAAATGTCCTTGTTGTATAGTTGAGCATATTTTGGATATATGCCTAGGAATGGTATAGCGTTATTCTTAATTGTTTGAGAAAGTGCCAGATTGATTTCCAAAGTGGTTGTACAAGTTTACATTCCCACTAGCAATGGAGGAGGGTTCCTCTTTCTCCATATCCTCTCCAGCATGTGTTGTCACTTGAGTTTTTTATCTTGGCCATTCTGATGGATGTGAGTTGAAATCTCAAGGTTGTTTTGATTTGCATCTCCCTGATGACTAAAGATGTTGAACATTTCTTAAAGTGTTTCTCTGCCATTTGCTATTTCTCTATTGAGAATTCTCTGTTTGCTCAACCATGTTCATAGAGCTCTATTAGTAATAACCAGAATTTGGAAACAACCTAGATGTCCCTCAACAGAGGAATGAATACAGAAATTGTGGTATATTTACACAATGGAATACTACTCAGCTATTAAAAACAAGGAAATCATGAAATTTGCAGGCAAATGATGGGAACTAGGAAAGATCATCTTGAGTGAGGTGACCCAGAAGCAGAGTGGCATACACAGTATATATTTACTCATAAGTGGTTATTAGACATACAGTATAGGATAAACATACTAAAATCTATACTCTTAAAAGAAGCTAAACAACAACGAAGACCCTAGGGAAGGTGCTCAATCCTCATTCAGAAGGACAAACAGGATAGACATTGGAAGCAGGAGAAGACAGGGAACAGGACAGAAGCCTTCCACAGAGGACCTTTGCAAGACTACTGTTCGAGGTATCTAAGCAGAGGCTGAGACGCATAGCCAATCTTTGGGTAGAATTCATGGCATTTTATGAAAGAAGGGGAGCTAGAAAGACCTGGAGGGGACAGGAGCTCCAAAAGGAGAGCAACAGAACCAAAAAATAACTGGAACATATGGGCCCTGAAGAGACTGATCTCTCAACCAAGGACTATGCCTGGAGAGTACCAAAACCCCTGCTCAGATATAGCCCATAGACTCAGTCTCCAAGTGGGTTCCCCAGAAAGGAGAGCAGGTGCTGTCTCTGGCATGAACTCAGTGGCTGGCTCTCTGATCACGTCTCCCTGGGGAGGGGGGTTGAGGAGCAGCCTAACCAGGCCACAGAGGAAGACAATGCAGCCAGTCCTGTTGAGACCGGATAGACTAGGGTCAGATAGAAGGGGAGGAGGACCTCCCCTATCAGCAGACTAGGGGAGGGACATAGGGCGAGAAGAGTAAAGGAGGGTGGGATTGGAAGGATACAAGGGAGGGGGCCACAGCAGGATGCAAATTGAATAAATTGTAATAAATAAGAATGATAATTAAAGAAAGAAAAGAGTTCTCAAGTGCAGACCTCCCTCAGGAACTAAACTATTATTTTTATTCTGAGTGTGATTGAGCCCACATCCATGTTTGTGCCTGGGCACATGTGAGGAGCCCAGAGGACAACTTGTTGAAATATGTTCTCTCCTTCCACCATGTGGGTTCCAGGTACTGGGTTCAGCTCACTAGGCTTGGCAGCAAGGGGGTACATCCACTCAGCCATCTTGCCAGCCCTATTTTTGAATGAAGCAGTAAAGCATATATGGAAAAAAAATTTTCTTTTTTGAGACATGGTTTTTCTGTGTAGCCTTGATTCTCCTGGGTTCATTTCGTAGACCAAACTAACCTTGAGCTCACATCAATCCGACTGCCTCTGCCTCCCTGAGTGCTGAGATTAAAGGCATGTGCCACCATGCCTGGCTTTTTGGATATGTGGACATATATTTAAATATATATATATATATATACATATATATATATATATATATGTATATATGTATATTTAAACTAACATGTCCTTTTTTTATTCTACCTCTCTAGGTTGGGTACATATCCCAAAGTTCCAAGTGATGGAAACATTATCAGTGTAATGGTACTGAAATAACTGAGCCTTTGAGAGGCGAGGCGGAGCCTGCTGAAAGATAATTAGCACACAGGCATCGACAGTATTACGTGCAGGTCTCACAATGGCTGAATTGGTTCTTATGAGCAAGAGTTAATAAAAGTGAGCCTGGGTCCTTGCTGGGCTTCCATTTACACATGCTTCTTACCTCTTCCACAAATGTTTCTGCCCTTGTGATGTCACCCGCCAGGTGACTCTTAGCATAGTCAAGTTGGATGCGAGTACCATGCAGAACCAAACGACTCTGCTGTTTTTATACAGCCACATGGAGCAGACTAATTTCTATAGTTCTGACAACGTTTACAAAGTAGTTTTTAAAATTACGCATCTGTCTATGATTTATATTAAGGGGCATGTTTGTAAACATGAGTTATTTTATGTACTTCTATTGGACTGATGAACCATTGAATTATTAATTTGCAAACCCTTGGCAAATTCTGAAGAAATGTTATACTTTGGAAGGCTTTCCAGTTATTATTTTTATGCGATGACATGGCCAAGCATGTCTTTTTGAATTCTAGTTTGATTTGCTGAAACTGGCTCTTGGATCCCAATTGGAATGCAAGTTGTGGGCCAGTTATGGAATTTTCCATCATAACATTTTGTGTGGATTCAAGCTGACCTGAAACTCAACCCAGGAAATAAGCGTAAGTGTGCCAACAAGTTTACAGTTGGGGTCTTCTCTGCCTTCTAGGGAGCTCTGTTTATCCTTTGTGTTGCTATTTAGACAGTCGCAGACATTGCAGTGTGTAAATATGTGAGCATGTTCAGACTTGAAATGAAGAATGCACGTCCCTATACAATACTGCACAGAAGAAGACCCGGGAGGTCCTCACTGGGACCACCTTGCCCTTGGCTCTCCTTGGCAACTCCCCTGTGGACTCCGCCCAGGGATTCTCAGTAACTGGCTTTTAAATCAGAGATCTCTTTGATGCAAATAACTCTGAATGAGAGGGGAATCCAGTTGAAGTCTAGTTGAGCAAGAGGGAAAGAATGAAGGAAAAGACAGTATGTTTGACATGGGCAAGGAAATGGGCAAGGGCCAAAGATTTGGATTCGAAGACAAACGTTCTCTGTAGTTGTCTATTCTCACAATGCCTGCGGATACAGTGCAGGCTGGTCCTGACCCCACAGTGTTCCTCTGGCCACAGAAGTACCAGGGTGACAGCCATGTATCAGCTTCCTCCATTGTATCTGTATTTTTAAACTATGAATTTTTTTTCCAGTTGACATCACTGAATCCAACACACGTACATGTTTTGCCTGATGACAAAATAATTGATGCTTTCTTTTATAAACTTATTATTGTTTTTATTTTTGTTTGTTTGTTTTGTTTTTTCAAAAGAACCCAAATATACTGTCATCCTGGGCTTCCAAGAAAACTGTGCTCCTGAGCTGTGTAATGCTTGTTGCCCTTCCATGGACCAGAACTTCCTAGTTTATTGAAACCCCACCTGCCTCTTCACATCATCTGATCATGCATGCAGAGGCAGTGGTTGTCTATGAGTTCGAGGACAGCCTAGTCTACAGACTGAGTTTCTGGACAGCCTTGGCTATGGAGAGAAGCGCTGTCTCAAAAATAAACAAACAAAAAACAAACAAAGTAAAGAAAAAAAGAAAGGATGAAGCTGCACTTGGTCAATGGCAACCAAAACATGATGTGTTGATTACAAACTCATCATTAGAGCACACTACTCCTACAAACAAACAACACATTAACATTCATAGGCCTCTGGTCTTGGAACACTTGTGACACTTTTGACACCATTCAAGGCGGCATATCCCAGCCTCACTCTGTGACACTGAGAAGGATTCCTGGAATAAAGAGCTCGGGGGAGGCAGGCAGGTGAAAAGCTCTATGCTTTACATTTTTCGAATTGTTTTCACTTGTGAGTGTTTGTATTTTCTGTGTACAGATATGTTTTTATGCAGTAAGGTTCCACAAATGGTCCACATGCTACCCTTTATCATCCCTTTGGAATTGTTGCTATTTCTGTGGAGGCAAATCTTTCTTTTCAGATTAATTTCTATTATCCACGTATGAGCATTTTGCCTTCATGTGCATATGTGTACCACTTGCATACAGTGCTCATAGAAATCAGAAGAGGGTGTCAGCTCCCCTGGATTAGAGTCGCAGATGGTTGTAAGCCCACATGTGGGTGCTGGGAACCAAACCCGAGTTCTCTGCAAAGGCAGCAAGTGTTCTTAATCACTGAGTCAGCTCTCCAGCCACCGAATGTTTCTTTTATACCTAGGAGCTTAACAAAGGGATAGCAAAGGCAAACAGAAGGATCAACTTTCTTTTAGAAAATGGCTTGCCAGAGTCAGGGTGCATATGTGTCCTGTGGGCCCTCCATTCTGATGCCTGTGACTTAGAGCACAAGTCTGGAGCATCATGAGAGCCTTCTCACCACCACGCTACCTATTTGACACCACATGCCTTACGATATTCCAGCAGTGTCTTTAGCACCAAGAAGCCATGCGGTTTTCTTACAATACCTGTCATACTGCTCATGACGTCATGAAGAAAGGGCGTGTGGGAAGCAGCATTCTAGTCACAGTGCCCATTGACGGTGGGTGCCTCACATTACCCGCTAAATTATCCCATGATAATTCACTGACCAGGAATGCTGCTTTCAGATTACAGATCAAGCTTGTTCCTGTGCTGTTCTTAGCCAAAAAGAGCTCCAGCATTTTCAACCACTGCAGATGACACTATGGAAGCCTTTATCTCTAGTTTGTTTTTTGTCTTTCTTTCTTTCTTTCTTTCTTTCTTTCTTTCTTTCTTTCTTTCTTTCTTTCTTTCTTTCTTCCTTCCTTCCTTCCTTCCTTCCTTCCTTCCTTCCTTCCTTCTTTCTTTCTTTCTTCCTTCCTTCTTTCTCTTTCTTTCTTTCTTTCTTTCTTTCTTTCTTTCTTTCTTTCTTTCTTTTTTTTTTCTGGCTACAATGGACCAGTTGAAGCTTTTCATTATGGATGCTGAAGGTGAAAAGAGTCAGGGAAGTAATTTTCTTATAACTCTTTTAGTGGGTGTGGCTAGGAGGTTAGAACCACACTAATCAGGGAACTGATCAGGCAGCCCCATTGCCAGGGAGGGACACAGCACCATTCACAGTACAGACCAAACAGTTCCTCCTTGAGAACTCCAGAGTCCTTCTCTGGACCTGTTTTTTGGGTTTTTCTTTCTGTCTGCCCAGAATTTGATCTCCTAACTGATGGCTTGACATTCAAGGTTTCTTTTCTATGTTCAGTTTATTTTAAATACACCATATTCTGTACATTAAGTATGATCCAGGTAAAAAGTAAAAATTGTACAATGACCAAAAAAAAAATGTTCAGTGGCTCCAGTCAAGATATTTCTGAAAGTTATTTGAGCCATACATGACAAAGATGCTGGAGACAGTTCTGAAGCAGAACAGAAGGCTCTGTTTTGTTTTTCTGTTCTTTGTGTTTATCCTAGGAATCATTTAAGATTCATCCTTGTAATCAAAACTCAGTAACTCTGGCTTTATTTCTTTCCTCTTGTAAAAGATTAGATGTCACCAATATTTACTTCTTTATCTTTCTGCTCTTTTATCTTTTACACACGGTTTCAACTCTAACGTTTGGTGCCTCATGGTCACAAGAAGCTTGCCACATTTTACCTTCAACTTTTCATTTGTTATAAAAAGAAATTAATGAAGAAAGAAGGAGAGTAAAAGATCTTCCAGAAACATATGAGAGAGTCTTCTTTTTCTGTCACCAGCTAGAGCCATGCCATATATTCATCCCTAGAAACAAAGAAATCTTATATAGTTTTAACTATGCTCTTATGACCTACTTTCCCCCACTACTCACAATATCATGTGATTATCAAAGGAATAGGGAGAATTGATTATAAGCAAGCAACTAGCACTCACTGTTAATCCTTAGAAATCTGAAAAAGAATATAAGCCTATTTGGAAATCATTCTTTTCTCTTGCTTTCCTGCTGCCTCCTTGGCGGAAACAAGTGAGACCCTCTGCAGGTATTTCAAGATGTTTAAGCAATATTCATGTTTAACAGCTGCCTTTGGAACACTTAGGGATCCGAGCATCCTAGAGCCAAAGAGAACTGTCTCTGCAGATGGAATATGCATCAGAATTGTTTAGTGGCCTAGAAATAGTTTTATTATCTGTGTGCTAATTTCATAGCCCCGATTCTCCTATACAACCCCACACCTTCTCTGCCGATCAGTCGAAGGCTGAGTCACATATTTTTTTTTTTTATTAGTATTAGGCTTTGGGACTATATTCTGATGCAGTATGCAAACACAAGCAAAGCAAATACATGACAACATGAATAAATTCATTGAAAGTAAACTATCCTCTTATAATTACTTTCTTGGATATTCAGCATAATTTCTTCTCGGGCAGAGTGAGCAGTTATAACTAGTTGTCAAATCACTCATACCATTAATATTAACAATACAGCATCTGTTGAAGATTTTCAGTTTGTCATGTGTAAGAAATATGGCTGGGACCCTGAAGATAAACTTATACTATAAAATAAATGAACATAATTGATTTTAAATACTAATAATAGTTCTTCTACACCAATTTCCTGGTAACTTCTATTTATCAGCTGGAAAATGTGAAATGAATGGAACTGAACACTTTTATAGCTCTTGGTACATTGTAGGCCATTTAACTAAGGGTCAGATGTGTTCAGTTAAGTCAAATATCTAGTCAAAAAGCTACTGTTGATTCTTGAATGAGGAAAGCATTAATGTGACCTATATATTTATATATGTGTGTGTAGATGTATGTGTATATGTATATGTGATGGTAGGAAGATGGTGACCAAAAAGAAAAGGTACCTGGGAAAGTGCATATTAGAAGAGGCAACATGAGGGGAATCTGAGATTGGAGTCTATCTAGATTTCACTTATCATCGTGGATGGACATTTTTTTCTTGCTAAAATGCCATTCTAAAACCTGGGTGTGGCGGCATGTGCTTATCATCACAGCAGTTGGAAAATGGAGGTGCGTGGCTCCCTGTGGCTGTGGCTTGCTGGCAGGCCAGTCTAGCAGAACCAGTGAGTCCTGGCCCTCAGTAAAAGATCTTGTTTCAAAAAGTGAAGTGGCTGCATTGTCATCTTCTGTGGCCTGATAAGGCTGCTCCCCCCTCAGGGGAATAGACTAAGATCAGAAGGAAGGAGAGGGGGACCTCCCCTATCAGTGGACTTGGGGAGGGGCATGCGTGAAGAAGGGGGAGGGAGGGGAGGAGGGAGGGGCTTATGGGGGGATACAAAGTGAATTAAGTGTAATTATTAAAAATAAAATAAAATAAAATTATTCATCAAAAATCATTCTAATCACATTCAAATGCTTTCAGCAAAGAAGGTACATGAACCACGACCATGCAGAAAACATGCAATACTGATACTGTCTTCCTCTGTACTTTAGCTTCCCTAGTGCACCCAACAGAGTTGGCTCTCTCACTGTCTCTCTCTTCCTCTCCGTCTCTGTCTCTCTCTCTCTCTCTCTCTGGTTAATTGTACTCATCTTCAGAAATACCTGTAGAGGCTTTTCCCAACCTTCGCCTATCACTCCTTAGCCACAGACAGAGAAAACCCCGACCTGTGCACCCCCCTCCCCCCATATTACCACCCTACTCAACCTTCTCTTTCATTCTTTTTTTTTTTTTTTTCAATGCAGTTTATTCAGGAACATTGAACAATCCTCGGACCCCGGGGAAAGCCAGCCCACAGCTTAAATATCCTCTGGGTAGCCAACCCAGGCGTGCCACGGGGGCAATGCAGATAGGTCCACATACATGGAAGCAAGCCAGATCCTCGGCCTTAGCCAAATGTGGAGTTGTTCGTGACAGAGAGCACTCACCATCGGGAAGGTGGAAGGCAGAAACCAGCTCCATCTTTAAGGCATAGCATTCCGCAGCTCTCTACAGTTCCCCCTTTTTGTTTTAGACGCATCAGGCAAGAGTAGAGGTCTGATCTCTGATATTAGAAATAAATTGGGACTTTGTACCGATGTTCATTTAGGTGTCATCCACCCAAAGAGCATCAGACCCGTCCAATACCTTTTTCTCAGAGGCGGGACCTGGGGCATCAACCCGCATGCAATCAGACATGCTCTTCTCTGGGTCCAAAGCGGCTGACCCTGAGTGCAGTGCTTAGCCTCGCATCCTGAGCGTATCATTTTAGCTTTTTATGGTATCCAACCATGCTTGGGGAGAATGTCCTGCTTCAATGGCTGTAAAGGCCTGAATGATCATGGCTGCATCACACTGTTGTGAGACTCTAATCTTGCATATATACCACAGGCAAACCAAGGAGACCAACACCAGAAGGCCTGCTAACACTCCCATGCCCGCCCATTCCTTCAGATGATTCATGGCTGCAGCAATCCATGTTGATAATCCTGTGGCTAGTCCTGCATAGAGCACGTCTCGCCCCTGGGGGCAATGGTCTCCTGAACCTACTCAGACCTCGGATACCACCACTGCTAGTTCTAGAACTGACGCAGGATGTTCCAACGAGGGGTTAAGGCTTCTCATAATATTTCCTATAAGCCCACACCTGTTTGTCTATATCCCCCATTTTTATTCATTATTAGCCAGATAGAGCCAAGTAATTGTGGTAATGATACTTGCTTTTTTGCCCAATGCTGGAATGCTAGTAAAGTTAGGTATGCCCTGGTTACTCGCATGCCTCACTGGGTGCCTATGCCCATTGATGCCCCTCACGCTATGACTCTCTTCAGACAGAAAAGGGATCTTGGAACTACAGCCACCATTGTTACTACCATCTCGTTGGCGGCTGTTGGAGCTACCACCAGGGCACTAGCCATGAGTCATACTGGGCAGACTGCTCAGACCCTGAATAATCATTTAGCCAATGTAGCTCATGCCTTAGTTGTACATAAAGGAATTAATGCTCAACTAAAAGGAAGCTTGATGGTGTTCAATCAGAGGATTGACCTCTTGCAGGAGCAAATTGATACCCTATGGCAAATCGCTCAACCTGGCTGTCAATGAAAGTATGCTGGACTTTGTGTCACTAGCATACAACATGAGAATTTTTCCTGCGCTGCAAATCCGTCTAAACAATTGTCGAGCTATATTTTAGGTAATTGGACTGGAGAATTCGATACTACGATGGAGCAGCTGAGAGTGGCCATTGTCACAGTAAATTCTCTTTCATTCTTATGCCTTTATCATCCATAAGCGTCTTGCTAACATTGCTTAATTTACACAGTCTCTGTTACTTGATACATGGTGAAAACAGTTTTTGAGAATAAGAAGACAATTGAATGGACATAGCTTTAATTCAAATATATACTCCTTTCTGCTTAAAGGTATTTCTCTAAGACCAAAAGAGTTTTTTAGGGACTAACTTTCCTAGTTTCTCTTCCTGTGCTCACTATAATTCTCTTGTCTGATTATTTACAGCAGTGGTCCCTTTCCATCATTCTTGATTTAATTTCTTAATTTATCCCTAAGGATGTAAGGATCCTTAGGATATTTATTGGGTAACCAAAAGACTAGCAGAGATTTGTATGCAGGTCACACCTTTACTAAATAACACTCCTGGATGACAGGGAAGGCAGGCTCCGTCTACAGAGATTGAGAGCTTTAACCTGTAGAGTTATTTAGTAAGGTAGAGTTCACATGTTGTCTTGCTCACTTTTGAAGGTAATTACAACTATAACAGAGCTAGCAGTGAAGGCCCTCTATTGACAGGAGTGGAACGTTCTGGAAGCTGACAAGTTGGAGAAGAAACCATACCAAATCTCCCAAGCAAGTAACTCTGATATAAGTAGGCAGTGAGCTCATAAATCAAATTTAGCTCTCAGAGTTGCCATGCTCAGTGAATTTTGAAGGTTAAACATTTCAGTTGCTAATTTGCTCTTAATATTTTAAATCAGGACATGCGTAGATTTTGGTTTAAAGTTTATGTATATGACTAATGAACAAGTAGCATTTTTAACTATGGGCTAAAATTCAAAGCATTCAGCTCACAAAAGGATTAAAAGGTTTGTCCATGTCTAATCATGATTACTAATAAATTTAAAAAACTCAAATATAAAATTTCAAAAAGTTACTGTGGCTAAGAAATTCTTAGATTCTGTGTCTTTTAAATGAGTTCTAGAAGCTTCCTTATTTCCATAATCCCCACACATAGCTCAAGCATTAAATCATCATTTATAGGCTTCTTATAATTGCTATTTTCTTGCTTTTTAATTTTTTTTAAAATTAGCTCACAAAGTAAATGATTTGCATGTGTAGTTATCATGCATATTTTATCTTGGTTGATTCATTCCTCTTCCTCACTGTACCACTGATATACTTTTTCTAGAAATGGAATATTTCCTATACCCCTATGGCAAGGGCTCCGTCTTTTTGTTAATAGCCTTCCTCTTTCAGGCATTGTGTAAAATGATGTATTTCATTATGTGAGGGCATAGCATGTGCTCCAGAATACCGAAATAATATTTTTTTGTTATTTTTGTTTTGTTTTTATTTGCCAACTGTGACAATTATTTTTTTTCAAGAAATTTTTTTTTTTTGCTATTCCACCTTATTTCTGTGTTTCTCACTACTTATGTTTGCAAGAACTGGGAATACAGAAAGGAGCTTAGCACATGGGGTTTCTGCTTTCTGAAAATGTTAAAAAAAAAAAAAAAGAAAAAGAAAAACAACTCTACCCTGACTTTCAAGTATGCCACACTGGGCATCATTCATTTACTTCTTAATTATTAGCATTTATATCCTTTTTCATCTTTACATATTACTTAAATGTTCAAAGAAAATATTCCCACTTTGCCAATTTAAAGAGCTTCGTTTTGAAGGCAGTTATGTGGGGAGTCCCAGGATGTGCTGAATGGAGTCAGTTTAAACCGCTGGCTGTTATCGGAGGCAGTTTCGACTCTACTTTATTTGCTTTTTAGAAAACGAGTGAAACAAGTGTCACTATTTTTCCTCTAAACAGCACTTACTAAGGTCTGTCAGTGTACCAGTGTGACAAAAGTTTCCTTTCATGTTTTAAGTATTTCTCTGCGATAAACCCTGAAAGTTAGGCTATGGCACAGCTGGAGACAGAGCTATTTTGTCAAGGAAAGAGCACCTGGACCCAATGCCATATGCTCTGGAGGAGTCCCAGGGCCCACTCTCTTAGGCCATGCCTGCTCCCAGTAGAGAAGGCTTGAAAATCTGAGTCTTCCCAGATTCCTGAAAATACTGGTGGCTTTGACACTTTTTTTCCCCCTCTTTAAAGTTACACATTAAAATAAATAGGATGAAAAAATTAAAAATAAATAAAAAAATAGGATGCATATTTTAATTTTTTTGAACAAAGTGAATGGTTATTTGTTAAAGAAAAGTAAGAAGAGAGATTTGGACTTTTGCAGACATTTATTTACTTCAAAGTGATACAGGAGTTTTATACTAATGACTTTCCTTTCTCACTTAGTTGTAGAAAGTTCAGAGCTCAGCTTCTAATAATTTTATGGGACTCTGCTTACATGTGTGTATGTGTGTTTATCTGCTCACTTATCTATTGACATCAACATTGAGACTCTACCTCCTGGCCTTGTGCCTGGCAGACAATCACGCCGCATCTACAGCACAGGATTGCACAATTTCACCAGGCGGTGGTGATGCCCGCCTTGTGTCTTAGCACCTGGGAGGCAGAGGCAAGCGAATCTCTGAGACTGCGGCCAGCCTGGTGTACGTAGTGAGCTCCAGGACAGATAGGGCTGTAAAAAGAAAACCTGTGTCAAAAAACCAGAAGTTAAAAAGAAGATTTCACAATTTTATTTTCACCTCTCAATTAATGTTTCTAATTTGTATGGCTGAAAAATAACATTAAGCACTAAAATGTTTTATTAAAAATTGACAGGGAAAGAGGTGGATCTGCTCAAGCTAATTTTGCTTTATATTACACACAGAGTCTCAGAATTAATTGTGGAGGTCTGCTGTAATTAGAGTTTGGTTTGTTTTAGAGTAACCAGAAGTTGCAACCCTCCAGTATCTAACTTGAGATTAGAGTAAAAGGATAAATCACCCCAAAGACATTTTGTGAAAGATGGTTCAACTACTCAACTGCCAGTCTTTTGATTTATACATAGGTGGTTCACTATTAAATACAGCTTTTTACTATTTGGATGGATCTCAAGGCTATTGTTCCAAGGTAAAAAAAAAAAAGTGTTTATTAAAAAATACAACACATGCCAGTAAAAATGGCCCAGCAGATTTGATAAGTATGAGGTAATTCTTTTCTTGGTGATATGTGACAATCACTAATCTTTCTTCTGAAATCTTTATGTGTTGATGAATTAGCCAATTTGCACTGGTAAGCCATGTCTGATCCGGTTACTTCAGTCACCTTAATAATCAATGCAGATCACTGCATGATCGATTCAGCAGCAAGATGGGAATTAATCATAAAGACAGTTCTCTAGACTATGGGCCAATGTAGTGCCCACAAATAGATGTGGTTGTGTGCCAAGAATTTTTTTTTACCCCCACAGAGCTGTCAGTGAAGTTTTCTTTTTTGGTCTTCCTTTTGGTAGAACAGCTACTATTTCCTTCCACTCATAAAGAATCATAAAAACCATTACATTTAGGATGTCAAACTTGGGTGATGACAGAGAAAGACCATAACGTTGGGTGGGGAGTAAGGTGGGCAGGATCTGGGAGGACTTGGGGGAGACAAAAGAATGTGAATAAAGCATATTGCATTAAAGTTATTAAAGGAATAAAAGAAGTGAGGATTTTGGAAAGTTTAGTCTTTAGGCATCCACGGCCATAAAGGCTATTAATATTTTTATAAAGAAGGCTATGGGTACTCTTGTTTCTGCCATGTGACAGCGGGCATAGCAATAATAAGACAGTGACATTTCAAGGAGGGGTGAGCCATGCCAAGCATCAATCCTGCTGACACCTTGACTCCAGACCTCCCAACCTCTGACGCATGAACAATACAGTTACATTTATAAAATTCAGGCAACCTAAAACTCACAGACAGATTAAGACACCTTCCAACTGGCCCTTATTTTTCTTGTGAGACTGTGAGAGGAGAAAAAATAATTACAATATTTAAGGCTAGTGTACATTAAAAGTGCTTAATATCGGGCTGGAAAGATGGCTTAGGGGTTAAGAGCACTGGCTGCTCTGCCAGAGGACCCTGGTTCAATTCTCAGTACCCACATGGCAGCTCACAACTGTCTGTAGCTCTAGCTCCAGGGGATCTGATAACCTCACACAGACATATGTGGAGGCAAAACATCAATGCACATAACATAAAAATAAATAAATCATTAGAGTTCAAAAATGTGCATAATATCATATCTCTTATCTCTGAAAGCCTAAAAAAAGTTAGGCCCATTAACCCAAGGTCCCAGAAAGCAAGGGTTTATAGAATGGACTTAGTTTTGCTACAGATGGTATGAAGATGGCCACATAGTTTATTCCACAGTGTAGAACTGAGCTGGAGCAACAGTCAAAAATCAATGCAAGCCCCCTAAAAAAACTCAGGCTAAAAAAGAAGAATAAAGAAAATTCCAGGCTCAGCGGGAGCCATTGGAAATCACATTGGCAGGGGTGATAAGCTTTGGGATGGGTTCTGGTTTCTTCCAGGGGCTTTTTGCATTACCCTTTGTTTTTCAGCTAGTTAGACCCCTAGAAACAGCTTATCATATGATATTTTCCCATGGACGAAATTCTCCTCACAGTATTCAGAATAAAAAACTTCCTAATTAGACATTCATCTTTTACCTAAGTTCAATGGAGAATGAACATTTTCAGTTCACAGAGGTCGTTGTCGTCACAGATGTGTTTACACTTGGTCACCTGCCACCCACCTCACCCTGTACGGGGAGCACTCTCCAGTTGTTTTTGACGATTATCATGTCAGTGGGCACGAAGGTCACATGACAGAACGAACATCACCAAGTGA
The DNA here is from genome assembly GCF_030254825.1 of Meriones unguiculatus. Classification (NCBI taxonomy): domain Eukaryota; kingdom Metazoa; phylum Chordata; class Mammalia; order Rodentia; family Muridae; genus Meriones; species Meriones unguiculatus. The sequence goes on from NC_083368.1 coordinate 44,367,934, forward strand.
GGATTCAAGCAAGAACTATCAGCAGGTGAGAGCAGACACTGAACTTCTTGTACGTGAAAATAATTTTTTTTTTTTTTCTCATCAGGTACAATATTGAGCAGGCACTGCAGAAAAGCCATAAAAGATATTTAACATCAGAGAGTCTACAAAAACTTGAGAGCAAGTGTGTGCAGAAAATCACCAATCCTACATTTTGCATAAATGTTTTTTAAACTATATGAAGTGTAGATATACGGAATCAAGTCAAGCATGTTTGCACAAGTGCCATTGATACAGGTTTAGCAGGTGTTCATACTTTTAAATAGTTGAATATAATCATAAGAGGAAAATATAATTGGTCATATTTATTATTTAAGCAATCATTTTTGCCTGGGCTCAAATCTTCACATATATACATGTATGGGTGCATTCTTTTAGTATACCAAGTATCTGAATTTATTAATGTATTTCTACCCTAAAGATCAAGTTATGTGTGCCTGAGACAGAAAGAGCTGATACACTAGAATATGGTTGATAACACTGAGGCTCACCATACTGGAGTATCACAGGGAGGATTGCATTCTAAGATACAAAGTTTCTAACACTTATGTTTAAACTACACTTGCCTAACAGGACTGCTCCTCCCTTCGGGGGTGGGGAGACCAAAGAGCCAGTCATTGAGTTCCTGTTAGAAATAGTCCCTGTTCCCCTCACTTTGGGAAACCAATTGGTTACTGAGCTACCACAGGCTACATCTGAGTGGAGGTTCTAGGTTATATCCATACATGGTCCTTGGTTGAATGTCAGTCTCAGAAAAGACCCTGTGCCCAGATATATTTGGTCCTTGTGGAGCTCCTATCCTTTCCCCATCAGACTAACTCCCCTTCTTTCTTATGATTCCCTGTACTCTGCCAAAGGTTTGGTCATGAGTCTTTGCTTTGAAAACACTGCTAGTTAGAGGAGGGCTTTGCAGCCAGTCCTGAAGATACCTGATAAAACAGGATCAGATGAATGGGGAGGAGGTCCCCCCTATCAGTGGACTTCGAAAGGGGCACGGTGGAGATGAGGGAGGGAGGGAGGGAGGGAGGGAGGGAGGGAGGGAGGGAGGGACTGGGAGGGAATGAGGGATCGGGACATGGCTGGGATACAGAGTTAATAAAATGTAACTGATAAAAATAAAAGAAAAAAAAGAAAAAAAATGAAAGTATATATATATATATATATATTAATTTCTTTGTCTATATATTAGAAATATATATAAAATATACAAATGTATATTATGTAAGCTTATATTTCTTTGATGTTTCCTTCATCACATCAGAAAGAGTTTCCAGGGGATTTGGTTCTTGTACTTTAAAAACAGTTAAATAAATTTAAAGTATATTACTAAAAAAAAAAAAAAATAAACTACACTTGCCAATATTCAAACCACAGTGGAGACTTAAAAGATGCTTTGGCTATAACGAATAAAGCTGCTACAAACATGGTTGAGCAAATGTCCCTGTTTTACACTTGAGCATATTTTAGATATATTCATAGGAATGGTATAGCTGGATCTTGAGGAAGCACTATTCCTAATTTTCTGAGAAAGCGCCAGATTGATTTCCAAAGTGGTTGTACAAGTTTACATCCCCACCAGCAGAGGAGGAGGGTTCCCCTTTCTCCACATTCTTTCCAGCATGTGTTGTCACTTGAGTTTTTGAACTTAGCCATTCTGATGGGTGTAAGGTGAAATCTCAGGGTCGTTGTGATTTGTATTTCCCTGATGACTAGGGATATTGAGCATTTCTTGAAGTGTTTCTCTGCCATTCAATATTTCTCTATTGAGAATTCTCTGTTTAGCTCTGTACCCCATTTTTGTTGGGTTACTTGATTTTTTTGCTGTTTGACTTCTTGAGTTCTTTATATATTCTGGATATTAGCCATCTGTCAGATATAGGGTTGGTGAAGATCCTTTCCCAGTCTGTAAATTGTCATTTTGTTCTGACGACCGTATCCTTTGCTTTACAGAAGCTTTTCAGTTTCATGAGGTTCCATTTATTGATTATTGATCTTAGAGCCTGTGCTGTGGTGTTCTGTTCAGGAAGTTGTCTCCTGTGCTGATGAGTTCAAGGCTTTTCCCTATTTTTTTTTTCTTCTAAGAGATTTATTGTGTCTGGTTTTATGTTGAGGTCTTTGATCCACTTGGACTTCAGTTTTGTGCAGAGTGGTAAATATGGATTTATTTGCACTTTTCTACATGTAGACATCCAGTTAGATCAGAACCATTTGTTGAAGATGTCCCTCAACTGAGGAATGGATACAGAAATTATGGTACATTTACACAAACAAAGAAATCATTAAATTTGCAGGTAAATGGTCATCCTGAGTGAGGTATCCCAGAAGCAGAAAGGCACACATAGTATATACTCACTTATAGGTGGATATTAGACATATAATATATGATAAACATACTAAAAGCTGTACACTTAAAGAAGCTAAGCAAAGAGGAGGACCCTGGGTAAGATGATCCATCCTCATGCAGAAAGGCAAACGGGATGGACATTGGAAGAGGGAGAAAACAGGTAACAGGACAGGATCCTACTACAGAGAGACATTGAAAGACTTTACCCAGGAAGGTATCGAAGGAGATGCTGAGACTCGTAAGCAAACTTTGGGCACAGTACAGGGAATCTTATGAAAGAAGGGGGAGATAGAAAGACCTGGAGGGGACAGCAGCTCCACAAGGAGAGCAACAGATCAAAAAAATCTCATCACAGCGGTCTTTTTTGAGACTGATATTCCAACCAAGGACCATGCACGGAGATAACCTAGAACCCCTGCACAGATGTAGCCCATGGCAGCTCATTCTCCAAGTGGATTCTCTAGTAACGAGAACAGAAACTGTTTCTGACATGAACTCAGTGGCTGATTCTTTGATCACCTCCACCTGAAGGGAGAGCAGCCTCATCAGGCCACAGAGGAAGACAATGCAGCCAGTCCTGATGAGAACTGATAGGCTAGGGTCAAGATGGAAGGGGAGGAGGACCTCCCTGTCCATGGACTTGGGGAGAGGCTAGGGAGGAGATGAGGGAGGAAGGGTGGTTGGAAGGGAATGAGGGAGGAGGCTACAGCGGGGATACAAAGTGAATAAACTGTAATTTATAAACATATAAAATAAAAATTTAAAAAGTGAAAAAAAAAAAAAAGATACATTGGCCTGAGAAGTTTGATGACTTTGGACAAAACCCTGTACATTCTTAAGCTGTTCCCAGGCTGGCTCTCAACTAACTTTTTTGTCTCACTAACACAACTAGCAGTTGAGTTGTGGTCCAACTAACCACTAACTCAATCAACATGAAACCCAAGAAGTGAGAAAATATTAAAACCATATGTTTTTCTTTGTCTTGTTATGGGTATTATTTCTGTTTTATTGAAAGTAATTTTTTCTACTTTGGATTTTTTAAAGATTTATTTTTTTTAATGTATATGAGTGCCCTGTCTGCATGCCAGAAGAAGACACCAGATCACATTACAGATAGTTGTGAACCATCATGTGGTTGCTGAGAGTTGAACTCAGGACCTTAGAAAAAGCAGACAATGCTCTTAACCACTGAGCCATCTCTCTAGCTTCTGAAAATAGATTTTTAAAACTACAGTATATCCTGATTATGGTTTCCTGTCCATCGATTCCTCCCAGTTTCTTCCCACTTCTCCTCCCTTCTAGATCTACTCGCTTTCTGTCTTTCATTAGAAAAGAACAGGTCAAACAATATATTTTCAATGTGGCCAGAACTAAGGGCTTTTTCAGACATCCACTTTGGTCTATTACTTTTTATTCACTCATTTGACGTAGTAAGTTCATTTAAAACACAAGATTTTCCACAGGTTTCCACAAGAGCAGAGATATCTCTAATATTTACTCTCTTCCTCCATTCCTCTACATGCTGTTCAGAATGAGAACCACACGGCTGCCCCACCTTTTGGAATGTGCCCAGATCTTTGGTTCTGCTGGGACACTTTTGTTGTCTCCCCTGCTACGGACATCCTCTATGGCCCAGGTTTCAGTACTTCCACAGAGCCCTATTTCTCTACGCACTTGAAATGTACCATAGTTAACTGAACCCAGCAGCGTTTTACCTGTGGGGTCTTTCAGAACTCAGATTTCAGGCAAGTTTCTCTCCAGATACTCACATTGCTGTCTAAATGTCTTGGAGTTCTCTCAATCTGGAAGAAATTTATCCTATTTCTTGGTTCAAGATTTACCAAATTCATCAGGAATTACAAATTCAATTCCCAAATCTCAAGTTTACAAAGAAAACACTCTTAAAATCCAGGCCTACAGTAAGATAAACCTTTACGTTTTCACTTGGTAGTGGGAGCACTTTTTCCTCATCCACAAGTTTCAACAACTATCTATCCATTATACAGTCACAATTCTGTGTGTGGGAATTTCAGTCCAAATCCTCCACAAAGAATTCATCTCTTAATCTAGATTATTGATGTACAAAACTGCCTGGACCGGAAGGGCAGCAGCTCTGGGTCACTTCCATTTACACCTGTTTTCAATTCCTCTATTGTAAGTAGATCCTGGGAGTTTCACGGAGTTTGCTAATACTGCTCTGCATTTGGAAGACCACTATAGTGGTGGATGCTGTCCATCCATGTGTTCTCTATCAGCTAAGCATGCAGGCTATATAGCATGACACATTGGCAAAAATAGAGGTTGGTGAGTGCTCGGGGCTTCTGACTAGTTACTGGGGTTGTTTCTCAGCCTATAATACTTCCGGATTTGTGTTACATGGTTTTTCATACTGTCCTTGGAATCATGATTAATCAAGTTGCTCTTATTTTAGCGTACAGCCATGGGCTCTTCTGCCTAACTCGTTTTCTTTCTAGCTTATGCACAGCCTTCATTTATGTCTGTGAGTTTCATTGTGTCTGGCACAGAGAATTTACTGTAGTTGTTCAATAAGCATTGATTTCTTTAATCAAGCAACAATGTGCATCTTTCATATGACTTGGGAGAAACATTGCAAATGTTGTCTTTTTTATAATTTCCTTTTATTTAAGCATTTGAAAATTTCCCCTCTAGATGAAATTATTGAATACCAATAACTTAATAATTCTTTTCACTACTAAGAGTGGTCCTTTGCAAAAATGTAAAGATATTAAAGACCCAATTTAGTCTGCTCCCTTTTATTATTGACAGATACAACTCTACACATTCTAAGGTTCTAAATTTTAATTTAATCTGGAACAGTTATGTTAAGATCTGTGATTTGAGAATTTGCAGCGAAAAGTAAGTAAGATAATTAAAAGTGGAGGTGGCCATTGTAGAGCATAGAGAGGTGGTTTGTGAGCTGAAGAAGTTCAAGGCCTTATTTTATATTCTAGTTGTCCTGAAAAAGCTTAGAAGTTATGAAATGGGCGTGATATGTGTCATTAAATGGAAGAATTCTAAAAATAGAGTTACTGTTAATTACTCACTTTAGTTGTAATTTTTTTTTGTTTATTTGTTTTCTAATAAATGATCCTAAACTCTCTTTCTCATTGGCATTGGCGTGCTTTGTGTGTGTGGGGCGGGTGGTGGTGGGGGAATCTTTAACTCTGGAGACTTCTGGTTGCCCTTATAGAAACTGATACCTTTCTAAATCTAAATAGAAATGGATTCAATAAAAAAGGACACATGATGGATTTATAAAAGTAATGTTTTTTTTCCACATGATGAGATTCTTATTTTAATGTTTCTTTACTGTAATCTGTTAAAATTATGCAAAATTTATTATTTAAGTGATAGTAAAGAATTTATTAAAAGATTAATGGTTCTGGTTTACCAATTCACTTACTAGGTCACTTAATTATTTAGTTCATTAATTCTGTAAATGTCAGGCTTACCATGAACTCTAGTGATTTGCATAAGTCAGGATGTATTTCTACTGGTAGAACAGTACAAGGACTTCAAATAGGAATTTGGCAGCATTTGTACATTTCCAATTAAATAAAGGTGCTTTTCCTTCCAATCCAACAAAGAAAATCCAGCAGCTAAAAAAAAAAAAAATCTTAACAATAATCTGCATAATTATTCTCCAACCTTTACATGTAAAGCATCTGGTGGAGAGGTAAAATAGAAAAGAACATTCTCCAAAAACAGAAATGTCTTCCAGATTAAGCCTCATGAAGTGATTATGTTCTGCTTAGTATCATTTCTATCAGAGAAAGAGCAATCAGGTTTTATTTTATTTATTAAAAATGATTAGTTGCCACAGATATCAACAAATAAAGAGCCAGAATAGAGGGGAAGTCATTGACGAGAACTCTTAAATATTGTCAGGGATGCTGAAGGGTAGCTCTTCACAGCTGGTGGCCTCTGGTGAGGGAGCAGCTAAGGAAGGACTCAGTTTTCCTGAAGAAGCTGCCCACTAGGAGTTTGGCCATGCTCTAGTGAGCCTATGGGCAACAAAAATTGTACATGGTACTTTTTTCTTTGCGTGTTTTTTTTTTTTTGGGGGGGAGGGGGCGGGTTCAAAAGTGTGTGGCCATTGACCTGGGAGGACTGTGAAGTGAACGTGATAGGAGTACATTATGTAAAATTCCCTAATAATCATTAAAAAATATTCTGTTGGAAAAATGGTCAATTACTAAGGACAGCTTCAAGAAAACTGTCACGTGAGTTACATAAGGGTCCTCGAGAAGCACTGGCTGTTCACGCTAACGATGAATGTCACCTACAGCATTAATGCATCTACCTCTCTCTCAGTCACTGTTTGCATCTAACCTAAGAAGTGACTCCACATGATAGAAAACCAGAGCATTATTAGATTTAGCGGGTGCATTAGGATAAATAGCTACTGGCGATTATATAAGATTCACCAAGAGTTTGGGTAATGTATAGAAGGAGACATTCCTTCTATGTATTCTTTTTTTTTTTTTTTTTCAATGCAGTTTATTCAGGAACCTTAAACAATCATCTGACCCTGGGGAAAGCCAGCCCACAGCTTAAATAGCCTCTGGGTAGCCAACCCCAGCGTGCCACGTGGGCAATGCAGATAGGTCCACATGCATGGAAGCAAGCCAGATCCTCAGCCTTAGCCAAATGTGGAGTTGTTCCTGACAGAGAGCACTCACCATCGGGAAGGTGGAAGGCGGAAACCAGCTCCATCTTTAAGGCATAGCATTCCGCAGCTCTCTACAGTTCCCTCTTTTTGTTTTAGACGCATCAGGCAAGAGTAGAGGTCTGATCTCTGATATTAGAAATAAATTGGGACTTTGTACCGATGTTCATTTAGGTGTCATCCACCCAAAGAGCATCAGACCCGTCCGATACCTTTTTCTCAGAGGCGGGACCTGGGGCATCAACCCGCATGCAATCAGACATGCTCTTCTCTGGGTCCAAAGCGGCTGACCCTGAGTGCAGTGCTTAGCCTTGCATCCTGAGCGTTTCTGCTAAGTTTTGCAGATCCTGTGAATGAAGCCAAGTATAGGAATCTACTATCATCTGTCCATCAACTATCACTGCCTGCATGTCTGTCTTAGAATACCTTTTTACGAAGCTAAGGAAGTTGTGAAAAATAACACAGCGGGTCCTAACTTTACAATTGCATGTTGCTTAATAATAATAATAAATAATAATAACAACAATAATAAACAACTAGTTTGCATCTATATCTTTGTAGGATTTGTTGACAAATAGATATTTGTTTTTTTAAAGATAAACATGTATGTCCTAATATAACTTTATGAGAATAATCTACCTTAAATGAATCATTCTGTTAAGAAATTATTTTACAAACTTAAGTTTTAAGGCTGATGTAATCAGTTAGCATTCTACAATAAAGCTTTTTACTTTTTTATTTTTAAAGAAATGTGTTATTTCACCTAACCTAGGCAGTGAAAGATTTGCCAAGTAAAAATTGAAGCAGGGGTTTTCTCTGGCTCTTTGATCACCTCCCCCAGGAGGTGGGGGTGGGGGAAGAAGTGCAGCCTTGCCAGGCCATAGAGGAAGACAGTGTAACCAGTCCTGATGAGACCTGATAACCTAGGGTCAGGTAGAAGGGAAGGAGGACCTCTTCTATCAGTGGACTAGGGTAGGGGCATAGGGGGAGAAGAGGGAAGGAGGGTGAGATTGGGAGGAGATGAGGAAGGGGGCCACAGCAGGGATACAAATTGAATAAATTGTAATAAATGTTAAAAATGATAATAATAAACTAAAAAAATTTTATTAAAGTATCATCATATCTTCAAGACTGTTTTCCATCTATCCTTAGTCTGACTCCATGCTTGCAAAATAAAGATTGGTCACTAAAGCAAGCTTTTTCCCTGCTCTCCAGCATGCTGCCTCCTGCAGAAGGAAAGGAGATGCCTCCTGAACCCTGTTAGGAACAAGAAACCTCTCTCTGTAGACTCCACCCATATCGTTTAGATACACTGGCCCCCATACAATGGAAGTTAACTGGAATTAGAATTCTTCAACTGATGCCAGATTAAACTAGGGTTTTCCCCCTGACAAGCTGCTTCCCTATATCAACTCTAGTTCTGCAAACAAGGTGACGACAGAGAGATAGACAATGACTTTTCTAAGACAGGAAGAATGACATGGCCCTCTACCACAGCTGCTCTGTGGACTTCTAGGCTGAGTCTCTTGGCCATTTGTCATGGGATCTTCATCTGGGAAAAAGTTATAGTTCATAAACCATTATAAGCTTGGGCCATCCATTCCTACATGGACAAAAGCCATGGAGCTGTTGTAACTGCCTGTATGAACTTGTGGGAGGCGTGTGGGAGTTATCAAAAGAGATGTTTTCACTGGCCCAACTATGTATCTCTCAGAATGCCAGGCCCCAAATCTGTAAGATGTATTTGATACCCGCCATGCCAGGTTGCCGTGAGGACTCAGGTAACATCTTCGATGGAGTCCGTAGGGAATGAAGCTTGATGCCACAACTGCAAGGCAGGCCTCTCTAGTGAGTCAGTCACTTTTAGCTCAGCACTGTCACCCTCTCCAGCTGTTTGGTCCTGTTTTCCTGCTGATTCACCAAAGTAGCTTCCTGCTGTCTCATTACCACTTTATGTTTAACATGGCGAAGATCAAGATTTTAAATTTTTTTTTACTGGAATGTGTGCTTCTCTTTTCAACTCTACAGTCCCTGTGGGGAATATTACTCCAGTGTCAATCAAATAGGCTGAAGGCTGAGCCCATTTTAGATGCTGCTACCTTAATCTCGCTTCACAACCATGATTTCATTAAGTCTTGCGACTTGCTAAGCAGCATCTCAAATTCTTAGCTTTTTACTCTTAAAAAAAAAATCGCAACAAGTATGTGATTTGGTTTCCTGCCATTTAATCTGTCTCATGTAAAAAAACACCTGCATCTTCGTTGTCAGCTCTGGTTGTGCTTTATGTGAAATCTCCCTCAAGATAGAAAAAGTGAGATTTTGAACATTCCTACCTGGCCCCTGTTATTACATTCATGCAAACTCATAGAATGCAGCTGATTCGAAACTCTTCTCTGCTCATTGTGCAGCTGGGGGAATCCCCTGTCCTCTGTCTTTTGCACTGGGGTAAATGTAACAGGGAAATCCTGCTAAAGGTCTGCAAAGTGCAGGGCCTTTAGGGGAAATCAACATGCTTGGCATTCTTTCCCCCAAGCTCCCCAACACTAGAGTGCACATTCTAGGATGAGGCACAAGACTACTGTAGTCCCAGAGTCACAGTGGAAACAGTAGCAGACATGCGGTCATGAGACACACGCTCTGCTGTGCAGATAGGAGGATTTATCTCCCAGCTCATAACAGACTGGCAGGCCATGGAAGGGAAGTTTTGGTCATGGCTCTGAAATGACTGAGGCAGGAGCATCGTAATTGTAGGTTGCAGGAAGATACTGGGAGGGAACATAGAGAGAATGAAAATAAGTCGCTGAGCCCTACCACTTCAAGGATACCCGTACTGGCCTTTCCATGTGCGCTTATTTATCATTGTCATACAAAGCAGCTAGTGGCTGATCACTATTTAACAACAAGAGCTTTTCTATCTATTTACACTGAGTTTATCTACATTAATAGATATCTAAGAAGACTGGGTGTCCCTTAGAGATGAAAAAATATGAATGCTACCAGGAAAACAAAAACAAAATCATGTTTAGTACTTGCTGATCCACAGGCTGGATTGTTAATATGACGTCTGCATATTAACTATGGCTATCTTAAGTATTTTCTTGCTCTAGACACTATCTGTGTGTGTGTGTGCGTGTGTGTGTGTGTGTGTGTGTGTGTGTGTGTGTGTGTGTAAGGCTTATTGTATTCGCATTCATTTCTTTCCTTGCTCTTCTAAACTTCCTGCATCCAAGGTAACTCCCCAGTGAGTGCTGAATCTTTCATGTTGTGGTATAGTATTAACAAAAGAAGTTCACAAAGATTTTAGAGAAAAGTTTCTCTGCTATCAGAAAGTGTATTCTTAGATATTTATTTTCACTCTCGGTTACCAGAGGCAAGCACAGTGCATCAAAAAGAACAAGGTAGCATGACTTAAGTTTCTGTGGTGTTTTGCTCTCTTCCCTCTTAATACCTGGCTACCTTAGGCAAGTTCTTTAATTTTTTTAAGACTTTTTATTAGAGTACTTGAACTGTGAAACCTGCCAAATTAGCCTGGCACAGATGCCCTATGGGAAGCCAATTCATTTAACAATCCAGAGCAACATCTCTAATTCATTCACCGTCTGCTAGTTGACTCCTTTGTTTCACCAACAAGTGATCTGTCTAAACTCTGTACCAGGCCATTGGTATGTTCCTTTGATTATACAGATGAATAATTCAACTTAAATTCTGTCATCAAGACATTTTTTTTCTCTAGGAAGGAAGAGGGAGACAAACTAATAGAAATAAAATAACATAAATGATAGGTCTCAAAACAGGTATGTACCCCATCTTTGAGGCAAAGGTTGGAATGATAACTGTTCAGGGAAGCCTATACGATGTTACAGTGGAGGGAGCAAGAGAAGACAGGGAAAGAAGGGGAATTTTAGGGAATGTTTATCAGTATGCTTGTAACAGGAAAGGGACAGTTTGTGACAAGAAGGCAACATAGAGTTTCATAGCAGAGTGTAGGAATTCAGTCTTTGCTTTGGAAGGGTGACTCTGGGGGGTTATACTAATGAAGAGAAGGAGATTGGTTGTAATGTGAGAGGAGAGTAAACTAGTCCAGCCATTATGGAAGCAGGCTCGAAACTTCCACATTTGATTTCACAATGACAAAGACTAAGCAGTGATGAAGTTTTCATCAGAAGGTGGATTTGACCTCCTCTATCAATGGACTAGGGGAGAGACAAAGGGGGGGGGAAGATGAAGAGAGGGTGGGATCAAAAGGAGATGAGGGAGGGGGCTACAGCCAGGATACAAAGTGAATAAATTGTAATAAGTAACAATAATAAAGAAAAGCTCTAATAAAAAAGTGATGACGTTTCCTCAAAACCTAAAAATATGACCAACCTACCCTATAACAGAGTTGTATTACTCCAAGCCAATGTATCACAGAGGTACTTGCACTTCTCACAATAACTAAGTTACGAAGCCAACCTAAATGTCCAACAACAGAAGAATGGATGAAGAAAAGGTGGTTTATATGCACAGGTGAATGGCCCTTAAAAGATTATAGTTTTGCTAGAGATAATCTTCTTAAAGACATTGTTACAAAGACAAATATTACGTCTCTCTCTCACGTATTGGGTCTAAGATTTTATATAGATGCATGAACCATCTGTGTACAGATGGCATGAAAGCAGAAGTGAAACTGTCTTGGGGGACAAGGGGAATGAACAGGAAGAGACATGAAAGAGAAAGAGCAGCTAAGTATGTGTGTGGAAAATATGCTCAGAGTACATTACAAATGTTCCAAAAATGGCCTTACACAGCCTAGTATAATAAAAAAAAATCATAATTGGAAAACAGGAAAAATGAGAAAGATCATGGATGTGGAGCCGTGGTAGGGATAGGAGGAATGGAAAAGCAGAGAATAGGGTACAGAGATTTCCACACAAGGAGCAAAAAATGATGTCTGGGATAGGGGTTGAGGGCAAAAGTACTAGAAAACACTCTAGACGATTTCTGTCCCCGGAGTTCCATCGTGAACATCAGTGCCCAGTATTTGAATCCACATGATGCCTGTGATGTAGGCACAAGAATACACGAAGACTAAAATGGCTTTTTTTTCAATCGGCAGGTAGGAAATCAAGGTTCACAAAGGTGAATATTTGCAGCCGTTGAGATTGAACTGAGACTAAAGTTGGGATTTAGAAGCTGGTATTTCTCTTGTTCTAACACCAAAAATAGGAGGGAGCAGGATTCCAAATTGTCCTCTTCTGCAGTCTTTTAACTCCTCTAAAATTCAATTTTTTTTCTTTTTTCTTTTTTCTTTGGCTTTGTTTTACTCTGACAAGTTAGGATCCCTTTAAAAATGTATGCATGCAGTGTAAGGACAAGTACTCTAGCTTCTCAAGTTTGAAATATATAGAAGTAAGACATGGAGCTGAGTGCAGGCCGAGTGATGTCTTCGAAAGGAGGACTTCATATATGACTAAGTGATTATGTAACAGATGTCACTATGGCATGATGCTCAATTTCCCTTGTCAATTTGGTTGTCTACTGCCAGAGGTTTGCAAACACCAATCCAAGTGCTTTTGTGAATGCAATTTGAAAATTAGTAGTTGAGATTGTTAGACGTATAAGGAGTTCATTTTTTGAGCAAGGGAGATTTTCATAGACAAGCTGGGTAGTCTCATGACAAGACTGCATCGCGTCTACTTTCATTCTTCCAAGTTGCTGTGGCTGGAATAAGCAGACGGTTTCTTGACTGGAAGTATTTGTTTGGGTCTAGACAGTATTTCTATTAAAGGGCTGAATTTGAGCTGAGCCTAGGAGATAGTCCAAAGACAGAATATGTAAATTTACATTAAAATTGGCTTTAAAAAGGAATAGAATTCACAGAGAATTGACATGGGTAAAGCAAACCTAAATGTAGGCGCTACCATTCTAAGAAGTCTGCTCCCAGACTGGATAAGTAAGAAATGCAAATGATCACGGGCCATTATTACCCTCCCCTTCCTGACTGTGGTTGCAATGTGACCTGTTGCCTCATGCTCTTGCTGCCATGCCTCCACCATGATGGGCATGAACTGTAGGATGAACTAAACCATTTATCTCTTAAGCGGGCTTTTGTCAAGTACTTTGCCCCAACAAGATAAGTAACTAAACAGCTTGACAGTTTGCTTTTTCTTTGTGAATGCTGGGAACATATATTCCACCATCCAACGGAAGGTGAATTTATGTGTTCACTTACTGAAAACCCACTTCACAGATTCTGCATTTGGGAAAGTTTGACAAGTGGTTTCTGTATACATTCAGCTTGAGAATTGCCACTGTAGGCAGTCTGAGCTTCAGACTGTGAGAAAACATCGAAGTTAATTCTCCTGTTCTTTGATTCCAAGCCTCTGAATTTTTGAGAAAGAAACTTCGTGTTTCTCAAAGAATCACCTGTATGGTTATTAAAAACTGTCATCTTGTCTTGGAGGCAGTTGCCATTTATCTATTAGCATAATGGCATTTCCTAGTCAGCAATGATGATTTTGAAATCAAGTGGTTTTGTTAACTGGAATTGACCCAAGTCTCTTAACTGAGTATTAAACCTGATTTTAAATGTGAACTGAACACGGGGCCAAATGCTAGAGATGAAATTATAAAGTAGATGGCCACCACCTGGAAGATGAAATTTTCTCAGTCATGCAGGTCAAGAATATCTGGCATTTTCTGTAATGGATAAATAATTCATTTTCCTCCATACCTGTACTGTATAGTTAGGGTAAACATATGTCTTTATTTGCCTGGGAGAGCCCCAATTCATTTTAGTTATCCTTGAGTATCAACAGTACCCCCTTTTTGTCCTCAAATTATTCCATTTGAATGAAAAGCTTTTTGGTCATTCTATATATAGTAAAAATTATGGTCACTGAAGTACAAAGGTTCCTATTAGAAGATGATTGGATACTAACCAAGTGAAGGAAAATGAGAGTGGACATTCAGCAATGGAGTTGTGATAGCTGGCTTCATTTCCCATCCGCCCAGCATAATGAGAATCAAACAAGAGAATCAGAATACCCATCTTATCTTCATTCTAAAATTAAAAAAAAAAGAAAAAAAAGAAGTCAAAAGAATATGATCTCTACCAGTGAGTCCATTTCAATATGCAAATTCTCAAGTATAAGTTCAAGAGTGACAGCCAGTTATTTTTTGGAGAAGGTATATGAATAGGATGGCTCAATCCAGAACAACAAAAATGTACTAACAACCATAAAGAACGTTTTTGTTGATGCTATGAAATTTTGAAAATATGACCAATTCTTATCAAAAATGTCAATCAAACTCACTAAATGTTCCCTTGTACAGTGCGTAGTTACTTTCCTAGGAAATGCAAGTGAAAAACTGCAGAAGTGTTCCCGTCGGTATATATAACACAATTTTCGTTATAAACAGATTATTCACATAGTACGCCCTCTGGATATTTGATGCTTGTGCAGCACATAGCACAGTATGTGGCTGTTTCTGGTGCATTGCAAGGGTCTAGTTACCTTGACCACACATCCTCATTGCCAGGTGGACCTTCTATAATTGAAGTTCGCAAAATCAAAACTCCTTCTTCTTCTTTATCATTCAACTGCACTGTAGCCCTCTAGGCTCTGGCAATGTCTTAGCATCTCGCTAATCACTCCCCATCTCTTCCTTCTTTCTCTTTCCTCCTTTCCCCAGTTCATCCTTTCTCTTCATAAGTAGACTGAACTATATTTCTAGTCTTACTTTTCTTTTCACCCTCACTTCATTACTTTCATATTTTTTGTCCCCATTCCAACACAAATGCTTTGTCAGAATCCAGCACACAGACTGCTCGACCACCGAGCTCCCTGCTCAAGGCCTCACTTGGCTTCAATGCGTGGCATCGGACACTGCTCACGGCTCGCTTTCACAACACTTTGCCACTGACTGAAATCCACCAAAGTTTGCTTTGGCTCTCTTATCCTCTGGATATGACTTAAATATTTAATACTATTTTATGTATACCTCCACATGCTGAGGATTCCTGAAATTGTTTTCTTTGTAGATTTTGCTACAAAAGATCTAGATGTGCATATTCAGCTGCCTGAGACTCACTGCTGCCTACATCACACAAAATTACCTAAAAACCAACACATCCAAGTCTATACAAACCTCCTTTCTAACATCCACAACAGAGCGTCTTTCAAGCCACTTGTGTAGAAACTGAAGCCAAGCTAGACATCACCCTTTCCACCTGCCCTCTACCTTGCATGGCTTTAGGTATTAAATACCACATACACTCTTTCTTTACTTTCTAAGCATCCATCTCCTTGTTGCTCTTTTTCATCAGGATTTTCCACCTCTTATTGTAGTTATTGCAGATCATACCTTAAAAAGAAGTGTTATAGAGGTTCAAGAGAACAAATTCGGAGAGAAAAGAAAAATTAAAAGAAAAAAAATTAATCTGAAGTGACCTACTTTGTTCCTAGTCACACTGCGTTTTTTTTTTCTGTAAGATTTAACTTGTTCCCCTTGCCTCCTCTTTTTTTCTTATTTATTTATTTTTATTTTTATTAATTATACTTTATTCACTTTGTGTCCCCCATAAGCCTCTCCCTCCTCCCTTCCCGATCCCACCCTCCCTTCCCTTCTTCACGCATGCCCCTCCCCAAGTCCACTGATGGGGAGGTCCTCCTCTCCTTCCTTCTGATCCTAGTCTCTCAGATCTCTTTTTTTCTTTTTTTTTGTCACCTGATTCATAAAGCCTCTGGGCTTTTCAAAGATTAACCTACAGTTGAATACACTCACTTCACCATTTCTCAACAGCCAGGGATCCATGAATGTTTCTCATTTACAGAAAAGGTCTTGAACTTTCTTTTCTGGGCCCTTTGTTACTTTACTGGATTGTTTCTAATTCTTCTTTTTTTTTAAATCACAAATAGCATCTAAAGACTATATGCGACTATAATCCAGTAGAGCTTTCTAATGACTTTTCTCTCCCTAATTAGCAATTTTCTTTTTCTGACCCCTTGTAGCTCATCTTTTCATTCTTTGAATATTTTCCTTAATGAATATAACACAGACTTTTCTCATTTAATACAAAGTTTTAATATACCTCAGGAATGTTTAAAATACAGTCTCCTGAGAAGGAGCACCATCTTGCCTAAACACAACACCCACCTTCATGGGCTTGTGTGACAAAATGGACAGAAAGATTAAATTTGTGGATGGCATTGGCTACACCCAAATCCTGGCCCTAATACTTAGTAAATACAATTAAATCTAGTCTTCTAGCGATTTGAGTCCTCAAAATTTTATTTAAATTTATTTTATGAATATGAGTGTTTTGCCTGGTGTGTGATTGGCACCACATGTATGCCCGATGCTCCAGAACCTAGGGGAGGATACCATATCCATGGGCACTGGGGTGTGCGTTACAGTTGTAGGATGTTATGGGGCTGCTGGAAATAAATGAACTTGGGATTTCTGGAAGAAGATCTAGCACTCTGAACTGCTGAGTCATCTCTCCAGCTCTGAAACTCAGTAAAAAAAAATGTCAAATTTACCTTCTGTCCTAACTTGTGGAAGCTTTATTAGGAATACACTATTTAATTTGGTGAAGTACAGGGTTAGGCATAGAAAATGTGGCAAAACATTCATATATAGTAAAATGAACGAAAAGACAAGTTTTTCAAATGGAGATATGATATAATTTATGCATTAATCCTGGGAAAGGTGCATAATTGGACAAATAGAACTTCACAGATCCATTCTTGGTAATCCTGGTGAATTTCAGTTTAAAATGGCTCACTTTTATCAATTAATCCAGTCAATGATAGAGTATCCTGCATCCCACAGCACTGTAAGCACTTCTATCCTGGTCTTTCCATGGCTCCTGGAACGTGGCTTTCTTCAGGTCATTTCTCCAGTAGCATCTCTTTGTTATTTCCTTTAATCTCTCCGGCACACCTTTGCATCTATGGTTCTCCTTTTTGAAATTATCTTCTGACACAGCACACACACATGCAAACACACACAAAGAAGCACACACAGACAGAAATATACACAGACGTATACACACACAGATAAACAGGCACATACACTGACAGACACCCACACATATATATACACATACAGACATACACAAACAGATATACACAGACACATACACAGACATACACAGAGACACACAGAGAGAAACATGTACAGACACACACAGATATACACACAGACACCCATGTACACACACACACACACACACACACACAAATATCCACATACAAATGCACAGACACATACTCACAGACACACATAGACGCACACAGACACACACAGAGACATATACACAGACACACACATACAGACACACACACACATACACACACTGAATGAAAATTACCCACAACTAAAGCATTTCTTTCCTGATACAATGGATCTTAGATTCATTGATGTGTTGTCCTTGTAAGTAGAAATATTCACTAAATTTTAGTTGAATCTAATCTTAATATACTCCGTGATTTATAGAAAAAGTATTGTTTTTTTTCTTTCTGCCACAAACACATAAGGCATAATCATTTTTTCTGCCCATACATAAAATTCAGGAAGTCCTTAAGCGTGAATGGGAAAAAAAAAATACATCTTATCCTTAGTTACCCAACTAAATCTTAGCTTTTATAAATTTTTACTTAAATTTTAAATTATATTTATTCATTTTGTTACTTAAATCATTGTTTTATTTTTGTGATTATAATTTCATTTACCCCTTCCTTCACTGCACACATCCCATTATCTTTCAAATTCATCATTCTTTTTTAAATTGTTCTTAAATATTTGTGTTATACATATTCTTAAATGCATAAATAAAACATGTTCAGTCTTTATAATGTTTATATATATGTGGCTTAGCCCTTATATTTTAATGAGTACATCAATAGTATTATATTAATCGGGATTTATCCTTATGCTGTCAGTAAATATGGTATATTTCATATCACATTATTGTTGTAGTTATCTTGAAATATTTACCTTCATTAGTGTCCTGGCTAGTTTTATGTCAGCTTGACCCAAACGAGAATTATCTGAAGGAAAGAAACCTCAATTAAGGAAATGTCTCCATAAGATCCAGATGTAGGGTGTTTTTTTAATGAGTGATTGATTGAGAGAGCCCAGCCCATGTGAATGGTGCTATCCCTTCGTTGGTGGTCCTGTGTTCTATAAGAAAGCAGACTGAGCAAGCCAGGCAGTAAGCAGTACCCCTCCAGTGCCTTTGCACCTTTGCATGAACTCCTGTCTTCAGGTTCCTGCCCTGTTTGAATTCCTACCCTGACTGCCTTTGATGATGAACAACTATATGAAGTGTAAGCACAATAAATCCTTTCTTCCACAACTTGCTTCTTGATCATGTTGAAACAACATAAACTTTAACTAAGATAATTAGTACTTCAAAATTATGGCATGTCTGAGACCCATCTCTTGATACTTGGATTTAATGATAAAAAATACATGTACTGCTATATCAGAAAATTAATAATTTGATACTTCAAAAATCCTCTGTTTTTCTCTATTCAGCTTAGAGTCTTAATCTTCCTATTACCTAAGCAATCAGGAGACAAGTGTGAAAGATTGCTATAAGTTTGAGGCCAACCTGGGCTACATAGCATGACTTAGGCTTGTCAGCCTGGGTTACAGGTGAAATCTTGTCTTCAAGAAGTAATGATAGAAAAGACTCAAGAAGAGAAGTGATGAACAAGAAAGAAAGAAAGAAAGAAAGGAAGGAAGGAAGGAAGGAAGGAAGGAAGGAAGAATAAAGAACAACAAGACAATATTTCATTTTGGAAAAAGTTTCTTAGATTTTTTGCCGAATGACAGAAAGTCGTAACATCACACAAAACAAACTAAGGAGCTCTGGTGTGCAACCTCAAGGAATTAAGGTCATTTGTTCAAATGCATATAACTGTAACTGGGGTCCTGTATCAGAGAGCCCTTATCCCAAGTGTCCTAAATGCCAAGTCCACACGTTCACAAGAAAGAAAGCAAACACAAATATCAGTCGGTCAGGAAGGAATTTTAATTTAGCCTTTTTTGATGCATTTGTTTAATATATTTTGAACAATCCAGTCACGTAGAAAGAATAGTTAACACTCCAAACTCCTCTCTGTCTACTAACAAGTAGATATGACACTACTACTGATAATAATAACAGTATTGACGTCAGTCTCATCCACCCCAGCCACATTGATGGAGCTTTACGGAAGTATAGATAAAATATAGTTGGATGAAACCATCACATTCTCTTTATAAAAGTTGGAGCAATGTCCGCAATGTTTTAATTGTTTGAATCACTGGAAATTTCAAGGTATGTGATCTTAGATACCTCACCCAATCCCTCCTCTGAGTGGTTATTTTCTGTTAACTCCTGTCCTTGCAGTACTTTCATTTAGTTATGACAGTTTATGTTTGTGGTTCTCAATTGTTTTCTAGCATGTACATGTGTGGTCTTCCCTTCTTTAGAGGGGTTGTTGGCCACGTAGAAGCTATGAACGGGGTTCAGACAGCCCATGAGTACAATGGACAAAACCTGAGGGATCAGCTTCAGAGAGGCAGCTCGTTTTATTGTTTCAGAAGTGAGGTATATAAAGGTACTTAGGGAGTGACTGGTTATAACACAGTATCTAAGTATCATCCAGGCAGGAAAGTCTGATTGGTCAGAACACATACTTAATTATCATATGGGTAAGAAAAGGGGCAGGATGTGTACACTGAGGCACATGGCCTTTGTACAGGGTCCTACTCTGAATATGGTCAGGCTTCTGTGGCTGGAGATGCTCTCCAGATAAGGCCGCCAGGCAGAGAAGAGGAAGCCCTGCTGAGAAAGAAAACTCTCCATTTTGTGCTGAGCTCAGAGAGCTAGTCTGACAGGGCGGACTGCAACCTTAATAGCAGGGCCTTCCAGCATATGCATAGTTAAATAGTGGTCATATTGCAGTGTGGATTTTCAGAAGAACAATTTTTGAATATATAAATTTTAACTTACCATTAACTACTGACGATGATGACAATAATTATAAAAGGATGTATAGAAAACTAATAACTAGGAGACAATTGAAAAAATATGGGTACACTGCCAGGTGCAGTGACACATGCCTGTAATTCCCGCATGCGGGGAAGCAGAGGCAGGTGGATCTTTGTGAGTTTGAGGTCAGCCTGGTCTACTAAATGAGTCCAGGACAGCCAAGACCACACAGAGAATCCCTGTTTTGAAAAACAAAACCAGATTGGGGGGGTGGGGGAGAAAGAAAGAAAGAAAGAAAAAAAGAAAGAAAGAAAGAAAGAAAGAAAGATGGTACACCAACATGTTTTCAAGTGACTAGTGATAAAACAGAGTCCTAATATCTGCACTGTTCAACTTTAAGATAGAATAGCCACATGGCCTTCAAATCAGAGTAATGATGTAAGAAGCACTAAGCCAGAGTCGTCTATGAATAAATGTGTGCCATGTAAAATGTGGCTAGTCAGGAAAAAAAGAAACAGTTTGAAAATCACAATAAACTTTAAAATGATTACCTTAATTACAAACAGTAAGATACATTCTATATCTAATTTACATGCATGATTTTTTTCAAGAATATTTGAGCATAGGAAGACTTACCATGTATCAGTGACTATTTCTGCCGATGTCCCCTGCCTAAAACCATAATTGTTTGATTTCTCAGGTTAAACTAAGAACAAAGTGCTAGATATGTATCCAGCCAGACAAGGTGCTTGGCACAAAATAAAATGGCAGCCTTCTGGTAGCAAGATACTTGTTGACTGGCATTAGTCAGTTTCCTGAATTATTTCTTCTTGTAGCATCTCAGTTTATTTTGGCATGTTCCTGGTGTCAGAGGCATCCTCTCCTTGTAGGGACCATGCTTTTCCTGCATTATATATGGTTTGTTCCACTGTGACATCACCTATCACATTGAAACCATTTCTCTGGATGTTTCCTAATGACATTCATTTCAACTCGCTGTTTCTTTAACAGGATATATTTATTGCAGCTTCAGGTTTCTCTTCAGCTTTCTGCCTTGTCATTTCTTTTTAACCAGTAAAGTTCTTAAGTAGGATAGAAAATCGTGCAGTTGTTTTGACCTCTGTCTCATCCATTTAAGCCTTCTCTACAGCCAGGTAGGAAGGGTGATGCTCGCATCCTGTCTATCCATCAGCTTCCCGAGTCTTGCAGTGTGTCGTCACCAATACGCAAGCCATGGTGACACCTCAAATCTCCACGTGAAGGTGATCAGGTGGGTACTAGTCACCACTCGGGAAAGTTAGCAGGCAGCCTCACAGAATCATATCCGGTAGATACGGAAGGAGAAGCAACAAGCATGAAGCCACACAACTCCAAAGTTCACAGCAAACTGAAGTCAATTATTTAAAAAAAAAAAGGAAAATATTTGCAGCTAAAAATTAAAAATTATATTTTTACAAGTGATAGAATAACTTTACGGTATGAAAAGACTTTTTACAGTATCTCAAAATGACACAATATTAAAGCAATTTAGTAACCAAAAAATTCAGTTATTAAAGAACGATTTTTTGTGATAACAGACAAACTCTGTATAGTGTTGGACGAGCCGTGAGAAGCCTTTCCTTAGCTGGAATCAACCATGTTAGCATCGCTGCCTTGTTCTCTGCTGAGGAGCTTTCAGTTTGCAAGAGAATGTTAAAAGTGGAAGGGGGGCCGCTCTGTCTAAAGCATGGTTATCTGAACTGGCCTTTTTTTTTTTCTTTTCTCTTACAAGGAGTTGTGAAGAAGTGCAGGAAAGGGAGGAATGAACTTTCAGGGAGGTGATGGAGAAAAACCCCTACTGATAAAAATGATAAACAATACGGCGTAGGCCCCTCAAAGAGTGAGCTCTCTAAATACCCGAGAAGGCATGTTTACTCCAAGAAGAAAGATGGGGTTGGCTGGCGCCTCCTAAGTGTGCACATTCAAGAGTTCAGGACACGCATGTGCTTTCTTTCTGCATTTTCTCAGAGGACATTTCCAGACACCAATCTTTTTCTGATCTCAGTTGTCTTTTCAAATGGAGGAAAGTATGGGATTTCCATAGAGAACGGAGATATGCAAAATCCCATTAGGAAGTTATCTGATATTTAAATGCAAAGAAAATGCTATTAAAATCCCACTACACTTTTCATAGTTTGTTTTCTTTATTTGAAGCAGTCAGGAATTAAAAATAACTGCCATCACGTTTAAAAAACCTTTCAAGAAGTTCAGTTTTGGATGAGGCCCAAGCAGGGTCAGTAATCCAAAAATGGACTATTTTCACAAAGAGTTGAGTGATGGAAAGCAGAGACTGTCATGGAAAGTGTTATGTGAATACTCCCATTAAAAACAAAGCAAAACAAAAACTGTGGCTGAGGACTGGAAGTAGGTATTGCTTTACCTTAAAATTCTGGCAAATGATTTCCCTTTGGAGATGATCATTTGAGCTAATTTGCCTGCATTCCAAATATTATGGGTTTTGTGACAGCACAACATTTTATTTTATTTTTTAACAAGTCCCTTCTGCTTTGGTCTGTGGGCAAGCTCAGAACACAACTTAAAAGTCAGAACTGTTCAAACTTTAAGCACAGTGACTGTATTCTTGATTTTGATTGACAGATTTTGTACAATGTAATTTACTTAATAATGCAAATTGTGAATATAGTTCCTATGCTGTTTTTAGCTTGCATCAAAATATCATAGTGTGTTTTAAAATAGAGGATCCACCAATTATATAAAAATTTGTTGGCATCTATGGAGCAGGGATTCTCAAAGTGAGTTCCCCCTACTGAGCAGTTGTTTCACTACAAATCTTGTTAACAAAGTAGATCCTAAGTCCCCCACCACTTGAAGACCTCTGTGGGATTGTGGGGCAGAGTCCAGCAAGTGGTGATTTCAAGTAGTCTTGGTGATGTAGATGAGCTAATGCTTTATGGGATAGAAAGTATAGGTAAAACAAATTAAAACTGGAAATATTTTCTAGTCTGAGAAGTAGCCCAAACATTGTCAGCTCTTTTTTCTTTTTTTTTTAATTCTAGAGCAAACGTGATTGAGCATGACTTCATCATATGCTCTCTTCTGACACTGTAAGCACAGGCAGCTCGCCCATTCAGTTAACGTGCCATCTAAGCCACTAAACAGTAAGTAAATGCTTTTCGTCTCCCAAATGATACAGGGATGATGTAGTATATATTATTAAATTTCAAGATGATAATCTGAGATTCAAAGACAAGCAGGAAAATGGTGGTTCAACTAAACATAACTCTCAAGAGGTGTCTGCAGACTTCAACATGCAAAAAATAGTCTAAAAAGAAGTAATTGGCAATATCAAATTGATTGACGATCATAGGATTCACACATATGAAATTAATCTTGTCATTCAGAATTAATGTAAGTTAGAAAAGGAGATCAATGAAAACACATAATACCTATACTCTGGCTGTGATGAATATATGTATATTCATACATAGCCATTAAAAATTATGCATTAAAATGTCATTTGGTTATATAGAAATTCCAAGGTTTTTTTGGTAGACACATTTTGGTACCCATTGTTTAAAAAGAGGACAATGATAATGTTTATAATTCAGAGAGTTTTGGCTGACTCTCTGAGGGCTATAACCTTTAACTCTGGATCTGCACTGTAAATATAATTAAAATGTTGAAACCCTAAAGGCTTCAATTGTTACATGTGTAAAACAGGGAGATTGAATTACATTTCCAAATCTTGCTTCCATTAGATATTATGGCATAATCAACAACAACAATAATAATGGCTTAAAATAACAAAATAAATATGATTTATCATGAGTCTTCGTAAGTAGTTTTTGCCTGAGGTTTTCCTTGTCCAGACTTGGTTGGACATCTGTTGGTTAAACAGCAGGGTAGCTGGAGGATGAGCAGTCTTTGATAAACTAACTCCTTGAGGCCTCTCATCCTCTTAGCCTGGCCTTGTCCGATACTGATGGAAAAGTCTGAGAAGAAGAGGCATGCCATCTAAGGAGTACAGGCTCTGAGGACTGTAACAACATGGCTCCCACATTCGATTGGCAAAGAAAGTCACAAGCTAGGCAGAGTCACAAGATAAGAAAGTAGATTTACCTTTAATGGGAGACACTGCAGTCACATTGTAGTTGGTATAAGAATAAGGAGAATGAAGCTGCTTCTGCAGTCAATCTACCCTCCTAACTGCAAAATAATAGTAATTGTGTTCAAAATAATTCTGTAGGATGCTCTCTGTAGAATGCATCAGGTATCTGATGAAATTTAGGAATACGGAGGACACAGAAAGGAGGATATAACATATTTGTGAAAACCAGAGGTAAGCATGTTTTAAGCAAGGCTTCTCTTTAATTATTGTCTGAGTTTCACATAAAGTCTGCTTCATCAACTGGATAAATATTTGACTGCTGTTCAGTAAATTGCATTAGTTTACTTTAACTGTGTGCTCAGCCTCATTCAGGCATCCTGCATTAGGCAATGTAGTGTGTAATGCATCTCTGCAGGTGACCAGAGCTATTCTCTGTATGAGGTAAATTAAAACTCATATTTTAAAAATTAAACATTCTTGCACTTCATGATTTCAATATTTAATTATAACCTGTGTCAAGGCCTAATCTCTGACTGAGTCAGGCATGAAATTAATCAAAAAAAGAGGCAAAAGCTTAGCAATTCTTCTGCACTGTAAAAATAGTCTGCTTTCTTTAGTCTCATGGTAATGTTCAAATCCATTTTTTTTTTTTTTTTGAGGAAAGCTATGATACACTGAGTGACTAGATTAAGTTACAACATGTGAGGACAGTGACCTGTACAGAAAAAAAAAGTCAGTAACCTGAAATAATCTTTATTAGTGTTTAAACCAAATCCCTTCCAAAACTAAAAAAGTTAAGTTATTGACCTTATTGAAAGAGATAATAAAATAAAAATTAATGTATGGATGACCTTTATGGAGCAAAAACAGAAAATTGCCAGTGGTTCAATTTATGTCATTGTCATGTTTGTCCTCATTTAGGTTTCCCGTGTACTGTTTCTCTAAAGCTCTTTGTATGAAAGAATCCACCTGAGAGTTGTCATCGCTACTCTCTCATACAGACAATATGCTGTGGGATGGAGAGAAGGCTCAACATTTAAGATCATTCGATGCTCTCGTAGAGACCCAGGTTCCATTTCTAGCATCCATGTGCCATTCACAACCATCTGTAACTCCAGTTCCAAGAGATCTTATGCCTTCTTTTGACCTCTGTGACAAGCTGGAACATGTATGTTCGCAAGATACCCATATACATAAAATGAAACAATTAGGGCTAAAAGTTTTAAAGAAATAATATGTTGCAAATTGTTTCCTTCACAAAAATTTTTAGACTATTAGACCACATTGTCAAAAGAGGTGTGAATCACATTTGAGGAGATACATGGATCAGAGTTAGTTCAATGAACTAGGTAACTCTAAACCAATGATTTCACAGCAAGATGTAGATTTGAGTTGAGGAGAGTGACCACGTTATTTTCTTTACGTCAAGTCCAAGACAAACTAATATTCCTTTAAAGTTTGATAACATATAAAAGAAGACTTAACTAACACTTGTTGGTTTAATGTTGCCTCGTCTGAATGACTCTCTCATTCTGTGTGGTCATATCGAAACCACATTTATTTTATATAATGAAAAATAACAGGTAAATTAAATCGTATGTGGATCCTTATACATGTCTTCATTGCGACTACCCTATGAGAGTCTGGGCTCAGGGAGTAAGCGATGAAAGTGAACATGAAGGGAGGGCCTTACAGTGTATGCTTTGAGGCTCAGTACCCTGGAGGGTCATAGATACTGCCCGTCTTCGTTAGGGTTTTATTGATGTGAAGAGATACCACAACCATGGCAATTCTTAAAAAGGAAAACCTTTAGTTGGGGCTGGCTTACAATTCAGAGCTAGCCCATTAATGTCATGGCAAGATGCATACAGGCTGACATGGTGCTAGAGCAATAGTTAAGAGTCCTACAACTGGACTCACTGGCAACAGAAGTGACTGTCATACTGGGTGTGGCTTCAGCCTCTGAGACCTCAAAGCCTGCCTGCCTTGACTGCTTCCTTCAACAAATAACACCTACTCCAACAAGGCCACAGCTCCTATTAGAGCCACCCCCAATGGGCCTATGTCGGCCATTTTCTTTCATACCACCACACCGTTTTTTCCCCACTAAGCTTGATGGCAGCATTGTGAAGTGCCTGTTCTATTCACAGCATAAAGAAATAAAATCAATAATGCTGAAAATGTAAATCTATACTGAAGACCAACATAAACACCTCCAAGGATTAAAAAGTGATAAGAAAGGAACAGTAATGAAGGAGCAGGAGAGGTGGGTCAGAGTTTAGGAGCACAGACTATACTTACAGAGAACTCTAGTTAAGTTCCTAGCATCTACATGGGGCGAGTCAAAGCTTCCTGGAACTCTAGCTCTATGGGGAATCTATGTTCCTGCCTCTGTCAGGCGTGTGCACATACACAGATACACATGCACACACACACACACACACGCACGCACACACACACACACACACGTAAATACAATTAAAAAATCAAAGCAATGTATAAGGAGGTAGTAACAGCCATATTGGGTTAGAACTGGTGATCAGCAAGCAAAATCTATATGATGGGGTTCGGGCTGGGCTCCCTATTTACTGCAGACGACCCTTTCATGTAAAGAGAAAACAATTGCCAACACTCTCCTAGGCTTCACTTTGTGGGACATTATGCATCCAGGGCTGTGGTATGAGAAAACAGTTGAAGTTGTATTTAACTTGTTGGCTCGACCAGTCATGGTTAATATTTCAAAGCAGGGCAAATTGCCACGAAGAGCTACTCACAAAAAGTGTGAGGTAAAGGGCAAGTTGCAAGATGGATTTTATTCATTATCGAAAGAAGGGTGAAAATTTGATCGTCTTTAAGAAACTTGAGATAAATCCACAGTTAAATGTGTCCTGGTATCTCACTTTCGAATGGAACTCATTTCTTTTAAGGCACACAAGGTGTGCTTTGTGTTAGCTGTAGTCATCTGAGAGGAGGAAACCTGAAGTAAGAAAGTGTTTCCCTAAGATCAGGCTGTAGAGCATTTCTTTATTAATGCCTGAAGGGTTAGGCTCAGAACTCATGAGTGGGCTTACCCCTATCTGGGCTGGTGGTCCTAGGCTCTATAAGGAAAGAGGCTGAGGAAGACATGAGGAGGAAGCCAGGACACACGTTCTTCCAAGGCCTCGGCATCAGCTCCTGCCTTCAGGTTCCTGTCCCGTCTGAGTTCCTGTCCTGACTTCCTGCAGTGATGAACAGTTATGTGTTAGTGTAAAAGCCAAATAAATGTGTTGTTTTCAAAGCTGCTTTTAGTCAGAGTACTGAATTATAGCAATACTAACCCAAACTGAGGCACAGGGGCAAATGAAAAACTTCATAAACCTAAAACGAAGAATAAAAAGAAAAACGAAAGATGAGGGGGAAAAAGGGGAAACAAGAAAATATGAATAGCTTTGGGGAGGTATTAGATTTATCAGTTATTACACTCTAGGAAAAAAAAAAGATTGACCTTTCTAGGAAACAGCACATTAAGCACAAAGACAATTGTGACTCATTGAGAGCAAAGTGACAGAGAAAAAAGGCAGACTAGTCAAATTTAAACTTAAAAAAAAGGAGAAGAAGCAAATGACAATGTTAATATTGAGCAAAATGGAATTTAATCAAAAGGTATTAGCAGGGATCATCCACCAAAAATGTAATACTCCTAACCCTCTTTGCATCTAACTACATAATCTTAGAGAAGCTTCAAAAATTTCTTAAAATCATCAGGCTAAAATTGATACCTAGTGTCATAAAGAATGACTTTATAACAGTACATCTTTATAAAAACAGAAGAAGCAAAAGAAAATATTAAGGACACAAATATATGCGTACCAAAACTACAAGCCTCAACTAATAGAGATGGCTAGAAAGTGCTGTGCTAAATACAGAAAGAGATAGCCTGTGAAAGAAGTTGCAATGCATTTTAAGGAATTAACACTGAGGCAATTAATTTACTTTGATTAAAATAGAATAAAACTAAAAATCAGAAGCAAAAAAGTTAAAATTGATACTGAGAAACAAAAATTCACCCTCTTGATAACTTAAATGCAATCAACATTAATAATTGATTAGCATAATATCATAATATCACTATACTGTGTCTTCCTTAAATTCACCTGTTATCTTCAATAACATTTTATTTTCTGATGGTATAATGTAATATAAAAAAACATAATCTATACATACATGCATATATACATATATACACAAACACACACACATGGATACATGAGATGAAAATCTGGTACGGTACAATGCTCCTCCACAAGAAGTAATAACTCTGGCTGCAATGACAGAGACCCAAACTAGTTTCCTGTATTTTTAACTTAGTTTTTTTTTTTTTTTTGTGCTGTGAATGAAGAGAGGCTATGAACCATGGTCTAGTATTGTCAAAACATGAGTGAATGTTCTCTCAATATCTAAACTCTATACTAAAATTATTTTTATTAAGACCTGGAACTTGCTTTATGCTCTGTGAAGATTACTGTTCATGCCCATTAGAATGCTGGCCCATAACAAGATGTCTTGGTGAGCGCTCCTTCTACAGAACCTGCTGCTTATGTGCGCCATCTTCATTAATGTTCCTCTACTTCACAGAAAGTTCACACCCCATCGTCTGTATGCGCTACATTGGTAAAAGAGGTGCCTGACTATCTGTTCTTTCATTTAACCCTGGAAACAGTCTGGCTGCGAAATTCCCACTGAACCAATGTGATCAATAGTAGCTGACTCAGTAACAGCTCCTTAGTCAGATAATAGACGGTGGTCAATAGCAACTCCTTGATCAGGTAGTAGATGGTGTCTGATTTGCTTGTCTCCACATAAATCATTTCCATTACATGGAAAACTGATTTACCCAAAATTTTGTCGTGTTATATACAATCATATTTCGTAAAGGATATTACTGTGATAAGGGTTAGAAAACTGTTTTTGGGGGAACTTGTGAAACCCTCTTACAGGAAAAAAAAAAGAATCAGAGAGGTTAAAAGAATTACCCATGTTTACAAAAGAGATAAACAGCGAAATTCAATCTCTAGTATGTCTGATTCAAAGGCCAAAACATTAATTTTTATTTCCAATGGTCCCTCCTAGTATTGTCACATTTCAACCTTAAGAACAACAACAACAACAAAAAAACCCTTCTACCTTATCAAAACATGGCATGCTGACTTGTCATATTCTGTGGAAAATTTTAGTGTCAGACTTTGGTGTAGATTATCAAAAAGAAAAAAAAAATAGAACAAGAGAAGATAGCTTTTTAAAGAAGCCAACTGTCAACCAATGTAATAATAAAGGCACGACCTTTTCCCCATCTCTCTCACCACCTCCAAGAACACAGTCCTTAGACTACAGTTGTACCAGGTGTCCGCTGTGTGAGCGTGTCTGTGTGTGAGTGTGTGTATGTGAGTATGAGTGTGTGCGTGTATATGAGTGTGAGTATGTGTGTGTGTGTGTGTGTGTGTGTGCATTCCGGTCCCATTTGTGGGTGTGCATGAGAATGTGTGCCTGTGTGTGTGGAAGCCAAAGAAAAACATTAGGCTTCACATTGTTCCTTGGGCACATGTTTTTCTTCTTTAGAGACAGGGTCTCTTGTTGGCTTGGAACTTACTAGGTTTCCTCCTGAAATCCAGGTGTCATCATGCTTGGGTTGGGGCCCAAGAATTTGTCATTCTTAAAATGCATGAGGAAATTACACCCTCAGGCAAGTTTGAGAGAAAACTGCATCGTCTTGCAGGAATCTCACTAGAGACCCACACACTCGAGCCAGGAACAAGCCACTACTAAAACTATGACCACATCTGAGCGACGCCACAAACTGCAGTTTCTTCCCGTGTTAAGCCTGTTTTCTCAGACTCCACATCCAGTCTAGCTGCTGGAGAATACTGCCTCACCTCTCCTGTTTTCCTCTCTGTTCTCTTCAGCTCTTCTTGGGACTGCAGAGCTAGTTTGGGAATGGGAAATAGCCCCTGTCCCTGTAGGATTGCATGGTTCCTTTCAGGTCCTTATGAGGACTTCGGTGGAGTGACTACGCTGTTGGAAAGGCCATGTCCACAGCATGGTCTCGTGGCTGTCTGTGGCAGCTGTACTCTGACCATGGTTGACAGCTGGTGTTTTTCGAGTTGGGAAAAGTTTGGCCCTGCTGTTAATAAAACCCGGAAACAAGAGGGAAACATTGAGGGTCAGCGATCATCTTTTGTTATTTCAGATGAAGAATGGTTGCCACAAACATACATGGGAAGCACAGCAGTTCAAGTGCTTCGTGCATTCATACTGTGGTGAAAACCTTGCCTTTCTCTAGTTTCAAAGCATTTTCTTCAATGGAAAATTCATACAGTATATCCTGATTATGGTTTTCCTCTCCTTCCAGACCCTTCCCAACTCCTACCCTTCTATGACTTCCTTTTCTCTCTCATTAGAAAACAGACAAATAAAAAAAACATAACTTTAAGAATTCTATAGGTTGCATCCATAAAATATTATCATAATAAAACACGTTTATGCTTCATTATCTTGAAATACTGTCTCAAACTCAATATGTAGCCCAGGCTAGCCTATACCTTGTGGAAATCTTCCTATCTTACTCCTGATTGTCTAGATTGCAGGTGTGAGCTATAGGCCACATGCATCTAGAAGTTTCATTTTTGTTTGCTTGTTGTTTTTGGCTTTTACACGTCTAGCTCTTGAACCCACGGCCCTGGCTACGCTGGGCAAACACGGAACTACAGAACTCCATCCCAACCCTTTCTAACTTACAAGTCTCTTACTGACTTCCACAAAGAGCTTTTATTTCTCACACGAATGAGTCTTTTAAGAATCACATTTATTTATCTGTGAGAGAAGAACATGCACGTGTAGATGTGCATGGGTAGAGAGTAGGGGACAGTGCGCGAGAGTCAACTCTCTCCTTTCCACACACAGGCAGGTGTGCAGGTTTGGCAGAAAGAGAAAGCACCTTTACCGTGGAATAGCTTCATGTACATAAAAATGTGAATATAGATCAGAATTGAGTGTTAAATAGTCTTCATGCCTCTGATCGACTTATTTTACCACTAGTAATAATCAAATTACAAAAATCAACAAAAATCTGTTATCAACCTTCCTAAGTTGTGGATAACTTTTAATAAGTCAATTTGCACTGGAATTACACTCTTTAAATAGATGAAATAAGGTGTTATGACAGAGTCATTGAAAGAGAATCTATGTTTGATTTTTAACTTGTCCTTTCAATTGGCCACCGTGGGACATTTGCACTATGGAACAACGCAATATAAATCAGCTGTCAGTAAAAAATAATGGATTTTCTCTTTTGGTTAATTGGGAAGAACAAAGTTAAAAGAAGGCACTGCCTTTCCCCCTTTTAAAAAGTATGGCGAAGTAATTGATCTGAAGGTGGTTGTTGTAAAATAATTCTGTTCTCCTTCTCTTCAGAGGCACTCCATGTGTTCCCAAGACTTGTATGTCTCAGTTTGACTCTCAGTTTCCAACACTATTTTAAGAACCGTATTCCTACCTTTTCTTCTCTCTTTTATTAGCTATAGACAATGCAATTCCCAAGATTCTCTGGGTTGGTCTTTCTTTCATAAACTTTTACAGTACCCTGACAATTTCTAATTCATAAAGACACCAAAGAGCTCAGAATAAACAAATCTTCACTTGAGGAGATTATCTGAGTACACAAAATATCTACCCCATCAACAGGGCCATTGATTAGTCCACAAACAGTAGCAGAACACAAGTGGACATTTCCATCTCCAGTTTAAAAGATTACAGAGCTGGAGATTTGTAGCTTATATATAATTTGTGAAATTGAAGCACAGAGTAGAGATAATTGCTGTTGGGAAGGGAATCACTGTATAATAGTTTTCTTTCTTTTTAGATATCATTTATTACATAAAATCCCTCTTATGTGCTGTGTGTGTGTGTGTGTGTGTGTGTGTGTGTGTGTGTGTGTGCGGGTGTGTATATGCCACAGCCTTTAACTGAAGATCAGAGTACAACTTGAGGGAATCAGTTCTCTTCTTACACCATGTGAATTCTGGAAACTGAACTCAGATTGCTGGCTGCATGGCAAGTGCCATGACCCACTGAGGCACCGCACTGGCCCCATTTTCCCTTTTTTAAATAAGAAAAACTGTAAAGCCAAATTGCTCAAATGTAGCACAGTTTTACTTCTTACGTGGCCAGACCTTATATATAAGACTGCATAATTCATTCCTGGGTTAGACGGTAACGTGAAGTTTAGCCATCATTCTATAAATAGGGCAATAAAAGCAGAGACCAACACCTTTCGGTCACCCTGCAAGTAGCTTCATGGTCAGATTTATCTGGTATACTGAGCAGAAAGCCATTTTCTATCACATAATGAAAATATTTGGAAACCGCTAGAGCAATGAGAGTTATAGAACTCTGAAAACTGTAATTGTCAGATTCCATTATATTAGAGTAGAAGGTCTTTGGAAAGGTTTTTACTCCCAAGTAAATGGCACAGTACTCTGTGGGATCCCTAATTGGTTGCCCTGCCCCTTTTCTCTAAAGCGGAACTTCTGATGAGACAAAAAGAAAACTAAGAGGAAACATTCAAAGGAGAGGATATTGACTTGCAGTTTAGGTAACATGATAGCTGGGAAGCGTTAGAAGACAGAGGAGAATGGTGGAGCGATGTTCCGGTGTCCCCTCCAATGAGCCTATGTGAACCTTAAGAAGAAAACAAACATGTCAACAGAAAATAGGCTCCTGCTTGATAGGGATGGCACCAGAAAAGATTTCAATATTTCTAAACATTCATTTCTTAGGTATTTTTACTATTTCTTCCTTTCCTTTTCTGCTTTTTGAAGCAATACCGGGAAAGTTGGAGGTTGCGAATTGTGTTTATCAGGTTGTGTGTGAAGAAATTCATTGGTGAGCTCTCCTAGGAACCTGTTGTGACTGATATAGTAGGCCAATCATCCTCAATTTTAGAAGATTTATTATTAAAAAAAAAAAAGCATAGGAGAACAACAGAGCCAAAAAAAAAAAAAAAAAAAACCCTGAGCCCTGGGGTCCCTGAAGAGACTGACACCTCCACCAATGACCGTGCATGGAGAGGACCTAAAACCCAGGCTCAGATGTAGCCCAAAGAATCAGTCTCCAAGTGGGGTACCTAGTAAGGAGAGCAGGAACTTTCTCTGGCATGAACTCAGTGACAGGCTCCCTATTCACCTCCCCCTGGTGGGTGCAGCCTTGCCAGACCACAGAGAAAGACAATGCAACCAGAAGACAAAGGTCTTCTGGTGAGACCTGATAGGCTAAGGTCAAATAGAAGGGGAGCAGGACCTCCCCAATCAGTGGACTAGGGAAGGAGCATAGGGGAGAAGAGGAAGGAAGGGTGAGAATGAGAAGAGACAAGGAAGGGGTCACAGCGGGGATACAAATTGAATAAATTGTAATAAATGATAATAATAAAAAAACTAAAAAAATAAAAAAAGCATAAAACAAACAGAGACCAATATGTTGCCCCAAATGATGGGGCATGAGAGTTGTGGATTTCGGATAGATTTTTAGTCCTTAAATTATCTTGATCTTTTTTTCTTTCTCTCTAGACAATGAAAGTTCAAATATGACTTGTTTTGATGTTTAGTAACTTTGTGAAAAAGCTCAAGAAAAAGAGAAAGCTTATTTATGGCCAAGAAAACAGTTAAAAATATAGAATGCAGAAACTCCACTTTAATTTGGAAACAAAACAAAACAAAAACAAAAAAAGAGTGCACTTAGTACAGTTACTTTGAAAGAAGGATAAACACTGGCAGACAAATTGGTCCATCTTGGGAACAGGTTTGCAAAATAAGTGAACCCTTGTTTCTTTGAATCCAGGAATTATGCTGGAACCTGACAAATCCTAGGTAGAGTGTATCAGACACTCACAACAGGTTCCTCAGAGAGCTCACAAATGACATTTCTCCACACACAACTCGATAAGCGCAATTCCCCGTCTCCAACTTTTCCTGGATTGCCTCATATCTAATCTAATTCTTTCTTTCAAGAATTGTTTTATGCCACTTAATGTATTGTTGGGAATTTGCTTTTAGGCTCTTGGGTAACAGGGGGAAAATGAATTGCAATCTAGTAGAAGCCTGACAATATAACCATCACACTGTGGCTACCGCGGCGAGGAGAGCAAAGATGAAGAGAGCGGCATTCGGGGCTGTTAAATGGTTTCCTTCACAATTTTGCCTTTGTGGAATAAATACAGTCTATGAAGTAGCTGCCTAAGGATGGTGTGCTAGTTGTTTTACTCAGTGAACAGCAGAAGTAAATCATTCCATTGTGAAAGAGCTTGTCAGTGATGTGAAGATCATTTTCAGCAAGACACAATTATTGTTATTTGGCAAACAGTTATTGATGCATTCAATAAATTATTCTTACCAGGCAGTACTTATGAATTGTAGCCCTGTCAGTAAAGAAAACACACAGATATACAGGGGAAAGGATTGATTTCTCATTTTAAAGAAAAAAAAAAAACAATTATCAGTAAAATTTGCCCTTTTATAATGGTGAATTCTCAGCTATGTGCGTCATATCTAGATGGATGAGTAGGTGCCTTCCAGAGAAAACAAAATAATCTTAATACGAACACAGAGTTCAATGAATTCATCATGCAGAGATGTTTCTTTGTTCCTGTAAACATTTTAAACCTTGGGTAGGCATTCTGCATCCCACTTGCTTTCTGATCTACCTCCTGCTCCTTGAGTGTTTGACATCAAACTTTGCCTTATCTGCTTGTCAGCCTTTAGCTGATTCTATGAGAAAGGCATATATTAAGGCCTTGGGCTGTTCTCTGCTCCATACCAGAAGTACGGCAGTAAACTGTGATTATTCTTCATCCATGGTTTAGGTCTTAAAGCAACTATAAATACTTAGACAATTTTCTTGTAAATATTTATGGCTCTAAGAATATTTACAAATAATTCATAAGATAATAAAAGTTTCAAGATGATTATGCAACTAGTAGAGACATTTTAAAAAATTTCATGAAGTTTTTCAAAGCATATGGCTAATTCAAATACCTCTCATCTGTATGTGTAATAAACTGGGTAGATATTAATAGTAGGCCCTTACAGTACTATCCCAGTTACAACAATGATATCCAAAGTTACAGATCAGTGACCAGATAAAGTTTTATTTATTTTAATCAGTAAACTGCATAAATTGTTAGTATCCTAAGATACTGTACCTAGAAGCCTTTAAAATAACAGCACGTGTGTTTTCTGTTGGTTTGTGAGATCAGCATCTGGTCAGTGGTGCCCAATGTATAAAAGGTAAGCATGTAAACTCCTAGGCTTATTGTTCTTTTGAACAGTTTCTTCACAGTCTGAGTCTGGGCAAAGAACCTTCGGGGCTTGTCCTCCATTTCTCAGTCAAACCTTTCAACTTCTCGAACATGTTGATGCAGGGATAATGGGAAAATTCATGTCACTGTCTGCAAGTGCCATGTTTCTACGTTAGTTATTCATAGCTCAAACAAACAAACAACGTAATAGGAGTCAGCTGAGAAGGCATGTCTGTGCTGGTGTTCATGGATCTGTGTTTCTCATTCCTCTCTGTTTCTACATTCAGTCATGAAGACACATATGCCCTTCAACTCAGCCAAGTACATTGCCCTGGTATCTGTGTTTTGCAGTGTGGTGGCCAAAATGATCAAACTTGCAGTATTGCCCTGAATGGATGGCATTCGAAGGACACTGCCATGTTAGAGCAATCTCCCTGTCTCCTGCAGGATGGGTTCCCGATGCATGAGCCCATACCACATTTTTCATTATATAATTGCAAAGAAGAAAAGTCCTCACAGACAACTCCACCCCATACCCAGTCTTTATCCCTTAGCATTGTGTCGCAGGAGCCTGAGCTTGTGCTCAGGGGTGTTCATTTCGTTTCAGCCATGGAAGCACTTTGGAACCACATTTGATGGAAGGTGTCCCCTTGCTTTTGTAACAGTGCTCAGCGCGGTTGCCTTCACCCTCATTGAAGCCTGGGCTTTGTTTGCACCAAAGTTTAACATTTTATGTTTATTTCTGCCTTGCATGCATGGACTTTCACTTTCTGCATGAAATACAGTATCAAGCACATTAGTTTATGGAGTTAAAATTATTACTACTCGTGTTTCCCAATTAATACAGGTTGTATGGACTGCTCACACCTTAATTGTCCTTCGCAGAGAAGAAACATGCGGCAGCTTACCTCTGGGTCCTCTATTGCTATCTTCGGGGCTGTGGCTCAGTTTCACCTCTTTTGAGCAAACTTCCCTTTGGCTTCCTGCCGACCTCCAGCTGATTCAGTTCTCTCCCTTCAAGAACCAACTTTCAGGAGAATTTACACCAGTGTAAATTATTAATAATGGTCAGCATTATCATACTACATTTCCCTTCCCATGCTGTCCCTCTCATCCCCAGCCATAAGCATCCCTGGTAGTGATGGAAAGCAAATTATAAATATCAGATAATGTGGGGGGGCATTTCAAGGTACCCGGAAATCATACAATGTAGTGTCTACTTTTAACTCCTAGTCATAATACTGATGAAATAAAATCATCTCCTGCTTGATGGCTGTGGGTATTCACAGGGCCGACTACAGGGACCAAGGGTTATTTTGCTTCTCATTCTGACTGCTTTATAGGTCGATAGAAACCTTCCTATCAATTTACGGGGTAACCTTCCTGTAATAAGATTTCACCTTGTCTCCATTTTTCCTTCTATAAAATGAAAATACTACTACACTTTCCTATTTATAGGATAATCAAGGTTAAAAAAAAAGCGCTGGGTAAAAGCACAGTGTATCTTTTATGGTTGTGGTTCTGGCAGCACTGTGATGACCACAGACTGTCTGGTTTCACTTTTCATTTGTACTGGACTAACATACAGTAACTGTTTACTAGACAGGCCTGCTAGTTGGCAGTGTCCTTACAGGAATCTGTAGGCTCTCTGGCCACCGAGCAATGGAAACACTAGCTTTTGAAATGGAAGATGAACCTGTATAGAAAACCCATTCTACCCTGTGGCCCTAACAGACAGTGCGTATTTTGATAAAGTTGATGGTTCGCCAACAAATGTGAAATAACGTTATCAGCTGTGAGGTATACATCGCACTTGCAGTCGTAATTAGAGGGTGAATTTGCACAAGGTGTCTAGAGTCTGGCAGAGTGGTATTCCACCGTCTATCTCTGTGCTCCTGGGATAATCACCCGGCTTTGCTAACCCAATGCCCAGATTCGCGTGCTATAAATGAGAATCTCTGTAGCTACCTCCTAGGAATCTCATGAGAATGAAACAGGTGAGCATATATGAAATACGTAGTGTAGACTGAGAATGAATCTAAAAATGATGTTAAATCATACCAATTGAAATAAGAGGCACCATAAAATAAAAAGAAAAATATTTAATAATTTAAAAATTATATTTACTTATTTATGTACTTCATATGTGTGTGTGTATGTACACTTGTATGTTGCTCCCTTGCCGGTGCCAAGGCCAAATAACTTGCCAATACCAAAGAACATCTCAAAGGAGTTGGTTCTGTCCTTCCATCATGTGAGTATCAACAGTCCAGGTCAGGTCATGAGTCTTGTCAGCAAGTGTGTTTCCCCCTTAAGCCATCTCACCACCTCAAGAGGGAAACTTGTAACATGAACTAGATTCTCAGGAAAGTATCACGATTGAAGAAGACATCATTTATAGAAGGAATGTGATTACATCGATGTCTATTGGTGCTTGTAGTGAAACTCCTAACCCATTTTCTTGATGTTCACAAAACAATTAATATTGAAGACATTATTTCTAAAAACGCTTTACACTTGTTGACAATCCTCGTATTCCTCTAGTATCTTATCTGTCTGTGATAATACTGAGCGTTATGTACCTACTGTTGCCACACAGACTACAAAAGCCTAGTAAATCCACAAGCATTCATAGCTACTCATGCAAAATTAAAATATTTAGCTGCAGACGTATGTCATATTTGGGAAGCTATCTGCTGACATTCTCTCCTCTGATATTTGGAGACTGCGCAAAGTGATTTATGTCCTGGAACTTAAAGGGAACGGTCCCCGTAGTGGCTTTCAGAATATTTTGAGAGCACCGTAATACATTTTTTTAAAAGTGTTTTCTATTGTAATGTTTTTCAATTTCTTTAAGCCCGTAAAAGTGCACTTGGCAAGCTAATGCTCTAGAGGAATTCCTTAATTCATCTCATCAAAAACAGCAAGAGGATATGTGTGTCCATTTCTGTATAGTAAAGCAGACAAAATGTGATGCATTTTAATTATGGTTATTAATTTAACTTTTGTTAAAGGAAAGATTAATTATAATACTCCGCTTACATAACAGCTCTTCATTACTTTAAACCGACACTAAACACTTGCATAGCAGCAAATTTTGGTTTAATGGGAGCAGTTGTAATAGAAAGTTAAGCATTTATTTTCCATTTGAAATGAACTAGAAGCACAATATATGAAAGTTCAAAATATACACACTATAAATCAGCTCTGTCCAGTACTTCGGTAAATATAGTGTATATTCTGAAGGCTTCAGCCCTTCCAGTCTATCACCTTGGTGAGGAGAGCTGCGGGCCCTGTAGGCTCCAGCCCTGCCTGTTGATTCCATGAAAGGACACAAGGGACATAGGGGCAAGTATGATTTTGTGATTTGTGTCGGTTTTAGCAATAGTGTGATTCCTTTTATACATAAGCATATTGCTGCTACAATTTTGCAAGTGTGTATCAGTATACATGTTCTTAAAATATGACTATCAGATTGTTTCCAAGCAGAATGAAGAAAAAGAGCAATCTAATTTGGATGCTAAAAATAAAATTTCTGGGCAAAGTGTTACCATGCTAATTTTGTTATATTCTCACAGAGAAGGATATATTACACATTTCAGGCTTTAAGGTTATTAATTATTATAAGATCAACCTCCTTTGTTAGTGATGCTGGGTTAGTAAGAAAATGGTATGTAAAAATGCATGAGATTTGATTATAGTCTTTCCCCACAATTGACATAGCAACAGTTCTATATATTTTTCAAAACACAGTAAATTGTGGTGTATTATTTATGGCTTTTAGAATTATGTTTGATTAGTAACTGCTGGATCAGATTCATGTTATGTTTTTAGCACAGAACAAGTCTGCTTTAAAATGGACTGGAAGCTGAAATTGATATTTTAGCATTTGTGATAGCTATTTTTATCATTGCTTTTGCAGAATAGCTAAGAAAGGAACCTTGAGGTGTTAAAAGCTTATTTTGGCTCATGGCTGAGCACGGTGAGGAAGTCAAGATGGCAGCCAACTAAGGCTGGCTGCTCAGGTTGTGTGGGCACCTAGGAAGGAAGCACAGTAAAAAATGTTTACTTCACTTTCTCAGTTTCATTCAGTCCAAGACCGATGCCCTCAGAATGCTCCTGCCCACATCAGTAGACATCTTTCCTCCTCAGTTAATGTTTCTCTGGAAACATTCTTACCAATGTGACCGAAAGTGTGTTTCCTAGGTTATTCTGAATGCAGTCAAGCTGACTGTGAGAATTAACCATAGCTGTAATGATTACATTGAACAATTCTATTGAGACACAATCAAAACTGAGAAAAACTTAGCCAGAGTCCTCCTTCTTGATTAGTTTCTTTAGGTGTACAGATTTCAGTATGTTTATTCTATATTATATATCTAATATCCACTTATGAGTATATACCCTGTGTGTCTTTCTGTTTCTGGGATACCTCACTTAGGATGATCTTTTCCCGTTGCTCAATCCCCATTCAGAAAGGCAAAGAGGATGGACATCAGAAGAGGGAGAAAACAGGGAACAAGACAGAAGCCTACCACAGAGGGTCTCTGAAATGTTCTACCCTGCAGGGTATCAGAGCAGATGCGGAGACTTATAGCCAAACTTTGGGCAGAGTTCAGGGAGTCTTATGAAAGAAGGGAGAGATAGAAAGACCTGGAGAGGACTAGCCTAGCACTTTAAGCAGGGTCCTATGTCTTACAGATGAGCTTCACCGTCAAAAAAGGTCTGATTATTATATGACTGTTGTGCATATACCAAGTGTCTGTTATAGATTTTATTTTTTTTCATTTTCATATATATGAAAATATATTTTCACAATTATCACAAAATGTGGCACTCTATCAGAAGACTCAGCATCTATATCCTATTTTCATCTTGATTAGCTTCATACTTGTTTTGCCAATGACGTTTAAGCAGATATGATGTGTGTCACACTCAAGTAAGCGCTTGGGTATGCCATGCTTATTGTTCTTACTGTCCTCTGTCACAAAACAGCGTACCCAGGTGGAAGGGACTCCGGAAGCCTGGACCCTTGAATAAGGAATTTGTAGGAGACAGGAATAGCATTGCAACCAAACCACAGAAGCAAACCAGTGTAATTGCTTTGAAAGAATTTACCATTATAACAAACAAAATCTTTTCTTTTAAGGAAGGAGGGATTTACTTTGGCTCAGGGTTTGAGAGTCTGGTCCATCATGGTGCAGAAGACATAATGACAGGAACAGGAGGCTGTTTGCTCACATCCCCACAGACCAGGAAGCCGATCAGGAAATAGGCCCCAGATAGATACCTCTCTCAGATAAATGCCACCTTCCAAGGACTCCATGGCTTCTTGAAATGGCCCCACCAGCTGAGAATTAAGCACATGAACCTTCTATCATCCTCAGGATCCTCTTCATTTAAAGCACCTGGAGTGATTATAAAAATATAGTCCCATTTTGTTCTTCATTAGTGTGTATTCACTGTACAGAATAATAGGTTTTATTGTGGCACTTTTATGTGTTTTTTTTGTTATACACTTTGATTGCATTCATCTCCTGTTAATATTTCTTATCCTCTATCCTCACCTTCAATGGTCCCATCCTGTCCCCTAATTACTCCCATTTGTACTGCCAGGTTTCATGTTCCACCTACACAGCTCATATGAGATAAAGCATGTCCAATTTGTCATTTGGCATCAGATTTATTTTATTTCCTATGATGATCGTTACTTATATCCATTTTCTTACAGATGATGTAATTTTTAAATTTTATTTATTTATTACGGTTTATTCACTTTGTATCCCAGCTGTAGACCCCTCTCTCAACACCTTCCAATCTCATCTTCCCTCCCTCTTCTTTGATACCCCTCCCCAGTCCACTGATAGGGAGGTCCTCCTCCCCTTCCATCTGACCCTAGCCTATCAGGCTTCATCAGGACTCCTTGCATTGTTTTCCTCTGTGGACTGGTAAGGGTGTTCCCCACTCAGGGGAAGGTGATCAAAGAACCTAGCCACTGAGTTCATGTCAGAGACAGTCCCTGTTCTAGTAATGACTAGGGCACCCACTAGGACACTGAGCTGCCATGGGCTACATCTGTTTAGGGGTCCTAGGTTATCTCTATGCATGGTCTTCAGTTGGAGTATCAGTCTTAGACTGATACTTTGGTATCAGATATTTTGGTTCTGTTGCTTTCCTTGTGGAGCTCCTGTCCCCTCCAGGTCTTTCTACTCTCCCTTCTTTCATAAAATTCCCTGCATTCTATGCCAAGTTTGGCTATGAGTCTCAGCCTCTGCTTTGATACCCTGCTGGGTAGAGTCTTTCAGAGGCCCTGAATGGTAGGCTCCTGTCCTGTTCCCTGTTTTCTCCCTCTTCTAATGTCCATCCTGTTTGCCTTTCTGAGTGAGGATTGATCATTTTACCCAGGATCCTCATTCTTACTTAGCTTCTTTAGGTGTACAGATTTTAGTATGTTTATCATATATTATATGTCTAATATCTACTTATAAATGAGTGTATACCACTTATAAGTGTGTCTTTCTGCTTCTGGGTCACCACACTCTGGAGGATCTTTTCTAGATCCCACTGTTTGCCTGCAAAATTCATGATGTCCTAGTTTTTAATTGCTGAGTAATATTCCATTGTATAAATGTACCACGACTTCTGTATCCATTCCTCAGCTGAGGGTCATCTGGGTGTTTTTCAGATTCTGGCTATTACAAATAAAGCTGCTACAAACATATTTGAGCAAAAGTCCTTGTTGTATACTTGAGCATATTTTGGATATATGCTTAGGAGTGTTATAGATGGATCTTGAGGAAGCACTATTCCTAATATTCTTCGAAAGCACCGGATTATTTCCAAAGTGGTTGTACAAGTTTACATTCCCTCCAGCAATGGAGGAGGGTTCCCCTTTCTCCACATCCTCTCCAGCATGTGTTGTCACTTGAGTTTCTGATCTTAGCCATTCTGATGGGTGTAAGGTGAAATCTCAGGGTCGTTTTGATTTGCATTCCCCTGATAACTAAGGACGTCGAACATTTCTTTAAGTGTTTCTCTAACATTCATTATTTCTCT
Organism: Meriones unguiculatus; assembly: GCF_030254825.1. Taxonomy (NCBI): domain Eukaryota; kingdom Metazoa; phylum Chordata; class Mammalia; order Rodentia; family Muridae; genus Meriones; species Meriones unguiculatus. The sequence goes on from NC_083368.1 coordinate 44,410,467, forward strand.
ATTGAGAATTCCAGTTAGACCAGCACCATTTGCTGAAGATCCTGTCTTTTTTCCATTGTATGGTTTTAGCTTCTTTGTCAAAAATCAAGTATCTGTAGGTGGGTGGGTTTATTTCTGGGTCTTCTATTCAATTCCATTGATCCTCCTTTCTGTTTCTATGCCAATACCATGCCGTTTTTGTTACTATTGCTCTGTAGTACAGCTTGAGATCAGGGATGGAGAGACCTCCAGATGATCTGTTGTTGTACAGGATCGTTTTGGAGATTCTGGGGTTTTGTATTTACATAAGAAGTTGAAAATTGTTCTTTCATTGTCTGTAAAGAATTGTATTGGTATTTTGATGGGAATTGCATTGAATCTGTAGATTGCTTTTGGCAGGATGGTCATTTTCACTGTGTTAATCCTACCGATTTATGAGCATGGATGATCTTTCCATCAATTTCTTTCTTCGGAGACTTGAAGTTTTTTTTCAAACAGATCTTTTACCTGCTTGGTTAGACTCATACCAAGGTACTTTATGTTATTAGTGGCTATTGTTAAGGGAGTATTTTTTCCCTAATTTCTTTCTCAGCCCTTTTGTCTTTCATATACAGGAGGGCTACTGATATTTTTTTTTTCAAGTTAGTTTTGTATCTAGCAACTTTGTTGAAGGTGTTTATCAGCTGAAGGAGTTCTCATGTTGAATTTTTGGGGCCACTCATGTATCTTTGTTTCCAGATTGTATCCTATTATCTTATTGCTCTTGCTAGAAGTTCAAGTACTAGTTGAAGAGATATGGAATGAATGGGCAGCCTTGCCTTGTCCCTGGTTTCTGTGCGTTTGATTTAAGTTTTTCTCTGTTTAGTTTGATGTTGGCTATAGGCTTGCTTTAGATTGTCTTTACTATGTTTAGGTAGGTGCCTTTTATCCCTGATCTCTCCAAGACTTTAAACATAAATGGGTGTTGGATTTTGTCAGAAGCTTTTTCTGCCTATAAGGAGATGATCATGTAATTTTTTTCCTTTAGTTTGTTTATATGCTGGGTTACATTGATGGATTTCTGTATATTGAACCACCCCTGCATTCCTGGGTTGAAATCTACTTGGTCATGGTGGATGATATCTTTTATATGTTCTTGGATTAGGTTTAAAAGTATTTTATTGAGTATTTTTCATCAATATTCATAAGCAAAATAAGTCTGAAGTTATCTTTTTTTGTTGGGTCTTTGTATGGTTTAGGTATCAAGGTGACTGTGGCTTCATAGAATGAGTTTGGTAATGTTCCTTCTGCTTCTATTATATGGAATAGTTTGAAGAGAATAGGAGTTAGCACTTCTTTGAAGGTCTGATAGAATTCTGCTCTGAAACCATCTGGCCCTGGGCTTTTTCTAAAAGGGAAACTTTTGATGATTGCTTCTATTTCCTTGGGAGATATAGGACTATTTAATCTATTTACCTTATCTTGATTTAATTTTGGTAAATAGAATCTATCAAGAAAATTATCTGTTTCATTTAGATTTTTTCAAATTTTGTGGCATATAGTCTTTTGTAGTAAGACCTACTGATTGTTTGGATTTCATCAGTGTCTGTTGTTATGTCCCCCTTTTCTTTTCTGATCTTGCTGATTTAGACAGTTTCTCTCTGCTGTTTAGTTAGTTTGGCTAAAGGTTTGTCTATCTTGTTGATTTTCTCAAAGAACCAGCTCTTGGTCTCATTAATTGTTAGAATTGTTTTCTTTGTTTCAAATTCACTGATTTCAGCTCTGGGTTTGAGTATTTCCAATCCTCTACTCCTCTTGGGTGTGTCTGCTTCTTTTTTTTCTAGGTGTGCCATTAAGTTGTTTGTATGAGATGTCTCAAACATCTTTCTAAAGATACTTTTTTTTTCTAACTATAATTATCAGGACTGACAATTTTGAAGTTTCAAAATTTGAATGGATCTCTCAGGCCTTTCTGGTTTTAAAATTGTTGAATAATCAGATTTAATTCTGATGGGTTCCCTTTATGAGTGACTCAGGCTGTTTCTCTCGAATCTTTTAATACCCTTTCTTTATTCTTTGCCTTTTATTTTTTAACTGTAATGTCTCATAGGGAATTTCTTTTCTTTTTTTTGTCTATTTGAATTTATGTAAGCCCCTTGTCCAGAAATAGACGTTACTCTGTCTAGGGAACTGTTTGCTATGATTTTATTGGAAATAATCTCTATGCCTTAATCTTGGCATTCTTCTCCCTCTTATACCTGCATAATCAGAAAGTTCAGACCGTTTGTGGTGTCCCAGACATCTATGACCTGTGAAATAAACTGGAGTCAAGTCCAGTCCCAACACTGGGTTAACAGCTTCCATTCAAGCAGCTGGACAATGGGGACCTTCGTCCATACTTGTAGATGAAACCCAGAGTCATAACGTTATTTTTATTTTTAAGTATGTGCATGTGCATGCATGTGGTGTTCTCACCTCTGTGTGTGTGTGTGTGTGTGTATGTATGAGTGTGTGCGCACATGTTTGTGTGTGTAGGGGTGAGTTCAGTGTCTAAGGAAGCTGGAAGAGGGTGATGAATCCTGTTGGGCTAAAGTTACAGGTAGTTGTGAACAATCCAATGAGTGCTAGAAACTGAACTCAGGCCCTCCACAGGAGCAGTATGGGCTCTAAGCTGCTGACCCATCACTCCAGTATTGCAAAGTCATACATGTCAATATCTACATGGAGAACTTTCTTTAATTAGTTTGGAGCCGGTTTCCAAGAAAGACGTCACTCATAATGATTCTGTTTCCCAGTGTTTGTTACTCATGTGTGGGCTTTCACATTTAGTGTACTAATCTCTGTGATTTACAGCTCATTGAGACAGGGGAATGTGTAGCTTTAAGAAGGCAGGTGTCTAAGTTAGGGTTTCTCTCGATAGTAATAGATACCATGACTATGGTGTCTTATGAAGTAGAATATTTAATTGGGGCTGGCTCATAGGTTTAGAGGTTTAGTCCATTACTATCAAGGTAGGATGCATGACATCAGGCAGGCAGCAGGAAGAGACAGAGAACTGGGCCTGAATTGAGCTTTTGAAAGCTCAAAGCCTACCCCAAGTAACACACTTCATTTAATATAGCCACACCTACTTCAACAAGGCCACACCTACTAATAGTGCCACTCCCTAGGAGAGCCATTTCCATTCAAACCACCACACAGGGACAGAATCATTTCCATTTCCATTGTGGTCATTGTTAGATAACTCATATGTGATTGTCAGCTACCGTGTAATGAGGATATGCTAGTAGTTGTCTATGAAAAAGAAGAGAAGTCAGTTCCAGTTCACTCATTGTGGGGCTAAGCTATCCTAAAGTTCATTCTGAAGTCCACGCCAGTGTTTGGCTACAGCCTCATGAGTGATCCCGAACTAGGGCCATTTGCTATATACATGCTTCTAAACTACAGAATTATGATCCATAGAAACTTGCACAATTTAAAAAAAATGATGTGGAAATTTCAGGACACTTCTGCTGCTAGGCACAGAGGAGGATTTTTCTGCCAGCTATGACTTCAACTAAGAAAAGCCCAACACAATATAGAAGACATTCCCTGAAGAACATGCAAGAGCTGTGTACACGACCAGGTTAGAGAAGCCACCATTCCAGTGTAGAAGCAAATAAACTAATACTATTCAGGCAAACTTTTCCTAAGACTTTGCTCATTGTGAACACTGAGAAAATGTGTGAGAAACTGAACTTTTTTTCAAAGATAAAATTAACAATGGGACATTTGGTTCTTACAGTGGTGTGGAGCCAACAGAGGACCAGATCTGACTGAGCAAAAAAGAGGACTGTTGCAGGAAATTTGATCATACTGTGAACCCTGAGATTGTGTACTAGAAAAAAATCTGTTTCTAGTTGTGGTGTGACTCTTTAACCCAAGAGTTTTCTGTAAATGGGATTAAACAGTCAACCATAGGTCAACAGGCAAAGCAAGCAGCCAGTTGACAGGGAGCAAACATGACAGGGAGCAAACATAAGAAAAAGCCATAGAGAGTGAGAGGAAGTCTGGAGGAAGGATAGAGAGATGATGCACAGGAAGTAGAAGGGAGGGACATTCAGTTTGAAGGTTCGTAAGGAGGAGGAGAAGGCTTATTTCCTTCTGTGATATCAGCTGAGTGCTTTCTCTGAGCTGGTAGATTTTTACCCTAGCATCTGGCTGCCAAGTCTTTATTGGTAAAATTAGAGATTTAGTGTCCAGTGTCTGGCATCGTCTATAAAAGTAATTTTTATTCATCTCTGTAGTTGTCATTTCAGAGGCTTACTGCCTCCATCTGCAGTGTTGGAAGGATTATCCACTGTGATTGGAGAGGAAGAAAGACAAACAACATTGCAGAAAGCAGAGGACATCTGATAGAAATGTCACAGAGGACAGGAGATGTCTGACAGAAAGCCACAGAGAAGAAATCACCTGGGATCATCTAGAGAGGAATCGTCAGTTCTTCAAGTTCATGTGGATGTCCAGAGACTCCTGGGAGACTCTGAAGTAACAGGAGCCTCATGCCCAGAGGAAGGAACAAGGCCTTTGAGACGGCAAACCACAGTAAGCCATCCTGAAAGACAATTGTGATTATATAGACAGACTTTTCTGCATTAAAAAAAATGGGAAACTCTAGGAGTTCCACAAGGACCAAATAAATCTGGGCACAGGGGTCTTTTCTGAGACTGATACTCTACCAAGGACCATGTATGGATATAACCTAGAACCTCTGCTCAGATGTAGCCCATGGTAGCTCAGTAACCAATTGGTTTTCCCTAGTAAGGGGAACAGGGACTATTTCTGACATCAACTCAATGGCAGGCTCTTTGACCTCCCCACCCCCCAAGGGAGGTGCAGTCCTGCTAAGCCATGGAGGAGGACTTTGCAGCCAGTCCTGAAGATACCTGATAAAACAGGGTCAAATGAAAGGGGGGGAGGTCCTCCCCAATCAGTGGACTTGTAAAGGGGCAGGGAGGAGGTGAGGGAAGGAGGGAGGGATTGGGAGGGAATGAGGGAGCAGTATACAGCTGGGTATAGAGTTAATAAAATGTAACTGGTAATAAAAATTAAAAAAAAAAGAAAAAAGGAAAACAATGGGAAAGTCCACTTCAGATCCCTCCAGAGTAAAAAATAGGAGTTGAAGAGATAGAATCATTACTTGAAAAAGCCAATACTCATTGCAATTGTGACCACCAGCATAAATCCTTCCCTACTTTTTATTACAATCTTTATAGTTTTCCTTTAAAAAAGTTGAAAAATATATAAAGAACTCAAGAAGGTAAACAGCAACAAATCAAGTAATCAATCAAAAGATGAGGTATGGAGCTAAACAGAGAATTCTCAGAGAAACACTTAAAGAAATGTTCAACGTCCTTAGTCATCAGGGAAATGCAAATCAAAACGACCCTGAGATTTCACCTTACACCCATCAGATGAATAACTCAAGTGACAACACATGCTGGAGATGATGTGGAGAAAGGAGAACCCTCCTCCATTGTTGGTAGGAATGTAAACTTATACAACCACTTTGGAAATCAATCTGGCACTTTCTCAGACAATTAGGAATAGTGCTTCCTCAAGATCCAGCTATACCACTCCTAGGCATATACCCAAAATTCGCTCAAGTATACAAGGACATCTGCTCAACTATGTTTGTAACAGCTTGATTTGTAATAGCCAGAAGCTGGAAACAGCCCAGGGGCCCCTCAGTTGAGGAATGGATACAGAAATTGTGGTACATCTACACAATGTAATATTACTCAGCGATAAAAAACAAGGAAATTATGAAATTTGCAGGTAAATGGTGGGATCTGGAAAGGATCATCTTGAGTGAGCTATCCCAGAAGCAGAAAGACATACAGGGTATATACTTACTCATAAGTGGATATTAGACATATAATATAGGATAAACATACTAAAATATATACACCTAAGGAAGCTAATCAGGAAGGACCACTCTGGCTAAGATGCTCAATCCCCATTCAGAAAGGCAAAGAAGATGGACATCAGAAGAGGGAGAAAACAGGGAACAGGACAGGAGCCTCTGAAGGCCTCTGAAAGGCTCTATCCTACAGGGTATCGAGGCAGATGATGAGACTTATAGACAAACTTTGGGCAGAGTTCAGGGAATCTTATGAAAGAAGGGGGAGATAGTAAGACCTGAAGAGGACAGGAGCTCCACAAGAACAGCAAAAAATCCAAAAAGTCTGGGCACAGGGGTCTTTTCTGAAATTGATACTCCAGCTGATGACCACTCCAGGAGATAGCCTGGAACCCCTGCATAGAGGCAGCTTGTGGTAGTTCAGTATCCAAGTGGGTTCCATAGTAATGGGGACAGGGACTGTCTCTGACATGAACTGATTGCCTGCTCTTTGATTGCCTCCCCCTGAGGGGGGATCAGCCTTACCAGGCCACAGAATAAGAGAATGCATCCTCTCCTGATAAGACCTTATAGGCTAGGGTCGGATGGAAGGGGAGGAGGACCTCTGTTATCAGTGGACTGGGAGAGGGACACAGGTGGGGAAGAGGGTGAGTGGGATTGGGAGGGGAGGAGGTAGAAAGGTACAGGGGGGTACAAAGTGAATAAACTGTAATTAATAAAAATAAAATAATTAAATAAAAAAGTTGAAAAAAATAGCTATACAAAAAGAAAAACTAGCTATGATAATACAAAGTTTTGAGAGACAAGAGACAGAGGAAGTAAGAGAACAGAAGATGCTTCATTGTGAACCTATGGTACCTAATGAAATTGAGGATAAAGATAAACAATTCTTTGACAATGAGTAAGAAGCCTGGCTCGCTGGAGTAGAGCCCAGCTCACTGGCATGAAGCTAGGCATGGAATGTGAGTGCCTAAGTTTCTAGTTTATGTTTGGATTCATAAATATCTAATTGTACCATGGTAAACAAGAAGGGGGAATAAGATTAGCTAAAAGACAATGGATTGTAAACAAAACTACTGAATTAGAGCAACCTGTATAATACATGGATGTTTTAACATCAGAATGAAAGTCAGAGAATGTGTTACTTGGGGAACAAGTTTTGTCTGTATTTCCACATGTGATGAAAGACTATGGGTTCTGTCAAAATTGCTAAAGATCCGATCCAAGGACAGACTAGAAATCCTTGGTGCTGAAGAAGAGATGATGAGGACAGCAGTTATGAAGGATTATTGCATCAACTAATTTTTATGTCCTTAAGACATTTGGAGTGTTAAGTTTTAAGATTGATAATTGTTTATGATATAATAGTTAAACTGTGTGAAATTTTTAGCTTAAACAGGAAGGAGGAAGATGTAGAGGAATTGTAATTCAGAACATGGCTGCTCAGGCAAGAGATCAACATACAAAAAATCTCTAGGTCTAAATGATCCAGCTAGAATACAGACATACTTTTAATCCCAGGAGACAGAGGCAAGCAGATCTCTGAGTTCAAGGCCAGCCAGGTATAGAGCAAGTTTCAGGTAAAGAAAGCTTAGATCTAGGTGTGGTGGTACACACCTTTAATCCCAGGACTCAAGAGACAGATGCTTATAGATCTCTGAGTTCTTGTCAGTGCTATTGTAATTTTATTTGAGGATGTATAACTGGAGTAACAGTCTGGTGTGAGGAAAGAAGAGTTTTCAAGGCAGGAGGAAAAACAAACCTTCTGACAGACTCAGGACTTGTCTGCATAGGTCTCCCTGGCTTGTCTCAGTCCTCAGGTCCGTGTGTGACTGTTAGAAGGGTCAGCTTACTTAACCTTAATTTGGGTGTATGTTAGCACTATATTTTGTCCACAAACCAAGACCCTAGTCTCCTCAAGGCCATGAAAAAAAAAAAAAAAGCAATAAGCCAATCAAGTTTATTGAAGGAACCATGTTTTAGGAGAGTCTGCCTCTAAGGCAGAGAAATTAATCTACTGATACAGGAATCTGTCTATGGAAGAATAGGAAATTGCCTAACCCAAAGTCCCTCTAAACTATTTTTATTTACTGTTCAAAAGGAAAAGTTGAATTCAAGCCTGAATTCTGAGGACAATAGTTTTAGGAGTACTTTTTTTTTTTTTTTTTCAGGTGTAGGAATCATGGCACAGTTCTAATTTAAAATGCATGTATTCAGTTCATTCAAGATTTAACAGCTCAAGGACTGGAATTGAGACTGATATTTTTCTGGTTATGAATTTTTTTAACTCATTCGTTCATTCATTCCTTCATTTACATCCTAATTGTAGCTCCCTTTCTCCTTTCCCCCCTCTCTATTCCCCCTCCCCTACTCCTCAGAAAAGGGGAGCCCCCCCCACTGCTATCACTCTACCCCAGCACATCCACTTGCATCAGGACTAAGCACATCCTCTTCCCCTGTGACAGGCAGGGGGCAGCCCTGCCAGGTGGAAGTAATCAAAAAGCAGGCAACAGAATCCATATTAGAGACAGTCTCCAGTCCCCTTACTAGGACACTCACATGAAGACTGAGTTGTCCATCAGCTACATCTGTAGAGCTGGCCTAGGTCCATTCCATGCATGGTCCATGCATGGTCTCCTCATGCCCCTCTGGACCCTGGTTACTTGGCTCTGTTGGTCTTGTGACGCTTCTGTCCCCTCCAGGTCCTTCTATCCTTCCCTCTACTCTTGTACAAGACTCCTTACACTTGGCCCAAAGTTTGGCTCTAAGTCTCAGCATCTGTCTCAAACCACTGATGGGTGTGCTGTGCCCGATTTGAGAGATCCCCAAAAGACCACCTGGAGTCGAGTCCGTTGCAAAACACACAAGGATCTTTATTAACTGCTTGAGCTGGACTCTCACGGACACCAAGGCATTGGCATCCACCTGAGAGCCCTGAGCTCAGGATTGTGGGTGATTTATAGATCCCAGTCCGTCCCAGTATGCCCAAAGCAGAGGATTCTAGCCTAGCAAGTTTCTATTGGTTAATACAGAAAACAGGGGATGCTACATTTCAAAACTGTTTGCTATGGGAAAGTCCAAGGACCATGAACAGTTCCTGCTTTCTTTGTTCTCTCTCTTGTGTGTATGAGGGGGGGCGGAGATAGGGTGTGGTAGGGGAGAATGGCAGGCCATGGGTAGTCTGTGATATCTTCAGGAGCAAATGTATGAGTTGGGGCCATCCAGGCCAGTTTCCTGGCAACAATATGTCTAATGAGCAGCAAGGTCAGCTCTTCCTTGCAGTTGGCTGGATCTGTATAGAAACAGCAAGGTAAACTGGCCTGATATGGTTTTAAACATTTTTGGCCAGTACCCCAAAAATCTAGTTTTTAATTTTTTAATCTCTCAGGTGAAGACTCTCAGAGGACAGCTGTGCTAGGCTCCTGTCTACAAGCATAGCAGAATATCATTAATAGTGTCAGGGGTTGGCTCTCTCTCTCTCATGGTTGGGTCTCAGGTTGGGCCAGGCATTGGTTGGACATTCTCTCAATATCTGCTCAATTTTTATCCTGCACATCTCATTGGCAGAGTAAATTTTGGGTCTAAGTTTTTGTGGGTGGATTCATGTTTCCCGCCCTCCATTAGAGGTCTAGTTAGAGGGTAATCTCTTTAGTCTCCATGACCTCTGTTAATAGGATTCTCAGCTAGAGTCATCCCATATCCTCCCAGGACAGGTTCTCCAGCTTGTCACAGAGATGCTGCTCCCCTCCTCCTCGGCTTCTCTTCTGTCTTCAGGCCCTATGTCCTCCCACTGCACCTCCAACCCTCACTCTCCCCAGGGTCTGGTCTGATCTCCACCCTCATTTCTCTGGACACTCCCTCTCCTATCCTGTTCCCTCTCTTCAATCACTTAAAAGTTCCAAATGGATGGAACTAGAAAATACTATCTTGAGTGAGGCAACCTAAACCCATAAAGGCACGCATGATATGTTCTCATTTGTAAGTGGATTTTAGCCATATAGTACAGGATAAGCATACTACAGTTCACAGACCCAAAGAAGATAAGCAACAAGGAGGGCCCAAAGGAGGATGCGTAAATCTCACTCAGAAATTTGTTTTTTCTTTGATATGCAATGTGCATATAAAGGGAATCCAATAAAAATTTTATTTTAATAACCATTACCAAATATTAATATTTCTTATTTTAGCCATCTACTTTCAAAATTCAGTTTCTATTAATTTCTAAAAATGATCTAAACTCTTTCTGTTTTTATTGTTTGGTGGGTATGTGATTGTGTGTGGTGGTGGTGGTGTGTGTGTGGGGATCCGTGCTGTGTATGTATGTATATATGTGTCTTGTTTACATATAATGGGTGTGAGCATGCATATGCCTATGGACCCCTGGAAGCTCTTGCTATTGGCTTCATTTTCTTGACACAGGGCTCTTACTGAAAGTGGAGCTAGGCTGGCAGCCAGCAAGCTTCAGTGACCCTCCTGTGTCTCTCCGCCATAGTGCCAGGGTTATTGGTATGTGTACAGCCATGCCTGCTTTCCTATGTGACTTCTGGGGATTTGAACTTAGATCCTCCTGGCTACACAAGAAGCACTCTTATCTGCCGAGCCATCTCCCCATTGCATAAATGTTATGTGAACTAAACAACATTTTAAAAAATAATAGAGTAATTAAATATTAAACAAAACCCAGAAGCTTAAATTGAGTTGAATTTATGAAATAATAGGGTATTCACTTTCTTATTAGAGGTTGAAGTGCTAACAGATAGATGCCAGGGCTACTAGATATAAAAATAAAGAGTGTGAGACTTATTAATTCACCAATGGGGGTTTGTTCATAACATTTTGTGTTTCGCTTTCATATGACCAATAAAAGGCTGAGTATTGAAAGTACCTCCTGGAAAACCTAATTCTCAAAGAAAGGTACATATATTTTCCTTTTATGTTGATTTTTTTAAATGCAGCATCATGAAATTTACTGATAAATTATTATGTGCTACAGATTAGATACATCACGAAGAACTGAACAAAAATTTTTCTCTTTTCTTCCAAGAGTTTGCATTCTAGTAAAGTCACAGACCACCACAGATAAAGCCACAATAAACATACATTTACCAATTGTTTTCATCTACAGTGATTTCTCTAAATTTTCATGTACTCCATCTGGCAAAAATTAATCCAAACAATCAGGATCTTTCACTACAACACCAAATAAGTACAAGGACCGTCAGCCCCATATTTTGTTATGACTTAGTTTAATATTTATCTCCTGAGAGTGTCATGTTTTTCACTCTGTCACGTAATTTATCTGTAAGAGCATCTGTTGAGCGTATGTGTAACGTCTATGAAAAGATTAATGTGCCAGAAGACTTTGGGGCTAGAAGGAGACTTCTGAGGCCCTGCAGGCCATGAGTAAACCGTGGTTTGGTTGGAAGCGGTCGTGAGCGTCCTCTGAGCATGGGCTGGGGGTGTTATCCTTTTGGAGAGTACAACGTTGCCTGGTTCCTCCCCTTGGTGCTTCATTATCAAATGAGGAAGTACCAGAATCATTTTACACCAAGTCTTCTGAAAATAAGACATGTTTTTTTAATGGGTAAAAAGGCCATTGTTTTAGCAGAGGGGGTGAGAAGAAAGTTGATAAAGAGACATGTATAGCCTGAGAGTAACTTAGGAATCGTTTCGTGGAATTTGAGCTTTAATGGACTTATAATTCTCGGGTTCGGCTTCTTAAAACTAAATCCAATCGTTTATTGGAGGTAAAAATTACGAGACTTGTTTGGGTTTGCTAAAAGCAAGCCTACGGGCCGCAGGCGGAGGAAGCAGCTCCGCCCGGAGTGATGACGAGTTAATGAGGCCCGTGACGGTGATGCTCTACCTTTGAGCCAGTTTCCTTATGACCGTCTGACCGACCCCTTTTCGCACCCGCCCAGCGTGTAGCATGAGGTGTCTGTCCTTCCTTTCTCCTGCTCAGCACAGAGCCCACATGTTCGGTGATGGATATTCAGGAAATGCTCTAGGAGAGTGTCTGGTACTCCTGTCAGCGGAGACAAAAGCGTCTGACACATCCTGTCAGAAGGCATTGACTCAGGTTTTCCCGGCTGCCTCAAATAATGTGATGTGAAGGCAAGAGTGAAGGCTGGGTATGGGGTGGTGGCACAGGCAGAGTTTTACAAATCCACAATTTAAAAGAATTTGAGCCTGTCACAACACCTTTCAAACTTTCTCATAGTCGACTTTCTAAGTTGGGATCTCAGAGAAAAACCACAGAGAGCAATGCTTTTCTGTCCGTTGTTTGGGCAAGGTAGAGGGGGTAATCAGGGCCTGGTAATTTGTATCTCTCCCTCGACATACAGTGTGGAATTTGTATAATTTATTTCTTCATACATATTTCATCATTATTAATCATCATAAGTAAGTCGCATCTTTTAATGACATAGGAGCTGAAGAAATAGACTGTGTCAGCAGGTGACAGAGCCAAGGCATCATCAGGAGGGGCAATTCTCTTTCTTTCTTTCTTTCTTTCTTTCTTTCTTTCTTTCTTTCTTTCTTTCTTTCTTTCTTGAAAGCAAGTTAAAAAAGACTCAGCTCAGTAGTCAAAAGTGCAATTTGGGTTTTATTGTGCAAAAACCTAAAGTGGAAGCAGTCCTTCAGAAACTGCTTAACATACATGGAATTCAAAAAGCCTTCTTTACAAGGCCTTCGGTGCATTCATGCTAGCACGACCAAGTTCTCTGCCCAAGTTATTCCTTTCAAGCTTCATAGTTTAAGCACAACATGAATACCTCGGCCACAGGAACTCACTGAAGCAGCAAACACAGAGCTCAGTATCCCTCCTTCACTTAACAGGGTTCTGGGGAAGCCTCCTATTGCTCCTTTCAGAGGCAATTAACGGTTCTGAATACACCTGGAGATTATTAATTCTGGGAGGGACCCTCAAAGCTGCAGGTCACATTTCACTTTGGTCTGGTAAGAAAACCAAATAAAAAAAGGATTTTTAAAATGCAGGCAAGGTTTATTTTATTTTATTTTATTTTATTTTTTTGCCTGCAAACTGCTCCTTGCTTCCTTTTGCAAAGAAGTAAAATTTTTAGTCAAGGAAGCTTCATTGTAGCATATGAATATTACATTTTTTAACCTCAATTTAACTGTTTCATATGGGAAGGGAGTTGGAGGGGGCTGAAGGACGTGGTCACGGCAGGCAGGGTGATTCGGCACTCGGGAGCTTACCTGAAATGGTGGCCACTGCAAAGAGGGTGAGTACAAATCAAGGCCAGCAGCGACTCATGATCCTACCAGATCTGAACATGCTCAGACCTGATTTCTGGGTTGGGTCATAACTGAAAAACAGACAGAATATAGTATGAATTCTGTGAGGTGACTTCAAACTCTTTGTTAAAAAAACAAAAAAAAAGGAAAGAAAACCATCTTTCTCACTTAAAAAGTTCAAATGCTTATTCTTAGCACAGTGCATTAATAACATATACTCTAGATCAATGCTCTCACCCCTCCACCTAGCCACCCACCCCCAGTGAATGCTAGAATCCCACAATGAGCTTTTAAAACAGTAGCAATACCTGGGCCCGCCCAGTATCAAATTTTAATTGATCTGAGGTGAGGCTCAGAAGAAATTTAAAAGCTTTCTAGACAATTCTAAAGTGCTGCCAAGGTCAAGAACAACTGCTCTAAATACTTGGAATTAGCATGGAAATTATCTTGATTATTCAAAAGTATGCTTTGTCCCTGAGTTTATGAGGCTTGGGAAGGCATTCATCATTGCTGGTACATTATTGTCTTAGCATTTCAAAGCTCAAAGCTCAGTTTGCAAAGTTTTGAGAGAAAGAGAGAACAGTCTGCTTGCATGCTCCTTTTTTTTCTGATTTTTTTCCTCTTTTGAGTATCTGATTTTTTCCTTATCTTACACACACTTGAACACAACAGTTCTCATGTCATTGTTATATCTTTTTTTAACAATCATGGTACAAGAAACATTATCTGAGAATACACTGTGCATTTATTTCAGGATAACTGAAAAAAAATAATTCATTTTTTCTTAGAATTTACTGCCTTCATATATTATATTGTGTGCATACTTGCATGTCATTAAGATGAGGCAAATGACATATATAGAGATCACATTGGTGGAAAATGAGGAAATTTTTGATTGGGAAGAAAAAGGTCCCTAGGAGTCATTGACTTCATTTACCTTCATTTTATAGGTAACAAAAATGAGTTAGGAGAATTGTTTGTCTTGCCATTTGCTTTATACAATAAGAGCAAAAGCAAGTGGCTTCCTTAGGAAACAAAAGTAGGCTATGAAGGTTAGAGAAGTGTTGGCAACTGAGTTATCGTTACCAAAATGGGCTATCCAAATAACCATCCCTTTAAATTCTGTACCTAAGGTGGTTTCTTAATATTTTGCATATAGACATTTGAGGATGATAATATCACAAAACTTCAAAACAAGATTTGAAAAATCTCTTGCACACTATTCTGTGTGTATGTGTGTGTTACCACAAAATTATCTGCAGCTCTCTAGCTCAAGAGTAATGAAATGCACACATGTCTGTCAGGGCACAGCAAATCTCAAGAGGTTATAGTAATAAGTACTTTAACAAAAATATATACTGAAAGTAAATATTTGATTTAAAATTATAACAATAAAAGACACTACTAACAGATATAAGAATGGATTCTGTCTTCAAATAATTACATCATATCTGATATGTGTTGGTTTTCCCACTTATGTTAATATTAAATGCTCATGTGTGTGGTGCTATAGTTCACTGTATAATAGAATAATTTGAGGTCCAAATGACAGATTCTTTAAATATGATGTTTTATATTATTTAAAATATTTTAAGCACTGTGCAGATCCAGACAAAGAGTTTTATTTAACACCATGAATAAAAGATGTACTCATATTTGCCAGTGAGATTTAGGCAAAGAAGATTAAAACTGGTGGTAGACATTAATTCTTTGGGCTCCAGAATACAGTTAGATAAACTCAGAAGTCACTAACATAGAACAGCAAATTGTTAGTCGTCTTGGGGGCTAAAAACGATGTGAAAGGAAATCTGAGAGTTTGCTACTCTCTGAGACATACATGTTGATAACCTAGGCCATGAGCTTCTGGATTGACTGTGCCTGGGGCCTGCCTTTTCAGTAGTATAAGTGCTATGCATACAGCTAAGAGAGAACCTTGATGAAAACATGGAAGAGAAGCTTTTTAACAGTCATTTGGGGTGAGGTAGAAACAGAACAACATTCTTGGCTTCCTGTAGTTTGTTGTAGAACCTTGGACTCCCTTTTTACTGGTGGTTGAGATCTGGACCCAGTGTGGTGGTTTGGTAAGAATAACCCTCATAGACTCACATATTTAAGTGCTTGGCCATAGATAGTGGCACTGTAAGAGGGTTTGGCCTTGTTGGAGGAAGTAAGTAACTGTAAAGATGGATCTTGAGGTCTTAAATGTTCAAGCTATGTGAGACAGTCTCCCTTTGCCTGTGGATCAAAATGTAGAACTTTTGGCTCCTTGCCCAGCAGTCCTATAGATTCTAGTGTAAATCTTAGTGCTTCTAATAACAGGCTTTAAGATTTTGGCAACATTATTTATTCATTTGGTTTTATCATCCACTAAATAGCTCAGGCTGGCTTCCCCCTCTCCAGACAGCTAGTAATAACAACCCTAAATTTCTCATCTTTCTACCTCTACCTCCAAAGTGAGGCTCTTCCAGGTGTTTACCACTGTGACTAGCTTATTATTAGTTTATCCATTGATTTTTTTTTTAAATAATGCATGGTGCCATTTTAAAAGAAAATATAAGAGCATTTAGCCTGTATATAAATTTATCAGAAATATTCCACTATATATACATTTTATAAATATATAAATATATATATGTATATTAAATATATGTTTATATATATTAAATATATATATACATTATATATATTTATTTCTTATAAAACAGAAGAAGCAGTAGTAAAACTTAGGAGAAGCAATTGTTTCTTTGATTCTCCTAATGTGTAAGAATACCAGAGCAGATGTGAGCAAAGCTTCTAAAAGGCAAATAGTGACAAAAATACTGCTATAGTTATAGTATAGATTTCTATGGAAGCTTTGACGCTTAAGAACCAATGTTAGTATTCTGTCCATTTGTCGGTGGAATGTGAAAACTCTCATACAACGAGGTGACTTTTTATTTCTCTTGCCCTATTAATCCATGCATAGAATAAGGGGTGGAACAATAAGGTCCACTAAGTTCCCTCCCAGAACTAACATGGAAAGCTCAAGACTTTCTGAGGATGATAAGAAGCTGACAAATGAGATCAAGTAGGTGTTTAGACGTACAAAGTCAGCTGCTTTTATTTTGCTTATTCATATGTACACAAGGTAGAAAATTTACAATCTTTGTCTTAAATAAGGAAGGACTGAAAAGAAAACTAACTGTGATCTAGGAACTGTAGCTCAGTGGCAGAGTGATTGCCTGGTATACACAGGCCCTTTGTTCAAACCCCCGAGTCACAGACACACATGCAAACATATACAGACACACACGCAAACACACTCACGAACATGCACAAACACAAAGGAAATAAATTTGAAAACATAAATAAAAAAAATTAAATTAAATTTAAACCTTATGATTTGCCAGCTTATCCTTAACTCTTCATTTTCCAGTAGTTTGAGCACACTAATTAAAAAACAAAACATAGCAGTGTAAGAAAAACAGCGAACAATATATTTTACTTTGCTAAAACTTTTAACAGAATGCTTATTATGCTTCTTTGACTTTATACTGGCACCAAGCATTTGTTTTTTTAAGTTGTTGGGCAAAAGCAGAATGTCTGCACACCAGCAACGCACAGGACAGCCCCCATCTTCCCTGACTCCCTACTGGCTTCAGTACTGTTGTCAAGAGCTCTGTGCCATGTCCCTGAGTCCTTTGGCCCAGGATCTATTCTTGAGTGTAACATTTCAGATGGTCCAACTCAGCTGTTCTCTGAGTCCATGAGAAACTTCACTGCTCACTGCCTACCTAGAAAGGCTGAATCTTGTTTGCTTTTTTCCCTATTGTTTATGTGCTCATAAAGTCCCAACCCAGTTTATAAAGCAACTAGAGCATAAAGAATTAATTATTATGAAATACTGTATTAAAATCGCCCGTATCTTATTGTTTCATTGACATGCTCAGCCTTTCTGACAGTTTTTATTTTTTACGTGTCTGAACAAAGACACGAATGTTTTCTTAAATAGTGAATCAGAGTTTATCTAGTTAGGCTGTATCTTATTGTTCTGCAATTTTTCATATACCTGTCTAAAAAAATAAAATAAAATAAAAACAACAGCCAAAGATACTTGACTACCAATCTATTTATTGAGTCTCATTCTGGGAGTTTCCTGGATTTTAGTATTATAAACTCTATCAGGCTGAAAGCCTAAATTTAAGTTTGAGACACTCTTTAAAATAACAATCTCCCTTTCATCAGTGACAGGTTCGTTGTCGGCATGGATTTGCTCATGGACACATAATCATTTCAGTAACCCATGAGTAAGTGTCAAACATTATGTGCTGGAATGTGGTGTCAACTCCGACTGCTTTAATAGACATTTCTCCCTGCCTGAGACATCCATCATCCTTGTAGCTGTGTCTTTGCCAATGGATTAATCTTTCTAGTCTAGTCACTAAATACAGTAAACATGTTTCCTGTGGTGATTTTATCAATGTCAAGTTATAAACACAAAATTCTCCAAGCAAAACATAACCTTTCAGGTATGTGGGAGTTATTTATATGAGATATGGGAATGTGCACCTATAAGTGGAACACTTGGGTAATTAAGGCAGAAGGATTGTGGGCCCCATACCAGACAGGGTTGTGTAATCAAACTCTGTCTCAAAAGAAAAATTATTTACTTATGTTCACATAAATGCAGATAAGGATGAGGGAGAGTCTGTTGTTCTAGCTATCTGAGATGTTACTCTGTGCCCATTGATGCTGGTCTGACTTCTCAGATTTAGCACATACCATTTTTAAACTTAACAGAACGAAATACTGATTCAATAAGTAGTAACTTAACTAGCAAAAAAGAGTAGCAGGCATTGGAACACAGACAATTAAACATTTTTTTCCTGTACAGAAATATGTATAAAGTTGTGAATGAATGTTACTGGGCTTCCTTGGGCAAGAGCCACTCTTTGTTCTTATGTAGATGAGTGCTCTATCTGCATGCACGCCAGAAGAGGGCATCAGATCACATGGTTGTGAGCCACCAGGTGGTTGCTAGGAATTGAACTCAGGACGTCTGGAAGAGCAGCCAGTGCTCTTCACCTCTGAGCTATCTCTCCAGCCACTACAAAAGCCACTCTTGGACTTTTAGTTAATTTTAACTTATCTCGCCATATCTTACATTGCATGTTACATAAACTACTACCTCGATGGTTGATCTTGGTTAGTAATGTGACTACACCCGGAATCAACTGAATCGCAAGTAGTTGGCCACACCAGTGAAGGATTTTCCTGATTGGATTGTTTGAAGTGCAAAGACCCACAATGAATCTGGGCTACACATTCTGGTGGCAACCTATATAAAGGACATGGAAGAATTAATTGTTCTTTACCTGCTTGCCCTCATACCAGCTGGCAAGATCATCTATCCTGTCTCTGGGACATTCCTTCACTGGTATATAATCCACTTCTTTGGGATTCCAATGTAGATTGAAGATCATTTGAGATATCCAGCCTCTTGGACTGAGCAAGTATGTGATTCTCAGCCTTTCTACCAGGAGACAGCCTCTGGAACTAGCCATTCAATCAGTTATGTTCTTCTAAAGAATCCTGCCTAGTACAACGAGGCTTATCCTCTTTAATTGGAGACTTTTGTTCCCAAGGCCACATTCTAGATTGCTGTGAAATTCTTTTTTTTTTTTTTTTTTTTTTTTTTTAGTTTTTCTATTTTATTACAAACTATTTCTTCATGCAGTAACAATGAATAGCCTCCAGAATTAAATTCTAATAAACCTACGTTGTTCAAAGAACAATACTACACACTTTTGGAATCGAGAGCAAAAATTGAACAAAATTTAAATAGACTGAAAATTTTCTTATTTTAAATACAGTTATATACAGTCATAAAAATCAACATGAATCTATTGAAATTTCTTTTTTTCTTTTTCTTTTTTTCAATGCAGTTTATTCAGGAACCTTGAACAATCCTCGGACCCTGGGGAAAGCCAGCCCACAGCTTAAATAGCCTCTGGGTAGCCAACCCAGGCGTGCCACGTGGGCAATGCAGATAGGTCCACATACATGGAAGCAAGCCAGATCCTTGGCCTTAGCCAAATGTGGAGTTGTTCGTGACAGAGAGCACTCACCATCGGGAAGGTGGAAGGCGGAAACCAGCTCCATCTTTAAGGCATAGCATTCCGCAGCTCTCTACAGTTCCCCCTTTTTGTTTTAGACGCATCAGGCAAGAGTAGAGGTCTGATCTCTGATATTAGAAATAAATTGGGACTTTGTACAGATGTTCATTTAGGTGTCATCCACCCAAAGAGCATCAGACCCGTCTGATACCTTTTTCTCAGAGGCGGGACCTGGGGCATCAACCCGCATGCAATCAGACATGCTCTTCTCTGGGTCCAAAGCGGCTGACCCTGAGTGCAGTGCTTAGCCTCGCATCCTGAGCGTATCATTTTAGCTTTTTATGGTATCCAACCATGCTTGGGGAGAATGTCCTGCTTCAATGGCTAAAGGCCTGAATGATCATGGCTGCATCACACTGTTGTGAGACTCTAATCTTGCATATATACCACAGGCAAACCAAGGAGACCAACACCAGAAGGCCTGCTAACGCTCCCATGCCCGCCCATTCCTTCAGATGCTTCATGGCTGCAGCAATCCATGTTGATAATCCTGTGGCTAGTCCTGCGTCCACTCTGGTAGAATTTACTGTGACAATGGCCATTCTCAGCTGCTCCATCGTAGTATCGAATTCTCCAGTCCAATTACCTAAAATATAGCTCGACAATTGTTTAGACAGATTTGCAGCACAGGAAAAATTCTCATGTTGTATGCTATAGTAATGTGAAGAGGGACTGCCTCTGACATAATCTGATTGGCCTGCTCTTTGATCACCTCCCTCTGGTGGGGAGCAGCCTTACCAGGCCATAGTAGAGGACAATACAGCCACTTTTGATGTGAACTGACAGACTAAGATCAGAAAGGAGAGGAGAACCTTCCCTGTTAGTGGACTTGGGGAGTGGCATGCAAGCAGAGGGAGGAGGGAGGGTGGGATTGGGAGGGGAGGAGGGAGGGGCTTATGGGGTGATGCAGAATGAATAAAGTGTAATTGATGAAAAATTTAAAAAAAAGGGAAAAAAATAATTTAAGAACCTTAAATGACTTTCAAATTGGAGGAAAACATGGAGTTAGTCAATTGGCATGGAGCACATCTCGCCCCTGGGGGCAATGGTCTCCTGAACCTACTCAGACCTCGGACACCACCACTGCTAGTTCTAGAACTGATGCAGGATGTTCCAACGAGGGGGTTAAGGCTTCTCATAATATTTCCTATAAGCCCACACCTGTTTGTCTATATCCCCCATTTTTATTCATTATTAGCCAGATAGAGCCAAGTAATTGTGGTAATGATACTTGCTTTTTTGCCCAATGCTGGAATGCTAGTAAATTTAGGTATGCCCTGGTTACTCGCATGCCTCACTGGGTGCCTGTGCCCATTGATGCCCCTCACGTTATGACTCTCTTCAGACAGAAAAGGGATCTTGGAACTACAGCCACCATTGTTACTACCATCTCATTGGCGGCTGTTGGAGCTACCACCAGGGCATTAGCCATGAGTCATACTGGGCAGACTGCTCAGACCCTGAATAATCATTTAGCCAATGTAGCTCATGCCTTAGTTGTACATAAAGAAATTAATGCTCAACTAAAAGGAAGCTTGATGGTGTTCAATCAGAGGATTGACCTCTTGCAGGAGCAAATTGATACCCTATGGCAAATCGCTCAACCTGGCTGTCAATGAAAGTATGCTGGACTTTGTGTCACTAGCATACAACATGAGAATTTTTCCTGTGAAATTCTTTTCACAAGGAGGAAAGAGATGTGATTACAAAGTGGTCTCTGGATTTGGGCTTATTTAGGGTTTCTGTCTTGCAACCTGAATTCCTACCTTTCTACTTTAGTTCTTTCCATGGCTTCTTCAGACCCAATCCTCTGTGTGGAAACCACCACCAGATGCTGGCTGTTAAGACAGACCCCGTAGCAAATGCTGCCTCTTCCCTTTGTAGGCCACATGCCTATACAAGTTAAAAGTGCTGATGTTCTTAGACATGGTTCCATTTCCTTCTCTAACATCCTTCCTGCCTCTTAAGTTTCCAGATTTTAATCCATATCTTCAAAACTTGGCTTTTCTCCCTGTGCTTGGCCTTTTACCTTGTTTCCAACTTACTAATAAGACTGAATTTTTGTAGTTGAACTCTATTGGAGCATGTTATATTGATGATTGAGATTGGATTATGATTAGATTGACTATTACTAAGAAATCTGGTGGCTGGTGTACTACACTACCCTTTTTAAAAATTATTAATCTTTGGAAACTCACTCCTCTCGGGTAGTGAAACCAGAACATAGAAAATCACTGACAAGATGTATGAAATCATAACAGTAACTATCGTGGTGTCTTGGTTACTTTTCTGTTGCTATAGTATAATATTCTAACAAAAACATCTTAGAGCAGATAGTTTATTTTGGCACACAATTCCATGGCACAGTCCATCGTGGTGGGGAAGTGTTGTTATCAGGAGTTTGAGGAAGCTGGTCTCACTGTATCCATAGCCAGGAAGCTGAGAAGGAGTAATCCATTAACATGCTCAGTTCCCTTTCTCTACTTACACAGTCTAAGACTGAAGGCAGGGAATGGTGCTGCCCACAGTGAGCAGGTCTTCACACCTCGATCAACATACTATCAACATACAATCCCAACAAGCTTACTTCCCAGAAGCCTATTTCCCAGATGATTCTAGACTGTCAAATTGACAATTAAGACTAGCCATCATGCTACTGTGTATCAGGAATTTCACTAAGCATTTAATAAACATGACTTAATGTTTATGGTATTTTTGATATTAGAAAAACTCTGCAAGACAAGTACAATAATTGACTATGCACAAATGGTATCCAGAAAGACTGGCACCCAGAAGTACTTCTGCTCCCAAGTAATTGTAAAGAAATAATATTTTACCTGAAATCTGTCCAAGAACAGAGATAATACTCTTTGTTTGTTTGTTTGCTTGTTTGTTTTTTGAGATGGGGTTTCTCTGTGTAACCCTTTCTGTTCTGAAACTCAAGGTGTAGGCTAGGCTGGCTTGAACGCAGAGGTCCGCTTACCTCTGCCTCTTTGTACTAATTTTGAGAGTAGCTTCACCATCTGCTTTCCCACCAACAGCGAATGAGAGTTCCTCTGTTCCCACATCCTCACCAGCATTTGTTGCCAGTTGTAGTGAATCTGACCAGTGCCAGATGAAATCTCTAAGGTTTTTTTCATTTCGATTTTCCGAATTGCTAAGAGTGATGAATACTTTTTGAGGTATTTCTTAGTCATATCAAATTCTTCTATCAAGAATTGTCTGTTTAGATTCCTAGCCCATTTTTAAATTGGGTCTTTTTTTTAAATCTTTGAACAATCTGGTTTTTTGTTTGTTTTGAGATATTCTGCACATTTCTCCTCTATCTCAGGCAAGGCTGGCAAAGATTCTCTCACGTTCTGTGGTTTTATTCTTTACTCGGTCAATTATTTCCTTAGTTGTACAGAAGCTTTTTAGTTTTATGATTCCCCCACTTGTCAACTTCCTGGACAAATAAAGTCAGAAACAGAGAGTCCTTTCCAACACCTGTATCTTGTAGAGTGCTATGTTTTCTTCTGTAAATAGTGGTTCAGGTTTCAGGTTGAGGTATTTGGTTTACTTGGAGCTAATTGTTGTGTATGGAGTAGATAAGAGTCTACACATGGACGTTAGTTTTCTCAGTGCCATTGGATGAAGATGTTACCTTTTCTCTAGTATAATGTATTATTGAATTTAATTTGTCAGAAGTTTATTAAAAATTTTGCATCAATTTTCATCAGAACAATTGTTCTGTGGTTTTCTTTATTGACTATGCCCTAATCTGGTTTTGTTTTCAGGTTAATGCTGGCCAAGCAGGATGATATTTTTACAGTTTCTTTCCTTTCTTCTATATGGGACAGTTGGAGGAACATTGGTAGTAACTCTTTTTTTTTAATTAATTACACTTTATTCATATTGTATCCCCCCATAAGCCCCTCCCTCATCCCCTCCCGATCTCACCCTTCCTCCCCTTTCTGCATGCATGCTCCTCACCAAGTCCACTGATAGGGGAGGTCTTCCTCTCCTTCTTTCTGATCTTAGTCTATGAGATCACGTCAGGAATGGCTGCATTGTCATCTTCTGTGGCCTGGTAAGGCTGCTCCCCCTGAGGGGGGAGGTGATTAAAGAGCAGGCCAATCAGATTATGTCAGAGGGAGTCCATCTTCCCATTACGATGGAACCCACTTGGACACTGAACTGCCATGGGCTACATCTGTGCAGGGGTTCTAGGTTATCTCCATGCATGGTACTTGGTTGGAGTATGAGTCTCTGGGAGGTTCCCTGTGTTCAAATTTTCTTGTTTTGCTGCTCTCCTTGTGGAGTTCCGTAGTAACTCTTAAGGACATGGTAGAACACATTAGGGAATATTTCCAGTCCCAGACTCTTCTTTGTTGAGAACTTTTGTGTTACTGCTTTAATTTCATTTTCTTTATGTACTTTTAAAAACATACTACTAGTGTTTGTGTGTGCATGTGTGTGCGTGTTCCCTTGCGAGTCTGCTTATTTATGTGCATCACTGGCATGCAGTGCCCACGGAGGCCAGAAGAGGGTGACTTATTCCCATAAAATGGAGGTTACAGAGCGTTGCAAACTAACAGGTCCAGGGTGTGGGAAACAGAACCTGGGTCTTCTACAAGAAACCACCTGAGACATCTTTCTAGCCACACATTGTTTCTATATTTTTAATTTAATTTTGGTAGGGCATATGGTTCTGGACATTTACCTATTAATCCTAGATGTTTGCGTTTTAAAGATTGTAAATTGAGAAAATATTTCCTAGGGAAAACTAATCCTAAAATTCATATGGAAGGACAGAGGGTTCCCAAAGCTAAGGCAATCCTTAAAAAAAAAAAAAAAAAAAAAAAAAAGACCAATGCTCTAGGAATCAATTTTTACCTAAAATTATATCGCAGAAGCATAATAATAAAACAGCATGGTGCTGGCACAAAATAACACATGCTGATCAATGGGATAGAATGGAGAACCTAAAAATAAAACCATACAACTATAGGTATATGAGAAAAGACAGCCTCTTTGACAAATGATGCCAGAGAGCATGATTTCTACATGTAGAACAATGGAACTCAATCTATACATTTCAGCTAGCATAAAAGTCAATTCAGTTGGGTGAAAAAGAATAAGAACTAATGCCAAGAACTGACAAATAGCATTACATGAAATTAAAAGGTGTATGCACACTGCAAGAAACAACCAATACACTGAAAAGACCAACTACAGAATGGGGGGAGATCCTGGCATGTACTTATCTTTCAGGGCATTAATGGGGAGGAGGAATAAAAATCTGCCACAATTAATTCTCCTACTCCCCAATCGTCCAACCCACAAAAGGCTAATGAAATGACTAATGTGTCTCTACAGTAGAAATGAAAATGGCCAATAAATACCTGAAAAAGTCCTCACGGAATGGCTACCGTCAAGAGCTGCGTAAATGACAACAAATGTTAATGGGGAAAGAGGAATCCTTATGGATCCCTGGTGGGATTTTAAAGTTGTTTAGCTACTGTAAAAATCAGTTTGGAAAATCCTAAAACACTAAAAGCAAAACTGCTATACAAACCAGTAATATCATTCTTGAGACTGTACTCAGAGCTCTGCAAGTCAACATCCCATAGAAATGCATGCAGGTTCGTGCATGCATTTCATGCTATTGCTGCATTATTCACAATAGCCAGGAAATGGAAACTGCACTGTTGACCATTTACAAAAAGAAAATATGGTACATATAACAAAAGTAATTTTATGCAACCCTAAAGAAAACTATATTTATGATATTTTCAGGAAAATAGGTTAAAATGGAAATTATTACCTAATGCAAAAGAAGACAGACCCAGAAAGACAAATACCATGTTTTCTCATATGGTAAAGCTAGATTTACGCTTATGTGTATGTGGAGGTCACGAAAATAGAAAGGGAATCAGGATAGGGGAAGAAAAATTTTAAGGGGAGGGGAGATAGAGAGGACAATGCTATTAACAAAGCATAAAGGAAAACTATCTGAGCCAAAGAAGGAATCAACAGAGCACTCATTAAGGTGCTGAGAGAGACACAGATATGAACAAAGCATTACAATATGAAAATTCTTTGTACGCTAACAAAGAAATTTAAATGTTTTTAAAGGACGAGCTAACTGCAAAATGTGTCCACAGTAGCTGGACTAAATTGACTTGTAGAATGTGGATTTCAGATTTCTTTATCTGATTAATAAAGGAATTTTAAATATACGTGGAAATAATTTTGCTACTTAATTAGTAGCCACTCTCAGTTGCTTCTGAAAGTTTGCTCCTAGTCAGACATAATGAAAAACATACATCAGCAACGGATGTCTCGTGGTGCCTCAGGGCACGGAGATTGAAGATGCAAAAGTGTGGGTTCAGCCCTGTCTCTAACTTTGATTATGAGCCTTCCTGGAGTAGAGTTATTGAAGCTCACCCTTTTTCTTCCTACCATAGTTTTACAATTAAATTAAGTCACATATATGAGTTGATTACTAACCCAATGGTAGCTGAAAATGGGATTCAATAAGCCTACTATAATCAAGGTGCAAGCTTCAAAATATGTACATTAGACTTAACCCAAGCCAAAATGTATCAGAAATTTTAGATCTTCTTTGTATTAATTTAACTTTTTTGGGGGGGTGTCATTTCTTGGTATAATCTCTTTAAAATTTTTAATTAAGTTTTTATTTTTTATATTAATTACAGTTTATTTAATTTGTATCCCAGCTGTAGCTGCCCAGCTGGAGCTCTCCTGAGCTCCATTGTACAAATTTGGTTTGAGTGTATGGTCACAGTTGTCTTAGAGAAATCATTTGGGGACACAAAGCAATTCAAGGTTGTTTAATAAATCTTTGCCATAATTTGCTTTTTGCTCGCCTTTCTGGTTGTAGCCCCTTGTATTCCAAAGAAAAGTTCTAAATGAGCAAAAAGTAGAGGGAGTTTGATTTCTTACGATCTGTAGCCATAAATATTGATTGTTTTCTGTTTTTTTTTTTTGTTTTGTTTTGTTTTGTTTTTTTTTTTTTCTGGGCACTTGTTCTACGTGAAGTCTTCCGAAGGAGACGCCACCCCTTCAGGCCAGAGAATCCCCCTGACAGACACTTCCCTTAACTTTCCATGTCTCAGCACTCAGGCTAACATCTTTCCAGCATTTAGATTCCATGGCTGTCAGTACTCACTACCTCTATCCAAGACAAACCACTGCTTGGAATTCTCTGAGTAGCCGCCATGAGTGATTCCAGACCCCCAATGACTGCAAGTCACAGCACTGCAGCCATGTCCCAGGCTTCTGAATATGGGACACCAATATGAGGATTTCTGACACTGACTTCTTCTCCACTGAAGCATCTGTAGAGGCCAAAGCTAAAGTTAAATTTTATCTCACAAGTTAGTGAAAAAAAATTTCTGAATGTTTCACTTGTCTCATAAATCTACATTTCTTCTCCCAATATATGGTCTGAAATAAACAACACAAGCCCAAACTGAGATTCTGCATCTATATGTCATCTAACATATAACATCTAACATCATTTGAGATTATAGTCTTTATATCAATATAGCCAATAATTGATAAAAGCAATAGGGAATTGTTCTATGTTATACTTAAGAAAGTCAATCATTACTCAAGAAAGTCTCCTTATTACAAAAAATATTGGAAAATCTGAGTTCATCAGAAATAAAATAATGTAGTTAAAGGTGAATTTTTTTATATCTTTTAATCATGGATATGAAATGAATGTATTTAAGAAGAGATTTAAACATGAAGCTCAGGGTGCTTGCAGCAGTCTCTTCTAAGGAACGTGTACTTATAATTTTAATGATGTCTTGCTGTAGAAGTATTATTCACAGCATGTGTGAGAGAAACACTATAGGACTGTCCCAGCTGTGGACAGATGACACAATGCTACACATTTGCATGTGTTATGTGGATCAGATCTTTGGAACTCTATGTGTATGTTAGAATTACCTTGGGACCTTTTAAAACTCAGAAATTTCTAGACTTTCTGAGGTCAGTTTAATCAGAATCTCCAGGGATATAATTCTATATTAGAATTTGGAAAAAAAACCCTCTATATTATTCCAGTATGCTGATGAGGTTGAAAATCATTGCTCAGAGAATCTTAAATATATTCTAACTCATTGGCTACCAATAATAGCTAACATTTATTGCTAATTTTATACTAAGCATTTTGCTCATGTGTTCCTTAACCAAACCCTCATGGTTATTTTATGAGGCAGTTATCATTATTCCTTGTCTTATTCCATTTATACTCTATGACAAAAAAAATCTAAGGCTAGATAATGTATAAATAATAGAAATTTATTTCTTACAATTCTAGACTTTGGGGAATGAAAGATAAAGTTGCTGACAGATTGGACACCTGACTGGTGAAGGTTATTTTGCTTCATAGATCATAGATGAAAACATGGTGCTATGGCCTCACCTGCTAGAGCAGACTGAAAGGCAAATGGAACTAGAGCAATCTCTTCAAACTCTTTGTATGGTCAACTATTCCATATATGAAAACTGCTCTTTTGACTTCACTTCCTCCAAAGGACTCACTTCTTAATTCTATCACATTGTTTATTAAGTTTCAATATAGGACACATATAACTGATCCATGACACCTGAATTGAATAACGATTAAAATAAATTCTTATAAAGAAAACTGAATTTGCCAAAACACAAATAGTTTATAGGCCAATGGTTTCATATTTAGAAACCTTTCTGTCCGAACTTGGTTACTTGACCTTTGAACTATACTGTTTTCCTAAAGAATTATGGGAAATTTCATGTATGAAAATAGATCCATATTTATCACCCTGCACAAAACTAAAGTGGAAGTGAATCAAAGACCTCAAGATACAACCAGACACACTAAATCTGTTAGAAGAAAAAGTGTGGAAGAACCTTGAACTCATTGGCACAGGAAACAACTTCCTGAACAAAATACCAACAGCACAGGCTCTAAGATCAACAATCAATAAATGGGACCTCATGAAACACTTAAAGAAATGTTCAATGTCCTTAGCCATCAGGAAGATGCAAATCAAAACGACCCTGAGATTTCACCTTATACCCATCAGAATGGCTAAGATCAAAAACTCAAGCTGGAGAGGATGTGGAGAAAGGGGAACCCTCTTCCATTGCTGGTGGGAATGTAAACTTGTACAACCATCTTAGAAATTAATCTGGTGCCTTTTCAGACAATTAGGAATAGTGCTTCCTCCAGATCCTAGGCACACATCCAAATTATGTGCAAGTACACAACAAGGACATTTATTCAACCATGTTTGTAGCAGCTTTATTTGTAATAGTCAGAACCTGGAAACAACCCAGATGTTCTTCAATGGAGGAATGTATACAGAAATTGTGGTACATTTACACAAAGGAATAGTACTCAGCAATTAAAAACAAGGAAACCATGAAATTTGCAGGCAAATGGTGGGATCTAGAAATGATCATCCTGAGTGAGGTATCCCAGAAGTAGAAAGACACACACAGTATATACTCACTTATAAGTGGATACTAGACCTATAAGGTAGGATAAACATATTAAAGTTTGTACTGTACACCTAAAGAAGGAAGCCCTGGGGTAAGATGATCAATACTCACTTAGAAAGACAAATGGGATGGACATCAGAAGTAAGAGAAAACAACAAACAGGACAGGAGCCTACCATAGAGGGCCTCTGAAAGACTCTACCTAGCAGTGTATCAAAGCAGATGCTGAGATTCATAACCAAACCTTGGACAGAGTGCAGGGAATCAAATGAAAGAAGGGGGAGTTAATAAGATCTGGAGAGGATGGGAGCACCACAAGGACCAAATGTATCTGGGCACAGGGGTCTTTTATGAGACTTTATCTCCAACCAAGGACCATGCATGGATATAACCTAGAACCCCTGCTCGGATACCCCATGGTAGCTCAGTATCCAAGTGGGTATCCTAGTAAGGGGAACAGGGATTGTCTCTGACATGAACTCAGTTGCTGGTTCTTTGAACTCTCCTCCTCCTGAGGGAGGAGCAGCCTTACTAGACCACAGAGGAAGACATTGCAGCCAGTCCTGATGAGACCTGATAAACTAGGGTCAGATGGAAGGGGAGGAGGACCTCCCCTTTCAGTGGACTTAGAGAGAGGCAAGGAGAAGATGAGGAAGGGAGTGTGGGATTGGGAGGGAATAGGGGAGGGTGCTCCAGTTTGGATACAAAGTAAATAAACTATAATTAAAATTAATATAAAAAATTTAAAAAAAGCTTTCTGGATATATTTCATGTATAGTAAAAGTAACATGTCATTTGCATTTATAATGCTGAAATAATTATAATTAACTTCAGTGATAGGGTCTTCTGACAAAATCAAGCACTTTAATATTTTGATGACTTAAGTAGATCTTTTATTCATTTTTTTAAATCTACTCTGTTAGAATGAATTTAAAAAAAACTGATAAATCTTCATGCAGGTAAAATGACAACAGGGCTGATTTATACAGTCAGATAACTCAGCCATTATTTATCTTGGGTAGTAAAATTCATCTACTGCCTCGTATGGTGGCATATGCCTATAATCCTAGCTCTTGAGATGACGGGAAGTTCAAAGCCAGCTGTAGCTACAAAGAGAACTAGAGGCCATCATGGCATATATGAAACCACCTCCAAACAACAGAAATGGATGAATAAATAACAACAAAGTTGAAGTAGGTACTAACTGGTATTTTAAAGACTCTGTTACAGTTTCTTTCTTATAGCAAATCCTGAATAAATAAATTTTAAATAATAGGAGAGGATACTCTGTTCCTTTCTCACCAAGAAGCAATGGGGGAGGGGGAGAAACACTCCTTTTGAGATCATAGGTCTTTAAAAAGTGCATCACAGTTATTCATTCTGAAATTCTCTTCTAATTATCTGCATAGAAACAATGTTGGTTTTCTCCTGGAAGCCTTTCGAAGGCAACACAGAGTAGGCTGGTGTGACCTCAACTCCAGGAAG
Organism: Meriones unguiculatus; assembly: GCF_030254825.1. Lineage (NCBI taxonomy): Eukaryota > Metazoa > Chordata > Mammalia > Rodentia > Muridae > Meriones > Meriones unguiculatus. Next base: position 44,440,724 of record NC_083368.1, read on the forward strand.
GCAGATAATCTTCTATTTGGAATTAGAGACATGCAATCTTGTTATTTATTCTTTCTTTTTAAGCATCCATATCATTACTGCAATTAAATAGTAAGTCCCTAGAGTCTGTACATTCTTTCCCTTTTGTTTCACAGCTCCTAGCAATAAACAATGGACTGCTCATTGTAAGTACAGTTGAATGCTGATGGATAGAAAACAGGGGGACTTTCTGTGGGGCAGGCTTTCATATCAACTGTAACATAGAAACAAATTAATATTCCTCCAACATCTTAAGATAATTTATCAATGGCATTATTAATTTTTTATTGACTATAAGTTTAAAATTATATATTCTTAATATTTGTTATAAAATATTGAGGTTAATGGCATGTGAATTTGTTCTTTATGTTATGTTAAGGTTGTGATCTGAATTTTTCTCATAAAATATACATGTTTCAAAAATTGTGGGTTGACATCGCAATCCTACATACATTCTAATATAACTATATTTATAGATTAGAGATTTTAAATGGTAACAAAATTGAAACTAGGTCACTCAAGTGCATTCTGATCAAATATGATGGGTTTCCTTATAGTAAGAAACGAGGAAGGAGAAAACACTACATGAAGACACCAGAAGGCAGCCACTGCAAGCCAAATAAAATACCTTTGAACATACCAGACCTATCAACACTTAGATCTACAATTTTAGCTTCCACGGAAAACTCCTATATATTAATAAATAAACAAATTTCTCCTAGTTAATTTTTGAAAAAAGATACAGTATTTTGCTATGTAAACTCTAAAAGCTGTTATACTCCATGATAGAGATGCCAAGTAAACATTATTATATTTTTTCTTTTATTAAGAATAGATTATTTCGGGGAGAGGGGCAAGATGGCGGCGCCGGGAGGACTCTCATTCTGAGCAGCAGCACAGCAGGATCAGCACAGTGAACAGCAATCAGAACTCTCGGCCATAAAACACAGTCATTGTGTTTCCCAGGTGAGAGGATACCCCACGGTGGGGGATTCAATCAGCTTTTAACTCACCCGGCTAAACCGCGGAAGAGATCCCGGTTCCGCCAGACGCTTGGCTGCCGGCCGCCAGCCCCAGCCCCAGTCCAGAGCCACAAGCCAGTGTCTCTGGTCACGGTCCCAGACTGAACCTTGGGCACCACACTATCAGAGACTGGAATTTTCAGTCGAGAGATAACCCCAGGGTACAGGAAACGATTGGGACCGGCCTTAGGTCACCCAGACATCCCCTGGAAAAGACTCGGGCGGGTTCAACGGGCACCCCAGGAGCCAGCCCGGAGCCAGAGCCGGGGACCCAGGCTCCGGCACAGAGCCCTGCCTGCCTGCGCGCCTGATTCGCCGCCGGAGATAGAAACGGCGGGTCTGATCTCAGAGCACTCAGCTCACCCCCAACCTGAAAAGGTCCCCGGAAAATTACCCATCTGAGGGAAGCACTCAGGCCCCCAAAAGCCGCAAAGGCAGACACAGGCAGTTTCTGCACACCAGACAGCTGGCAGAGACTGAGCCGCCCTCACACAGCTGTGCTCCAGGCACAGGCAAATTTCTGTGGCCAGCCAGCTGGCGGACACTGAGCAGTGTGCACCAGGGCAAAAAAAAGACACTAGGAGTCCGTGTCTCCAGAGAATCCACGGGGAAGGAAGGAAACTGTACTGATCTAAATCACCCAATCCTTCCCTAGAAAAAGTCTAGTAGTCTAGTGGGGCCGAGGCGCCAGCACTCAGCTGTGCTCCAGACACAGGCACAAACAGTTGAGGCGCGCCTGATGTCCAACTGGGTCACAGCAGCTGATCATTAAATTTGCAACAAGAAACCCAGAAACAGGGCAGCTGCCCTCAGGACTTCCCTGGGTGAGAGGAGAACCCTCTCAACTAACAAAGACCACAGTTACCACTCAGGTCTATATCCTTGAGGTGAGCAACTCCTGAAAAAACACCAGCCATCCAGGGACTATACCCAAAAAGCTGAGAAGACATCCTTCAGGAAAATCCAGCTTTCTGCAAAGGGGATTCTCTCCACCACAGGATCCCCAGGAACCACCAGAAAATAACCCCAAACTCCTAAGATAACACAATGGGTAGAGGCCAGCGTAAAAGCTCAAGCAACAAAAGACAGAGCAATATGGCATCTCCAGAACCCAGTTACCCAGGGGCAAGTAGCCCTGGACACCCCACCATAACTGAAATCCAAGAAGATGACCTAACAAGTATGCTCATGAAGATGATAACAGAGGAAACAAATAAGATTCGTAAAGACATAGAGGAAGATAAACTCAAACAGAATATTGCCATCCGTAAAGAAATAGAGGAAGCTGCAGCCAAACAGTTTATGGCCTTTAGAAAGGAAATGCTTAAAACACTGAATGAAATGAAAGAAACAGAGTTGAAGGAACTAAAAGAAAAACAGGAAAGTACAATCAGACAGGTGAAGGAAGTAAACAAAACAACTCAAGACCTGAAGATAGAATTGGAAAAATTAAAGAAAACACAAATGGAAGAAATAATGGAAAGGAAGAATCTAGGGAAGAAAACAGGAACTACAGAGGTAAGCATAACCAACAGACTACAAGAGATGGAAGAAAGAATCTCAGGTGTAGAAGATACAATGGAAGAAATCGATGTATCTGTCAAAGAAAATGTTAAATCTGAAAAATTCCTGACACAGACCATCCAAGAAATGCAAGACAATATGAAAAGACAAAACCTAAGAATAATAGGTATAGAGGAAAAAGAAGACTCCCTTCTCCAAGGCCCAGAAAATATTTTCAACAAAATCATTGAAGAAAATTTCCCCAAACTAAAGGAGAGGCCAATTAGAATACATGAGGCCTACAGAACACCCAGCAAATTTGACCAGAAAAGAAAATCCTCCCGCCACATAATAATCAAAACAGTAAGTATACAGAACAAAGAAAAAATACTAAAAGCTGCAAGGGAAAAAGGCCAAGTAACATATAATGGCAAACCCATTAGAATCACACCTGACTTTTCAACAGAGACTATGAAAGCCAGAAGGGCCTGGACAGATATCATGCAGACCCTAAGAGAACACAGATGTCAGCCCAGGCTACTATACCCAGCAAAACTCTCAGTCCTCATAGATGGAGAAAACAAGATATTCAATGACAAAAACAAATTTCAACAATACCTACAAACAAATCCAGCATTACAGAAGACACTGGAAGGGAAAATACAACCCAAGAAAGCTAGCTACATTCAAGAAAACACAGGAAATAAATAACCTCACTTCAGTAAAACAAAAAGCAACCAAGCACACAACCTGATGACCACAGTCAACATCAAAATCAAGAGATCTAACAGCCACTGGTCATTAATCTCTCTCAACATCAATGGACTCAACTCTCCAATAAAAAGACACAGATTAACAGAATGGATACGTAAACAAAACCCAGCAATCTGTTGCATACAAGAAACACACCTAAGACACAAAGATAGACATTACCTGAGGGTAAAGGGTTGGAAGACGACTTTCCAAGCAAACGGACCCAAGAAGCAAGCAGGAGTAGCCATTCTAATATCTGATAAAATAGACTTTCAACCAAAATTAATCAAAAGAGATGGGGAAGGACACTTCATACTCATCAAGGGAAAATTCCACCAGGAAGACATCACAATCCTGAACATATATGCCCCAAATACAAGGGCACCCACATTTGTGAAAGATACATTGATAAAATTTAAAGCACATATAGATCCACACACATTAATAGTGGGAGACTTCAACACCCCACTCTCAACAAAGGACAGGTCAACCAAACAGAAATTAAACAAAGAAACAATGTCTCTGACAGAGGTCATGAATCAAATGGACCTAACAGACATTTACAGAACTTTACACCCAAACACAAAAGAATTTACCTTCTTCTCAGCACCTCATGGAACCTTCTCCAAAATAGACCACATAGTGGGTCACAAAGCAAGCCTCAACAAATACAAGAAGATTGAAATAATCCCATGTATCTTGTCTGATCACCATGGAATAAAGCTGGACCTCAACAATAACAGAAATAACAAAAAGCCTACACACACATGGAAACTGAACAACTTGTTACTAAATGACAGCTGGGTCAGGGAAGAAATAAAGAAAGAAATTAAAGTCTTTCTAGAAATCAATGAAAATGAAGACACAACATACCCGAACTTGTGGGACACAATGAAAGCAGTGCTAAGAGGAAAGTTCATAGCACTAAGTGCCTTCAAAAAGAAATTCGAGACAGCTCATTCAAGCACCCTAATGGCTCACTTAAAAACCCTAGAAAAAGAAGAAGCAGACACACCAAGAAGGAGTAGACGGCTGGAAATAATCAAACTCAGGGCTGAAATCAATCAATTGGAAACAAATAAAACAATTCAAAGAATCAATGAAACCAAGAGCTGGTTCTTTGAGAAAATCAACAAGATCGACAAACCCTTAGCCAGGCTAACTAAAAGGCAGAGAGACACCACCCAAATCAACAAAATCAGAAATGAAAAGGGGGATATAACTACAGACACTGAGGAAATCCAAACAATCATTAGGACTTACTTCAAAAGTCTATATGCCACAAAATTTGAAAATCTAAATGAAATGGACAATTTTCTTGATCGATTTGACTTACCAAAGCTGAACCAGGACCAGGTAAATCAACTAAATAGACCTATATCCCCCAAAGAAATAGAAGCGGTCATCAAAAGTCTCCCATCCAAAAAAAGCCCAGGACCAGATGGCTTCAGCGCAGAATTCTACCAGACCTTCAAAGAAGAGCTAACACCAATTCTCTTCAAACTATTCCACAAAATCGAAACAGAAGGAATATTACCAAATTCATTCTATGAAGCCACAGTCACCTTGGTACCTAAACCTCACAAAGACTCAACAAAGAAAGAGAATTTCCGGCCAATCTCCCTTATGAACATTGATGCAAAAATACTTAATAAAATACTTGCAAACCGAATCCAAGAACACATCAAAGATATTATCCACTATGACCAAGTAGGCTTCATCCCAGGTATGCAGGGGTGGTTCAATATACGGAAATCCATCAATGTGATCCACCATATTAACAAACTGAAAGAAAAAAACCACATGATGATCTCCCTAGATGCTGAAAAAGCCTTTGACAAAATCCAACATCCATTCATGTTCAAAGTATTGGAGAGATCAGGGATACAAGGCACATATCTAAACATAGTAAAGGCGATATACAGCAAGCCTATAGCCAACATCAAACTGAATGGAGAGAAACTTAAAGCAATCCCACTGAAATCAGGGACAAGACAAGGCTGCCCACTCTCTCCATATCTCTTCAACATAGTGTTGGAAGTCCTTGCTAGAGCAATAAGACAGTTGAAGGAGATCAAGGGGATACAAATTGGAAAGGAAGAAGTCAAATTATCACTATTTGCAGATGATATGATAGTATACATGAGTGACCCCAAAAACTCTACCAGGGAACTCCTACAGCTGATAAACACCTTCAGCAAAGTGGCAGGATACAAAATTAACTCAAAAAAATCAGTAGCCCTCCTGTATACAAAAGACAAAAGGGCTGAGAAAGAAATTAAGGAAACAACACCCTTCACAATAGCCACAAATGACATAAGGTACCTCGGAGTAACCCTAACCAAGGAAGTCAAAGACTTGTATGAAAAAAATTTCAAATCTCTGAAGAAAGAATTAGAAGAAGATATGAGAAGATGGAAAGATCTCCCATGCTCATGGCTTGGTAGGATTAACATAGTAAAAATGGCCATCTTACCAAAAGCAATCTACAGATTCAATGCAATGCCCATCAAATTACCAACACAATTCTTTACAGACCTGGAAAGGAAAATTCTCAACTTCATATGGAATAACAAGAAACCCAGAATTGCTAAAACAATCCTCTACAATAAAAGATCTTCTGGAGGTATCTCCATCCCTGATCTTAAGTTGTACTATAGAGCAACAGTTTTAAAAACTGCATGGTACTGGCATAGAAACAGAATGGTGGATCAATGGAACCAAACAGAGGACCCAGAAATAAACCCACACACTTATGGACACCTGATCTTTGACAAAGACGCCAAAACCATACAATGGAAAAAAGATAGCATCTTCAACAAATGGTGCTGGTCTAACTGGATGTCTACATGTAGAAAAATGAAAATAGATCCATACTTGTCACCCTGCACAAAACTGAAGTCCAAGTGGATCAAAGACCTCAACATAAAACCAGACACATTAAATCGGCTTGAAAAAAAAGTGGGAAATACCCTAGAACTCATTGGTACAGGGGGAAACTTCCTGAACAGAACACCAACAGCACAGGCTCTAAGAACAACAACCAATAAATGGGACCTCATGAAACTGAAAAGCTTCTGTAAAGCAAAGGACACCGTCATCAAAACAAAGCGACCACCTACAGATTGGGAAAGAATCTTCACCAACCCTTTATCTGACAGAGGACTCATATCCAGTATATATAAAGAACTAAAGAAGCTGAAAAGCAACAAACCAAGTAATCCACTTAAAAAATGGGGAACAGAGCTAAACAGAGAATTCTCTGTAGAGGAATATCGAATGGCAGAGAAGCACTTAAAGAAATGCTCAACCTCATTAGCCATTAGGGAAATGCAAATCAAAACAACCCTGAGATTTCACCTTACACCCATCAGAATGGCCAAGATCAAAAACTCAAGTGACAACACATGCTGGAGAGGTTGTGGAGAAAGGGGAACCCTCCTCCACTGCTGGTGGGAATGTAAACTTGTACAACCACTCTGGAAATCAATCTGGCGCTTTCTCAGACAACTAGGAATAGCGCTTCCTCAAGATCCAGCCATACCACTACTGGGCATATATCCAAAAGAGGCTCAAGTACACAAAAAGGACATTTGCTCAACCATGTTTGTAGCAGCTTTATTTGTAATAGCCAGAAGCTGGAAACAACCCAGATGCCCCTCAACTGAAGAATGGATGCAGAAATTGTGGTACATCTACACAATGGAATATTACTCAGCAATGAAAAATAAGGAAATCATGAAATTTGCAGGTAAATGGTGGGATCTGGAAAGGATCATCCTGAGTGAGTTGTCTCAGAAGCAAAAAGACACACATGGTATATACTCACTCATATAGACATACAACATAGGACAAACCCACTAAAACCTGTGCATCTAAAGAAACTAAGCAAGAGAGAGGACCCTAACTAAAACGTCCAATCCCCATCCAGAAAGGCAAAGAGGATGGACATCAGAAGAAGAAGAAAACAGGAAACAACCTAGGAACCTACCACAGAGGGCCTCTGAAAGCCTCTGCCCTTCAGACTATCAAAGCAGACGCTGAGCCTGATGGGCAACTGTTGGGCAGAGTGAACGGAATTTTAGGTAATTGGACTGGAGAATTCGATACTACGATGGAGCAGCTGAGAGTGGCCATTGTCACAGTAAATTCTACCGGAGTGGACGCAGGACTAGCCACAGGATTATCAACATGGATTGCTGCAGCCATGAATCATCTGAAGGAATGGGCGAGGGTTAGCAGGCCTTCTGGTGTTGGTCTCCTTGGTTTGCCTGTGGTATATATGCAAGATTAGAGTCTCACAACAGTGTGATGCAGCCATGATCATTCAGGCCTTTACAGCCATTGAAGCAGGACATTCTCCCCAAGCATGGTTGGATACCATAAAAAGCTAAAATGATACGCTCAGGATGCGAGGCTAAGCACTGCACTCAGGGTCAGCCGCTTTGGACCCAGAGAAGAGCATGTCTGATTGCATGCGGGTTGATGCCCCAGGTCCCGCCTCTGAGAAAAAGGTATCGGACGGTCTGATGCTCTTTGGGTGGATGACACCTAAATGAACATCTGTACAAAGTCCCAATTTATTTCTAATATCAGAGATCAGACCTCTACTCTTGCCTGATGTGTCTAAAACAAAAAGGGGGAACTGTAGAGAGCTGCGGAATGCTATGCCTTAAAGATGGAGCTGGTTTCTGCCTTCCACCTTCCCGATGGTGAGTGCTCTCTGTCACGAACAACTCCACATTTGGCTAAGGCCGAGGATCTGGCTTGCTTCCATGTATGTGGACCTATCTGCATTGCCCCCGTGGCACGCCTGGGTTGGCTACCCAGAGGCTATTTAAGCTGTGGGCTGGCTTTCCCCGGGGTCCGAGGATTGTTCAATGTTCCTGAATAAACTGCATTGGAAAAAAAAAAAAAAAGAATAGATTATTTCCTCAATCAATATAACCTGATTAGAGTTTCCCCACCCTCTGTTCCTCCAAGTTCCACCCCACCTCCCTTTCCAAAAGAAGGAAAAGAGCCTTAAGAGACGGCACAAGAATCAGAAACCCACTCATTCTTACACTCAGATATCTTATACAAATACTAAACAAAAAAACTGGTAGAATTATAAAACCATCAGGCCTTGAGCTTTATTTTGTTTGGGAGGCTTTTACTGACTACTTGTATTTCATTAGTGGCTGTAAGTCTAGTTAAATTATCTGATCTTGATTTAACTCTGGTAGGCGGTATGTACCTGTTAAGGGGGAAGCTTTCCTGTTTCCCTCTTCTGCTTAGCTGGTGTGTTCCCAGCAAATGTCTGCTGGTGTTGGAAGCTGTGGTGATGGGGGGAATGTGAGTTGGGAGAAGATCTTTGTGATCCACTGGGGTTGGAGTTAAATAGCAAAGGGAGAACACAGCAAGTTTCCCACTACAGAGCTAGAGATGAGACTGGGGCTACTAGATCTTAGGAGCACTAGAAAAGGAGGTGTGAGTCTGCCTTCAGCCTCCATTACTACCTTTCTTTAAAAGGAAAGCAATTGAAAATCATTTGGTTCACTGATGATCTTATGGGCAAGCTTGCTTTCAAAGGTAAAATCATGCTCTTCAGTTTCCTCATTGCTTTTCATAATCCTAATGCCTTGTCTTTGGAGTTTCATAAACCCTGAATAGGAAACAATTTCTTCTGTTCTCCTTGCTTATGACCACATCAGACCCCCAAATAAACAAATCGGAGCATAACCAATCTAATGAAGTTTTTGAAATATTAATGTTTACTTTAAATAATTTTAAAGAGCATGTTCTTATTTGGCATCAATAAAGAGGAGACGCCACTAAATTGTACACATTGAAAAATATTGACCATTTGTAGCTAAAAAATGCTGACACTATGCTGTTGATTGTGTGGTAGCCATTGAGGCCTCTGGTATAAATACCCTGGGATGCATGACTCTCTATATGACAGACAGCTCACATATTGGTGTGTCAGACACCTGAGATTGGGCTGCTCCACAAATTGCCTAAAGACTTGCAGCAAGTATCAAACATAGTTTCTACAAATCACACACAGAGATCATATATGTATATATATCCATATTTGTAAATGAATTCTACACCTGATATTAGCAATAGTCACTATCTTTAAAGGACCTTGTCTTATTATGTAACACATTTTCTATATTTGAATGTTTCCCCCAATAATTTCTTTTAGTTTTTTTTTCCTATTTCTTTTGACAAATTTGCAATTCCCTGTCACTACCATTACTTCATGCTTAAATGCAGGCAAATATTATCTGCTTCATAAGTGTCAATTTAAAGTTAGATAAAATATGTATAAAATTACTAGAGCAAGGTTTTTATCTTGAAATTCAAATAAATAATTGTAGGTATAGTCAGTCACAGTTAATACGTACTTCAATTAGGCTCTATTCATATAACTATTTTCAAAGTTGCATCAAGATAAATTATCATTTGATGCCACTATAAAATTTTCCAAATATTTGAAATACTTCTTCAAAATATTTTAAAAATTGTTTTGGATATGTGCTGGGTGGTCTTATGTCAATTTGACACACAAACTAGAGGTATCTGAAAGGAAGGAACCTTAATTTAAAAAATGCCTCCACAAGATCTGGCTGCAAGACATTTTTTAAATCAGTTATTGAGGGGAGAGAACCCAGCTCATTGTGAGTGGAGCCATCCCTGGGCTGGTGGTCCTGAGGTCTGTAAGAAAGTTGACCGAGCAAACCATGGTGAGCAAGCTATAAGCCTCTGTGTCCTCTGCTTCAGCTCCTGCATCCAGGATCTGGCCCTGTTTGAGTTTCTGTCCTGCCTTTTTTGGTGATGAACAGCAATGAGGAAGTGTGATCTGAATAAACCCTTTCTTCCACAACTTGCTCTTTGGTTGTGGTGTTTTATTGAAGCAACAGAAACCATAAGATAATGATAAGACATGATAATACATAAAAAGAGTGTTTTGGATGATGGAAGAAAAACATATGTTTATAGTCAATGTTTTACTCATTCTTCACAAAAATAAGCTTCTGAATTTGTTCAGTAAGGTCATCCAGGGCTTTCTTCAGCAAAATCATATTGTTTGAAGTTTGCCTAAGGCTCAGACAAACTTACCTGGACGTGGTAGAATTTCAGAGACTTTTAACATTCTGCCTGTGTTAACTTATAAAGCAACTTTAGATGTGAGTATACAACCTGGAGCAATCACAGAAACAAGGAAAATAAAAAGGAACTATAGTGGGAGAGAGGAGAGAGGAGACTAGCAGGCTAAACATGACGCAAAGGGGAAAAGGGAGGTTTAATCAAAGAGTGGGAAAGAGGAAAAAAATACAGGATGGAGGAGGGGAAATAACAATAAAGTTGAAAAGCCTTAAATAATCACATTATTTTATTTTTCCCCAAATTTCATTTATAGACATGGATTATCTAACAGAAATTTCAACATCAGACCGGACAAGCCTCTTTTGGAGTTGGAAGCCAGGTCTCTCAGATGATATAAACTATTGCTCCTGCCCTGGGTTACCTTCCTGGAGTTACAGATAAGTCCCTGTTGATGAAGTCACCACCCACTGTGGATGTAGGATACAGGATTTGAGCTGGAGCTTAGCAGAAAGCCCTGTCCTCCAACATTTTCACAGCAAGAAGAGGTGAGGCATGAACTGCTCAGGGAAGAAAGCAATCGATAGCCAGCTGTGACACCTACAAACTACAGCGTCCCCTACAACCAGCCTGGCAAGACATCCCTAAGGGCACAGTGGTGGCATTTTCATCGTGGTGGTAACCAACAGCTTCCTAATCTGACTCAAGGCCTACTCAGTATGTGAGAAATCATGGTGCTCACTAAGAAGCCTAGCTAATTACCAGGTGTGGCTAGTGAAGTCATGGATCTTAGAGAAGAACCTACTGCCGCCATTTTCCTAAACCCGTATAATGCCTAACTGCATTCTAAATACCATCCCTAGGCCCACAGGTAAGTAGTGACCTTACCCCCTCATCAAAGACACTTCTTTTTCCAGCAGAAGGAGACTGTCACAGAAAGCTACAACTTTTTACAGTACAAAGAACAACGGACTGTGGGGTACCCAGTCATAGCTGATAGAGCTAAACTACAACCCCTCTTCCAGAATCCCAGGAAACATTGCAGAAGATAGGGCAAATAGATTGTAAGAGCCGGAGAACCAGGGAATATGCCGTGAGATAGTGACTTCTAGCAATGGATGACAAGGAAGCTACCCCATGAAATTTCAACATGGTTGATTTAACAAGACGTGAACGATTCCAACAGTTGACATCCCAATCCAGTCGAAAGAAATCTCATAGAGCCTAAGCCCTAAATAAAGAGCTACAAGCAATCAACAGCTGCTGAGGGAGGAAACAGTATAATTCTCCAGAGATGAGCCCCCTAATTAGTTATCTGACTAACCAAATGAACAGCCCTAGAAACAAACTCATGCAGGCAACACTGAAGAGACTCAGCATGTTGTATGCATGCTTCTTTTTCCTTTTTTTAAAAAATGTTTTACTTAATTTGTGAGAATTTCGTACATTTTTTTGTTTTTCATTTTTAATTATAAGATACGTATCATTAGTATATATTACAATGTATTCACTTTGAATCCCTGCTATAGCCCCCTCTCTCATCTCCTCATGGTCCCACCTTCCCTCCTTTTCTCCCGCTAGTCCACTGATAGGCGAGATGCTCCTCTGCTACTGTCTGACCCTAGCCTCAGGATTATCTGGATCCTCTTTCTCTGTGGCCTAGTAAAACAGACCTCAACATAAAACCAGACACACTAAATTTGTTAGAAGAAAAAGTGGGGAAGCACCTAGAATTCATTGGCAGAGAAGACAACTCCCTGAACAGAATACCAACAGCACAGGCTCTAAGAAAAACAATCAATAAATGGGACCTCATGAAACTGAAAAGCTTCTATAAGCAAAAGACACTGTCATCAAAACAAAACAATAGCCTACAGACTGGGAAAAAATCTTCACCAGCCCTATATCGGACAGAGGGCTAACATCCAAAATATATAAAACTCAAGAAGTTAAACACCAACAAACCAAGTAATCAAATTAAAAGATGTGGTATAGAGCTAAATCAAGAATTCTCAACAGAGGAATATTAGATGGCAGAGAAACACTTAAAGAAATGCTCAGTGTCCTTAGTCATCAGGGAGATGCAAATCAAAATGATCCTGAGATATCACCTTATACCCATCAGAATGGCTAAGATCAAAAACTCAAGTGACAACACATGCTGGAGAGGATGTGGAGAAAAGGGCACCCTCCTCCACTGCTGGTGGGGATGTAAACTTGTACAACCACTTTGGAAATCAATCTGGTGCTTTCTCAGAATATTAAGAATAGTGCTACCTCAACATCCATCTATACCACTCCTAGGCATATATCCTAAAGATGTTCCACCATTCAAAAAGTACATCTACTCAATTATGTTCATAGCAGCTTCATTTGTAACAAATCTGGAAACAACCTAGATGTCCCTCAACTGAGGAATTGATACTGAAATTGTGGTACATTTACACAATGAAATACTACTCAGCAATTAAAAACAAGGAAATCATGAAATGTGCAGGCAAATGGATAGAGCTAGAAAATATCATCCTGAGTGAGGTACCAAGAAGCAGAAAGACACCCACGGTTTATACTCAGTTATAAGTAGATATTAGGCATATAATATAGAATAAACATATTAAAATCTATACTCCTTAAGAAGCTAAGCAAGAACCCTAGGGACGATGCTTAATTCTCATTCAGAAGGGCCAACGGGATAGACATAGAAAGTGGGAGAAGACAGAGAACAGAATAGAAACCTATCATCTATTGAAGTAGATGCTGAAACTCATAGCTAAACTTTGGGCAGAGTTCAGGAAATCTTATGAAAGAAGGAGTAGATTAAAAAAACAAAACCTGGAGGGGACAGGGACTCCACAAGGAGAGCAATAGAGCCAAAATATCTGGGTCCAGAGGGTTCTGCAAAGACTGACGAATCAACGAAGAACTATGCATGGAGTGGACCTAGACCCCCTGCTCAGATATAGCTCATGGGCAGCTCAGTCTCCATGGGGATTCCCTAGTAAGGGGAGCAGGGGCATGAACTCTGTTGCCTGCTCTTTGATCATACAACGTATTTTAATCACTTTACACTCCCTTCTTTACTGCCCCCTACTCACCCAACATCACGTTCTTTTTCTGTCTGAAAAACAAAACAAAATACAAAAATACAGACTGTTTTGTATTGGTTAAGTAATGCTAAATATGAGGCCTTCCCTATAGTATGGTTGATATATCTAGCATCACTCCACTGAGAAGAAGTCAGTGTTTCTCTCTGGGGGTTTGAATAAAAATGGTTCCCTCAGCTCATATATTTGACTATTTGATTCCCAATTGTTTAGGGAGAACTTGGAGCTGTTGGCTTGTTGGAGGAAGTATGTCACTGGAGGTGGGTTTTTAAGGTATTAAAAGTCCATGCCAGGCTTAGTCTCACTCCCTCCACATCTAACTTGAGGATAAGTATGTAGCTCTCAGCTACTGCTCCAATACCATCCCTGCCCACCTGCTTCCATGCTCCCCACCATGATGGTCATGGACTAACACTCTGGAACCGTGAACCCACAATTAAATACTTTCTTTTATAACTTGACTTGCTCATGGGTTCATGCCTTATTTTTTTTTCAATGCAGTTTATTCAGGAACCTTGAACAATCATCTGACCCTGGGGAAAGCCAGCCCACAGCTTAAATTTTGTAGTTATTTTTCTACTCTCCTGGAAGCTATCAGCTACAAATAGCTTCTTGGCTAGTGGATGGATTTTGTGCCTGCTTTCCCTTCCCAGGACTGGGATTTTTGTCTGAATTGAACTTCAGTAGGTTTTGTGCATGCCACCATAGTTTCTGTGAATTTTTATGGGCATAAGCCCTGTTGTGTCTGGAAGACTCTTTTCTTGAAGTCATCTACCACCTCTGGCTCTTACAATCTTTCTGCTTCCTTTTATACATAGATCCTCAGGCTATGAGGAGGAGAGGTATGATAAAGACATATGATTTAGAACTCAGTGCTCCAAAGTCACTCTCTATACATTGTACAGTTGTGGGTCTTTATGTTAATTACCACATACTTCAAGAAGAAGCCTTTCTGAAAAGCATTAATCGGCACACTGATCTGAAGGTCTGATTGGAACTCTGGGCTCAGACTCCATGGAGTCCTAGAGTCGCAGATTGGCATTCATGTAAATCTACATACAGCAACAATGGTTAAAGAAGAGGAGACTGTAAATGCAGTAGGGCAGACTATCATAGGAGGGGTAGGAAGAAAGAAAGGGAAGAGGTAGATGATGTCATTATATGGTAATTGAATTTTAAGATGAGTTTTGTACATTTGTACTGAGAGTTTTCAGTGTGATACAAAAGTAGTTCTTCATTTTATAGGATAAAAATAATATTAGCAGTTTAAAGTTTAGTTCTCCCCTATTTCTGGAATTCTCTTATGATACAGGCATTGCTGTAAAGAGGAGGACATCCTTAGACACAGCATAGAGCTCCTTATGCTGCCCCTGGTGATACCATATGAACTCCCCATGCATACCCTTGTAAAGTACCTGTTTTCTTCCTCACAGGCTATGAATCAACTTGACAGATTTCTATATTTGGACTTTACTTTTTCTTCATGGATGTCATCAACTTTGTAATGAAATAGAAGTTCACCAACGTTTCAAGCTTAGAGAACATATTGAACCCATCTTAACCAGGTGGTACTCTCTTATCCATCCTGTGCCACTATATATATATATATATATATATATATATATATATATATATATATATATATATTTGGTTCCATCTTCCTTTCATCCATGTTGTGTTTATCTTATCTTTTCTACAAGTTAGGGATTGCATTTCTTCTGTTACAGAGTCTTGCGTATCTGAAACTCTACGGAACAAAGCATCCAACTGACTGTGGTTTTTCAATGTTATTAAACTTTTAATTCTGGACATCTGAATTGTAAAACTAAGAGGCCTCATGTAGCTTTGATTCATGCAGCAGAGTTTCAGTTATTGCTTTTGTAATCTATATGTTGTTCACGACTATTTCCTGGTAGCAACTAAACCCAAGATGATCAAGCACTATTGCAGAAAATCTTAAGTATATTTCTCTACCTATTAGATTCTATATATTTTTAAGAAATTAGATGAATAAAATAACTGAAAAGCTTCTGTAAAGCAAAGGACACCTTCCTCAAAACAAAACAGATTGGGAAAGAATCTTCACCAACCCTCTGTCTGACAGAGGGCTAATATCCAGTATATATAAAGAACTAAAGAAGTTGAAAAGCAACAAATCAAGTAATCCAATTAAAAAATGGAGATCAGAGCTAAACAGAGAATTCTCGATAGAGGAATGTCAAATGGCAGAGAAACACTTAAAGAAATGTTCAACGTCATTAGCCATCAGGGAAATGCAAATCAAAACAACCCTGAGATTTCACCTTGCACCCATCAGAATGGCCAAGATCAAAACCTCAAGTGACAACACATACTGGAGAGGTTGTGGAGAAAGGGGAACCCTCCTCCACTGCTGATGGGAATGTAAACTGGTACAACTACTCTGGAAATCAATCTGGAGCTTTCTCAGACAACAAGGAACAGTGCTTCCTCAAGATAACAGCTATACCACCCCTAGGCATATATCCAAAAGAGACTCATGTACACAATAGGGACATTTACTCAACCATGTTTGTAGCAGCTTTATTTGTAATAGCCAGAAGCTGGAAACAACCAGATGTCCCTCAGTGGGGGAATGGATACAGAAATTGTGGTATATCTACACAATGGAATATTACTCAGCAATGAAAAACAAGGAAATCATGAAATTTTCAGGTAAATGGTGGGATCTGGAAAGGATCATCCTGAGTGAGGTATCCCAGAAGCAGAAAGACACACACGGTATATGTTCACTCATATAGACATATAATATAGGATAAACCTACTAAAATCTGTACACCTAAAGAAACTAATCAAGAGGGAGGACTCTGGCTAAAATGCTCAATCCCCACTCCAAAAGGCAAAGAGGATGGACACCAGAAGAAGAAGAAAACAGGAAACAACCTAGGAACCTGCCACAGAGGGCCTCTGAAAGGCTCTGCCCTGCAGACTATCAAAGCAGATATTGAAACTTATGGCCAAACTTTGGGCAGAATGCAGGGAATCTTATGAAAGAAGTGGGAAATAATAGTTAGATCTGGAGAGGACAGGAGGTCCACTAGGAGAGCAACAGGACAAAAAAATTTGAGCACAGGAGTCTTTCCTGAGACTCGCACTTCAACTAGTACCATGCATAGAGATAACCTAGAACCCCTGCACAGATATAGCCCATGGCAGTTCAGTATCCAAGTGGGTTTCATAGTAATGAGAACAGGGACTGCTTCTGACATGAACTGATTGGCCTGCTCTTTGATCACCCCCCCCCCCCCCCCGAGGAGGGAGCAGCTTACCAGGCCACAGAGGAAGACAATGACAATGCAGCCACTCCTGATGAGACCTAACAGACTAGGATCAGAAGGAAGAAAAAGAAACCCTTCCCTATCTGTGGACTTGGGGAGGGGAGTATGTGGCGAAAGGGGAGGAAGGAAAGGTTTAGGAGGGGAGGAGGGAGGGAACTAGACGGGGGATACAAAGTAAATAAAGTATAATTAAAAAAAATAATAGATTATTTCCTACTGATCATTGAAATTATTAGGAAAGACAATAAACAGTATACCACAGGAAATAATGTCTTCTGAAAACTGGATGGGACTAGAAGCCCCAAGACTCTAAGAACTCTTACTCATAAATCAAATGATTATGTAAAGATTCTGCTTAGGGAAAAAAAAAATCATTCCTTAACATAATACTTTAGTCTCTTACAAAACATTTATTTAAAATATTTCCAATAGTGCCATCCAATTGCCTTCTCTTTCTACTGACCTCCTACCCAGCACCTTTAAATTGGGCAGCAGGAGATGTTGTACTGAACATATTATCTTTATAATTTCACAGGCCACTCAGCTGGAGTTCAGGATCAATTCTCATACTTTAATCCTGTCTGCCAAAGAATTTTTAAACTACATATCTGACAAATAACCTGAGCTATAATTTATGGATTTTTTTCCTCCACAGGAAATAGTCATAGCTGGTTCTTAATACAAATCACCGTGCAATGCTATAAAAATTGCATAATCTTATTAGGCTCACTGATGTCACAAACAAACAAAATAACAGAAAAACAAGCAAGAAACAGTGCAAAGCGGCTGGCTGAATCTTACTTCTTTAATAAAAGGCAGTGTCTGTACTTAGGCCCACTGCAATTTTTTTTTAACCTCACTCTCATCTTATTTTTTCTATAAAAAAAATGAATTTTGCTAATTTTCTCACCTCCTCTCTGGAAACAATCTTCTGTCTCCATCACTATCTTAGATACTTTTCTATTGTTGGGAAGAGAAGCCATGACCAAGGCAACTTACAAAAGAATCCATTTAATTGGGGACCCATGATTCCACACGGTCAGAGTCCGTGAGCATCACGGTGGACAATAATGCAACAGGCAGGCTGGGAGGCATGGAGCTGAGAGCTCACTTCCAGATCCTCAGGTTGGAGGTAGAGACTGAGACTGGGCCTTGAGTGAAATGTTTAAACTCAAACCCCACTCCAAAAAACAAACCTCTTCCAACAAGGCCATACCTCTTAAACTCCCCAAACAGTTCTACCCAAGCATTCAAATATACCAGACTATGAAGAGGCACAGTCTCACTCAAACCACCACAGTCACTTGTATCCTTGATTTAATATTATTTCCTAACTATAAGCATATTATAATTAATTTTTATTGTTAACTTGATACAAGCTAAAATTCCCTAGAAAAATGGGAACCTACATTGAGGGAATTGTGTCCATCAGATTGGCTCATGTGAACGACTGAGGAAAACAGTTTTTTTGTTTGTGTGTTTCTTTGTTTTTATGATTAATGTGGGAGACGCATACCACTGAACACAACACTATCTTCAGGTAAGTGAGTTGTATAAGAAAGCAATCCGAGCAAACCAGATGTAGCAAGCCAGAAAGCAGTGCGTGTGTGTGGTCTCTACTTCAGTTCCTGCCTCCAGTCCCCAGTGAGTTCCCTCAGTGATGGACTGTTACCTGAGCCTGTAAGCTGAAATAAAGCCTCTCCTTCTCTGGTTGCTCCTGTTCGTCCTGTTTACCAGAGCAGTGGGAAACAAAGACAAAATCACAAAATCGATTGTAACGTGCTGAGAGTGGTCCTCCCTAAGTTGCGTGTGTGTGTTTGCAAAGAGCGGCCAACATATTCTTTCAGCCATATAACACACTCCATAAGATCTACTCGTATTTTCTGTGCATCAAGCTGCTTATCTAGAGTCAGGAGAGACAACTAAATGTGTAAGAAGATTTATGCAAGCCTGAGGACCTGAGTCCAGATCCGGGAACCCATGCAAAAAGCAAGGGAAGGCCACTCTTTGGCCTGTAACCCTAGCACTTGTGTAGAGAGGACAGAGAGAGGCCCTGTCTTGCAGGAGTAAGACACAGAGTATAAAACAGGACAATGATATCCCCCTTTGGCTTTTCATCACGTGAACATACACCATGCCCCCCACCCCACAAACACAAACACACACACACACACACACACATGGGGGTTGGGGCTAGAATTTATTTAATACCTATATCCAGGCTCTATCAGACATGAGTAATATGTCTAGTATTATACTTACCAATATCATTTTATCTTCCCCAAACTGATTCTTATTGCAAGTTGGTATATTAGTGAATTCCAGGACCTTGGGGTGTTGCTTCACAGAGCGACTTTAGTCAGGAACCCTCTGAACGGCTCCCAAATCCCTGTTCTCTCCTACTTCCCCAACATTACTGTTGTTTCTCCCTTATATTAATGCCACATGCTCTAAACTCTGATTCCCTTTTCAGAATCTGTTTGCGTTTGTTCTCTAAACTCAACCACATTGGTCATTCCAGAATGCCAATATGATCTTGTTGGTCATGTGACAACCAACAATATCCCATGGTGCCCTTGTCATTGAGCTGTTTCTTTCCACGCACTTGTTCAAGGCTCTCCCATAACGTTGTTCAGCTTCAGCTTTTACTTTCTCAAACCCAAAGCTCAAGTCAAGTCAAGTGATTTCATTTGTCTATGGGGCTCTTTTGGCTCATTGTCACATCCTTTTAGACAAGGAGATACTGAGACTCAGAGCCAAACTGTGGGCAGAGTGCCGGAATCATTATGGAAGAAGAGGGAGATAGATTGACCTGGAGGGGACAAGAACTTAACAAGCAGAGCAACAGAGCCAAAATACCTGGGCCCAGTGGAGCCTGCAGAGACTAATACTCCAACCAGGGACCATGCATGGAGAGGACCTAGACCCCTGTTCACAGGAAGCCCATTGGCTGCTCAGTTTCCAAGTGGGTTCTCTAGTAAGGGGTACAGGGGCTGTTTCTGTCATGAACTCAGTGGCAGGCTCTTTGATTACCTCCCCGTGTGGGGTGCAGCCTTACCAGACCATAGGGTAAGATGATGCAGCCTGCCTTGATGAGTCCTGATAAGCTAGGGTCAGATAGAAGGGGAGGTGGTCCTCCCTTATTAGGGAACTAGGGAAAATCCTTTTAGACAAAAGGCCCCGTCCAGAAGCCTCTTCATCTGCCAAGCCCCAGGTTTTCTTGCTTTTGTTAACCTGTTTTGCTACTTGCATATAGTATCTTAATTGTTCATCTAATGTCTTGTTTCCTACTCAGTTGAAAAAGGTCTGTGTCCAACTGATCTGTGAACACACAGCACAGTTTCAGTGACATTTTGTCTCTCATACTCAATTTTTCTGTTCATACATTTTCCCATGGCAATTTATGTTATACCTCCATTGTTTAAATGGTAGTTAAAATGAATATAGTCATACTAATGCCTTTATTACATATGGAAATATAACTATACTAAATGACTACTCAATTCTGTGGAAAAAAGTGGCTTCTCAAAGACACACAAAAAAATATTTTAATTTGCTAAGGACATCCTATGTATAACCAAAATCTAGATCTTTCAATATTTGAGACTATTTCTACATGCTAATTTTTAATTTATTTTGCTTTTTAAGATAGAATTTTTCATTAGAAAAATCCATGCAGCTATTAATAATTTGATTTATATGCTACAAATGATAAATCTTGTTCCTTAAATTTTCCAAAGACAAATCTATTTGCTTTAAGAACAACTGCAGATGATATATTTTGGGAACAGTATTCACAGACATTCATTACAACCAATATTTATTCAATGACAGAACTCAGTTCATTCTAAAACTTGACTTGTCAATAGTGAATACTATTAATATTGCAAGATCTTGCAATGAGTTTTATTGTAGACTTCCAAATAACTTCTCTTAAACGCTGAAATATTTATGTATACATTCAGATAGCAAAGATAAAATATCAGTCACATTTTTTCCATTTGGGAAACTTCAGCGTTTCTTTGAGCAACATGATAAAAATCTAAGTTTAACAAATAGAGTAAGTTTGTAGTTCATTCCCAGCTCTGTGACCCCTCGCTTGTCTTTTCCTGTTTAGTTTTTAGCTTACGTGGTTACATAACCATTGCTTTTGCTTAAAGGTCAGCCAAGAGTGAAGTTCTATCTTGCTGGAGGTAGGATGTAAACAAGGGCTGATCTTGCCCTGCCGTTCTTCTCAAATCTTCCACAGAGCGGGGTGAACCTGTGCCAGTATTCATAAAAGAAGATTATGTTTTAGAATCTGTATTGTATTATTCAATAAATATTTCAAGGTGTCTGCAAACAGGGATTAATGGGTATTATATTTCAGGAAACCAGAAAGGTATCAACCCAAAGAATTAAATAAAACACTCATGTTTGATGCTCATATAAACTGTAACTTAAAATAAAATGTGTGTAAACTTTCCCTTTCTTTTGTTTCATTTTCTTGTCATAAAATACTACAGGATAAAATGCAATGAGACAAAAATGAAAGGAGAAAAAAAACAATTTTAAATTGACTTTTGCTCATAAAAGTCATTCCTTCCTTCACTCAGTCATCGGTGTTAATAGCCAATAATGGTTTCTGTGTGCAATTAAAATGTCTGGATGGAAAGTGTTTCCAGTTCACTGACATTGCACCACACAATGGTACAATTGGAGACATCTGGACACAAGAAAACAGAACTATAAGGCACTTCAAGGAAATTCTGATATTCCGTATATTCAAATACCTAGTAGGTACGGTTGGTTACAATCCTGTAAACTCAGCACTTAGGAAGATGAGGCAAGATGATTGCAAGTTCAAGGCCAGACTAAGTTCAGTAGTGAGTTAAGCCTAGCCTAGGTTGGACATTGTATCTCAAGCGAATGGATAAAGAACAAAAAGAAGAAAAATTTGCTCTAAGAGCATTTTGTTTATGTCATTGCTGGAAAAAAAAAACTTACACAAATAAGTTGGATCTTAACTCAATACTTGTACTTATGGGCATCACTGGAGATCTTAAGTGATTTCTGTATATGGTGCAAATTTCCCAGGAGACCCGAATAGCTCACCTTGGTGTTTAGTAACTGTGCCTGTTTCAGAATAACCCACAGAATGGAGAGTCTGTAGTAACATCAGAGGCCTTTCCTCCTCACATCAACAATTAGTTTTAGTAGCAACGCAACAATTTATTTATGGAACAATTTTTTTTTGTAGATACTTATGATTTCAATTCAAGTTAATGAATTTTATTTCTAATTTTGATGTTTTATCTGAATGGCTGGCTTGAGGAAAGCTAGTGGAACTTGGGAGTCCTGCCGCTGGGTCTGTTGGGAGGAATGTTTTCGAATAGGTTAAGTGACATAGAAAGACCTGTTGATTGAGCATGGCGCCATTCCCGGGCTGGGATCCTGGATGGCACAATGTGGAGAAAATGAGATGAGCGCACGTTTGCGCTTCTCTGCTTTTTTGGAAGGTGCCACGCAATCAGTTGTCTCCAGCTCCTGCTGCTCTGATGTCTCCACAATGAGGGGCTGTCCTCTTCAACCGTCATTTAAACTACAGTCTTTCTCCCTGAGTTGCTTTTGCTTTATTACACAAAAGAAAAAGTAACTATGACATCCTAACCAAACCTGAGTGGTTATATAATGTCAATTAATTAAATGGAAATTTGGAACTGATACAAAATTAGGAAAGAAGAAAATATTTCCATAATTGATTACTTCAAGATTCTGTTGGATTAAAATTATTCTCATGTAGGACACCCTAAATGTCTCACTTTAGAATGCTAATCAATCAAAGATGGTAAACCACTTTCTCAAGTTTATAGAGACTTTGAAAAATCTACATGGGCAGCCTAAAACTTCTTCCATATTTACTACAGAAATTCAGTTGGAATTTTCTTCCTTCCATTTAATTCATTTAGCTCCTTAGAAATTATGTTTGTAGCATCTTTATTTGTAATAGCCAGAAGCTGGAAACAACCCAAATGCCCCTCAACTGAAGAATGGATGCAGAAATTGTGGTACATCTACACAATGGAATATTACTCAGCAATGAAAAATAAGGAAATCATGAAATTTGCAGGTAAATGGTGGGATCTGGAAAGGATCATCCTGAGTGAGTTGTCCCAGAAGCAAAAAGACACACATGGTATATACTCACTCATATAGACATACAACATAGGACAAACCCACTAAAACCTGTGCATCTAAAGAAACTAAACAAGAGAGAGGACCCTAACTAAAACGTCCAATCCCCATCCAGAAAGGCAAAGAGGATGGACATCAGAAGAAGAAGAAAACAGGAAACAACCTAGGAACCTACCACAGAGGGCCTCTGAAAGCCTCTGCCCTGCAGACTATCAAAGCAGATGCTGAGCCTGATGGGCAACTGTTGGGCAGAGTGAATGGAATTTTAGGTAAGAACTGGGAAATAGTAAGAGCTGGAGAAGACAGGGTCTCCACAAGGAGAGCAACAGAACAAGAAAATTTGAACACAGGGAACTTCCCAGAGACTCATACTCCAACCAAGGACTATTCATAGAGATAACCCAGAACCCCTGCACAGATGTAGCCCATGGCAGTTCAGTATCCAAGTGGGTTACATAGTAATGGGAAGAGGGACTGCCTCTGACATGAACTGATTGGCCTGCTCTTTGATCACCTCCCCCTGAGGGGGGAGCAGCCCTACCAGGCCATAGTAGAGGACAATGCAGCCACTTTTGGTGTGAACTGATAGACTAAGATCAGAAAGAAGAGGAGAACCTCCCCTATCAGTGGACTTGGGGAGTGGCATGCATGCAGAGGGAGGAGGGAGGGTGGAATTGGGAGGGGAGGAGGGAGGGGCTTATGGGGGATGCAGAAGGAATAAAGTGTAATTGATGAAAAAAAGGAAAAAAAAAGAAATTATAGCTTTCTCTAAAATCACCAATACATATGTAAATAAGTGGAGTTTTCAGATTTTTTTTTTAATCTCAAAAGGCTTAAACCATCATGTTTCACTTAACATTGCATAGAGCAAAGTCTTCTATCTTCTGTTTTTGAGTTTATAAATGTAGTGTACATTACGCAAATTATCGACATACATTATCATTTCAAGAACTAAAATAACTCAGAGATTTGCGTCCATTAAAAGTTGATCTATTTTAACAAGAAAAAATAATTTAAAGCATATAAAAGTTAATCACATTTTGATTCCTGGACTACATTATAAAAGATCTATGCTTGGGGAAGTAGGCTAGAAGGATAAACAAAATATAATAAACCAACAGCCTAGACCACGCTTTCTTCTCATTAATTACTTGAAAACACTATTAAAATCATATTACCTGACTATTTCTTATGTCTACTGGATTAAAACCCTTATAAAATAAGTTTACCAGTCTGTATTTTTAATATTCTAAAAAAATAGCATGATTTTCATGGGATTATTAAAGGAAACCAAAACAACACATTCTTCAGTTTATTGAAAATGGTTGTGAGAAGTGACAACATGACTACTGTCTAGAGGCACCTCTCATACAACAAGACTGAGGAGAGTGCCCATAAATATTCATGGCCAAGGATTCCTGTGATCTAGACATTTGCTCTGAATTGAACTCAAAAGATAAAGGCCAAAAAGAAGAAAGGTCATCAAAGCTTTTACTTTGGCATTTTATTCCGAGTTTTGTGAGTGCACTGAAATGGTTACACACAAATAAAGTAAGTATTTTAAATATGCCAGTATTATATATTTGAGTCTCCTGTTCTGAGTTATTTTTTAAATATACTGGCCTTTGAAACATTGACGTGGCTTCACTGAAGACACACTGAAGGGGTGCTCACCTAACACTGGAGACCCACCACTCTCAGTAAACCACCAAAAAAGCAAGCAAAATAGATGTTATTTCCTGCATCTTTCTTGCCTTTTATGAGCCTATATAGTTACATATATTTTCACTACAGTCTTGTAGAATGAATTTTAATTTAGAGTCAGAGTGAAGAGGCCAAATTTGTTTCTCCTGATAAACGACAATCCAGAAACAGAGCATGCGTGCTGATTCAATTGAAAGACTGACAACAGCATTTGGGATTAAGATTTCATTTTCCTTGGTTTAGACCACTGATCCAGCCAACCAAAAAAATAGAAATTCAATGAGATAGGTTGAGTTTTCATCTTGGTGAGTGTGAAACCAAAACTTGCTCAACCTGCAAATACAACGGAGAAAGAACTGTTATCTGTGGCACAAGTACTGTGTCAAAGCAACGCTTTGCTTGCACTAACAAATGGAGGTGATTTTATTTGGTGAACCCGTACATATTTACTTAGGAAAACACGTTAAGATATGTGCATTCATGAGCAAGCTCAGTTAATGAGAACATTTATTCCTGAGCATGGCCAATTATAGGTCATAGCCCAAAGAGGAAAGATAGTGGACACATGTTTGGCTGGGTTCAGCTCATGGTAATGAAGTGTACTCCTTACAGGTTAAAACGGAATGGCAGCACATGGGCTGGGTATGGAGACAGCCAGCCCGAGTGTCCCCGGGACACATTCTCTGCGGGAATAATGCACAAAGTCTCAGCAAGAGAAAAGAAAACTTTGCAAGTGGTTTGATCTGTGAGTTTTGCCTGTAGCGGTGTCCATTTTACTTATTGGCTAAAAGAGCCGTGAACTGCACATCTTTGTTGCCCTACAAGTATTTCATGATACGTTGCTCTTTTTTCCCTCTACAATGCGTCTCCATTCCTTTCCTCTCTTCTTATTTATCCCCCTTTCCACCAAAGACTTTCCCTTTTTTATTTCATGATGTATAAGTTTCATTGCTCCTCCTTTATTTTGCCCTTCTTTGTCCTCTCTCTTCCTTCTCTCTTTCCCTCCCTCCCTCACCGCTCTTTGTGTGTGTGTGTGTGTGTGTGTGTGTATGTGTACTTTCATATATTTTCATGTAGCTACCAGAGATCAATGTCATGTATTTTCCTCTATGAGGCTAGCTCCCTTATATTCTTGATACAGGTTCTTTCATTGAACCTAGGACCACTGATTAGCTAGGCTGTCAGGTCAATGAGCTTTCAGGAATATGCCTGTCTTCAGTACTTAAGAGCTAGAGTTACAGGAGCATATCAACACACTCAGCCTTCTGTGTGAGTTCTGGGATTCAAGTCATCATCCTTGGGCAGCAGGCGCTTTACTCATTGGGCCATCTCCCCAATTCATGTTTTAACTCCTTTAAAAAAAAAGCCTCCTTAGTAATATGTGTAAGCCTTTAATAACAGGGCTTGAGAGGCAGAAGCAGGCTGATCTCTGTGGTATAAGCTAACATTGTCTATGTAGTGAGTATCAGGCCGGGGAGAGCTAAGATAAAGAAATAAAAAGAAAACAAATGAAAATGTAGGTTACACTAGTCTATTTAATTTTGTAATATATATATATAAATTTATATATAACAAGATGGAAAGACATATACCATAATTTAGCAATGTTTGAGTTTGAGTGTGGGCGTGACACAGCACACTGTGGAGGCCAGAGGATAACCTCCAGGTATCCTTCTTCAGCTCTCCACCTCCACTTTGGAGTGGGACTTTTTACTGTGTGCCATTGTATTTTGGGAATATGTAACTCATCCGGATTTTTTGTGGCTCACAGCCAAGAGTTTGCCTTGGAAACCAGATGAAAGTTTTAACTTGGACATTTGGACAATGCTCCCTGTGTGTAAACTATGGGAACTCTTGGAGATATAGAAAAAAACAATAAAAAAAAAAAAAAAAACTCCAGGAAAACACAGTAACATTCCATTTTTACCTGCAATGTTATTTGACTATTAGCTATCCCTGACACAATGTCAGAAGCACCAATTTTAATTTTTTATACACTTTCACCTAGAATTTTGTCTCAGAAAAGCTCTCAAGACAGGGAAATTTTACATCCTTATAATACTAACTTCTTTTGTGTTACACGTGTCTTCAACTTAGTTTGGAACTTGTGGTTAGAAGGAGAAGGGGTTATTTGCCCTACACCACTCAACCACAGGTGATAGTTGAAGGAAATCAAGGGTAGAGACTCCAGGAACAGAGGCAGGAACCATGACAGAAAGCAGCTTACAGGCTTCTGTCCAGGATGTGTTGAGCTGCCTTTCTTATTCTTCCCAGGACCACTTGCCCTGGGATGGCATGGCCGACAGTGAGCCGGCTCTCCCACATCAACCATTAGTCAAGAACATTTCCTACAGACTTGCCTACAGGCCAATTTGAAGCAGGCAATTCTTCAACCGACATATTCTCTTCCCATATGACTCTAACTTGCTTCAAGTTTGCAAAAATGTAACCCATACAATATACAAAGGCTGTTTTATTATTCTCTGGATTAACCGATTTTTCACAATGCCACCACACTATATTCTACTTTGTTGGGAAGGTACTTAGGTGACCTCATTTTGGGAACTTTTGGCACTGAGTTATATGAACTTTACTTTGTGGAATTTTATGCCTTCAGTTAAATATTGACATCTTTGAGTTTATCATTTTTCTAAGCTGAAAAGTAAATCACGTTTCCTCTTCCCATAATTACAGAGCAGAAACAATCTCTCATGTAGAGGAATTTCTGTTTTGTCTTTTGCTGAGAGTCTTCCACTATGTATCTTGAGTTATTTGTAAATTAAATGTTTCTGAAGAAGGACTTAAAAATCAAAGAAGCTCTTCAGCAATCAGTTGCATATTTACAGAAATTATGAAAGATTCTCATGAGCCCTGTAGCAGTTGCTGTAGGAAAGAATTAACTTTATTTATGTTTTCGTTAGTGTTTTCACAGATTCTTTTTCCTTTCATTTGTATAAGCTATGATAAATTTAACCAGATGTTTTCTTAATAAGAAATCAAATTGCCAAGCATGTGACTCTCAGAGGTATATGCCTTGAAATACAAATTTCCAGTGATAAGTAACTTCTTTCTGTATACGTATTGCTACAGTTGTGGTCATCTAAGAACATTCAATCAAAATATATTATGTCTGAAAGCACAATTCAAATCCAACGGACAATGAAAAAGCATGATATCTTACTCTGAAATGTAGTTTTCTAGGCTAAAGGTATACAACGTGACTGTAATGAACAAAGAATGCAAATATCCCAAGCTCATGGTCCCAGGGAGTGCCCCATGGAGGTCACTAAAAGGGAGGACCATCATTAGCTCTCATTTGCAAAATGCAAGCATACTGTGCCCTCTGATTTAGATTTGGATCCAGGCTACAAAGTATCTTATTAGAAGATTTTATTAGGATATTATTTGCACATTAGCCTAGTTTTGAGTCCTCAGTTTCTTAAGGAAAGAAAAATGTCCTAAGAGTGAGAAACGGATTGCTGCTTAGCCCAAGAGAGTAATGTGCTGATTAATTGCACCACCTCCAGCGAAAGAACTCACAGTGAAAAGCCTGTCTTCTAAATGACAATCCCAAAGAGGAAAAGGGTTGCCAAGTGGTTTTAATACATATTAAAATGTTTTGTTTCTCACAATGTATGAGACTCCTAACCTCCTTGTTGCTAAAGAAAATAACTTTCACCTTTGGGGCATCTTCCAAACCTTAGGAAGTGTTACTTTGTCATTCAGCTTCATGTATCTTAGTTCACTGATCCTGAGAATTTTACAAAGGGTTTTAAAAATGTATGTTTCAGAGGCCCTCTGTGGTAGGCTCCTGTCCTGTTCCCTGTTTTCTCCCTCTTCCAGTGTCCATCCTGTTTGCCTTTCTGAATGAGGATTGAGCATTTTACCTAGGGTCCTCCTTCTTGCATAGCTTCCTTAGGTGTACAGTTTTTGGTATGTTTATCCTATATTGTATGTCTAGTATCCACTTATGAGTGAGTATGTACCAGGTGTGTCTTTTTGCTTCTGCGTTACCTCACTCAGGATGATGTTTTCTAGTTCTTACCATTTGCCTGCAAATTTCATAATTTCCATGTTTTTAATTGCTGAGTAGTGTTCCATTGTGTAAATGTACCACAATTTCTGTATCCATTCCTCAGTTGAGGGACATCTAGGTTGTTTGCAGATTCCAGCTATTATAAATAAAGCTGCCATGAACATGGTTGAGCAAATGACCTTGTATCTTGAGCATATATATATATATATATATATATATATATATATATATTGCCATTTGGGACAATAGTCCTTTTGTTTTTATTTTTTGTTTTATTTATTTATTTATTTATTATTATTATTAGTTACATTTTATTAACTCTGTATCCCAGCTGTATCCCGTTCCCTCCTTCCCTCCCAAAACCTCCCTCCCTCCCTCGTCTCCTTCCTGACCCTTTCCAAGTTCACTGATTAAGGAGGACCTCCTCCCCTTTCATCTGACCCTCTTTTATCAGGTATCTTCAGGACTGGCTGCAAGGTTTGAGCATATTTTGGATATATGCCTAGGAGTGGTATAGGAAACACTATTTCTAGTTGTCTGAGAATGTGCCAGATTGCTTTCCAAAGTTGTTGTACAAGTTTACATTCCCACCAGCAACCAGCTTGGTATCGAAGCAGATACTGAGACTCATAGCCAAACTTTGGGTAGAGTGCAGGGAATCTTATGAAAGAAGAGGCAGATAGAAAGACCTGGAGGGGACAGGAGCTTCATAAGAAGAGCAACAGAGCCAAAAAATCTGGGCACAGGGGTCTTTTCTGAGCCTGATGCTCCAACCAAGGACCTTGCATGGAGATAGCCTAGAATCCCTGCACAGATGTAGCCCATGGCAGCCCAGTCTCCAAGTGGGTACCCTAGTAAGGGGAACAGGGACTGTCTGTGACATGAACTCAGTGGCTGGCTCTTTGATCACCTCTCCCCTGACGGGGGAGCAGCCTTACCAGGCCACAGAAGAAGGAAATGCAGATAGTTCTGATAAGACCCGATAGACTCCTGTTCTCTTTTTTCTCTCTCTTCCAGGTCAGAGGGAAGGGGAAGAGGACCTCCCTGTGAGTGGACTTGGGGAGGGGCATGGGAGGAGATGAGAGAGGGAGGGTTGGATAGAGATGGGATGAGGGAGGGGCTACAGGTAGGATGCAAAGTGAATAAAGTGTAATTAATAAAAAAAATTTAAAAAATGTGTGTTTCCCATGTGAAGACATCCTAATCACTGAATTGAATAGTCAGACTGAACCCAAACTAAATTCCCATGTAGTTTATATTTATAATTTCCTATCTAACTTTTTAATAATATGGGATATAATACTGGGAATTTAGTCTATTACTTACAAGCAAACTATCAGGTGTATATTAATAATGATGTGGTCATGAGGAACAAGAAAAAGCCCTCAAGACGATTTTGTCATCTTAGGCATTATTCAATAAATCATTTGAACTGGCTTTTCCGTAGTTATGCTTTCAAAGATTCTTTGTATAGTTAAACGGGAACAGGCTGCTTTCTCTCTTCAGTTACCTGTGCCCTGTAACATGCATTGTTGCCATTGGGTTCCGGTATCAACCATGACAAACAGCCCAACCCACACTTGCTTAAGCAAAAAGAGAATGTGTTGGTTCTTGCATCTGAGACCTTAGAGTTATTTCCCAGCTTAACTGAATCTATAAGCTAGAACCCCTCTTGTCATCACCCCATCTAGTACTTCAGCTTCATTCAAAGCCAGGCAGTAGGCTCTTTCTAGCTTCCTATGCTTTCCTTGGCAGGCAACATGACCCCTTGAAGCCTTAGCATGGTCTTATCATCTGTGACTGAAGGTGAAGGAGACTGTGAATGACTGGAGCTGAGAATAGTCTTGCTCCACTGAGTGCTCTGGCCAAGTCCATGTTCCCAGGTCTTTCCCAGGAAAATAATTCAGAACATGAGAATGTCAACATGGTCTCTAGTGACTGGTTAAAACAGAAGAGTAAGAGTGGGGGAAAACAATGCTGGAATGCTAGTAAATTTACTAGCTGGTTACTCGCATGCCTCGCTGGGTTCCTGTGCCCTTTGATGCCCCTCACACTATGACTCTCTTCAGACAGAAAAGGGATCTTGGAATTACAGCCGCAACTGTTAATGCCATCTCATTGGCGGCTGTTGGAGCTACCACTGCGGCATTAGCCAGGAGTCATACTGTGCAGACTGCTCAGACCCGGAATAACCTTTTAGCCAATGTAGCTCATGCCTTAGATGTACAAAAAGGAATTAATGCTCAACTAAAAGGAGGCTTGATGGTGTTCAATCAGAGGATTGACCTCGTGCAGGAGCAAATTGATACCCTATGGCAAATCGCTCAACTTGGCTGTCAATGAAAGTATGCTGGACTTTGAGTCACTAGCATACAACATGAGAATTTTCCCTGTGCTGCAAATCTGTCTAAACAATTGTCGAGCTATATTTTAGGTAATTGGACTGGAGAATTCGATACTACGATGGAGCAGCTGAGAGTGGCCATTGTCACAGTAAGTTCTACCAGAGTGGACGCAGGACTAGCCACAGGATTATCAACATGGATTGCTGCAGCCATGAAGCATCTGAAGGAATGGGCGGGCATGGGTTCAGGCCTTTACAGCCATTGAAGCAGGACAGTCTCCCCAAGCATGGTTGGCTACCATAAAAAGCTAAAATGTTACGCTCAGGATGCGAGGCTAAGCACTGCACTCAGGGTCAGCCGCTTTGGACCCAGAGAAGAGCATGTCTGATTGCATGCGGGTTGATGCCCCAGGTCCCGCCTCTGAGAAAAAGGTATTGGACGGGTCTGATGCTCTTTGGGTGGATGACACCTAAATGAACATCTGTACAAAGTCCCAATTTATTTCTAATATCAGAGATCAGACCTCTACTCTTGCCTGATGCCTCTAAAACAAAAGGGGACCTGTAGAGAGCTGCGGAATGCTATGCCTTAAAGATGGAGCTGGTTTTCGCCTTCCACCTTCCCGATGGTGAGTGCTCTCTATCACAACTCCACATTTGGCCAAGGCCAAGGATCTGGCTTGCTTCGGTATATATGGACCTATCTGCATTGCCCACGTGGCACGCTGGGGTTGGCTACCCAGAGACTATTTAAGCTGTGGGCTGGCTTTCCCCAGGGTCAGAAGATTGTTCAAGGTTCCTGAATAAACTGCATTGAAAAAAAAAAAAAAGAGTGGGGGAAAAATAGAGAAAAAAAGAACCTTGAGCAGAGATGTCACGCGGACCTGCCACCTCTGGGCACTGAGCAGAATGCCAGAGAAAGAAACTATCCTAGGCCAGCAAGACCAAAACACAGATGAACTGCTTCAGTGACACTGGGGACTTAGGTAACTGCTTGAAAGTTTTGAAATCTATCTTGAATGAACTGTTAGGATAATAGTAAACAGATTCACTGTTCTTTGAAGTATCAGGAAAATAATTAAGTATTCTATGCTATAATTGCTTGACAAAACACACACACACACACAAAAAAAAAAAAAAAAAAAAAAAAAAACCCTAGACTATTCCAACAGTCTAAGTATTAAGTGACAAATGCTTGGGATATGCTGGTAGAAGTGAGAATGAAAAAGGAAGTATGCTGACTGACAGAGATGAACAGTTTAGGGAGACTTCTATTTTTCTCCCTAGGAGGTGAGTCATAGATTAGTCAAGACCAGGGAAAAGGCCATGACTCATATGCGTCTTCATTGGTCAAATCCATGTGCTCTTTTCCCTTAATTAACATTAAAAACTGAAAACTGGATACTTGTGTAATTTCATTGTTCATGACACATTACATCACACTCTATTGTTTACAATTTCCCTGGTAAGATATGACTGTGTCCAGTTTTGCAGTCACATCCTTGCTGTCCAGTCTTACAAACTAATTAGAGGCCAGGGGACTGTGAGTTTTTTCCTTCTGGATTTTTCTAACCTCTGTGCTCTTCCATGGCTGCTTCGTGAGGGCACAGGAGACAGAGAAAGAGAATTGTGGGATGACATGGATCATGTAAATTATATGAAGACATTATGCACTATGAGGAAAAGAATCAATGTGAAGACGGCATCTGCCTTGGAGGGCACAGTACCAATGTGGATTTGAACCACCTTCATGTTCTGATATTACTTCTTTATTGAAGATTTCCCCACAGTTTGCTCTAGTTTCAGTCCCAATAACCATGTCTTCTTCTGAGTTTTGAGTCCTCAGGAAGAAGACATACATCTGGAATTCAGGTGCTCATGGCAGCTTCTCGGGTTCTATTTTTAGAAGGAGATAGACTAGGAGATGGAAGACAAAGAGGATAGGGACTGCTATGTAGGAGAAAGGATAGATTATCAATATTTTGCTTTAGAAGTCTTTTTAGAACAATAAGCCAGCACTTTGTTTCATTTTGCGGTACAGTGAGTAGGGAAAAAACTTATTTGGAGCCCCTAAGTTTTTGAACTCATGATGACATCCTCCTTCCTCAGCCTCCCAATGGCTGAAATTATAAATGTGCTGTGCTGGTTTTATCTTTTTGTTGCTATTTTCCATAATCGGCATGAGAAGGTTCTTCCTGGAAGAATATAAAGTTGTTTACCAGGGGGGAAACTGATGACAAACTAAAACTCATTTTCTAGGAAACTGATGATTGAGCCGAGAGACAATGACAAAGTGGAAACAAGTGTTTGAATAAGTCATAGCTGCTTCTTATGCACTGCAGGCACCTGGCTCTGTTTCCATATGGTGGTTTCTGAGATAGTTCTGTGTGCTCTTTGCTTGCACATGCCAATTCATGCTGTCTGCTTCAGCTACCTTGCAACCCCCATTCCACGTGAGTTTTAATTTGTTGTTAAGACAGTTAAGGCAGAATAATCTTGTTTTGAAATTCTTCCTACTGCTGAGCTCATTCCCCAAATTATACCATGTATTTTTAGATGTTTAATAAATCAAGTTATATGAATAAACGCTGTGCATAAATACATTTTATGTGGACTAATGGGAATATATTATGGAAAGTTAATTTGGTTTTTTCGTTAATTTTTTGATTGTTTTCTTTTTCTTAGTTTTGAATCATGTGTTTTATGAGAACATTGGCTCAACACTAAGAAAATGTATAGAAAATTAAAGTAGTGACTGAAAGAGACTTAAAAATCCTACTTACTCTCAAGAATTAACTTTCATGTCACATAATGTCAACCTGATCTTGATTCTCATTTGCCTAGTGGGTTTCTACTTTCAAAGAATATTTGTCTCTCTGTAGTCTTTTAGAATTCCGTCAGTCTTTGTCGAGAGGGGAAGCTTGACAATTTTTGTAGGAGTTGGAACATGTGCCTCTACCTATTTGTCAATTCTACTTTTATCCTTCCCTTCGTCTTTCCATTTCTGTTGAAAGGAAAGAAGAAATTAGATGATATGTTCTGATACTGAAACGACAAGTGAATGATGAATTCATAGGAAGCCACAGAGGATGTGACTGGGTCATTTGTTTTGTGGGACCATATGGCCAATATACATCAACACTGTGTGTAGTTGGAAAAATAAGTTTGGGCTATGTGTTTTGTCACAAACTAAAAATATTTTTTTAACATTTAAGGCTGTGTCATTGTATGAATTTTCTTGTTAGGAAGCACTTCAGGATTAAAGGAGCCTGTTTAGGGAGGTTTTCGGATTAGGTAATGCCAGCATCACACCCAGAGATGACAGCATTTCAAGGTAAGAGAAGGATTTTGAATTGATTGTAAATGTGTGACTTTCTTCTAGATGGGAATCTGCCTGATATCATTTTTCTGAAAAAAAGTACCCCATTTTATTGTACAATTATATATTGTACATGTATCTTTATTTTCACAGCCTTTGTTATGTGAGATTTTCTACCTAATACTATATTAGGTGACATAAAGAATGCTTGAGAGCATTCACTTATCTTTTCAAATAAAAAATATTTAGTGTTCCCATTACTGACCAGACACCTTTCAAGGAACAGAAAGAACTTGATGGTGGAAGAGATGGGTAGCTCCCAACCTCTAAAAGCTGCTGTCTTGTGCCTTGAATTTTGGAGTGCTTCTTTAAGCCCTCTATTTTCGTAGATGGACTATGTAAAAAACTGAAGACGTTTGCCTCAAGTCAGTATGAAATGTCAAAAAACTCTTACTCTTTACTTTTATTTTGCCTTGGAAAATATTTTATTTTATTTAAAAGGAAAAAGTCTAAATGTGGTCTAATAAAATTGAGGAACATATAGACTCAGTATATTTGGAGTAAAGAAAGTATATGTCACCAACCATTCATAATTAGGAATTCTCTTTTCAAAATTCAAACCGGATACAAAACACTCTTTATTCTTTCTCTATTTCTAATTTCAACACTCATTCCCACAGGTACTTCTAATAATTTTGCCACTAGTCAGATAGCTTGTTGAGGAAAGTGCTACTTTCCTCAGATTAAACACTCTGCACTTAACAGAATAAGTGTGTTCTCTTAGAATGATGCCATAGGTTTACTTCACATTGCCAGTCTTACCTTCATGGAGGTAGTTCTATGTAAATAAACTATTTTATTTACATTTATTAATGCCTCTTTTCCCCTTTTCCAGTGGTGCTATTCACTTCCCACACATCAGCATGAGGTAGGAGCTCCCCAACATTCTCGGGGCTCTGGCATTTCTTCCCTCCCCAGATTTAAACTATCTGCAGCTGGCAAAGAGCCCACACGAGGCAAATAGTTTGCATTTGTGGACCATCTGAACCAGTGCTATATCCTACACCTGGGATTACAACAAAAGCATGTTTTCATATCATAAACCCAAATCTCTACAATACTTTTGCATCATAATTAAATATATGCTACTTCCATGTTTATTAATCACACAAATAGTATGAATGACAACTGGCAAGTGTAATGAGGTTTTCATTGTGAAGTGACTTTACAATGAAGCGATAGGGAAAACAATGTAATACAACTGATGCTCTGGACCAATCATCAGCACAAGGACAGAAGACTGAGAAGAAAGAGGAAGGAAGAGTTAATAAAGAGGTGGGAACAGGAAAAGGGGGAGAAGGAGTACAGAGAGAAGTGGGGAACAATGAGGACTGTTACAGTGGAGTTGATATCATTGAATTCCTGATCATGTTAAGTCTAAACCTTAAGTATAGACAACTGTGTGTGTGTGTGTGTATGTGTGTGTGTGTGTGTGTGTGTTTTATTTCACTCTATTGTGAAATTTGATTTCATTGTGCCAATGGGCCATACATATTCTGCTTTTCTAGAGCACTTCTCTAGTTTTTAAAATACCACAAAGCCACAAAAACGAAAATCAAACAAACAGGTAAAAGACCAGTAAGAAAAATGATTAAAAGAAAATGAAACAAAACATGAACAAAAATATCACTGATGTCTTTTGTGTTGGCCAACTATTCCTGGGCGTGGAGCTAGGCTTGGAATGTGATAGGTATACCCAATATTAGAGAAAATGGATTTTCTCCTCTATCAGGGGGTGTCAACTGCAGGTCAGTTCTTGACTAGGGGGTTAAGCCCTGTACTCACTTCCCCCTCTCATTCCGGGGATCCCATCTGGCTTGAAGCTATGCAGTACTTGCGTATAGTTTTTGGAGTCAAAGACACTCTTGCATATTTTACAATCACTCACATTTTGTTGATGGCCCTATAATAATGCCAAGACACATAAAATAACAAATAATTCTTCTTCTTGTTTTCCTAGTAAGAAACTGATCTGCAAAATTTTCCCAGAAAACTATGGGATAGAGTCATAGGATATAGGATATGTTGGGTTCATATTGTGAGTTTAGGCCGTTTAGGATTCTCATAGTTCACGAAACTCTGATGCCTCCCACTTGGTTAAATGTCTAAAAACTCATTTATATTTTACAGACCTTAGGAGCTTTGGGATATTTATCCCAATGTCATGTATTACAGGGCTTATAAGAATAAAGAATCTTAACTTAGCTAATCATGAGAAGGTGTCCATTTAAAGTTTTATTGTAATTGTGTCTTTCTTATGTATGTGTTTGCAAATATGTATGCAGACACCCATGGAGGTCAGAGAAGGACGTGAGATTCCCTGAGCTGTGTTTACAGTTCACTTAAGGGATCACACGTGGTCTTTCAGATTTAGGAAGTCAGAGGGAAGGGCTCATGCTACCTTCCCATTATTTCCTAGAGGCCACCTGCCTGTCCTTTCTATTTGGACTCCAGTGTGGCTTCTAACTGGATCCAGAATTGATAGAATTAAGAGAAGAAACAAATAATTCAATCACTGTAGAAAAATACAGTGTCTGAAATTTGACGTTTCTCCACAGAATATTAAATTAGCCAGATATTGTTTCCCAGATGCTAGTTGTAAATAGAGCATCCTTGTATCAGATCAAAAGGACTTCGCATTTCATAATAAACCCCACAGGGCATTGCATTATTAAATTATCTTATCTTGCGCTGAGTTTTATAGATGGACCTCAACGTGCAGGCAAGATATCAGAATTCTGACTTTGAAGAATCCCTTGATTCTGTAAGAAGTAGTGAGTGTGGAAATGCTCACTATCTGAAGCCTAGGACTTAGTACTTCACCTCAAAAAGTCAACACTGACGTTATCAAGAGATGACTAAGATGTGTAAGAGAGACTTCAGAGTTTTACTGCAAGCAGCTCACTGTAGGAAATCAGGAGAATTGCACACTAATGGAAGTGTTAATACTACAGGAAAAGTAGACTCAATGCAACTAAATACAAACGATGTCGGAAGAATAGTATAAATTTAAGCAACTGATATTTCCAGACACTGTATTCAAGAATGAGTACATGTTTACTAATACATTGTACATCAAAGTCATTTATATGGCATTCAAGATGTTAAAAGAAATGGAACAATGCAAAATTATTATAAGCATCTAAAATAGCATATGTGGAAGACAATAAGCATTGTTAATCTATCAAGTTACTGATAAATCATTTATCAAAATAACAATGGAAATTGGAAAAAACTGAATAATATATCAGCTTCCATTACTGAGAGCTAAAGCAGTGTTTAGAGGAAAAGTAATTGCTTTGAGTCTTTATATGTAAAAGAAGAGCACTTGAGAGGCACAGGAAGGAGTAGGAATTTAAGGCTGGCTTTGTCTAGCAAGCAAGTTAGAAGCAAGACCATGATATGAGAGATAGACAGATAGAGAGAGAGAGAGAGAGAGAGAGAGAGAGAGATGAAAAA
Organism: Meriones unguiculatus; assembly: GCF_030254825.1. Taxonomy (NCBI): domain Eukaryota; kingdom Metazoa; phylum Chordata; class Mammalia; order Rodentia; family Muridae; genus Meriones; species Meriones unguiculatus. Next base: position 44,478,629 of record NC_083368.1, read on the forward strand.
ATGAGTATAAAATAAAAATAATAACAAAGTTTTGAGTCAATGATGCAATTTAGAAACCAGGAAAAGTAGAGAAAAGTAAGTCAAATATTCATAGAAAAAAGAAACTAGAAACAACTTAATGAGACATTCAGTAAGGATATTGTTAATGAAAGTTTGATTCCTTGAAAACGTTAAAAAACTGATATGATCTTAGCAATATAGTTCACTAAAAGAAAGGTAGAAAGTTCATGATGGATTGTCAAAGCATATCTTCCAGATATTAAAAAACAATTAAATAATTTTAAAAGTAATCATATGTGAAAAATGTTTAATAACTTAAAATACAATTTACTTGAAATTAACAGGAGATGAAACAGAGAGTCTGTGATCTGGGTTAAACAAAGATCTCAATAAAGTTACTAAGGCGCAGATTTGGAAAATGGGTTATTGTTTCTTTCTGAACCCAGAGCTGTAGGGTCCCAAAGCACCTGCCGAGGCAAACAGTGGCGAGTACCACATGGATGTCACCCTGCTTGAACACACTGTGTCTGAAAGTTTCCAATGACCCTCCCAGCAGGCTCCCAGTGTTTAACTTCTGGGGTATTCCAAGGTCTCCAGTGCAGGTTTGATCCAGTAACATGATGATTGCACCAGAGGCTAGCAACGTGACTCTTGCACTGTTGTAATTAGGTTCCAGAAGACTGTGCTGTCTTGTACTCTATCCTCCTGAAAGTCTCTCTTGTGTCTTGATGCTGTTTGGTTGAGTTCCATGCCGTGGTAAAGCTTACAGAGCGAGCCTCAGCCTAAGCACCCACAAAATACTGAATTCTGTCACCAATACCATGAGAGTTAGCAGGGGAGTTCTTTCCATTGATTGCAGAGAAGATTATCGATTGTTGTCTTTTGAGGGACCCCGAGTCAAAAGGCACATGGGGTCACGTTTAGTTTTCTGACTGAACAGGCATGATCTTTGTAAATGTTAATATTTTTTGCCACCAAAATTAGAATAATTTCTCCTATAGGAAACACACTTCAATTCATGTTAGACACTGGAGGGTAGGTAGAAAAGCATGCAGACCCTGCTATAACAAACAAGGAATGGACACCATCCATACAGAAACAAATAAGCAATAAACAAATGGATTCTTAAATTTAAGAGAAGTTGAAGAGATGAAAAAAAAATAAGCTTATGAATTAACTTTGTGTAGATTGTCAGGATCATCCCCATGAGTTGATACTGGTGAGGCACTAAGCAAATATTAGGTAGGAAGTTTAAAAGCTCAATAAATATTAGTAGTCAATTTTATTTTAGAAACGGCTACTGTGAAATTTTTAAAATATTTTTGCATATATAGGCCTAGCATACATCTTTTTTTAATTTTATTATTTTTTTGTTATTAGTTACGTTTTATTAACTCTGTATCCCAGCTGTATCCCCCTCCCTCATTCCCTCCCAAACCCTCCCTCCTTCCTTCATCTCCACCCTGTCCCTTTCCAAGTCCACTGATTAGGGAGGACCTCCTCCCCTTTCATCTGACCCTGTTTTATCAGGTATTTTCAGGACTGGCTGCAAAGTCCTACTCCCTTAGGGGGTGGGGAGGTCAAACAACCTGCCATTGAGTTCCTGTCAGAAATAGTCCCTGTTCCCCTTACTATGGGAAACCAATTGGTTACTGAGCTACCACGGGCTTCATCTGAGCAGAGGTTCTAGGTTATATCCATACATGGTCCTTGGTGGAGTGTCAGTCTCAGAAAAGACCCCTGTGCCAGATATATTTGGTCCTTGTGGAGCTCCTATCCTTTCCACGTCATACAAACTCTCCCTTCTTTCATATGATTCCCTGCACTATGTCCACGGTTTTGTTATGAGTCTTAGTATCTGCTTTGATACACTGCTAGGTAGAGTCTTTTAGGGGCCCTCTGTGGTAGGCTCCTGTCCTGTTTCTTGTTTTATCCTATGTCCAATGCACATCCCATTTGTCTTTTAAAGTGAGGATTGATCATCTTACCCCGGGTCCTCTTTCTTGTTTATCTTCTTTAGGTGTATAGATTATATTTATCATATCTTATAGGACTATATGAGTGAGTATATACCATGTGTGTCTTTCTTCTTCTGGGATACCTCACTCAGAATGATCTTTTCTAGATCCTACCATTTGCCTGCAAATTTCATGATTTCCTCATTTTTGATTGCTGAGTAGTATTCTATTGTGTAAAAATACCACAATTTCTGTATCCATTCCTCTGTTGAGGGACATCTGGGTTCTTTCCAGGTTCTGGCTATTACAAATAAAGCTGCTACAAACATGGTTGAGCAAATGTCCTTGTTGTGTACTTGTGCGAATTTTGGGAATATGCCTAGGAGTGGTATAGCTGGATCTTGAGGAAGCACTATTCCTAATTGTCTGAGAAAGCACCAGATTGATTTCCAAAGTGGTTATACCAGTTTACATTCCCACCAGCAATGGAGGAGGGTTCCCTTTTCTCCACCACCTCTCCAGCATGTGTTGTTATTCATCTTAGCCATTCTGATGGGTGCAAGGTGAAATCTCAGGCTCATTTTAATTTGCATCTCCCTGATGGCTAAGGATGTTGAGCCTCGCTTTAAGTGTTTCTCTGCCATTTGATATTATTCTATCGAGAATTCTCTGTTTAGCTCCATATCCCATTTTTTAATTGGATTACTTGATTTATTGCTTTTTAACTTCTTTAGTTCTTTATATATTCCAGATATCAGCCCTCTGTCAGATACAGGGTTGGTGAAGATCCTTTCCCAGTCTGTAGGCTGTCGTTTTTTTCTGACAGCAGTGTCTTTTGCTTTACAGAAGCTTTTCAGTTTCATGAGGTCCCATTTATTGATTGTTGCTCGTAGAGCCTGTGCTGTTGGTGTTCTGTTCAGGAAGTTGTCTCCTGTGCCAATGAGTTCTAGGCTCTTCCCCACTTTTTCTTCTAACCGATTTAGAGTATCTGGTTTTATGTTGAGGTCTTTGATCCACTTGGACTTTAGTTTTGTGCAGGTTGATAAATATGGATCTATTTTCATTTTTCGGCATGTAGACATCCCGTTGGACCAGCACCAATTGTTGAAGATGCTGTCTTTTTTCCATTGAATGGTTTTGGCTTCTTTGTCAAAACAAGTATTCATAGGTGTGTGGGTTTATTTCTGGGTCTTCTATTCAGTTCCATTGATCCACCATTCTGTTTCTATGCCAATACCATGCAGTTTTTATTACTATCCTAGCATACATCTTAATTTAAGTGTTAATATATTTAGTCATTTTCTTTTTTTCTTTTTCCCCCTCCTCCAATATTCTTTCATTAAAACATCTTCTTGTATGTGTTCCTTTCTGCCCAGAGTAACCCATGCTTGTAGCCTGGACTTCACAAAACTGTGTTCTGTCTTTGTTAGGATTTCCATTGCTGTGAAGAGACACCAGGACCAAGGTAAACCTGATAATGGCAAACATTTAACTGGGGCTGGCTTACTGTTTCATTGGTTCAGCCAGTATCATCATGGTGGGAAGCTGACGTGGTGCTGGGGGAGACAAGGAGAGTTGGACATCTTGATATGAAGGCATTCAGAAGAAGGCTCTCTCCTGCACTTCACAGAGCTTGAGCACAGGAAACCTCAAAGCCTACACCCACAGTGAAGCACTTCCTCCAACAAGGCCACGCCCACTCCAACAAGGCCACACTTCCTAATGGTGCCACTCCCTGCGGGCCAAGCATTCAAACTTCCACAACCAGTCATATTTAAATTGAATTTTTTATTTATAATGTATTTCCATCTGCATTTACACCCCAAAGCATATTACACCCACGTTGTAAACAACCATACAAGCAAAAATGACTGGCATATTGTAAGTGCTTCCCATGTGTAAATGGAGCCCCTGAAGTTATACAAAATGCAAACAGGAGTATTTATTCACATCTGTACCTAATGTTCTCTTGTTTGTTTTGGTCTACGTTCTGTAAAATGCTATGCTAGAGGCATGCCTTTGCATTTCGGTTTTGTAACTTAACAACATCCATGGGAATTGTTTCAACTGAACTTTAATTCTTTTTCTTTAGTGACTGCATACTAATATGTAACGTGGACTGTGATATAATACATTTAATTGAATTATTGACCACCATATCTCCATTTCTGTTCTTTAAGTACAATAGTGCCACAAACAACATGGTACATGTAGCCTCATTCATTCATAAGAATTATACTCCGTGGAAAGTTACAGTTCGCATAAAGGTATAAATAAAAATATTCTAGTTTTCTGACATAGTAAGAAGATTTGTATCTATTTTTTGTTAAGCTTAAAGCTATCAGCATTGTCTTACTTTGCATTTTAAACATTTACTTTTACATTAAAATTGAAGGCTGTTTCTGAGCAAAGTCATGGCAGAAACTCAAGGCAGGAACACAGAGGCAGGAACTGATACAAACCATGAGAGAATGCTGCTTACTGCATTACCCCGAAGACTTGGTTAACCTGCTTTCTTTTTTTTTTTTGTAATTTTATTATTATTATTATTATTATATTTTTACACTTTATTCACTATGTATCCCCCTATAAGCCCCTCCCTCCTCCCCCCATCCCACCCTCCCTCCCCTTTCTTCATGCATGCCCCTCCCCAAGTCCACTGTAACCTGCTTTCTTATACCACCCAGGACCTCTAACCCAAGGGCAGCACTGCCCGAAATGCTCTGTTCCCACTCACATCAGTCATTAAAGAAGTAAATTCATTACAGGTTTGCTCACACGCCAATCTTGTGGGAGCATTTTCTCAATTGTGGTTCCTCTTCCAAAATGACTCTACCTCCTCTCAAGGTGACATAAAATCAGTGAGGACAGTGTCTCTAATTTAAAGAGTTATAATTTTATTATTTTCAAGATTTTAAAAAAATTGTTTTATTATTTTCTTATTGCTGTGATAAAATAGTTTGAAAACAGAAACCTAAGGCTTTATTTTTGTCTGACAGTTGGATGGGTGTGCTGATCACTGTGGGCAAACAGCAGTGACAGGGACTTGAGGAAGCTGGTCACAGTGAATCTTAGTCAGAAAGCAGGGAAGGAGCGCGGCTCAACTCTCAGCTGGCTTTCTCCTCTTCATACAACCCAGATGTGAGCTCAGGGAATGGTGCTACTCAATTTAATTTTCTTAAGTTTTTATTACATTTTTAAAGCTCCTAGAAAAAAATATATATATAGTTAGTTAGTTAGTTTTTAAAATTATCATATAATTGCATAATTTTTCTCACTTGCTTTTCTCCCTCCAAACCCTCCATGTACACTTACTCACTCTTAAATTTATGGAATTTATGGCCTCTTTTTTTTTATTGCTGTTACTTAAACACACACACATTAATATTTATTCCTACATTTTTATACCGCATTTCTGTGTGTAGGAGGGAACACACACCTTAATACAGCATGAATTTATTCAGAGGACAACTTTTGGGAGTCAGTTCTCTCTTTGTACCACATGGGTCCTGTGAACTGAACTCAGGTTCCTGGGCTTGACGGCAGGTACCTTTAACAACTGAGCCTTCCTTCTTTCACTGGCTCACCATCATTTTTGTTGTTGTTGTTGTTTGTTTTCCAGGCAGGGTTTCTTTGTGTAGCCTTGGCTGTCTTAAACTTGCTTTGTAGACCTGCCTACCCCTGTCTTCCCCAGGGCTGGGATCACAGGCGTGCGCCAATTTTAAGGTGGGTTCTCCGACCTCAGTTACCTATATCAAGATATTCCCTCACTGAAGGCTTGTCTTTTAGTTGATCTCAAATCTTATCAAGCTGACAGCTGAGATCAATCATCACAATAGTTTACTACATTTATTAAGTAAGTAACTGTAGGTTTCCTATTGAAACATGATGACATAAAATACTTGAAAATATGTATGTGCTTTTATACACATACAATCTCTTAATCTTTTGGTTTATATTTGTGTCAATATTATGTTGATTTGACTATTATGGCTGTAGAGAAATATTTTGCTAACTAATAAGGCAAGTCAACATCAACACCAAAGTTCTTTTTATCTTATATAATTTTTTTGGTGAGGCAGGTGAAGCTATTTTCAGGCAGTTCTTCGTCCACATTAATTTAGAAATTATTTTGCCCCAAAATAAAAAAAATAAAAAACAAAAAACTAAACTAAAAGTGTAACTGTTACAACATTCGGTGTAGTGGTTGCGTTTAAGCAAAATGCTGTTGTCATAGTGAAACTTGTCATCTAAGGTCATAAACCCATTGTCTAGATCGTTTTATGACTTTTAAACAAAATTTCTTCACAAGATACCTACCTTGTTGAGTTTATTTCTAGCAACTGAATAACCTTGGCCACCATAGAGTAAGGGGCATGGAATGCTCTTTGTGATAGCTAACCTTCATTTTCAACTTGACTAGATTCAGAACGCCTAGGAGACAGAACGCCGGATGTATCTTTGAGGATGTTTCTGGAGATATTTAAGTGGGAAGGGAAAGCTCACCTTGGTTTCTGGTGGCACAGTTCCCCAGGTTGGAATTTTAGATGGAATAAAAAGAGGAAAAGGAAGAAATCAGCAAGCAACAGTGCTGGTCTTCTCTACTTCCTGACCCAGGATGCAACAGGACCGGATGCCTGCTGCTCCCACTGCCACGCCTTCCCATTGTCATGGACTGCCTATTTTTAAGGTACAGACAACAACCAAAATAATTTCTCTTCTAAGAGAGAAGTCGGGTTCTCACAGAAAGGAGAAAAAGGAATCGATAGATACTCATTTTCACGGGTAGTGTCTTCTTGCCAGTTTAGGGAAAAGTTACATATTTAAAAACAACGAACAAAAACAAAACCCTTCTGTCCCTCAACATGACCATTATGGAAGCTACTGTGTTTCACTTTTATAGTACCTCACATACAATCTAATTACAGCAAAAAGGTTTTGTTGTTGTTGTTTGTCACCAGTGAGAGAGTATCTGCAGTTATTGTTTAACTTCCATTTGTATTATATTTGCTAGACTTTGTGAACAATGATAAATAATTGTGAATGTATTCATTCAACCAGATTAAGTGCCGGCTACTTTTAGTAATACTCGGTTTTGAATTTTATTAAGAAGACTCGAGCATCTGAATTTATGCCTATGAAAACCAGAGCTGTAGTGACACTTCGCTTGAATTGTTTCTCTTGTAGTTTGTCATGCAGATATAACTCCCAGCTTAATTCATGTTTGCTCCACTGGAGCAGGGCCTGAAGTGGGCCTCAGAGGCAGGACTCAGGGTGCCCTAGAGACCAGAATGGAGGAGCGGAAGGAAACACGGGTAGCCTACTGGGGCCCCTGCTGAGTAGGGTGGCTGCGATGACCTGAGAGAGTCAGTGAGGAGGCAGTAAAGAATGGAGGTGCGAGGGGCTGAATGGCTGAGGAGGGGTGCAGAGCACAAAAAGAGAGTCATACCGGGTCTGCACCATGAGCGGTGACGAGGTTCCAAGGGGAAGAGGCGGTAGAATATCTTAATCCTAATACTGCTGAAAACCTTACACGATGCTGTAGAGAAATATATCAAACCTTAAATAAATCTTCATAACATAAAGCGTATGATAGAAACACAAATTGAAAAGAGGACAAAGGAACCTAACTTTGCTATAAGTTTTTTAATCACTTTCTGGTATCTAACTCACAAGTTAAAAAAAAAAAAATCACAGTTAGATTAAGATAGCCATTCAAACATTTTCATTTAAATGATTAAATTTACATTTTGTACTTTGTAAAATTGAATATTACATTTGTAAGGTAAATTAAAAAATTGATTTTTAGATGACTGGATTATTTTCAGAAATAGAAATCTGCATGCTGTGTATTAGTATTTAATATTTATAATGCATACATGTAACTTAGTTACAGGAACAATCCATTACTTATTGGCTGGATATTTTGATGAACAAAACAATATAAAAACACCAAAAGTAACTATTTAAATGTAAAGTTGCTTCTTTGAAACTGTTAACTTGTAAAGGTTGCTGGAAAGAGACACTCAGTGATTTAAGTCCCCTGCTGTTCTCCCAGAGGGCTTGACTTTGTCTTTCTGTACCCACGTCTCCTGTCTTACAACCACACCTAACTCCAGTTTCAAGGTATTCAATATCCATTTCTGGACTCTGTGAGTATCTGAATATGTATAGTTTTCACTCACACAGACATACACACATGAATAAAAAATTATAAAAATAAAATCTCAGGTACCCTCCAGCATCAATCTGTCAGAAAACAAAATCTTTGGTTAATCCTAAAAAGTTGCTTCTGTGTCGTTTTGAAAATAATCATATTTTGGTATGAAGGTTTAGTGTCTGTAAGACTAAGAGATCACCTTTGAATTCCATCGCTCACTGTCTATGAGAAGATCACTCTGGGTTTCTAGTCAAACCAAACAGACTCTTCAAAAGATCCCTTACAGTAGGACATGAGGATATATATCCGAAATGCCATCATCTGGAAGGCTGGGACAAGAGCATCTCTAATTGGAAGCCAGTGTGGGCTATATGTGGAGTTCAACCCATCTGGATCATACTAATGTCTTAGAAAGCCAAGGAGACAGAAAAAGGCAGCAAGTTTTACTTTGCAATGATTTACTTGAACTTCACCATTTTCTTATAAACTTTGGTCCCAATGGCTACATTTTCTGCCTTGCTTTGGTATTCTTTCCCATTGTTCAATAATTGAATCTTTGGAAGTTCCAAATATATGCTTTTTTTTTTTAAATTAGTTTTCATTCATTAATAGGGTTTTCAAATACCATTCGTTTGATCATACAGTGACATGGAAGGTGTTCTCTGCTCTTTAGAAGTAATAAAATGAAGACTATAGGATGAAAAGAGACTGACAACACAAACCCTTTTACTGTGAAACAATATTTTCGTGATATTGATGTCCCAGCTCATGTTGTATATATAAGAATGTTCTAAGTGTTCTCCCTTCCCACCCCAGGTCCTTTTTTTCTCCCTTCTTTCTTTACATTGGGTATGAGACAGCTTTTTGGTGATGTCAAATGACTACGAGCCTCTTTAAGTAAACACACTTGAAATGGGTTGACTTGTTGAAACCAAATAAATGATCTTATTGTTAGAATGAAGAAAAATTGGTATAGAAAGAGTTCTGAGATAACTGAAGCCTTTGAAATTCACAAGTGAGGCACATATTCTGTGAGACTGGGATGACCATGGTATGGTCCTGGAGCTGGGAGCTTCCTCATGAGCTTCCTCCCACCTTCACCTGAGCCCTGCACTAGCTGATGCCTCTGTCCTTCCTCTCCTCCCCATGGTTTGATGTAGAGTATGCTCTCAATAATGTCCTCTTATCCAGGACATCTAGGTAAGAGGCAGAGGCAGATTTCCCTAGAGCCGCTGGGTAGAGTGGTTGCCAAGCTTTATCTTCAGTCTTGCTACATGACCTAACTCCTATTTCCTTGAATAACTCTTACTGCATTTCAATCTTCTGTTTATTGGCCCTTTCACACACTTTATTTTGAAGATCTTTTGGAGACTTTGTCTATGATTATATGCTCACAATATACACTCTTACATAATTTTTCATCATAAGTCATTATTTTTACTTACATATGCTCATGTGTTTACTCTGTTATTACGTGTGCAAAGACTAAGCCTTGCAAGACCAATATTCATTTTTTGTGTTTTCCATTTTATTTTAGTCTTCAGCAAATATCTGACATCTTGTGCTTGAAACATAAATTCTATATTTATGGGAACTAATATCAGGTCTGATGTAAAGTATACTCTCAATAAATATCTGAGAATAATTAGCTACAAATTTCAGATAAAATCCAAGCTTTTCAACTTATAGTATGTGGATAGCAATGCATTAATATCTATTATACAGTGATCTCAGTGGTAACATTAAAATGAGTATAACAAAATATGTGTATTCTAAAGCACTTGTACATATCATTATAACTAACATTAAGAGCTACCAAGATGCTAGGGTAGGCACATGTCAAGATGGGAAAAGGGTTTTGGTGGAAAGTTTGAGGCCCTTCATAAATTTGTTTCATTGTTTTCTTTTTTAATGGTAAGAGAATAGCAAATTTTAAATAATTCAATTCAATTCACATAATTCAAACACACTGCTCCCAAATAGCCTCAATTTTATATTTCTAAAAGCATTTCCGTTTATTTATTTGGCTACTGTAACAAATTATCCTCAAAATAGTAGATTAAAAACACAGTGCTTCACCTCTCAACTTTTAAAGCCTGAAGTCTAAAATGAAGGTGTTGACAGGGCCATACTTTATCTAGGGGCTCTAGGGACATTTGCCTTTGGCCTCTTTTAGCTTCTGATGGCTGCCAGATTCCTTGGCTTTCGGCCATTTAGTTGCAGTCTTTATTTCCATCTTTGGGACAATTTCTCCTCTATGACTATCTTCTCTCTGTGTCTACTACAGGACACTTGCCAATGAAATCCAGGTCTGTGTGTGTCTTAGTTAGGGCTGCTAGTACTGTGATGGAGCATCGTGACCAAAGCAATGGTGGAGAAAAGGGTTTATTTGCCTTATCCTTCCACATCACTTTCGTCATCAGAGAAAGTCAAGGCAAGACTAGAACAGGGCAGGAACATGGAGGCAGGAACTAAGGCAGAAGGCATGGAGAACGCTGCTTACAGGCTTGCTCTATGACATGCGCAAACTGCTCTCTTATAGCACTCAGGACCACCCACAATGGTCGTACCACCACAGTGGGTTGGGCCTCCCACATCCGTCACTAATTAAGAAATGGTCCTATAGGCCAATCTTATGGAGGTATTTTCTGGATTGAGGTTTCCTGCTGTCTTATGACTCTATCTTGTATCAGGTTGGCATAAAACTAGCCAAGATAGTATGGTTATGTTCTCTACATCTTAACAGATTTAATTTAGTTATACTTGCAAAGACTCTTACTAAGTGAGGTAATAGTCACAGTTCTAGCTATTAGGAGACTGACGTATCTTTTAAGTGACTGTCATTCATTTGACTTCAGTGTTTTATATGGCTTGGGTATGGGGAATTATGCCTTTTTATGGACTGGATAGTTCAATTAGAATTGTTTGTTATTGCCTCTCTAAGAGAAAGGAAATTTTTATGATGATCTCTTTGGAGATTATTCGGATGTATGTAAGGTATCTCCTCCCTTATACTTTCACAATATCTTTTCTTCTCATAATTGTATTGCATTGTCTGAAATTGAAGTAATGTTTTTGAGGTAGCTAATATTGGTAGTAGTAGTAACAGTAGTAATAATTAGCATTGCAGTAAATGTCTTTACATGTCACACTGCGAGCCCAAATGCATTTTGGAGGGGCTGTGAGTACAGGGGTAGAATTGTCTCCTGGAAGAAAGAGGACTGCATTGCTCATATCTGCAGTGCATGTGTGATGTCACCTTTGTTCTATGTAAAGCCTGGCATTTAGATCTGAGAACGCAGGGTCACAAGAAAGGAGCCTCTGCATCAGTCAGTTCTCTCTTGTTGTGCTAAAATACCAGTGCGTACAATGATTTGGCTCATGGTTTCAGGGGCTTCAATCCAATATTGTCCGACATCATAAGTTGGAGCCATGAGGTAGTGCCTCACAGGGCAGAAGAGCATGGAAAAGCAGCTCTGCTCACCTTATTGAAAGGCAGGAAGCAAAGAGAAAGGGGTTTTCTTAGTTACTTTTCTGTTACTGTAATAAAATACCATGACCAGGGCAATTTATAAAAGAAAGTGTTTAATTTAGCTTAGGTGCCAGAGGGTTAAGGGTTCGTGATGGGGGCAGAAAGGTGGCAGAACACAGTCCAAGAATGGAGCTGTGTGTGGAGAATTGTGAGCGCTTGTGAGAAAACACCAAGAAAACAGACAAGAGTCTTGTGACCTCAGTTTCTTCAAAAATGCGGAATTGTTCTTGGATTATGCTTTTGTGCTCCTCTTGGGAACAGACAGGACCGAGTTTACTTCAGATTATTCATGACACGTCCCAACTGTTATTTCTTTATATACCTGTATAGAAAAAACACAGTTTCGCCATGTGTGGCTTGCCCTTGTGGATTGCACACTTGACTCCTGTGGCTTCTCACAGTACGAATTGTCTGATTCTCTGACTGAAGTTGGCTATTGCCTGTGACCTCATTTATGGGCTCCATTCTCCCACATCCCACTGCCTCTAGAGTGGTAAACGGAAAGGAGCAGTGAGAGTTCACATCTTGATCCACAAGTACAGTTCAGACAGACAGAGAGAGACAGAGACAGAGAGAGAGAAAGAGAGAGAGAGAGAGAGAGAGAGAGAGAGAGAGAGAGAGAGAGAGAGAGAGAGAGAATAGTGGAAATGACACAAGTCTTTGGAAACTTTAAACCCCACCCCTAATGATAAACCTCTTCCATACCTCCTGATTCTTTCTAAACTATTTTATCAGTGTGGGACCAGATATTCAAATAAGTGAAATGATGGGGCTATTCTCTTTCAAATCACCACAGAGGTCAAAGCCAAGGCGTGTCTCCAATGACCTACTTCCTCCAGCTACACTTCATCTCCTATTTCCTACTTCACCCTCAGAGTGCCACCAAATTACACATCTATCAAGCCAGTATCCCGCTGACCACTTAGGTCCCCCTTGAGTTTCTCATTTTCTCAAAGCCCTACTTCTGAACATTGTGCTTGGGTCTAAATGTTCAACATATGAACCTCTGGAGGAGATTTCATGCTCCAGTCTTCTGGGTCATGAGCAAAAGCAGTGTCAGAGGGAGGTGAAGCATACAGGTTAGCTATAATCATACACATATTATCTACTGTATAGTTCTTAACTTAGAATTTGGAGAAATTTAGGATTTTGACTATTTTTAAATTTCAGCTATGAAATATTTTCTTGTTACCCAAGAACTTACGTGAGTTTGGGGGTCTCTTACAGTACGTTGTCATGAGTATCACACTAAGGTTATAATAGCAGACTTGGTAGGCTAGCTGTTCAGCTGTCATTTTCAGGGCTTCTGGGCTTATCGACTTTTTCACCAGTCTCCTCTTAGTGTCTCTGGTTCACTTTGTACATATGACTCAAAGATCTGTTTTCTGTCCACTGCCTCTAGTAAGCCTATTTTCATTTGATCTCCAGTCGTGCTGTCCTTACAAGGACCACTGTAAGCTTCCTCTCTCTTCGCGTAGAAGAGAAATGTAAAGCAGATAGAGACCATGATAGCCAGTGTCCCAGTCTTGAGCAGTTAGTCAGTCAAAAGAGACTGTAGCTGAGAGCCTAGAGAGGAAGGGCCAGTGAGGCTGGCTAACTAAACTAGAGATTTTGTGCATCATCTCTGCCCACACATTCCCGGTAACAACAACAGAATCTTTGGAACTCCCGACTAAAGAAAGCATCAGGGGAATGTTTGCTTCACCATCACTTAGAAATGATGGGTTCATTTACACGTGTTCTAGGAGGATGGCAGGAAGCCCACATGGGGAGAAACTGGGCCTAAGGTACCGTCTCCAGTGTCTCAATGCCTTTGCTAAGTCATTTAGCTTCTCTGGGGCTTCCGCGTGCCTCTGCTTTGGCAGCTGTTTTCTCTTCTATCTGGAATTCCCTGACCTCTTTGACAGGCACATTTTACTCATTAGAAGTACTGGGTTTGGTGTCTTTCCCTCTCAGAAACATCCCCTGAGAGCCCTGACCCATGCCTGAGAGCTTAGAGGGCACTTCCTGTGACTTTTGGTGGTACCTTAATGATATGAGTGTGCTCTCCTACTCTGTTGGCCTCCTCTGCCCTTCCTCTACCTACAGCTTACCAGAAACATAAGAACGTATTTCCTCTATGCATTTGCACCTGCCCTGTGCTTTCTTTGCTTGCTGTGCTGAATAAAGAAAGTTTACTTCTTTTATTTCTCTACATGGGAAAAAGGAAAAAAATTGTGAACCTTGGTGATTTCACTCTTTTAAAATCTGGAAAAGCCATTTTTTTTCCCTGCTTAAAAAAATGTCACCCAGACAAGGCGTCCTGGGTACCCGTAGGGACTTTTCCCCTTCTCTGAGGAGGTGAGAGGAGGATGGGAGGCAGGGGTGAGGAAGGGTGGACTGGGAGGAAAGGTGGGGGCTGTAACCATGATGTAAAGTGAATAAATAAAAATTTAAAATGTCGCCCTGTTTGTAGTGTGTGTGTGTGTGTGTGTGTGTGTGTGTGTGTGTGTGCTCACCTGTTTGACCCTGAGGAGAGCTAGATTGGTTGGCCAGCTAGCCCCACTGGTATCAACTTGTCTGCCCACTTGATGCAGTACTGTGGATACAGACATGGATAGGCCTGGCTTTATTTTGGGAGTGCTGTGGATCTGAGCTGGGGTCTTCAGGCTTGTCCACCAAGCACCAGTCCATGGAGCCATCTCTCTAGTCCCCTCAGTTAAAACTTTAAAAGACCAGCACGCTACAGAGAATAAGAATGCAGTGCTTTATTTGCAGGATGAAATTCCGTACACCTGTTCACTGAACCTTTCTTTTTCCACCAGGACCCTGGCAGTCAGAGCATCACGGTTAAAACAGTGTGACCCCAATCAAAATTGGTACAAAATCATCTCAGTGTGGAATTCACAATTCACAAATTGTCAGTGACAATACCTGTTAGTGTGTTTGTTTTACGTAAACTTTTGTTTTGTTTTAACGGAATTTTTCCTCAAATGTAAAAATACTGACCTGGTTCCCTGAAAAACAGAATAGAACACTCCTATCAGCGACGCCTTCCTTAATGACTCCGGCCCTTATTAGGAATACTGACTCCACTGTGCTGAATTCACCAAGGCATTATTATGACATGTTTATTTTCCTGCGTCTTCCCTGTCTGTCAGCTGCCATTTCTCCTGCTGTCATTTCACTGACCTAATAGCTCCCTTAGCTACTCCCTGTGCCTCAGAGCCCCCATACTCCATGCTTTCCTCTTCTGAGATATTGTGAGTGAAAAGGGTATATGATAAAGTTTGTTCAGTTGGTCTGTCCTCACAAAAGAACAATCACAACTTGAGAACGTATGTGGCGTGCGCTGATATTTTGTGAAGGCTGTGAAAAGCATTACTTTCTAGTTTCTGTGTCCTTGGATTTGGAGATTCCTAAAATCATGGCTCTGCATGAACCTTATATGTATGTTCTAGAGAAGAACCACATTGGTGCAATCTGGGGCTAACCCAATGAGCGCTTCTGAAAGGACTTAGAGCAGTTAAGTCACTTATACTGAAAACATTGTGTATAATAACAAGACTTATTATTATTATAAAAGAGAGGGGTCCCATACATGCCACGCCATACTTGTGGGATAAGAGACAACTTTTTGGAGTCAATTCTCTTCTTCCATTTTGGGATCTAGGGACTGAATTCAGGTCCATTGGGCTGCACAGCAGGTCTCCCATTGACCCGACTTGCCTGCCCAAAGTCACTTGTTTTTAAAAAGCATCTGATGAAATATTTGAGTACAAACCCTCATTTATAAACTATCCACAAGTGAATATAGTACGTTATATGTTATACTGTATAATCTCAATATGTAATCATGTAAAAACAAGCATACGTGCACATACCTGCTCACACTGTCCTCCCCTGGCACACATACACAAGTGAAATACCCTATTTATAAAACCCTGGTTTAGATAGCTATGCGAGGTGTGTGACTTTGATGTGAGGTTGGCAGACAAAACTCTGTGCAAGTAAGATCTGATTTTGAAACACCAAGCTTATCTCCAGAGCCTAACATGTAACCTAGGTGCTTGAGAGATGGTCCATGGGTGTGTACGGAATAAATGAGGATGAAGCAGGCCACAGGATGCTTCATAATGCCACTGTCCTAACTCAAGCACATCTGCTCACACTGTGCACATATGTCATTGGATTTATGGATCACTCACGAGGGCACACTGTGATGTCTGCGGCAGGAGGCTTTGATCTAGGATTAGGATGTTCAGTTCTACTGGAAGGCTGGCCTCCACAGAATCCTTCTACCTATTTAGAATACTGTGAGGTCCAACAGTATGGAAAACTCAGGCACAAGGATCAACCAGAGATGTTTAGAAGAGCAAGTGGGGCCCTGGCACCAGGGGTGCCTAGCTCCAGGGGTGCCAGACAATACAGGAGGGGGTGTTTAGAAAAACAAGTCAGCCCTATGCTATGATTCTGCACACTAACCTTGGGGCAGCCTTGTAGCTGCCCAGGGAGTAAAGTAACAGCAGAGCGCTGGTACTCCAGGTGAACCCCCAGCAGCCCTGCACAGTTCTCACTGGATGCCTTGTGGGTCTTAAGTTACTTACGTGCCTGAATAAGCCTGCTTCTCCGCACGGCTTCATCTCTGGAGGTGCGGAGTTGCTCACCGCTCTCTTAGAAACCTTTGGTTCCTCTCGTCTTTATCTTTACCTTCTGATTTTTGGATTCCATTCTTGCCACTTGTATTATTTCTGATCTCCTAATTGAGCATCCAAAGTGCTCCCAAACTATTTTATGCAACACCCCAGGGTGGATTTTCAAACAATTCAGGGCTAGGGAGATGGCTCAGAAACTAAAAGGTCTTGACACCTGAATTTTTTTCCCATAGCCACTCATGCTGGGAGAAGGTCCTCTGACCTCCACTCTGCTTTTCTGTCATGTGAGCACATACCACCTACACCCCCAAACATACAAATGTAATAAAATTGTAATTTCCATAGGTCTGAATGCTTCTGTTATTCCCAGTGGTTTTCATTTTATTATTATTATTTTTTCCTGAGTGCTAATCAAGGCATTAGAAAAGGGACAGAGTGGCTTGAGGAGATGATTAGGTATTGCCATGACAAATCAAGCTGTAGAGTCTTTTTTATAAGGGCACTGATGTCATGACCTAATTACTTCTGCTAATACTGTCGTACTGGGACTCAGGATTGCAACACATGAATTGTAAGGGAAACATAAACACCCATGACACAGAATGAAATGCAGGCACTGGGTGGCTCACCATGAGCCAAGCTCAGTAGTCACAATAAGCCAATGCAGTAAGAATTGGGGAGAGGGAAACTTAGGGAGGTCTCAGGAACACACATCTAACTCCTAGCATACACTGGGTTGACGGCGTGAGACCTAAGGAGAGAAGACCGGAGTTTATGAGGCTGGACTGGAACCTCAGCAAAGCCAGGGTAAGAATTCCTCGATATAATTTGTGGAAGGTACGTAGCATAGTTGCTTTAAGTGTGGATGTGTATGGAAAACAGAGCAGAGAGGCTCCGTCCATTCCCTGCTCCCTCTAATTTTGAGGCAGGGTTTCTCAGTGAGCAGATCTCCTGTAAATAGGCAGTGCCGTCTGGCCAGGAAGCAGCAAGGATCTGCCTCCGCAGTACCGGGATTGCAGGTGCTTGTCCCCAAGCCTGTCTTTGCAGTCACCTGCTGAGCCACTGCCTCAGCCCATTACCCACTAGTTTGATGCAGCCCTCGCCACAGTCAATTTCTCATGATCGGTTTTACCAGGAAAATGCTTCCGCTCCACCAGAGATGTGCATTAATATTGAAACTGTTTATTTTCACTTAGTGCCCAGTAGCTGTACATTTATCACTTCTTTACCTTGGAAAGGCCTCTGTCCCTGCTCTTTTAAACATATAAGCAACTCT
Organism: Meriones unguiculatus; assembly: GCF_030254825.1. Classification (NCBI taxonomy): domain Eukaryota; kingdom Metazoa; phylum Chordata; class Mammalia; order Rodentia; family Muridae; genus Meriones; species Meriones unguiculatus. The sequence continues at coordinate 44,496,189 of NC_083368.1, forward strand.
TGTCAACCATATTTGCCTTAGTGTGACACACAGCTCTTAAAGTCATTACCCCTGTCTCTCTATGTACCCCTATAGCCTTAGTTACCCTTACTCCATTCTCTCCCACCCTTCACCGTCTGCTACTCATTCTATTCTCTTCTATGAGAGCAATAGTTAATGAGTTTGGGCTTTTCCCCACACACCTAGCATTTCTCTACTGCCATAGGGATATAACCTTACAAAGTCTTCATGGAGAAACTTATTCCCCCTTTCTAAGGCAACCAGAGTGTAGCGTGCTTGACTGACATACTCAGGGTCATGCCAGAGCAAGATGCAGCTTTTGACCAATCTGGTGACTGTACAGCACAGTCTTTTGTTTGCTCCCAGCATTTTTTATTTGTGTTTTATTTTTTCCCCCCACTAGAGGAAAATGCTTCTATCTAGTTAATTCAAGGACTGGTGAAAGAGGATCCTGATTTCAAATGCTCATCTCATCAGGGAACTTAGTCATTGTACGCCATATGTAAAGATGAAATATGGCCTGCAATTCAATGAACAGATGTTTTATCGGGGGCCATGGTTCTGTGGGAGAAAGGCTCGTGTGCAAACGTGAAGGGCTGCGTTTGCAGGGCCAGAAGTGTCGCCTGTAATTCTAGAGCCCCTGCAGGAAGATGGGTGTTAGAGACATGCAAATAGCTGGAGTTCAAGAGTCAGCTAGCTTGGTATATACAACTAGGAGCAATAAGAGACTCTGTTTCAAACACGCTGAAAGTAAGGACTGGCACCAGAGGCCTTCACACAGGCACCATGGCACACGTACTTGCTCAACCAAAGACTGAAGAGAAAAATCACCGCTTTGTTGAAGCAAGCTGACACTTCTCCATGTCTGCCTATCCTAGATCTTTACATTCTTGTGACAGAATGAGCAACCCTGAAGGAGGAGATAAACAGTGGGGGATAGAGCAGAACATTCCCGAACTTTCTCACTAACTCTTGCAAGTAAAGGCTGCGCTGCGCTGTCTGGAGCTCAAGCTCCCTGGGTGTTCCCTAATGCTGCTGCTGTCCTCCTCAGAACTGTCCCCGTCCCAAGCAGGCGCCACAGAGTGTAGACTCTTGACAGGCTCTCAAGAGAGTGAAGGCACCTTTTACAACGCCATCTAAAAAAATCTCTACGTTTAACTTAAAAGGAGGAGGCATGTCTATTAGCTACAGGTCATCAGACAAAATGTCATCTATCTTTCAGGGAGCATGATCCAAATATCTGTCTTCAGGACCTTTGAAGGCTGCTTTCTCAGGACAGGTGAAATCAAGTGTGAACACGCTCGTTCTTTAGAGGTAAGAAACGGATCTTTTCAGTTCATGAAAAGACCTCTGGTCACTTTTCCGAGACATAACATTCCTGATGTATTAGTAAAGGCAGGGCTAGAGAGACGCCGCGTGCCTTCAGTTTTGCTGACTCCGAGTCCTAGGCCGTCCATCGGAAGAGGTGCTCCTTTCAGAGGCCCTCGACTGGATTCTGCATTTCCCTCAGTGAAAGAGCAGACATTAGCCAGATCTATGAAAGCGCTTGACGCCCAGTTACCCTTGTTCTGGGTCCTTCAGGGCCTGCTACAATCAGAACATTTCCTGTGGAAACCCACAGCCGATGAGCTTTTTACTGCTGACCACAGTTCAGCTTTTCACCAGTGCCACAGGGCCAGGGAGGCATTCAGCCGGGTCTAGGACAGAGGTCCTCCGGTATGTTAATCTTGCACACCCAGCTGGTTCCAGTGGCTGCCAGTAAGTGCAACTGGTTTTACCAGATCAGGAATCCTGTTCGCAGGAAGTAAAGAAGATGAAGAGATAAAGGAAGTTCCCCGGGGACTCAGGAACGAGGCTTTAAATACGAATGTTTTTGTCTTACCGGGGAAGTCACAGTGTGTAGTGTGTGTGTGTATATCCCCACCTGCTCCTCACACTCTTCACAACAGAACTTACACACGCGCGCGCGCATGCGCGCACACACACACACACACACACACACACACACACACACACACACAGGAGCGCTTCCCCGTTTTCAAAGGTTGTTTCCCTGGGGCATTTCTTGGGATTTAATGGAGGGCAGGATGGAAGGTGGTGTTGGGAGAACTTTCCCAGGAGAGCTGGGGTGCCAAGGCCAGCTCCCTTCCCAGACCCTGGTGGCTAGGCCTGGGAGGGGAGCCTGCACCAGGCCTGTCTAGCTCTGACCTCCTGACCCAGACAGCTCTCTCCAGAAGGGAGCGCAAGGCCAAACCCTAGGTCGGGCCTCCCCCCAGCCGCGGGGCGGCCTGCCAAGAGTTCGAGGCCACCCCAATCCGGATATGATGAAAGGGAGCCACAGAGAGAGAAGTGTTTGAAGAGCGTAGGAGTGGCGGCCCCGGGGTGAAAGAGAGGCACAAGTGGATCCCAAAGTCCTCCCCGGTGCAGGGCCGGCTTGGAGGGAGGGGGCGGAGCCGGCGCTGGCGGCTGACACCGTCGCTGTCACAGCGGCGTCTGGCCCGAGCCGGGGGGCGGCGGGACGCGATGCGGCCGCGGCCCGAGCCTCGCTGACAGCCTCCGGCGGGCGGAAGGCACCGGGAGCAGCCCGCGGGGAGCGTCGGCGGGGTTGGGGGGGATGCCGAGGTGAGCGGAGGTGGCGGGGCGTCCCCTCCCGCGGGTCGCGCTGCCCCGGGTGTCCCCGCGCGTCCCCTCCCGGCCGGCGGCTTTCAAATCCGAACTTCCCCGGGGTGGAGTTGGAGGAGGGACGCGGAGGGGGAGGGAATGGCCCGCCGCGGCGGCGTGCGGCTCTCCCCAAACGGTCGGCCCCGCTGTGCCTTTTGCTTTTCCCGCCAGAAGCAGGCCGGACCCTGCACCCAGCACCTGAGCAGCCGGGGTCGGTGCGCCCCGCGGGCGGCGGCAGGCGGCGGAGGCGGGCGCGGAGCGCGGCCCATGTCCGGCGCGGGCGAAGCCCTCGCTCCCGGGCCCGCGGGGCAGCAGTGCTCGGCCGAGGAGGGCGGCGGCCGGCGGGGCTCCCCGGCCCGCGGTGAGTGTGGGACCCGCTGGCACACTGGTGGGACGGGGCGGCGGCGGCGCAGGGAGGACGGGGATCCAACTCGCGGAGTTGGGAACTTTCGCCCACTCCGCGTTACTTGCCCAAGTCTGCCCGAGGATCCCTGCCCCAGATCAACAACCGGACGGGAGGGCGGGGTCCCTGGTCCTCCACCCTCCCTTCCTTGCTCCGACGCGAGGTGGCTGCGGGGGCATCTACCTTCTTGGCCTGCGACTCGGTGGGGTTGGGGTGGAGTTGTGTGATCTGCCAGCCTTGTCTAGTTCTCTTAAAATTTTCACGTCCTTTTCTCACGCAGGGCTGTCTCTGCTCTCTGACCAAGCGTGGGCTGTCCTCATCTTTCTGGTTCTTGTGGGGCACTCTACCACCAGGTTAAGCGTCCAGGGTTCTGGGACCACTTTCTTGGGAAATGGCTCCTGCATATGTTTTCAATAACTTTTTGTTTTGAAATAAACATCTTTTTTTTTTTAAATCGTGTTCCAAGAATGAATTAGCTTTCTCTCTCTCTCCCTCTCTTTCTGTCCCCCCCCCTCCCTTTTTGTTTTTCCAAAGGGAAAACAATATTTTTGCTTCTGGGAAACTTCCATAACCACATTTTAAAACTTTGACTGCGTTTTCTTTGAAGGTAGTAAGACTTCGGTTGCTCACTGGTGGCAGAATCAGACTCTGAGATTTCTCTTACCCTGTGCTCTAAGGACAATTCAAAAGAGGAGAGGTCTTGCTGTCATGCACCAGTTAACTATCTAGGCCTCCAAGACTTACTCTATACTCTTGGTTTTAAGCTTATCTAAAATCTGGCCAAAGTGCTCCAATATATATTGTCTTTTTTTTTAATTTTATTTTATTTTATGGCAGTAAAATGGAAAAGAAGTTGCTGTGTTAGCCACAGTAGATAAAAGCAGAAAACATCCATGCTTAAATTGAAATGTTCTGGCATCCGGGACTGTTAAATTGAGTTATGTTTATCATTTTGTTTTAGAAGAGTGACTCATTTCGTTTCCTAAACAGAAAATTCAAATGGTTAGCTGTAGAGAAGCAAAACACTAGAATGATAAACATATGTTTTTTCTTTTCAGAAGCAGCCCATTTTACACACATCGCGTTGTCAGCGCAATCATTTTCCTGTCGTTCAGGCATGTCTTCAGCAGTCATATTGACTCATTGACAGGCTGTTTACACTCCCGCTTGAGCCATTAATCACTACTGTTCAACAGTGCTCAGGCCAAAAACCAACATCAGACACTAAAGGTAAAACGATTTGATTTGGAAATAGTTAGTATTCACAGAAGTCAACGTTAATGGCATGGGTTTTTAAAACCTGCCAGAAGAGCCTACCCGGACATGCAGTGTACCTGCGCAGGTCAAAGCTGCTTGGCATCACGTGATCTCAGTGCAAGAAGCAGGCCATCCAAAAGGGCCTGAGGTGAAGGGCTGGTTACGCACAACATGCCTATCTCCCTATGGAAAATCAGTGTCTTGTTGTAACTGAACATGACCTTTCCCAGATTTTCCTATCTTCTTACCCTATCTTTAGGTTCTTTGTTTTCCTTTCTGAAAAACAAAACATAGTGTCTAAGCCTAGGAGGTCATTACTCTTCAGTTAATCAAAACTTAGTTTTAAAATTCTGCGCATTAAATTTAGTAAGGAAAGTATAATACTTTAGGGACATTCACAGAAGACATTTTGTAAAAAGGGAAAAAAAGCACATGTCTTTTGCAGAGTTAAACATGCTTATTAAATGCACACTGTGGTCTTGTATATGATACCACACTTACTATGTTGCAATGGACTATTCATTAAGGTAACCCAAGGCATAACTCTTAAAATTGGAAGTAATTGTAGGGATTTTTATCCGAGTTTGAACCCCCTAATCAAACTTCGGACTCAGTTCTACATCCTTTAAGGTGATGGGAAATTTAACAGAACACTTCATTGCATTTTCAGCGTTGAGTTAGAAAAGTTTTCTTTATTGAGAGAACAGCCCCAAATGTTTACCTTCCTGTTATGCTTCTGTGAGTTTTTCTGTTGCCTTGAAAACACTATAGCTGTCAGGACTCTAGGGCATTCTGAAAGGTGTTACAGAGGAAGGAGCTTGCAGGTTGCAGGCTGTAAGTGGGAGCCAAGACCTGTGGCAGGCAATGGGTTAGGGAGGTTCAAGGGACCAGGAAAGTTTGTGGGAAATACTGGTTAGTTCTTGATGAGTACTGTCATGTGGGTTCATATCTTCTGATGGCCCAAGGGTTTTTTTTTTTCTTTTTGGTCTGTGTAAAAACAAACAAACAAACAAACAAAAAACCCAAATAACCATACTTAGAGCCCAGAGGCTGGATGTGGCCTCCGAGCTTCTGACTTGTCTCTGTTTTAGAGACAGAAAGTGTTTTGTTTTGTTTTTTATTTTTTTTTATCTTTCGTTTGTTTATTTTTAATGCTTTCCCAGTTTACAACCAACTTCTGAAATACTGAGTTATGTTCTCATGGAAAATTCCTGTATAAATGCCTTGGTCAATGCAAGGCCATTTGGGCCATACTTATTCTTAATTTAAGAGAGAATGGGTTTGTGTTTATGATTCCTCTCATTGCGGTTTTGTTTTCTTTTTGATTAAGCATTTACATATTCTTTCTATTATCCCGCATTTTTGTAATTGAAAGAGCCTTTTAGTTAAGTACTCCATTGGTAATTTTGTGATTTATATGTAGCAGAATCCTTAGAAATAATTTATTCCAGTTGGTTTCTTTGGTAGAAGAGGGAAAGCACTTCCAAAGAACTTCAGGGGTTTGCGCACTGCAGTGATTGTCCCCCATACAGCAGTGAACAAGAAACCAGGTGGAGCACAAATTAGAAAACGTGTGCCATTGTGATAGATGTGACTTCAGTAGTGAATCAATACAACCTTGTCACATGGGGAAGACGCACTGAAGTTAATAGGCTCTGGATATTGTGAATCACTTGAGCCTGCTTCCATCCCAACCCCCACCCCACTGTACTTGCTAAGCTCTAGACCGTTGGACTCAGCGCTGGTGTATACTTTAATGTGATAATGTGTGATTTAATGTACTCTTCCCTCTAGGGAGAGTCCTCTGAGACTATTAGGCGGACTTTTCATAGCAGGATGCAAAATGCCAGTGAAGTTAATTAAAAATAATCTAAAATAGAAGTGAGGAGAGGCTCTTCAAGTTGAAACTGCTTAAGAGGAGCTCCGACTTAGAAGCTTAGCTGAGTTGTCAGGAGTTTATAGAGCTAATCAGATTTCCTTTTGAGGAAGCCTGTTTGTTTCAATGTATAGAATGTAAGCGTGTACATATCTGAGCCTCTCTACTTTTGTCATGTTGTTTAATCACTTTTAAAGATGGCATGTCTCAAAGTGTTTTCCCTTTGGACAGCTTCTGTCATTGAGTTTCAACTCGAGATGATTTTACCCCCAGGGAGACATTTGACTGTAATGGAGACATATTCGGTGGGCGTAATATATGGCCGTGTATGGTACCAACATCTGGTGAGCAGAGGCAGGGCTACTGCTGAGCATCTTCCAGGGCACAGGATAGCACATTCCCACAGTAATGAGTGATCTGGCCCAAAGTCAGTGATGTTTATACAGAAAAACCTTCTGTCCTTACTTCTCAGGTACCAGCAGGAATTTCATCCTTACTAGCTGCATAGTCACCTTTCCTAGGTGGGAAACCAAAGACTCTGCCTTCACACAAGTTCTAGGTACTACTTGATTCTGTCTAGGGCTTATTAATTTAAAGCCTTTAGCTACAGAAATACGCATTATATTGACCTCTTATGCCTGAGGGAGAGGAAAGGAGTTGGGGGTAGAGCAGAGACGCCACAAAAATCTGTAAAAATAAGTCTAAAACTTAAATTTTATTACTCCATGCAAACTCTCTACTGATGTTCCCCCAAATTTTGGTTTTATACGTCAGTTCATTCTCAAAGTACTTCTGATCTTCAAAATCACATATTCTAAAATAAATAATGTCTTTACTATTAAAAAAGAGAGGAAAATTGAAAGCATAGCACAATAACTAGGATTCCGACATTCCCTTTGCCACTTCAGTAGATATTCTTGGTCTGCTTTCTTCATAGCTTCTTGGAGACACTACAGCAGGACAGAAAACAGCCCTCAGTGTTCACGTGACTTATTCATTTCTATGCTGGACTCTTGGAACCTGGATTATATTTTTCCTAGAAATAGTGGTAAATTATGTTTATTTCCCTAATAAATCTCAAAAGAGTTTTGAAAATAAATTTTGTTAAAACTTTTATGTTTTTTATGAATTCCAGACAATACACGAGTACAACACCGGCAGCCACAGACAAATAACGAAGAATAAAAATAAACCCAGTAGAAGCTCTTCTAAAACGCTTCTCAATAGATATGCTTGAGGAAGGACAGAGATAATTAGGAAAATAGATGGAGACTTGTCTGGAATTAAAGGGGATTTGGGAACACTTTTAAGTTCATTGAAACCCAAAATCCTGATTCTTTTATATGTATGAAGGGAGTAATGTTCATTTTATGAATTTAGCTCTATGAGGGCAAGGCTTGTCAGTGTTGCATTGTTTTTCCCTTTGCCAAGAAAAGCACCAAATGAAGCAAATAATGCAAACTTGAAAAACTTAATAACAAAGGAACAGGAGGAAAGGGAAGAACAGAAGGAAGGAAGAAAGGAAGGAAGGAAGGAGTAAAAAGTGATAGACCTATGCACTGATTAAAGTGTTCGGAAAGGTTGAGTTTCCAGAATTGAACAGTAGGAAAACTGTTGTATGGTTGAATCTGGTGTGAACTGAACAGCATGTTAAGTATAGCATAATAGAGGCACAAAGAAAGTCCAGTGAAAAAAACCCCAAAGACACAAAACATCTCTAGTTGGGAATTTGACAAAATCTTCTGGAAAATTTAATATAATGTGGGCTAGGAAGCATGGAGATAGGAGCCAGTGCTGAGATGATAGCACGGATGCCTCGTTCTGCAGGGTTGATTATGGAACAGTGGGTACTCCTGACAGATAATTCCATGAGCTCCATGAAGGAGCAGAGGATGACAATGGAAATGCCCATGACGACCAGGGGAAGTCTGTGCCAGGAGCCTTTGTTCTGCTGAAGAACACGGACATTTTTATTGTTGGCATTGGTGGAACGTTGAAGGTTCTTTAGAAGGGGAAAGTAGAAGACATCATTTGTGTTTTTAGGAGAAAAAATCTGGTGATAGGTCAAAGGCTGATTTTGGGGATAGGGGAAAGAGTAGAAATGGCAATTGTCAAGAAGGTAACTACAGTAGCCTGGAAAAGAGTAGACCTAGGACAGCACTAGTACGGGGGAAACTGAGGAAACATGAGAAACCTTCAAGAATAGCAGTGTAAGCAGGATGACCCTTGCCTACTTTTGAGTTCAATTTGATTTTCCACACATGTTGATGAATTAAATGGGTGTTATGTAAAATATGTACTGTAGAAGCTGTTGAAAAGGTAAGAATTTAAGGCAATTTATAGATTCTGTCATTAGCATGGTAACATATAGGAGCCTCGAAGTCGTGTTTTCATTATGTTGAGTTCAGGAAAGGTAGCATTAGTCATAGTCACCACCAAGTAGCTAGAAATTGGTTTTGCAATGGTCAGATTCATAGAGGAAGAATTCACTATCAGGGAGGTAGTTGATGGGGTCCAGAGTCAGGGAGGAGACCAGATCTTGAGGGAAGGAGTGCACCTTGGATGGAAGCAGAAAAAGAATATCAAAGAAGAGTACATGCCGGTCCTCCAGGAGTGTTGACAATTTGGTGGTATTTAGTGGTTACAGGAGAAAAAAAAAAAAAAAAAAAACAACACACACACACACACAAAAAAAAACCTGTCATTTATAAAGGACCAAGGATATGCAGAGAAAGCTCCTCCAAGAAAAGCTGACTGAGAATTCTCCCCACACCTTACTGGGGAGAAAGCGCAGGACAGAGGGATCAAAAGAAAGCATGGGTGGTTTGGGTGTGTTTTGTGGTGAGCACTTGCAGCTGAAAAAGTCGAATTCTAGCAAGACTTAAGAGAGTTGGAAATGCTTTGCTTTGAAATGGTGTGGGAAGAAAAGGACTAAGTACTAATCTGGAGAAAATTAGTTATAAAGAGACTATTGAAGGCCCAGATCTTCTGACTAAAGTAGATGGTAATATTTGTAAAGAGCAGGAGAGGTTAGGATGAGTCAAGACATTTAAGATTTGTGGGAAATTTTGAAAGAGGAAAGTATTCAAGAGGGAATCAATCTGATGCAAACTCTGCACTGTTCAGTGAGGCTGAGGGCTTAGCTAAGAATGACTGGCATGAGTTATACTGGATGCGGATCAGCATGGTTGATTGCCTTTTTCAGACGGGAATGTGTGGGAGCTTGGGAATAGAAGGAGAGAGAATGGATTTTGGAATGGGCATAGGACTGGAAGTTGGCAGAGTTTCAGAAGCAATGGGAGAAAGAGGGACAAAGGACAAATGTCCTCCAAATGCTGGGGAGGGGGGATTGTTTTCATACTCATTTATCTTCGTTCCAGGTTGTTAGAGGAGACAGAGACAGAGAGATGGGAGGAGGGAGGGAGGGAGGGAAGAAGGAAGGGACAAAGAGATACAGAGAGAGAAAGAGAAGGAGGAAGGAGGAAGATACCGAAAGAAAGCTTCAGAGCTAGCAAAAGTTGCCACAGGCAGGTGAAGACTCCAGCTGAGCGAAGGCTGGTTCGCTTGGTCAGTCAGCATCCAAGGACTTGATATATATGATCCAGTGACCTTTACAGGGCTGTGAAAGAAGCTGTGGAATTTTGGGGCGTGTTAGGGCTTTTCCTGTTTCTTTCAACCTTATTTCCTGGATCTGGTTGAGATGATTTCATGGAAAGAAAGCCAAATAACAGTGCACTTTAGCAGTATTATATTTTTATAGCAATAAAAGGCTGGGGAAAAATAAGGAAACATAAATTGACATAGTCTAAAGTTATGACATTTGAAAATGGAAAATTGTTTAGAACAACAAACAACAGGGGAAAAATTCCATCTAACTGCAAGAGATAATGTAAGTATTCTCTTATGTGACGGCAGAGGCTGAATCGAGGGATTTCTGTTTCTATCGCTCCATATTTGTGTTCAGCTTTTGTTAAAAGACTACTGTGTGGTCTGTCTCCTAGACTTTAGGATGATTTTAATGTTGGTGATTCATTCGGACAGACTGAGAGGCTGTAGCCCTTCTATTTCAGACAGAGATTGCATATATGAATCTGTATTTTATATCTGTCCTTCTCCTTTTTTCCTTCCCTCCTTTCCTCTTCTTTCCCATTCTGTCCCTCTTTGCCAGTAACAGCAGCTCCTTCCTGAAGGGATTTAAAAGTCCAGCTCTTCCTATTATGTTAGCATGCATACCTGGAAGGAGAAATACTCTTTAACCTTAAGCTTCTGGAGTAGTTATGAGTTCTTGTTTATAGATTCTATTTTTGATCAGTCAGAATCCAGTAAGCAGGAACTGCTATGCACAGAGTAATTTTAACCCGAAAGTTTTAATTTTGCTTGTGGTTTCGACTTGCAGTCTACTTCTGTTTTCAGATTCTCGCCCACATGATCTGAAGCAAGATGATTCACATACATGTGCCTTTCTGTTCAGTCTTTTTGCAGTCTCTGGACTGAAGCTGGAAATGAGTTGTATGTTAGCACATGCATACATTTTAGTATTGGCATTTGAAAGAGAAAACCATGTCCCTAGGTGCTTTGTATGCGTGCCATGTATACGGTCCCTTGAAGATCGAGAATGCTAATGTGCGTAGCTGCATCATTATTTTATTTGTGTCCTTACCACAACTTGAAATGGCCTGCTCTGACTTCAAAGTCAGACTCCTGGCCTTTGAAATGCTGTTACACATTAGACAACCCCTTTGGCTCATTGCTGAGTCCCAGTGCCCTTCATTCTTGTAAAAGTGCCAAACAAGGAAGGGTTCATTGCTGGACCAGAGAGCCAGAAAAGGAATGTGGTCCTGATCAAATGACAAAGTGAGTCCAGAACAGCCCAGGCTACACAGAGAAACCCTGCCTTGAAAAACCAAAAAATGAAAGAAAAACAAAACAAAACAAACAAACAAACAAAAAAACTGTGTAAAACTGAGATCATTGAAAAAGGGATTCTGAAGTACATTTTGTGCATGAACAAAAATGTCACAACGAAACCCATGATTTTGTACAAGCCCTACACGCTAATAATAGGTTTAAAAGAAGAAACAAAGAAAAGAAAGGTGATCTTGACAAGGTTAAAGATGAGTATGTTTCATCACATTGACATAGGAAGATGGCAGAGTTTTATTTCTCTCTACAAGGTGTTCAGAGACTGCTAGGTAAGGACGCTACTGTGGATGCCATGTCTGTCGATTTCAGCAGTGAGTTGTATGCAGCATTTCCAGACAGGAAGCCTTCTAGATAAGGGTAAAACTGCAAAGCTAGAGAATGAACTGAGGTAATTATGATAGCAGGAAAGAACAGGAACTATTTTAAAAAATACTGTAGTCACATAAGGCAAGGATAAACATTTACATAGATTTTGTTGTCTGTCAATTTTGTAAAGAACAAAATAAAGCAAATCAGTCAAAGGGATATTGGAGATGATATTAGCCAGACATGGAGAGGTCTTTGGATAACAGTGATTCGACACTGAAGTTCTGTTGTAGCTGCTTCCTTTCTCCGGAAGGACTAATGTCTGTGTCTTTTGCTAGCTCTTGGGGATGTTGAGTGTTGGATGTTTTCATCTGAGTTCATGCTATGAGTAACTCTGGAGACTGCTAAGACAGTAATGCAACATTCCATGAACCTGTGAATGTTTGGTTATAGTGTGGGTGTTCCTGGTCAAGTAAACATCGACAAACTTGAGATTTTGGGGAAGTAGGAGCATCCATGCTTCAGGATCAGGTGCTTTAAAGGTACCTTCATCAGATCAGGGATAAAGGTACCGGAGAGTAATATGATAGAAGTAATACATTCTCTTCCCTTTGCCAAATTTCTTTTTCTGATCTTTCCTCTTTTTAGAAGTTGACAGCATAGTATCCCTTTTTGACTTACTGAGATTTTTTTAAAACTACTTATGCATTTTATATCTTTTTTAATGTTCATATTCAATCACATGTTCCTTTTTTTGTAAATATTTTCCATTTTGCTTATGCATATCCTCCTTTGGCCAACTGAGAAGGAAAGCTGTTTGGGTCCACATCATTTAAGTTGTTTTTTTTTTTTATTTTATTTTTTGTTTTGTTCTATTTTTTCCATTTTGAATCTAATCATACCTTATACTTCTGAATCCCTAAAAGGACTTTTGAAGGAATGAATTTTAGATCTTGCTGAAAAGTCTTGCCAGTCTTCAAAATCCTGGTTAAAACAGTGAATTAATTGAATTGCTTTAGGCATTCAATTCAGTCCATAAACACTGATAGTTTATCTATGATTACACGTATTTTGTGTTTATAAAAATAATGGAAGTTTTATTTATGCTTGCTTGTGTGTTAATGTATATTAAATGCTTATTTATATGATCTTAAGTGTTTTTGGAGATTGTAATCCATTGGACAAAGAAAGTTGAATTTGCATTGTTCGGTAAAGGTCATTAGGCTTAAGGGTTGTTTTGGGTTTTTTTTTTATTTTTTATTTTTCTTTTCTGTTGGGTCAGTGAAGAAGTGAAATTCCAGGCCCCAGGTCTTCCTGAGAACTGCCTTATCTATTTTTTTTTGTTTGTTTTGCTTTTTTATTTTTTTTTTGTCTTGTTTTGTTTTTAAAGGTTACATTTGGAGAGCATTTGCTGAATTTCCACATTATTCTGAGCCTCTGGAAAAATATAGTCACAGATTTTTTCACTTTTTTTAGGGATTTTTGTCCCATATTTCTTACAGTTTTGTCAACTAGAATTCAGTTGTGTGGGTTTTGAATAGAGAAACTGAAGTTTCCCAAGGTAAGTTTTATAGATAGAGGAAATAGGGATGTAGGTTAGGAAAGGGTGACAATGGAGATATTTTGGAAACTGTTATCTGTTACAGATTGAGTACTTAATAGAAGTAGATGAAGCCCAACTTGTAAAAGTCCCTAAATTTAAGCACAGAGGTTTGTATTCTCCTTTCTGTAAAAATATAAGTATACCAAACATTTACTAAGGCTTTGGAGGGGCTTTGTAAAGTCTCCAAGGTTGGTCATTATTTATTCATCACTAAGTTAGTAAATACCATACAGATAACAAGTATAAAAAATACTTGATGATTGCATTGAGAGTTTACACATACCTTTGCTTAGTTCAACAGACTATTTGAGATGACATGATAACACATTTAAAAAAAAATAAGATTAAAGGAGAACAATAGAAAAGGCTTAGGAAAACCCAGACTGTATGGCCCACAGACTGCTAAGTATCCAAATGTGTGTATGATTTGACTTGAAATTATTTTCCTCCTCTTAGAACTGCCTTGTCCACGGGAGGAAAAAGAACATAACACAACTTCTCACAGGACAGTGCTTTTCCTTCTTCAATCGACAGACGCAAAGCTTGTACTGTATTTCAGAAAGTGGGTGTTGCCCTCAACGGCTTCCCCAAGATATTTTCATATCAGGAGTTTGAAAGATGCTTATGTAAAAGAACAGTGATAGCCACCTTGGAAGAGCGCTTTCTATAAAAAAGAGTCTGCTTTCTAGACATGCTTCTGTTTTCTTTGATATAACCTTATGTTCTAGGTACCATCATTGTTCTCGTTTTAAAGATGATACTTCAAAGACAAGAAGGATCTTAACAAAGAATAACTTTAATAGAATTCACATCGTTAGTGGTGGTTTCATTGGCAGGGCACACTGATTTTAAATCTGCACTTCTAAGTATTTCTCTAGTGCAGAGTACAAGTTAGGGGTGTTATGTCTGTCCCAGAGAACCTAAAGGTAATCTTTTATTGACAGGGGAAGGTACACATATCTAGGAGTTCAAACGATGGCATTCTCCTTACTTCTTGGAAGGCTGTGTGTGCTCAGAACTTTGTAGTGTCTCCACGTTTAATCACGAATTCTTGTCCAAGACTGTGCTAAGCTCAGTTCATAGTGAAGCAACGTTCTGTATTCTTTTGCTACTCTTGTTTGTCAAAAATGTTCAGTTATTAGGGCTGGAGAGATAGCTTGTTGGATAAAGTGCTGAACAAGCCTGAGGACCTGAGCTCAGCCGCCCTGAGCTCACGCGAAAGCCAGGCATGTGGACACGTCTGCGAATCCCCAGCACTGCAGGGGTGGACACAGGAGTTCCCTGGGATCACTGGCTAGCCACTGCCGTCAAAGCGGTGAGCTTCAAGCTCAGTGAGAGAACCAGTCTCAAGTAAGTGCATAAACAAACAAATGGTGGAGGAATGGTGTAGAATGTTAGCTTCCGGCCTCTATATCCACACACCGGTGAGCACACACATTCAAATAAACACACACATATCACACACACATCACACACACACATATCACACACACACACACACACACACAGAAAATTAGCTATTGGAATGACATAATTGCTTGCTTGCGTAGAAATTGGTAGAAACCTCCCTCTTTAATAGTTTGAGTGATGGTCGAACAGAAGGGATTGAGCTCACTAGTTCTGTCCACAATGGACACAAGTATAACTAGATCTAGATTACCTGATGACATATTTGTATTCAAAATAAAGATCACGTGGGCGACATTGCAGAGTAAGAGCAGACCATGTTCCCCCGTGTTGTGAGGCCATACAGTTAGGGAGAAGGGCTGTGTGAGCAATGAGCTTTCTCTGATGAAATCAGCTGAGCCGTAAGATTCCACCCCTTCCATCCCTCCCGTTTCTACTTCTGTTCTGACTCTGAGATGTAATGCTCTCTCATCAGGAAAGCTGGGCTGATGTTTTCTTCCTAATTATATCACTGATGGCTGCAAAGATCAACTAAATATATTTTAAAGCCCTTTGGAAATTCCCACAAACGTACTGCAACTGCAAAAATTCATTAACTTTCCTTTCACAAAGCAAAGCGTTTTTATCTTTCTTCCTAAAAAAATTAGCGAATAGCCACATATCAAGTAAGTGGCTGTTATATGGCATATATAAATTTTACCTAAATTATTATCCAATTTATTTAATGTTTTTAGATATTTTTTTGCTTGTTATTAACGTTTCTTTCTTGTTATTAATCATTATTTGATTTCTCCAATTGTCAGACATAAGTAAGTAACATTACCAAGGTTTGAAATTTGGATAATGCCAGCTAGGTAAAATAGTAGAGAATTTTAAATTAAATAGAAATTGTATTTACTTGAAGTCTCCCATTCTCCCTCAACAGGAACAATCATGATTGGAGAGGACTGCCTCTCACTATTCATGCTGAAATTTAGAAAAGAAACAAAACCATAAAAAGGGCATGGATCATGTTAGATAGTCATTCTGGAGGAGGAGATACCGTATTTAAATTGATCATTTGGAATTGCTCTTTTCCCCTCCTTTGACTTTTACTTTGACTTAATTCATGCATGTCACTTTCTCTAAGGATTAACTCAAATCCAATGCCTACAAAGTTTTCTCTAAAGAATGTTCCAGTCTGAACATCCTTTAGCACGTATGGGATATTTGGGCTCTACCCTTAACCCTGTGCAGAGCTAGTCTCAAAGTCTGAGTGCGAGAAGGCCTCAGCAGCCCAAACCTACATTTCCCCATGTAGAGGAGGACACTGAGGCTGTGCCCTGCTGGCACAGCTGTCAACCTTGGAGTCAGAAGGCTGACCCCGAGCAATTCTTACTGCCTTCTCTTTTGTTGGGGCCTGATAGTTTCGTGTGAGTGTGTTTGGTCTCCCTGCTTGAGAGATTTGTTATTATGGCACAGTCTCCTTGCTTATCCAAAGATCATTTTTCACATCTCAGTGTAGAGGAGCCACACTGGAAAGCTCGACACACCCAAAAGCATGCCCCAATCCTTTGGCCCCGTAGCACTTTTTAGACTTTCAAGTTTTGGTATCTAAAATATATTTATTTTACCCCATATATCAGTAGAACCGGTTAGTATTACAAATCATTCCGATTTTCTACATTCATAGCTGTCCTAACAACGAAGTGTGACTAAATATAGATGTGTTAATTAGATGATTAGGTAAACGTTCATTCTTTGAGTCCATGGAATCCTGTGTTGAGATGATTAGTAAGATACAGATTTTACAATTTTCCCAGTGTGGCCAAACCCTTTCATTCACCAAAGCCACTGGATGAGAACTTCTGAGGCTGGGGTCCAGGCATCTGTGTGTGGCAAGAGTTCTCTACATGGTTCTGACTCAACTGAGTCACAACCCAGTCCGACTCCACGGACACCACTGAGAACCATGGCTTATACGAGAAATCCTCTACACATAGGAAGAGAACCCTTTGGCTACACACGTAAAATCTTATAGCTAGGTACAAACTGATATCCTCTGCTAGGGAAATTAGTTGGTGCTGTGGTCTCTACCCTAGCCCTAGCTAATAGGCTGGTATTTTGTTTATAAAGTAAAGAATTAGCCGAAGACAATTTAAGGTTTTACTGGGAACCTTTCCTGGGGCCTTGCCTTGGGCTGGGTGTAGTGCATCATTATAGGATAAAGTAGAGACCTTCTTCAAGCCAAACATTTCGTTTTCAAAGGAGGCAAAGTTGGATACGCTGGTGATTGTGATGTCATAGAAATTACACATATTTTATAACCTTTTGAATATAATGAGGCACAGAGAGGTAAAACTACTTTAACTTTTTTTTTTTTTTTTTTTTTTTTTTAACTTCAGGACACTAGCGATCATCTAATTCTGCAATTTCCGAATGGGAAAACTCATTTTAAAAAAACATGATAAACTGTCTCTTGGTAAGAATTTGGGGTAGGAAGAATTCCGTTCCTCCCCAGGAGCAGGTTACGTCATCATAGTTCCATGTGTAGATGGGCCACGTGGCACTGTCATTTATTCAGTGCGGAGTTGAGAGGGTCTGTGCTTAGCACTCGAATATTGGACATGATTCAAATATGCGTCAAGTGTGTCTAGAGGCTTTATTCATACCTATTTTCTTTTAGTCAGCAATGCTTCATAATGCCTTGGTTTCATGAATTAATTTTAATGGAATTAAACTTGAACAGCTCAAAATTATATAATTAATTTCATTCAGCTTCAATTAAAGTTACTAATTGAATCAAGCCTACTAGCATGACACCTGGCGGCAGTCAGCTATGTAACAGTAGGAGTATGAAGAACTGCTGATAAGCCAGTTCATGTATACTAGTGAGACTGTAGAAAGTCTTTTTCACTGATAATCTTCAAAAGGCCTGAGTTGACTACAGCAGTAAAGAATTCTGGAACTGTTTAAGAAAGTTAAGATTTTAATTGAAACTAGCACATCTTCGGAAGATTACATTTTTTTCCCCTATGATAATGCTGGGTAAATGTCACATAAATCTATAACATATTGGCTTAACATGCTTTTAATTTATATTTTACTGATGTTTGAATATGGTTTTGCAGTCTGAAAATGCTTAGCATTGAAGGCCTCCCCCCCCCATTTTTTTGTAGCAATCTTAAGCTCTGGTTTTCATCCTGAGTTTACATCCATCTATTTCTCATGTGTTGAAAGGTGTTTTGTGGCAGAATTGTTAATTTGTTGTGAAATCTCTATGATACATGAGATTTTTTTGCATGTGCAGAAGTTTTTCCCCTTCTACTGGAAATCTAAACAAGATTAACAGCTAACAACTTCTGTCTTAGGTCTCTCATTTCTTTGCCTCCATAGCTTGACATCAGGTCATTTCTCCACTGCTTCCTCATGGTACAGTGTAGTCTTTCTTCCGATGAGTAATTGGAAATGCTTCAACAGTGGAATTTGAGGAAGATGACCAGTGTGTGTCCAGCATGTCTCCAGGGACTGACCTGACTGGACAGCAGGGAGGGAAGAAAAGACAAAACACATAGACAGAGAACAGCAGGGAGCAGCGTCCTAGGCTCGCTGATGGAGAAGCCCAGCACCCAGGACAATAGTGTTTCCTATATGTGGTTAAACTGGAGGCATACAGTATACAGCTAAGTCATGCAGCGTTTACAGATAGAGCTGAATCAAGGAGGCAGCTTTAGCTATTGTCACTAGAAGCACTCTCTATAGGAGAGCTCTCCAGGTTGTAATGTGGGCGGGTAAGGTGTATATTCTGTGTACATACTATGAACTCTTGGGCTAGTGGAAAGTTTGGCAATCTATCTGAGCCTCCCTTGGTGTGGAATGTGCCAATGCCCTATGGCTCTGTCCTTGACATGGATTGCTCATGTCCAACAATATCCATTTACTGAGGACTTCACCCACTCCCTACAGGCTAGCTAAGCTGGCTGTAACTTTCTTCCTTGTTTGCGCATTCAGGTACTCAGTACTGAACGTATCACCTAGACTGTGACCTGCATGAAGCCTGAGTAATACACAGACATCGCCCAGTGAAATGCATAGTTATTTGTAGACACCATCTGTATTCTGTGGACATAATGAATAGGCTTTTCTCCCATTCTTCAGAACTTTTGCCATCAAATCCAGATGAAAAGATTGGTCATTTCCAGCCCTGTTTGCTTATCCGTGCCAACCTTATGTTGCCACACCTGCAACCTTTTCTATTAGGTCACTCGGTTAAACTCCCATCGGTGTCTATTTGAACTTTGCTAATGCTCCACTTTAGTGCCTGTATTAGTTCCTTTTCTGTTGCTGTGATAAAGCACCCTGACAAAAACATCTTCAAGAAGGAAGGGCTTGTTTTGGAGGAATGCAGTCCCTCTTGGCATGGAAGACATGTGGGCAGAAGGTACTGCAGCAGGCGCCGAAGCCTGCCTAGTTTCATACCATCTGTTCTTAGGGAGCGGAGAGTAAGTAGAAGGTGGGGCATGCTGTGAAGCCTCCAGGCCAAGTGACCGCGTCCTCCACTGGGCCTTGACCTCTTCACATTTCCACAACCTTTTCAAGTAGCTCCATCAGTCGGACCAGCTGCGCAGACATGCGAGCCTATCCGGGCCAGACTTAGTATCTTTCTCTCCTCTCCAGCTCTTCTTCCTTTCCCTCTGTCTCTCTGTCTGTGTCTGTCTGTCTATCTGTATCCCTCTCTCCTATTTAAAGGACATAGGAACAGTGTATCACCTGAGGGTAGCCCCTTGTCCCTTCAATGAAATAGAATTATTCATCGTGGCCTAAGAGTCTGCTTTTTCATGAACGTTCCCCAGTCAGTTAGGCTTGAGAAACACAGATGTACCTGTTTATTAACATGTAGCTTTGCTTCGGCATTTCACAAAGCTTCAGTGGCTGCCTTGATTTGTTCATCTTGTTTTTGAACTGAGTCTGGATTTCCTGTGTTGGCACTCGGGTATCCGCATTATATCTTCATCGGAATGTTAGTCTTGCCTCCTGTCCCTCTGAAAGAACTTCATAGCCCAGAGCTAGGACCTTTGCCCAGGTGTCTGCTTTTGGAGTTTTGCCATGCTGTTCTTCCACCTTTCTCCCATGTGACTTTTTGAAGTTCTTCTAATCTTTTAGAAACCGTCCAATGTGCTTCTTTCTCTATAGTGTCTTCCTTGATCTCTGAATCCTGATGAGATTTTTTTTTTCTTTTCTTTTGAACTCCTTTCGTGCGCTGGACCTTTCATAGCATGCATTTTACCTTGTGTTATAGGTTGTGTGTTGTTTGACTTATGCTCCCAACAAGACATTCCATTTCCTTACATGTTACCTCTCCACTGAGGACCCATAATCCTACAGATCAACCTCTCATCCTAAATACTTCCCTGTCTGAGGATGCATTGCTCACTCTTTGGCTTTTCCTTCAGCATCTACAGAGAGAACTCTGTACCCGTTTCCTGTATCCTCACTGCCCAGTCACTTCTCATTCAGCTGTGGTCTGGCTTTCATCTCCATCAATCATTTGTAGTCTCTTCTCCTTTGATGCTTTTTCTGTCTCACCTGCCTCCTACCTGTATGGACTCACTCACTCTCATTCTTGATGTAACCTTTCTACATTTTTCTGTGGTGATAGATTACTTTCCACGCTAAACCTTATTTACTACAATCCTGAGAGATTTTATTTTACGGTGAGCATGTTTCTTTAATGATGAAAAGATAGTAAGTGCTCAGCAAATGTTATTGGGCCAATAACATAAGCAACAGTCAATAATGGTGTAATTCTAATTCCTGAAGCTATGACAGTACGAAAAATTAATCATGTGTGATAACGCATATCTATGATTCTAGCACTTGGAAGATACTGGTCATCATCAACTACATAGTAGTTCCAGGCCTGTGTTCTATGAGATACTGTCTCGGGAAGAAACCCTCAAACAAGCAAACTACATTCCCCCAAATGCGAAAGACTTGCAGCATTCATCAAATGATAAACACTTTATAATCTTTTCCAGAAAAATGTAATGAGGACATTACTGAGAAAGACGTAAGTCCAGCTACCAGTAGCCACTCCAGGTGTGGGCTGATGCGGGACCAGTCCATTTGGAGAACCCCTTCAGATGGTGAACTCATCAGAAGTAAGTATTTCTTCTTAAGAGAAAATTTGCATGATTCAGGGGTGTGACTATGATACCATAACCTTCAGTTACCTTCCCAAGTAATGTTGCTACACATCTATAACTCTGAAATAGTTTTTATCAGTACTAAAACATCAGAGCTAAAACTAGGCTGGAAATATACCATGAACCTTCATATCTTCTCTAGAATGGAATAATTGACTTGTAAATGATATTATACTCTACTGTTAGGTTTCCTCAGAGGTAGCTCTTTCCTCAGTGGAAATCAGGCATCTTTAAGGTCATGTTGGACTGTGACACTAAGAAA
Source organism: Meriones unguiculatus (assembly GCF_030254825.1). Taxonomy (NCBI): domain Eukaryota; kingdom Metazoa; phylum Chordata; class Mammalia; order Rodentia; family Muridae; genus Meriones; species Meriones unguiculatus. Next base: position 44,517,072 of record NC_083368.1, read on the forward strand.
ACAACACAAGATCTAAAGGGCAGTGCTCTGGTGCTCTCTGTTATTTTGGCAAGTGATGCCTAACTTGCTTGTGTTTCACTACTTGTGTATTTTGATACTTCTCTTGCCCCTCAGGTTGCTTTGTAGAGTATTTGCAAAGCAATCGGTGTGTTTACTTCACTCTGACAATGCTATCCTTTGGATGATCTTCAAAATGTGAGTTCTATATGAGGCCTCAGATGTAAACTTGTGTCTAGTCCTTGAATCCCCCTAAATTGTTCAAATTGAATTTTCCATGAAAAGAATTTAGCAAAGGAGAGAGAGTAAAAGGTCACCCCTGAAAAAGCATAGAAGAAAATATTTTGAATTCTTGTTCATGGTTACTGCGTCTCTACATTATTATGCTAGAGTGGAGAAAGAATACATTTCTCAGATTCAAGTGTTGTACTATCTAATTTAGATTTAATTCATTACTTCAGACAATTTATGATATAGATTTTCTTTTGTCTTACCTTTTTCTTTTCTTCAAGAGTTTTGACATTACTTCTAGAATGCTCAGTGGTTGGCCCTTACTGAATACTAGAAAAAGGCCAACTTGGCAGAAAATTGACAAAAAATATTAAAAATATTGTTGAAAGACATTTATAGCTTTTTTTTTTAAATCTCAAAAACTTTTTTTTTTAACTTCAGATTTGAGATATTTTTGTCTTGGAGACTGGACTAGGAAGGAAGGATATGTGCTCAAACAGGATTTATATAGCCTTTTCCAAACAATCAAATAAACACTATTTCAAGTAAACAGTTGTCCCTCAACATATAGTGACCCTCTTTAATTGAAATATTGGCTCTAAAACTGGGAAATATAACGTTTGGTGAAATGATGGCATATTTTGCCTGTGGTTTCCTAGCAACTAGACTTGGCACTAGGGTATACAAGGAGAAAACTTAAGTTCCACGTACTAGGGACACACGTGTAGTTCCCCCTCTTTTAATTTTTCTCTCTTATTTTAGAAACAGAATTGTAAGAATTCCATCGAATTGATTTATTTTTCCAGTCTTTTTTCCCAAGATATACACTAGAAAAATGTAAATAAGATCACTGAAGGCAAATCCCCCAATACACTGTTACATTTGGGTATGGAGAACTGGATTAATGTGTTAAAGTTTTTTTTTTTTTTTTTTTTTTCTGCTTGGTAGAATTCTTTTTAGCCACAGAATTCATAGTGTTACGAAGACAGGATTTAAAGTGAAGTGCTCTTTCCATTGTCTCTACCAGTTCAGCGGACACTGATCAAAACTATTGCAGGAAACAGTTTCCTTGCTGAGATAATGATGCCGTGTGTGCCCTGGGACCCTGGAGCATCTGGGAACAAGGGTTTAGGTTGCTACTAATGTTCACAGAAAAGAATGTAGAGACAGGGAGACCTGTCACCTCCTATGAGAGTGCTGTTGGGACCTCTGGCAGATAAACAGATACGTGAAAATAATGGCCATAGCCCGTAACGCCACTGGAAACCTCAGCTGGCAGCGGTTTTCCAAATACTTGTGGGTGAACATCTGACTAGAAGGAGGACTGAAAATTCCAGACCCTCTTGTTTCTGCTCTTTTTCCAGTCATATGTTTCTAGATGAAGGCGGGCTTGTTGGATGTATAAGAAACCTTCAGAGTGGAACAACTTACAGCATGTTAAATGTGACCCTGTTCCAGACGCATCAACAAGTGTGCTATTGTGGGAGCGGCTACTAGTCCATCTCACTGAGCTTTGTACTCCGCGAGGCTGTCTGTCTGCCTTTCCTTCCTGGCCTTCCCCGATAGTGTCCTGAGCCTTTTCTGCCTCAATGTCTGCTTCCCACATTAGGGGAGATGGGTGTTTTCATCTTGCTTTACTGTTCAGGGCATTTTCGAGGCTCCACACATTTTTTTGTCATAACAATAGGCCTTGGAAAGGGAGGCTGTGGCTCAGAACTCCGCGGGGCTGGAAGGGAACAGCTGTGGTGAGTCAGCTCTGGCTCAGCCTGTTCCAGGAGTCCTGTGTGGCTCCCTGAGCGCTGTGGAAGAACAGGACAGCTGGCTCCCACAGAACTGATGTGAGTGTTCCCACTGAGGTGCTAGGTTGGCTGGAGGGAGAAAGCATCAGGAAAAGAAAAGAAAAAAGAGGACGGCTGGGGTGTGGGAACAGTTTCAAACTCACAACCCACTCTTTTTTCCAACCTTCCCTGGGCTAGCTCAGCTGCAGATGTCAAAAGTGCAAAGAGTAACTGTTGAATCTGACTGAGTTTTCTTTATCTGTTCTTGAGAGTAGTTACTGAGGGCTGAAGGATGACTCACTTGTCTCCATTGTCCAGGGTGCCTGATGCCTTCTCTGTTGGACATTTAAGGGATAATTTATAATGGACTGTTATCTGGCACTGTGTGAAGAGGCTGTTTTTTACTTTACTTTGCTGAGAATAAAACAGCCCTGGAAAGTCGAGGGAGTGGCTGCTTTGGAAATTGCGTTCTAATTAGAGGGTGTATTCGCAGGCTTCATAAATGAGATCCAAGCTGAGAACTTTAACCTTGACCTCCATGAAGGTCACACGGAGCTGGCTCCTGTGATACACGGAAGCGTCTTCTCTCCTTAGTCCTTCCACAACACGCCTGGCAGGTGACAGGCGTGGGGCTGTGATTCGAAGGCTTCGGTTTAAAATCCCTGGCCCCCGAGTTGCTAACTTATTAGAGAAAATCCTTTCTGGAAGTGATAAATAAAAGAGAAGAAATCCATATGGAATGAAGCATTTCCAATAAATAGGCCACACAGAGTCTAGAGAGGGACTGTGCCTTGTGAATCTCTTTCTTATGAAATTTAAATGAAAAAAGACAGCTCTAGCCACTTAAGTTTGTTAAAAAAAAAAAGAAAAGAAAAGAAAGAAACTTACATTAGCAAAGAATTAAAAGCACAATAGAGGTTTTCTGAGGAAATTTTATAATTGAAAAGCTTCTTTTCTATTTTATGATTTTTAAAAAGAGATCCTTTAAAATGCTTAAGAGGCACTTATATTCTGAGAAAATATTTTGGTGTATAATTTAATTTCTGGGGTATATTTTAAATTTCAGACTGTATAAAAACTTTTTCTTTTTTCCAGAGCATGGACTGAGAAATCGGCTCTTCCCCTTACAAGAGCATGTTGGGTGTGCTGTATAATTTGAACCTACACTTTTTAATAGTGCTTTGTTTTTATAACTGGCAGTTTTCTGACTTCATAAAATACACATTTCAGTGAAGTGACATCTTATTAATTTTTCTATTTACTCTGCAATACTCACAAATCCATAAAGGGTAACGGGCAACATCACATATTTTAAGTATATTTAAAAAGGAATGATCTTGGGGTGATTTCCAAAATAAGAAGGGGTGTTTACGTGTGTATATGCTGATGCTTATGTGTGCATATATGTGTATATGCATTTACATGTATGTACGTGTTCCTCTACTCTCAGGCAGTCACCATGTGTCGCTAATGTTTTGGTTTCATTTAGCTCAAATTCTACCATCGTCATTTCCTATGAAGAGCTAACATTTTTCTTTGTTCCTCTTCATAAAGTGCCTGAGGTCTCTATTGCGGATTTTTCTAAGTCTTTCTGAACATTCCTCTTGCTTAACTTTGTCCATGGACATTGCTTTGTACATAATTTGCCTCTAATTCCAAATGTCATTACTTAACTCCAGAAAATTTCCTCAGCTTCTCTTCTAAAATAAATTTCCTATTAAATTAAACTGTTTGGTTCAGCTAATTCTCTCCTTTGTGATTTTATAGTATTCCCACGATCTGAAGCAAAGTTAGAATGCTCTACTTAAATGGTAATCCCCATTCTGTTTAACCCATTTATTCATTTTGAAGAGTTTTTAGCTCTCATAACAGTAAGCACTTAATTGGCAGGAGAATGCCAGCCGCTCTCTAATTCACACTTGCCCGCCCTTGTGGAGAAGCAGCTCCTTGCTTTTCCACTCACCCTCCTACTTGAAGCCTTCCTCTTGGCGTCTCTGAATCTCCTCTCCATATCAACAGGCTCTGCTGTTAGGAACTCTATTATTTCTTTTCTGAGCCTCTGCCAGCTTAGAGCTGATCACCATTAATGAACACCATTCCATCACTTCAGGGGATTCTGCTTGTGTACAAAAAACAGCGAAAGGAAAGCAGATGCTTGGGCATACTGTCGCATACTTAGAACATTTCTTATTTTGATGATAGAGAGAGAGCACGAAGAGGTTTTGATTTAAGTGTTTTCCACAGGTCTCATGTTTGAATGCCCATTTCAACAACCATTATTTGGCTTTCTTTAGAGTTCAGTTTACGTGAAACTAAAAGTTATCTCCCATTAATGTAGCACCTTGCGAGAACCAGTAGATGTAGCTTAAAAAAAAATTCACACTTAGTAATTTCAGGCATTACCTGACCCTCCTGCTCATTCGTGTCTCTGAGAAGTACTGGAATCAAGTCATTCTGATTTTTAAGTTTCTCAGTGTCCTTTCTTCCTCTATCCAGATGTCAGTAAATTCTGTCTTTCTCCCATGCTAACCAAGCGTTTACACGAGCTAGCTAGCAAACGAGCTAGCTAGCACAGTTGCTTTGCTTATTGTCTTAGAGCAGAACATTTAGTCATCAGTTATTACAAAATCAAGTTGATGGTTTGGTTTTCAGACTGGCTGTAACTGTGGCGTGTCATTTATTGGTGTGTGATTGTGACTCATTTTTTGATGGTCTATTATATTTACCTCTTCTGTTAATCGTCATCTGGACCACTGTTGTAGAGTAGAGGTAAGTTTCCTGACACTATTCACTTTCAGGGTGAATTGTTCCATGCTCATCTGGGGTTCTTCCCCTAAACCAGAGAGAAATATTGTTCATCTTTTGGGTTGAACATTTTACTATTGGCGTGGAGAGGCCAGTGGAAATGAGCTGCTAGGGACAGTCCTGATTGTGTGGCATTTATTGGTGTTGAGTATGTTAACTAACATCACTGAACTCTAATTTCTCATTTCAAGTGCAGCTACTAATCCCGGGAGCCTTCTGAGGGTTATGCCAGAGACTATGTGTTTCTTTGCAAGAACTGTGTTAACCCTGCACATCAGATATTTACGTTGTGATTCATAACAGTAGCAAATTATAGTTATGAAGTAGCAAAAAAATAGTTTTATGGTTGGGGGTCACCGCAGGATGAGGGATTGCATTAAAGGGTGGCAGCATTATGAGGTCTGAAGACCGCTGTAGAGGACCTTTGACTACTTCCAGGATAAGAACTCAGGGTTGCCTGTATGAGCACTGTGTGGCTGTACTTGTGTTATGCAAAATGCAACACATATTGTCTTTATAGCTCTTCTGCTGCTACTTTTGTTCTAATATAGTTGTGTGTGCTCCTCATCATATACTAGGCCATTCGGCTTTGAATCCACACCATATGTCTGTCTGTCCAAGATTTTCAAGTTCTTCCTGATAATGCTGAAGTCTTTTGCTACGTCGTGGCCAGAGAAGAGGTTGAGCCGGAGTGCAGGTGAAGGATAAGGGTTCACCATCGACAGTACATTTAGTTCCTTCTCATCTGCAAACTTTTCAGGTCTCTAAGAAGAACTTAGGCCTGGGAATTATCATAGAGATTGTCTCAAAAAATGTTAACCTCTGAAGAAATAAATAGCGCTTAATTATCAAGACCACAAATGCTGTGGTCTAGATAATTTTAGTTCTCCAACCTCAAACTTCCTGGAGCTGAGAATTCTGAGAACCTGCACAGAAATTATTTATTTTATTTTATTTTTTTTTGTCGACTGTGTTTTTATATTAAAATTTGGGGGTTGGGAAATAAATTAAAGCTTTGAAAGCTGAGCAAAGGAGACACTGATTATTTAGTTACTATTGAGTTATAGTGGGGATGAGGTCATGGTATGGCTTCTGCATGCGAATTTATGGTGTAGTGGGAGAGGAAGCTTCTCCTGAGAAGAGGGCTTGTGTTAGCATCACCCCAGGGGAAGGTGCAGAGCAGCTGTATGTTTACATGAGAAAAGTCCAAGTCCTCACATGGGAGAGACCATCAGAGAGAACTTTGCAGAGGAAGCCATGCCTGTGATCTTATCAAAAGGATTTAGATAGCTGAAGAAGTGTGTGTGTGTGTATGTGTGTGTGTGTGTATGTGTGTGTGTAAAATGGGTATGTGCGTGTGTGTACGTGTATACGTGTTTTAGAAGCCCAAAACATAGCACATCTGTAGACCTAAAAATGAGAGAGGGAATGGTTGAATGGAGATGAACTTTTGCATAAGCATGGATATAAAGTGTTTGATTTAGAGAGAGCTGTGAGGGAAAGGCTTTGTTAAGTGAAGACTGATGATGTTGGAGTTGCGATGTTATGGTTTTTAAATCTGGGCTTCCATTGGGGTGGTTGTTCTTGTAAGACTTTGGAAAATAAATGGAAATGGAGAGGATGAAAGTCATTAACCGGCTAATAATAAGACTGTTGTGTTAATCAAGGTGAGAAAGATTCTTGGTCCAGATATGTCAGTGGTAAGATTACAGGAGGGAAGAATGATGGAGTGTGTTTCTCAGAGCCTCCTTCTTCCATCTCTCTGTAGGGTCTCACTCTAGTCACAACTGGCTTGGAACTCACTATGTAGCCCAGGTGTATGGGTTGAAACAATTGCTGGGAACGAGGCCAAATGTTTTGGTTTGAACAAGTGTCAATTATTATGCAAGGGCCATAAAAAATAACCATGCAAAACATTTAAGGACCTCTAAACAGAGTTATTAAAATGATGAGCTGTGGTGCCAGGGAAAGGAGACACGAAGAGGCTTACAACTAGGAGAACAAAGGTTAATACTCTAGAGAGATTTCTGCTGTTTAACAATCAAGTCAGGGCTAGCTGCTGTACCTGGATAGGAAATGTGGGGCGATAAGGTCGAATATGATAATGGAAGATGTAGATTTGAGGTGGGTAGGTGCAACCATTTTAGGTGAGATCAGGGCCTGCGGACGGACAACTGAAATGGTTCATATCAAACTCAGAGGGCCACTTCAAAAAAAGCTTTTGAGGCTTTTTAAACATCGCCATGTTACCTGGCAGGGAAGCAGAGCTAAAGGTGTTTTCCTCTGTTAACAGACCCAGAAAGGGACAAGGCTGTAGCTTTAGCTGCCTGTGGGCTATACCTGGGCTCCTGCACTAGTGTACACATTTCGTAGATTATACTGGGGTTTACTGCTTTGTGCTTGCATCTGCTTGTGTGGAGATAGGACAAGAGCTTGATATCCACAGACTACAGCTTATAAAATGGTGGGAAATGATACAGATCATTTACAGCTTCTGGTCTTCATTACTATAGGACTTTAAGAAGGTTTTTCCATCTAGTATAGCAAATACACAAAAGTAGAATGGAAAAATATACATGTCATGATGAGTATTACCTTCATGACATAGATATTTATATATCTATCTATCTATCATCCATCCATCCATCCATCCATCCACCCACCCACCCATCTATCTATCTATCTATCTATCTATCTATCTATCTATCTATCTATCTATCTATCTATCACTATAGGGTATATGGCTACCCATTTACAATAGCTACACTGAGAGGATTACCCCCTTACATGAATTATTTTATTACATTAAATGCAATGCAATAATATTCTTAAAAAGCAAATGCTCCTCTATAACAAAAATAACAGGGTAGGGACCAGTGTCCCAAAACAACAGAGGGCCCACCCCGGCATGTGTAGGGCAAACTTAACGTTGGAGGCAGGCTAGAAAATTTTAATTTTTTTTCAGGTCCTAAAAAAAACAGGAACCTCCACACAATTTGGTCAATGGATAGTAAGTATGAGTGGAGAGAGAAAGAGAGAGACAGAGACTGAAATAGGCAGAGAGAGACAGAGAGAAACAGAGGGACAGAGAAAGAGACAGAGAGGGAAAGACAAAGAAGAGACAGAGACAGAAACAGATAGAGATAGAGAGACAGACAGAAAGACATACACATACACACCCAGAGACACAGAGAGAGACAGAGAGAGAGAGAGAGAGAGAGAGAGAGAGAGAGAGAGAGAGAGACTCTTATTAAAAAACCACCGTGAATTTCAAGAAAACAGAGGCAGAGCACTAAACCTACCCAGTGCTGGGTCCCTGTAAGAAGTGGGCTTTCTGTAGATGTCTACACAGGTCATAGGTCAGTAAAGCTGAGTGTGGATGGAGTAGTAGACATGAAGGATCTGGGATCTAGTTTTGCTAAGCATGAAACACTACTATATCCTACTTTTATAACTGACTTTTCATTGAGTTCTCGCAATCCAGGGAGAATCTGTTTTTCCGAAAATCTGTTGATGCGCTAGTTCTGACCCTGAGTAGCTGATACCGCTGAGGGAGAAGGAAGGAACAATGGCAGTCTCTTGGAGGGGAAGCTTCTCTGCCTGCACCAGCCGCAGCCTATAAGAGCATGTGACTTGCTTTCAGTTCAGCCCATGGCTCAGAACAGAGGGTGAGGGTGTAGAGAATGAGAGAGGTTGTGGAAACCTCTTTTAACTCCTTTCAGAAGCTCTGTTCCCTTTTTGCCACAGCAGAGCGAAGAATCAATGCTATAACTTGTTCTGTTCCTTTCAACTAGTCCTCAGGAGTCGGTAGCAAATCTTTGCTACGCAGTTCTCCACTGAAAGCCGAACTCTTCCCAAGTTTCTTGGGTTCAGTAGCAAGATGCACCAAAATCAGGGGAAATCGCCTTTAAAGCACTCAAATGGCGCTATTAGAGGGTGAAATTACATTAAGTGAAACATAGACGGGAGCGGATACAGAAATGTGTTCTGCCTTGGAACATTATTTAATTAAATACATTTGCCATGGCTCTTGAGAACTTGTGAGAACTTGGCCTGGAAAATTTAAGAAATAGAGATTCCCACCATCTCAAATAGTCATGAATAATTGATTCATGCCAGTGTAACCAGAAAATGGCCATTCAGCTAATCTCCGGATACCGCCTGCCCTTCCTTGTCCCCTGTCCCACTTTGCAGATTGTCCTCTCACCATTTCTTTGTAATGACAAAGCTGCTGTCATAATCACAGAAAGTGACAAGAGCAACAACACCTCCCACTTTTTTATGAAGTTAAATAATCCTATATACAATAATTTACTATTGGAAAAAAGTTAAACCCATTTTCCTATACTCAAATTTTCAGTACTTGAGTTTCGTTAATGTGGTTGATGTTTGCTTTATTTCTTTTTTTAACTTTTATTAATTATACTTTATTCACTTTGTATCCCCCCATAAGGCCCTCCCTCCTCCTCTCCCAACCCCATCCTCCTTCCCCCTTCTTCATGCATGCCCCTCCCCAAGTCCACTGATAGGGGAGGTTCTCCTCTCCTTCCTTCTGATCTTAGTCTATCAGATATCATCAGGAGTGGCTGCATTGTCATCTTCTGTGGCCTGGTAAGGCTGCTCCCCCCTCAGGGGGAGGTGATCAAAGAGCAGGCCAATCAGATTATGTCAGAGGCAGTCCCTCTTCCCATTACTATGAAACCCACTTGGACACTAAACTGCCATGGGCTACATCTGTGCAGGGGTTCTAGGTTATCTCCATGCATGGTACTTGGTTGTACCTTATTTCTTTTAAAGATTCATAATTTTTACTTACATTGATACAACTGACATTTTAAATACCTTTAAATAACTTGTCTTATTTTTTAACTAACAAATTTCAAGGCCTATGAAATAAAAATGTGTACTCATTAAAATATCCCTTTAAAGGATGATTTGAATAATACTTTGTTTTTTAGCTCTAAATTTGTTTAGAATTATTAAAGACTGATTGAATAAAATCTTACTGTTTGAATTTTTTAAAATGTAATATTGGTTGTGCATCTAGGCCCTGTACTCTTTTATTTTATTTTGTTTCAGTTCATTTACTTTACATCCCAAGGGTGTTTCCTCTCTCCTCTTCTGCCAGTCTGCTGCCTTCATCTCCTTCCCCCTTCACTCTCCCTTTCCTTCTAGAAAAGGGGAGTCCTCTTCCCTACACCCTGTATCAGCCCTTCCCTACACATCAAGTCACATCAGGACTGAACATATCCTCATCCTCTGAGGCCAGGCAAGGCAGCCCTGCCTTGGGGAAGTGATCCAAAAGCAGGCAATAGAGTCCATGTTAGAAAGAGCTCCTCCCCATCCCCCACTCTCCAGGAGACCCACATGAAGACCAAGCTGCCCAGCCCTTTGGCCACATATGTGCAAGGTCCCCTGTACTCTTAATGTGAGAGATTTCCAGGTGACAGTGGAAGCCAGAGGGCTGAAGCTTAGTGAGTCAAAGAGTGTGTTCTGACTGTGGCTCTACCCAGCACGTAAACTTCTGGCTTAACCTGTCAGTCACATCTGAACTCTGTGAGTATTGTGACTTTTGAGTCATGACTCCCCAGTGTTTGGCTGATGCAGACTTCTTTTAATGTGTCTAGAATGACATAGATAGCCTCTTTGAAGAGTTTACTTCGCTTCTGCTGTCTTAAAAATGTAGATATACCTTGATCTTTATTAGCACCAAAATCTATTCCACCTAAGATTTTGAAATCAGAAATTCACTTTCTTGCTTCTTCCACAGTTTTGCCTTAGTAGTAAAAATGGCTTCCAGGCCTAGAGAAGATAGAAGAAAAAAATGCTATATCATGAAGAATTGGTTCTTGTAAAAAATATGCTCTCTATTTCAATTGACACACATCTGCTCAGCTCTGAGTTCCACTTTTCATCTGTTCCCGCATACACACGCCTTTGTGTGTGTACTGCTCTTTAAGGGCATGGATTAGAGCGTGATTGTTCATCCCTGGGATATTCCACATGTTAGCTAAGCACCGGCTGCTGATATTCAGACCCACTTCGGTACTGTGTGGCTGATAGCTTAACTCAGTTTGCTCTTTGTCTTAGAACACACTCAGGGTTCACTTGTGCTTAATGGTCACATTCCAGTAGGCTAATTTCCTTCCTTGTCTGTAGTATTTGATGAGACGCAACTGCTGATGGACATTTGTTTTTCTCTCTCTGTCTGCCTCTATTGTGAGCCTGGTTTTCCATTCTCCCAGGTGCCTGTGATCTCCTTACCAGTGTCAGGCTTTCTATACCATTCCTTCAGATGTTGCGTGAGCTCTGAGTTCTTCCCAGACATGCTCACCCTGCTTCACTCAATGCTCTTTCTTTCTTAGCCAGTGCCACAGTTGTGAGTTTAGTCAAGATCCATGCCTGCTGTTGCATGGTTCTAAGGACCGGAAATTAGCACAATCCTTGGACCATGGGAAACTATCAGGGATTGATTCTGGATGAGGAATCTGGGACCAGAGTCAGTCCTACTTTTGATTTCACTTCCTTTCATGAATATGTTACAGGCTTTTTCTCCTTCAGGCAGAGGCTTCCCTTGTTATTTAAATATGTTTAGCCAGGCAGCAAGACCAGTGTCTTTTCCTCTCATCAGAACAGGGCTTATCCTCCTCTCCCAGGAAGAACTCACTGGTTTTGAAGTTGTGGATCCCCTTATTCACTGCTGGGCTGAGGTCTCCTCAAGGCAAATTTGGCATCCCGGTGAATTTTGGTGCAGCCCATTGTACTCACAGAGCAGGGCCGTTCTCAGTTTGTTTCATCGCCTCCGTGTTCGTTGTTGAACAAGTGAAAGTTTCTTCTTGCTACAAAAGAGGATGGGGAGGGATTTTGTGATAGTTTGGATCCTCTAGAGCTCACAGTAAAATCACTAGGGTGAGGAGGGCAGTTTTACTAACATGTAAGTATGCCATGCCTAAATTCTAGTCTATTTTTTTTTAAATTTTTTATTAATTACACTTCATTCATTTTGTATTCCCCCATAAGCTCCTCCCTTCTCCCCTCCCCATCCCACCCTCCCTTCCCTTTCTGCATGCATGCCACTCCCCAAGTCCACTGATAGGGGAGGTTCTCCTCTTCTTTCTGATCTTAGTCTATCAGTTCTCATCAAAAGTGGCTGCATTGTCCTCTACTGTGGCCTGGTAAGGCTGCTCCCCCCTCAGGGGGAGGTGATCAAAGAGCAGGCCAATCAGATTATGTCAGAGGCAGTCCCTCTTCCCATTACTATGTAACCCACTTGGACACTGAACTGCCATGGGCTACATCTGTGCAGGGGTTCTAGGTTATCTCCATGAATAGTCCTTGGTTGGAGTATGAGTCTCTGGGAAGTTCCCTGTGTTCAAATTTTCTTGTTCTGTTGCTCTCCTTTAGCTGAAGGTTCCAGCTGCTTTATCATCGGTACTCATGAGTCTGTAGCCTGCCTTTGTGTTGAGCCCTGGGAAAAAAGTTGGAAAAACTGCAATATTCTATACGCCTTCTATATTTCATTTTTGTTGTAATAAATTCAAGACAATTTCTGGGTTTAATATAAACTTGACATCTTAGGAAAGAAACCGCTTTGCTTTTTAAAACTTGGAGCTTGGTCTCATTCCAAAGGATAGATAAGAACCTTGGCATACGCCATTCTTTTTTTAAAACAACATTTCATTTTCAGGAAGAAGAAATCTAGAAGACCGAAGCTGAAGACATAGGTGGGGCAGGGACAAGATTCTGCGGTCACATCTCTCTGTGGGGAACGATGGCTCCCATTCTTCATGTTAGCGTAACAGACTTCTTTCCAGGTCCCGCCCAAACCAATTAACTTGGAATCATGTGGGAGTGGAACTCAGGCATCCTGTGCTCCCTGGATGATTCTGGCATACGGAGAGACAGTAAGGTTTGCTCTTAAATGTACTGCCTCAGAACAGATACGTTTGTAGAATAATCTGAGCATTAGTTATCAGCTGAACATTTGCCTTAAATGAAAAAAGAAAAAAAAAAAAGAAAAAAAGAAGAAGAAGCAGTTTCTTATGAATTAATAAAACCACTAAAATCCCATCTGTGTGCCTGTTTGGTAGAACAGGTACTCACTTCTTTTTTTTTTTTTTTTTAATCCCATAGTCCTTTGGGGAAATTGTTTTCTCAAACATTGTTCAGATGTGTTTCTTACTTTTAGTTTCACTATGCATGGCTTGTCAGTCTCATCATATTGAAAAAGAACTATTTAATTTGCACATGTAGCCTTGTTAAATGGCACAATGAAAGGACTTCAGAGGCTTTTAGATGTAATCTTAAGGAATTATTTGATTGTCTTAGTATTCTTGATACATTTAATAAAAATCAAAGTTTATCTTATATATGAGTGAAATTTTAAAGATGAAAATCATTTTATCTAATTTTATGAAGAATTACACACACCTGCCTCTTTCATCTTCCTTTGATACTTTGCCTTGCACTGGAGTAAGCTTTCTCTTTCAGTTAGCAGTCTCTAATCAAGTGTTTGTAGATAAATTGGAAAGAATAGCTTCTTAACTATTACATCTGGAGCTTGTTCTTGGAGGAAAGTGAGGTCTCTTATAATAGAGATATGGTTTACCTCAGAATCATATTAATAAGAGAAAAAAATCAGCTTTTTGAATAATATATGAATCCATATGGTATCAGTGGTATCAAGGCATTTGGGACAATACATAATTAGTTTCAATTCCCTTTGAGAGGGAGATGTGGATGTTAAAATAAATTGCTGATGAAGCATATACTTTGGAGAACAGTGTATTTCACAACTTTGTGCACTATCAGCTATTTCTTTCAATGGTATGGAAATACAGCGGAAGTCTGAGAAGATTTATTAGGCGTGATTTTAAGCCATTCTTATGATATAAAGGTTCATAGTTTGCTTACTTAAGACAGTGACTAAAACAAGGATGATAGCCAGTGTTTTAGAGCCTCTGGGAAAACACTGCTTCTGTACATCTGATGCCATTGTTTGTAGTCAGTGAGCTAATAATAATTGCTTGTATGTGAGTTATGGTATGACAATATTTAACATTATGCAGGGCTTGGCTATTTAAATTATGATGAGTTTTTCTTTGCTAATGAACAATGGACTAGTGCAGAAAAGTCAGTGCTCACAGAATAAGAAAACTTCGAATCATGAAATAAACAATGGGTAAGAAATGGAAGAATAGAGGTTGTAATATGTAGGGTGTCTTGAGTGAAACAGAAGCGAGGGCCTCTCTGGAAGGAACTGATTTGTGGTAGGGAGTACATATTCTAAACCAGAATTTGCTCGTCTGGAAGGGTTTCCAGTCATCCTCATGTGGAGGAAGAGCCTATGACATTTCACTTCAACTGCTGAAGCAAATGAGGATACAGTTTATATAACGCAGGCATGTGTAGTTGTTTGCGTTTTCTGTCCCTTTCAAAAGAGACTCACAAGCAGTAAAATTGTACCTCCCCACCTTTGCTGAAAGTATTATTATATGCATTCAATGCAACACCCTTAGTAATGGACCAAAACTTAAAATGGCTGAAAGTCCCCTTAGGGTTTCATAACTCATGGCCCAGTCATGGCTGGTGTATAACAAAAATACCAAATAGCAAAGAAAGAAGTAATACATAGAATAGTATCACGAATATTCCTATATTTTTGGATTCTCCATAGAAATAATAAAAATCCACAAAAATGAATTCTATACTTTTTTTTTTTTAATGTTTTCAGACAGGGTCTTGGTATGTACTCCTGGCTGGCCTGGAACTTGCTATGTAGACCAGGCTGGCCTCAAGCTCACAGAGATTAGCCTGCCTCTGCCTGGAAAGTGTTGGGATTAAAGGTGTGTGCTGCCCCACTGAGCCCTAGCACTGTGACTTTTTGAAATGTATTCCCTGAAGCCTTATCATCATGGTCTTAAATTGCACAACCTTTCTTCTTGAAAAAACGGAGCCCAAAACATTGCCCTATCCATCACTCCCGTATTCTTGTTTTTTCTCAGGTTGACTTGTTTTGATAAGATTGGAGGTCATCCTCAGTTCCTTGTCCTCGTTCAGCTTAAAGAACACAGGAGCTTAGTGAGGCACTGCCTATGAGGAAGCCTCAAATTTAATTTGTTTTTCTCGAGATATCTACTGTGTTGAGGTAAAAACATTCTAATGGCACAGTTCCCAGAGTATATATTTACTGTGCAAAAGTCCATGTGGGAGTGCTCATTTTCTACAGTTATTTTATTTTATTTTTTTAACTAAAAACAAAGGCTAACCACAGCACATTTTAAGCCTACACATCTAAGCTCTCAGGGTCAGAGTCTAGCGCTTTGGCAGGACCGAGAGGGACTAGTGACAGCCTGGTCAGTAATAATGACAGATTTAGTGTCCATTTTAGTGTATGAAACACTAAATTATGTTGAATTGAAAAATGGGCAGTTTGTAGTTTTAGAATAGCACTTCTTAGGGTTGAGAACATCTTTTACGGATGGCCTTATTCTTCTCCTTCTTAATTGATGCTATTATTTTTGTTTCTTTGCTTGTGAGTAAGAAACAGGACACTATGTGTGGACAGTATGTTCGGAAGATCAGCTTGTGGTCATTTATATCACCATTCTAAACACATCTCTGCAACAGCCTTTTGGCACACCACATTAAAACATAGTCCCGTGGAAAATGTCACAGTGATGGTTTCTTATTCACAGACTTTACTCTTATAAATCTTCCTAAAGAGCTGTTTCACTTTAGATAGTTTCCATCCATTGTCCACCTGACGCGTGTGCTAAAGTGCCTATACTCTAAGGATAATGTATGAAGACTTTGAAAGAACTGGAGGAGCCAACACTGACAGATAAATGCAGCATAGTATTTACATAAAAAGGGAAAATACACATGCCATTAGTCAATTACCTTGAAAATGAAGTAATGGCCCCACATTTCATTTGCCAGTACTGAGCTCTCTTTTCTGACAGGAATTGGACACAACAATAGTGCAGGCATCACACAGCACTGAGATTCAGAGAAAGATTTTTATGTACATAGAGAAGGTGAGGCCTAGGGAGGGCGAGGGTCCTATGACTCAGATTTCATTTCTTCATGAAATTCACACTGGGCAAGTCACTCTGTCTTTAAGCTGTTAAGTTCTGCCAACATGGGAGAACTTGGAGATAATCTCCTTCCTCATCAAACAGAGACAGGTCACGTAAGAAAATCTCAACATTCTTGTCACTGTCCAAGTCCTCAGTGATGGAGTGTCCCATCACTGAGAAGGAAGTGTGGGTGCTCTGTTGGCTGTACTGCGATGCAAATGCTGCCTTTGCAGGTCTAAGTAGCTATCTGGAGTAGAATAAAGGGGGGGGAAGCAGAGTGTGGCTTCATCTCGTTCCTTACTCAGGACTTCGGGAGAAGCGACCACAAGATGTCGTGGTTTTTATTACACGATTATAAAATACTCATAAAAGTGTATCTGACCAGATTATGTGCAAAGGATGAGGCAAGGAGCCATTGCATCGAGCAAAGGCTACTCAAGGTTAACTTTGAGTTTTAATGCATAACTTACCTTAATCAGATGGAAAAAGGACACCAGCACCAACGTATTGCCACTCATATTTAATGTGGGTTAACATTTTGTCGTATTACCAGAGCTTAAAAAGAAAATTAAGAGGCTGGGTATGGTGGCACATGCCTTTAATTTCAGCACTTGGGAGATGAAGCCCGACAGATCTCTGTGAGTTTCAAGACAAGCCCGGTCTATTTAGTTATATCTGAGTAGCCAGATCAGGAAGGGCCACATAGTGAGATACTGTTTCAGAAACAAGAAAAGACTGTCTTTTCTCCTCTCTGATACATATGCTGTTCCTTTTTCCCTTTCATATTCCTTTTTGTTCTGTGGTTTTCCAGCCGGAAGAGCAACAACAAAAAAAGGCAGAGATGTACTCTTTTTTTTTTAAATTAAATTTTTATTTTTTAAATATTATTACAGTTTGTTAACTTTGTATTCCATCTGTATCCCCATCCCTTATTCCCTCCCAATCCCACCCTCCCTCCCTCATTTTCTCCCTACCCCTTTCCAAGTCCACTGGTAGGGGAGGACCTCCTCCCCTTCCATCTGACCGTAGCTTATCAGGTCTGGCTGTAAAGAGATGTACTCTTACCTCCTCTGCTTGCTCCTGTCACTGTAGCAGCCTCAAGAACAAGGAACATGGCACTTGTCACGCAGGCTGATTTTGCTCCCAAACTCTTTTTTTTTTTTTTCTAGGTAAGATACTACACTTTGCAAACATTTGTTCTTATTTCTCTAGGAAAAGCTAAATAATGCCATTGCTAGATATAATTTATTTTTAGGTTCATCTATTTTATTATTTAATGTGTATGAGCATTTTGCTTACCTTTTTGTATGTGAATCACATCCATGCCTGGTGTCCTAGGAGGTCAGAAGAGGACTTTGCATCTCCTAGTACTAGAGTTACAAATGACTGGGAGCTGCTATATGCGTGCTAGGAACCAAACCCTGGATTTTGCCAAAAGCAACAAGTGTTTTAACTGTTGAACCAACTCTCCCAACCAGATAGATATTTAGATGATACAGTTTTCAGCATTACAGTCCCGAGAGAAATGAGTGTTTACACTGTTTATTATATTTTACTAGACTTCTGGGTATTAAGACATGTACATATTATATGCCCACCTTTTGACGTTGAACTTCAAACCTTCGCTTTTGGAACGTTATGAATCAGGGAGATTCCATGGGAATTAGTGTGTTTAATCTGTGTTTCTCAGTTGACAGAATGAAGTGGAATGAAATAGATAAGGAATTACCCAAGGCTGTCCAAACTGGGCGCTTTTTGCAATTCTCGAAAATGAGCTTTGTTTGTGGACAAGAATATGTAATAACCGCTTGCAGGTTGCAATCCACGATGAGGGATCTTGAAAGCTGTATTAATAGGAAACAATTAATAGAGCCAGTAGGGTTTTTTAAGCTCCATGTAGACAAAGTGAATCAGTTCACGGTCCAATTGTCTATCTGTTTTCTGAGAGTTTGACTATATGACAAAGTGCTATTCTCAGCAGTTTCACTGTCTATGGTCCTGTGCTTTATTTGTCCTTCTGGAGCACAGTGCACACTTGGAGAGATGAGAGAGAAGTTCCCAGAGAAGGAAAAACATGAGGTAAATATGTTGTGCAGCTCCGTGGAGCTGGACAAAGTTCGAGAACTATCGCCAGAGACTTACCCACCGAAACTGATAAAGGAATCTGGTTTAGGACCATACATCTAGAGTAATAGCCTCCTAAAAACAAAACAAAACAACCCAGCAGTAGAGTTCTCTTAAACCTTCTTTCTGCCGATGCAAGAGCAAGATGCTGTTTATGCACTTCCATGGAGCTTGAGATCATTTCACTGGGTTGCAGCATAAATTGGTTAGTCCATTTCCGAGGCAGGGATGCATATTTCTTCTGTTCTTGGATGGTATTTAAAGTATAAAATTTCTGTTAAGTGTTTCCTAATATTCCAAGTCGTGGTTTCATGTTACCTTTCTCTATAGTTGATGACTGTGCTTGGTAACTTTCTAAGAGCCCTTTTGTTGGGAGTGTCTTGAATCAAATCAAAGTATTTATGCCAGCTTCTGGTCAATGGAACTTGATGGGCTTATGCTAAAGAAGCACAATATCCTGAAAAAATGTTGTCAGGAACAGTTATGGAATCACATCCTGTGTTTTCTCAACATTTTCATTATCGTTTATAGTTTTAATTAGGTGATAAATGGGTTGCCCAATGGGCAGTGTGTGAATTCCCTAGGGAGGCTGGCTTTCTCTCAGTCAGCAAAACTATGAGGTCTGTTCTGCCCCAAGGCTTTGCCAGGATGTTAGTCTGGCCTCATTCCTGTTCCTGTTTATTGAGATGCCCTTTGTAGTTTTCCAAAATGGAAGAAACATTTCTGTTGGATATGTTTGGAAAAAATACTGTTTCAAGTTATAGTTTTTACTTGTTAATAGTTAACATAATTTGCAGCTGTGCACTATTTGTTTGTCCCTCACCTCCGTTTCACTAGTTTCTCTGCTACTTAAAGTGTATTCAATAAACACTTGATGAAAGAATGCAGAGCACCAAAAACAACACTGAACAAAGAAACAACGCCCCCCCCCAAGAAACCCAGTTCTTTGTACAACATCCATTTCCATCAACTGTTCACGGCAAGTGCTAAGATATTTTGTTGTTGTTAGTTCTTTATCTCTATGATTTTTTGTCCATTGTTGGAATACATGGTTATATTATTCTAATGTGAAATTAACATGAAAATCATGATAACATGTAAATTTGACATATTTTTTCCTCATTCATTTGAATCAGAAATAATGATACGCCTAATGAACTACAGGCTATGTTGGGTGGTTAGGGATTTAGAGGATTTCCATACTTGCCACACGTTCTAAAATCACCGAAGAAAAGAAAGAAGCCAGATTTTATTAGGGAGTGTAGGGAAAGGCAGTTCTGCTCAGATTTTCTGTGAGAAAACTATATATATATATATATTTTAAGATTTATTTATTTATCAGCATGTATATCTGCACACCAGGAGACGGCCTCAGACAGTGATGAACTGTCAGATGGGTGCTGGGAATTGAACTCAGGACCTTCAGAAGGCCAGTGAGTGTTCTTAATCACTGAGCCATCTCTCCAGCCTCATTATATACTTATTAGGGCTTTGTTTAAAGGATTAAAATTGGGAGCTGAAGAAGAATGCTCTTGCTTCCATATTTCCATTTGTGTCATTTTTTTTTTCCCAGTGGCTGTTGTTCTAGGCGCTGGAGCAGATACTATGCACAGCATTGTAGGCATATGGCAGATGCCTATCAGAACAAACAGATGCTTGCTGAGTGACTGTATGAGTCCACGAATGCCAAGACGTTTGCTGTGGAGGAATGTCTGGTGGTGATGCAAACTTTTAAACAATGTTTTTCTTAATTTCAAGAGGAGGGAGTCACAGACATCTCAGGGAGGCCCATTTCACAAAGGTGGAGACTAGATGAAATGTGATGTAGACTTAAAGAGATGGTGGAGAACATCCCAAGGCGGTGGATAGAAAAGAATCACAATGGCCTGGAAAGACTGATGTGTTTGAAAAGCAGGACACATTCCTCATAGCTGTGGTTCAGGAAAACGGTGGGATAGAAGTTGAAGGCATTGTCGGGATTGCTTTAGTAAAGTACTGATTTCTTCCTAAAGATGAAAAAAAATACACATGGAATTTTTCATCAGGACAGTAAGACAGATGGATTGTGGGTTGGTTCTGTTTTTGTTAGGTAGGAAATGACAATGACTAAACTGGTGGGGCAAAGGCAGAAGGAAGAAATGCTAAACACAGGTGGCAGGTGACTCGGGATTGTGTGCAAGACGTGGCTTGAGGGGGCAAGTGGTCCAGATCCTCGTGGAAGCCTCCTTGTGTAACTGTGATCCCTCAGACAGGCTCTTGATCATCTGCGACCCTGCTTTTCACCACTCTGTGTTTTTCCCCTCATCCTCATCTCTCATTTGTTGTTTTTCTATTTTATCCTTGTTTTCTGACATTGTATGTCAATTTTGTCTTTGTTGTTTTCTTTTTTAAAATACCATGATTTAAACATATTACATGCAAAAAAATTAACATGTGTCCATGCAGTATGCTTCTGAAGTATGTGCGTACACACACTTGCCGAAGATGCTGTCTCTTAGGAGAATGTGCCAAACTGAGTATCTGAAAGTGTTTTCTTTTTTTCTGTCTTTCCTATCACAAAAGCAAAATCAACTTTCTGTACAAGGGAAGCTAGTGTGCCCTTGAGCACAGAACATCAGAAATATGAAGTGACCATTGAAAGAACTACAGTTGGTTAGAGGCTACCACACAATGCACAGTGTGATGTCTGGCAGATGGGGACACCGTGATGTCATTTTGACAGCTCTTTCCCTGCTTTTGAATCCTTGCCTTTGATAACATTAAGATGTGTCATTAATACTAGTAGGGATACCCTCTGAATTTATTGTTACGGAGATCATAAATATCCATAAGCTCTGAGTTTTTTGTAAATTTGTTCCCAATAAGATTCCTTGTCGCTAGAATAGTATATAACAAATACTTTAAAATGACTTATTTCAGCCATTTTGCAGCCAAAGTGACCTTGATAGATTTAGTGTATTCTAATGGAGAAATTAGGAGAGGAAGCATTTATGTAAATGGTCTCAATCTGGAACTCTTCAAGTGTGGTTAATGGCTTTGTCCCTATACGTAGCCACTTGTTGATGCTTTTGTTTTAAGTAATATTTTATTCTGTCAAGTAATACCGCCATTTGATAGATTCAGTAGTCTAAATCAGGTTTCAAAAGTTAAAGGAACCTTCCAGTAGAAGAGTTCAGATTTTAACCATGGGAATGAGAATGAGAAAACAGTATTATGTTTCCTTATTCATTTGCATAATTACTCTTTTCTATTGTGTATCAACTAGAAGCTGTTATAAACATATGCATATTTAAATGTGCATATGAGACTCTGTGCAATCTGGAAACACTTCTTTGCATCATTTCCTTAAATATCACTGGCAGCTCCGTAGGACAGCAGGTTCTGTATTACTTCCTTGTAGAGGAATGTTCCAGGACCCTCTGTGGGAGTCATACGCGATTATTAGGACCTGATTTGACTTTGAGTCAGTTCTTAGAACTTTATTCTCTGTGTTGAAATTTCACTTTATTTCAGCAGGAGCATCATTTGTAACAAGAGCTGCTACTAATTCTAAAGCACAGCAGTCTCCTGGTCTCAGGCCACGTTTTAAGGGGACTTCCTGAAGTTCTCCTCATCGCAGCTGCTCACCACTGAGCTGGGGATTGTGTGCCCCACTGAAGCTGGGGACGTTTCTTTTGGTTTGTTTTTCTTTTTGTTTGTTTTGTACCCTCTCCCTTTTAAACATTACATTTCTTAGTTGGCATTTCAGGTTCTACCTGACTCCATGTCTTCTACCTGTGACCTCATTTGTACATGCACTGCCCTGTGCATCAGGCTATTCCGTCTTCACCCGCACACTGTGCTGAGTTTGCTTTTATTACGGGGAGGATTTTTTAGATATAGAATTTGGCAAAGACTCTTCTCATGCTACTTTTCAAGAAAGTTACTTTGTGAGCAGTTTTGATGCATTCCCCCACACAACCCACTGTATCTGTGACTGAATCCTTAATTCCCTTGTTATAACAGAGAGAGTTTCTTGAATTCTTGCTACAGTTCTACTCTCCTTATATTATGCTTTTACAGCAATTCCCCAGGCTCAGGAAGGTGAAGGATGAAGTTTATAATGGTACTGAATACCAAACTGTTGCTTGATTTATTCAGGAAGGTTATTATATTCTGGGATCAAGTGACAGCTTAAAAGCTAGTATAATTCATCATCATCAGTTAATTTTCACCGGGTGTCCACTGGGTGCTGAACATCATACGAGGCTCTTTGTCAGCAAGTATGTGCCTGATAAGGTTGATGGAATTCTAGGAATACGGGATCTTGTCCTTAAGGAGCACTCTGCTGTCAGTGGGAGTCAGCGAAGACCTGGGATTGTCAGGTCCTGTGTACGAATGCATGCAACTAAACACATTTCATTGCTGCAGAAATTACTGTAAATAAATCTAGGTCCCGTTCTCATTAATGTCTGTGTTGTTGCCAGGAAACTAGGGTGATGGTGCAGAGACAAGCACAGGTGTCTGCCCTGCTGACCTTAGCTCACCAGCGTATGCTATGCTCGGGTCTGCCACGTTGCGTCCCGTATACAGAATTTCACACTGTTTTGAACTTAGTGTGATCCGATTGCCCCTCTTCCTCCCAGACACCTGCGCACTTCACCCTTCCTCATGGGAAACTAGCCACGTAGATGGTCTGTCCAGACCTAGTGCATGTCCTTCTCTAGACCTCTGGGTGATGTGGACCCCTCCGCTGAAATGCTTCAGGAGACCCACCGAGATCAGTATACCTTGTTTTCATCCCATATGTGGATTAAGACGGTGAAGGCGATGCAGGACAGCCCCTGCACAGATAGAAAAGGGCCAGGGCGGGTCTGCTGGATGCATGGTTGTGAGGATGGCATGGACACGGCTTATGCGCAGCCTTCCCCAGTTGAGTTTCTTCCTGACCTAGCCCTGTGTCCTGTGTTGCATTGAGTTTGGTTGCTGGAGGACTCTGCTATGATTGCCTTGTTTGGTATCCATCACAGCCATTTCAGAGAGTAGTCCCCTGGGTCCCTTGGAGGAGACATAGCAGTTCTTCTCCAGTTGGAAACAAATATTTAGATGGAGGGAATACCTCAGAGTGGAAAAGTCCCAAGGGATTTTTTTTTGTAGCTCTCTCTCTCTCTCTCTCTCTCTCTCTCTCTCTCTCTCTCTTTCTCTCTCTCCTTCTTATGCAGAACCTCTTCTTGGTATTTTGCCCCTTCTACATTTGAGATCTGGCCTTCTCTGATCTCTTTTAATCAATATTTAACAGCATCTTGTCACCAGCCTTACCTCTGGTGGTGGGTTTGCTCCGAAGCTGCTCCTACAGCTCAGGCTTTCTCCGCTGGGAAAGCTCCATCTCTGTCGTACTCCTACGCTGGGTAAAGAGAGCTCTTTGTTGTGGCCTTTCATTTCAGGCTCTCACTGTTGTTTTTTTCTCCTCCTTAGTTTCTCCTAGTCCTTTTCGTAGCATTTTTAATTAGAACACTAAATTGAGACAGGGACAAGTAATTTGCCCATTGAGACTTAGCTGACACACATGCTTAGCGGAACGTCAGTGCGTCTAGATTACCGGCTTCCCAGGCTGTTCTTTGCAGTCCTATATCTAGGTGCCCGGAGGCTGAACACCAACCTTTCATCCACTCACCATGGCTTCCTTGGCTCCTGTTTTCCGTGTCTTATAAAAATTTATCTACATAGAAGGGTACACTTTCAGGTTTATACAGGCCAGTTTATTTGCATGTTGCTAACGATAGCCGTGTTGATGACAGGATAATGAGCTTTTAAAAAGGTTGCCTGCTTTTTCTAGTAGGTACACATCCTAAGATCATTTTGGTATTTTACTTTAGAAGCTCTGGAGTCCAGACTGTCAGTATATATTAGGCTCCTTACAACTGCCTCCAACCAGGAGAAGTTTCGTTCAGAACAGCATAACTCTCCACCCTTAATCAACACAAACTTTGCATCTCAAGAACTGATGGAAGCTTTTACAACTTATGTTTCATTAATATTTATCATTGGCTGCTTAGTTTTGGCAAGGATAAGCGATGTTCTTTCTCTCAGTCTTACCTCTGTAGTTAGCTGGCCTTGTCAATAAGTGACTCCTCCTGCAGGTTTTCATTCTGGATCAGAATTCTTAGTTTAAAGCTTTTTGATTTGTGTTCACTCCTTATCTACAAGTCTGTAAGACACAAAGAAGGCTAAATGACCCAAAGGCAGAACTTGGGTTTAGGCCTCATGTGACAGATCAGTTCGACAGCTGTCCAAATCTCCGTGTTTATATTAGGATGAGGTTCAAGTGTGCTCTAGGCTTCCTGAAAGAAGATCTTCTTTCTGGCCCTTGAATATTTTAATTAGTGTGGAAAGCCTCTAGGTGAACTTTGAGGTTTTAGTTACTTGAAAATTTGGGCTTGCACCTTATAATTACCCACTAATTATCATTATTACTCACCCTAATTTCACCGTAGCATGCATTGCATGTTTGTGGATGCACGTTTGGTCAAGTGATGTGGCTCTAAAGTGATAGTTTAAGAAAATCATATTTAAATACATCCTGTCCTCTTATATACACTGCAAAGTGGTAAAATGATCACGTAACAAAAAACCCTTCTAATAATAATGTAAACACCATTTATCTAAAACCTTGGTGGAGAAACATCAACAAAAGTGAAGAAACGTTTCACTTACAATACAGTAGCCTTTCTGTAGTCACCGCCTTGTTTTTGTTTTGAGACTTCTCAGTAAAGCTTCTGTTTGGTGAAACAGAATGTAGATAACATTAGGGCTTTTTACTCTTCTAATGGCCCATCAATTGATTCTTTTTAAAACATAAAAGAAATGTGTTTTACATTGTAAGAAAATCACAGACATATCGATCCCAAATGTACCTTCTATAGCTTATTAACAAACTCAGGGATGATTCCTTTAAAGAAATGAATTTGTTGCTCAAAAAAAAAAAAAAAAAAAAAAAAAGAAAGAAAGAAAAAGAAAAAAAAAGCTGTTTGCATCTTATACAAATTTCAGCATTTAAAATAGCTTTTGGGAAGATCATACCTTTATGGTAGCTGTTTTATTGAGTTACTGTTTTTATAACATAAAGCAGATTTTAGTCATTTCTTTTCTGTAAATTGTGTATAAATGCATATGTATTTATTTTGTAGTCATATTCACAATGTAATTATTAGTAATTATAGGTGACAGTCCCTTTTATCAGTTGATTCAAAGATGGAAAGGGTTAGAAGTATGTACTGAGTCAGGAAAGAAAGCGAATCCTAGCAAATACCATAATCCTACGAGATTACCACAGAAGAATACTATTTTAAAAACATGCATAAAGCATGTAGCTAATGCTCTGTAACCAAACCTGGCAATTTCAACTTTCTAACTCCATGAGTGATATACTCCTTACCCAGATAACTTAAAAACTTAGAAACTTAGAAACTTAGAAACTTAAAAACTTAGAAACTCTGAGGCATCGTAAGATGTAAGGCCAAACTTGTTGTTCATTTGAGTGTAAAAATCAAGCAATAGATATGAAACTACGTCTAGAGAGAAAAAAGTAGTGCAATTTGTTCTTTACTGATTTATGATTTATATCTTAATTGAAAAATGCCCTATGTTCCCTCAAAATTCTTTTTATTTGAATTTATTTATTTTTATTGCATTTTTCCCTAGAAAATGCAAGATTATGTTTGCATATTTATTTGATAGAGGTTTTTTTAATGGTTAGTTAAAACATAATTAGTAGCAATATCACAGAATTAAAGATAGGAGGCAAACAGAAGACATTTAAGATGTGGGGGATCTTTGGAAGGGAGGTTAAGGTAAGGAACGGAACCAACACAGCATGAGACTGGGAAGTCAGTCTGCTCACTGTTTGCATGAGGATTCCTCTTGTTTGGTTCCTTCAGCATTCCTGACATGTGCTTCTCAACTGTGGTCAAAGCTTGTTGGCTGCCAACCACAATAAGGAGAAGTAATACCCAAGCCCTCAGGCCCAGGCCTGAAAGGAGGCTATAGAAACAAGTCCATCTTAAGGAACATGGATGAGTGGCTGAATGTAACTCAAGGGAAGGTTGGAACAGGAATAGATGTCTTCCTTGGACATTGTGGAAATGGATTTGCTAGAAGCTATCAGTCTCCTTCTTGAGGCATTAAATATGTTTAATTATACTCTAAATGTTCCTTATGAAACGCAATAACAATAAACCAGTTATCTCTCCAAACAAATTTTTGTAGAACATCTATTTCTGGGATGTATTTTCTTTTTTTTAATTTAATTTTTTTTAATTTTTTACAATTTATTCATTACACATCCCGACCGAAGCCCCTCCCTCAACTCCTCCTAGTCCCACCTCCTTCTTTCCCCCACATCCCCTTCCCCTAGTCCACTGAAAGGAAGAGTTCTCCTCCTCTGCCATCTGCCCATAGCTTATCAGGTCTCATCAAGACTGCCTGGATCCTCTTCCTCTGTGGCCTGGCAAGGCTACATTGCCAGAGGCAAGTGGTCAAAGAGCAAGCAACTGAGTTCATGTCAGAGACAGCCCTGTTCTCTTTAGTTGGGATCCCACATGGAGACTGAGGTGCCCCTGGGCTACATCTAGTTCCTCTGTATGCATGGTCCTTGGTTGGTGCATCAGTCTCTGCAAGACCCCCTGGACTCAGAGTTTTAGCTTTGCTGGGCTTCTGCCTCCTCCCTTGTCCTTCTGTCCCTCCCTTCTTTCATAAGACTCCCTGCGCTCTACCTAAAGTTTGGCTGTGAGTTTCAGCATCTGCTTAGATACCCTGTTGGGTGGAGCCTTTTAGAGGACCCTCTATAGTAGGCTTTGTTTCCTCTCTTCCACTCCTTTCTGGTGTCTATCCTATTTGCCATTCTGAATGAGATTTAAGCATCCTCCCCTAGGGTCCTCCTTAGTGTTTAGCTTCTTTAGGTCTGCAGATTTTAGTATGGCTATCCTCCATTATATGGTTAATATCTGCTTATAAGTGAATGTATACCATGTGTGTCTTTCTGAATCTGGGTTACCTCACTCAGGATGATCTTGAAGTCCTAGCTAGAGCAATAAGACAATTAAAGGAGATAAGAGGATTCAAATCAGAAAAGAGGAAGTCAAAGTATCACTATTTGCAGATGATATTATAGTATATGTGAGTGATCCCAAAAATTCTACCAGGGACCTATCTACCACTGATAAACAACTTCAGCAAATTGGCTGGATACAAAATTAACTTAAAAAAAAAATCAGGAGCCCTCTGTATACAAAAGCAAATGGGCCGAGAAAGAAATTAGGGAAACAACACCTTTCACAATAGCCACAAAAAACAAAACAAAATCAATCAAACAAACAAAAAAACATAAAGTATCTTGGTGTAACTCTAACCAAGCAAGTGAAAGATTTGTATGAAAAAAATCCAAATAATTCTTAACATTTAAAAAAAATTTTGAATAGAAATACTTCCCATTGTCATCTAATGGATTATTTTACAGTTGTATTAATATTTTAAAATGAAGTCTGATGAGCCAGGATTAATTGTGGTGTCCATCATGTGAACTCATCCGGGGATCCACAGCAGCTGACTGGGGTCTGGGGTCACAAATTCACGAATGTTCCAATAACATAAGGATTTCAAAATATTATTCTAATATGTTTAGTATATACGTTCAACTGAGTGAAGATAAAAAATAGAATATGTGACCAAAAGAATCCAGAAGGTCAAGAGGTAAATAAAGGATTTCCAAAAGTCCTTGGAAGGGAGTAAGGAAGAGCAGTGTAGAGTACCCAGGAGTCTTCTGCTGGGCAGGGCTTACGGGATGGGCACCCAGCCTCTGCACATTGAGAAAGTCTTGGCCCTGGCTGGTGGGAAGGAGAGGACGGTCAGCTTCATTCTAAGGGGTAGTACCTAAATTTACGTTATACAGCAATAAAAAAAGGGTAGATTTATCATGGGTCATGTTGAAAAACATTCCTTCTCCCATTTAAGGCCACCACTGCATATAAAGTGTTAAGATTAGAACTCTCTTTTAATAACATATTCATGTGGTAAATTGTACATATATTTGTGTACAATATTACATATATAACATCTCTACCATTACTGTACGTGTGTGTGTTTGTCTGTCTCTGTGTCCATCTGTTTATCTGTCTGTCCTACCGACCATGTGGTTCTGTATACCCACAAAGAACCTTACAGCTATCTCTAGGAAAAGTGGCTTGGGATTTAATGTGATTTTTACGCATACATCAATGGTTTAAATTAACTAAGTGAATGGAAACTCTTGTAATTTTATGAAATCTGAGTTTTGTGGGGACCAGCAAAGAAGATGATTTGCTCGTGCTAATAGATTATATGCTGGAATAAAACGTGGCTTTCTGATGCTACACCAGCAACTGCAGTTTCAAATATACTTCATAGTAGCTACAATATCACCTAGTTTTTTTTTTAATTATCAAAAGAAGTTCATGCTATTGACTCATTTATCCCCACGTTTATTATTCCCATTGAAAACTGCTCGATCTAATTCTATTGGTTTCCTCCCAGATTGAAAACTTTTGAACCTAGAAAGAACAGTATTTTTAAAAGACATCTGTAACTATTCATCATGGATATTAAAATTACAGTCATGCTGTATTGTGTGAACTGTGGTTTAAAAAAAAAATCTCTACACATATTGTGATCAGGTGACCAGTGCTTTCCAGGTTTGAGGATGCTGAGTGTTCTAATAGCTCCTATTTGAGATTTTGACATGTATTGCATTCGTTTCTGAATATCGAGAATACATTTTTGCTCATAGAGAGTAAATTTAAAATGGGGTCTTTTGTAGCGGCACCCATCCTGTTTGGAGTGATATAACAGATGCTGAATGTTCACATATCAAACAAAATGCCAGCCTTCTGTAGAAAAGAGGTGTCAAAAAGTTTCTTTGTACCTTTAACGCATGTGATTATGTAGTACAAAATGCAGAGTTTGTAAAAATTTCTTGAATATACAGGCAAAAAAAATGAATAATTCAAAACAACCCCTAAGTTCTACATTCTATTGTCCCTTTATAACACAGGCAGAGGATAGCTGTGTGCTCCCAATAGAGCTGAACTTGCACAAGTTACACCTCAGAAAATGCCAGATGGTCTATGGTCTACTTTTGAGAGCTGTCACATATGTAAAGATTTGAAAAAAGGAAGACAGCTGAATGAGAACAGCGCATCATTAAAGCTAGAGAGAGGGTCCCCAGGCGTTGCCTGTGTTTTAAGAAGCATTGTGTCATCTCCATATTAGCATGCCTTTTTTTTTTACAGCTATACATGATTTGTACACAATAAGAAATCTGTTTTAAACCAAATATAGTTGTGATACAATCACGAAGGTACTTTCATTCTTCATTTGAAAATAAAATCATGTTTTCTGCTTACTTTTATTTGGGTCTTAACCATAAGATTAAAACTAGACCCGTGAAAAATGGTCGATGAAGTTACATTTCCTATCTATTGAGATGACTAAGATAAAAGCTTATCCAGTTTTGATTTGGTGTACTACACACATAGGGCAAAATGATTCTGCTAAAAAAACTGTTTAAAAAAATTTGAAGTGAAGAGGTAATATTTGGTTACATAAGTGTAATTCAAAACCACAGAAAAATAATTAGGTGACAGTGAAACAAAAAATAAAAATACTATCATTTATCTGCCCCCAGAAATAGATATGGTTTGAAGATTGAAATGTAGATAAATCATTAAGGATGCATTAAACTATCAGTTCAACTGTAACCCATAATTTTCATAGTCAGTTATATCAGCAGAAAAAAAAAAAAAAGGAAAAAGGTCAGATCTTTTATTGTTTAGATTTGGAGGCAGGCCACAGTCCTTTACCATTGGATTTTTTATTTAATGAGACTATTTAACTATTATACAGTAATTCTCAGGTTATCTTGGACTTAGTATGAGAAGACGTTTTTGACTGATGGATGAAGAGTTGCAGAGCACTGGACAATTACATTTCAACTTAACCAATCTCTCAGACTGCCCGAATGGTTAGTTGTGAAGAAGTACCTCAAACATTCCATTTATTTGGAGAGATTACTAGAGAGTGCTCTGTAAAGAACACTAAATTAGGTTTAACTGTCTTTCTTGACAGCTTTTGAAATGCATATGTATAACTAGCTGTGGGTTCAATGGCAGTCATTAGGATGTCATTCTCGTTGCTCCAAGAAACAGGGGCACATGATTTTCTAAATCAAATCATTGCACATTCCTAAGAAATGGATCTCCTATTTAAGGTTGAGTTGTAGATATCGGTCATGGGGTCACATGGAGTTATCCAGAAATGCTGGTCAACAGAGATTGTCACCATTTACCCTGTTCTTCATTGATGCATTCTCCAAAGAATTAGATTCATTAGCTTTTCTTACTATCATGCCATTAAAGTATTCTGTCATTCCACATTAAGTCCAAAAAGGTTTTCTTTTCTTTCTTCTATTTCTCCTTCCTTCCTTCCTTCCTTCCTTCCTTCCTTCCTTCCTTCCTTCCTTCTTTTCTTTCTTTTCTTTCTTTCTTTTTTCGAGACAGAATTTCTCTGCGTAGCCCTAGCGGTCCTGGATCTCACTCTGTAGACCAGGCTGGCCTTGAACTCAAAAGACCAATTTACCTTTGCCTCCTGAGTGCTGCAGTTAAAGGCATGTGCTACCACAAAAAGAGTTTATTTTCATACACAGACTTGTGGATGGTCTGGGTTCATCTTTATGGCATAGGCATGATTATGTATGTGCATATCTGGAAGTCTGCTGCTCCATTGTGTTTGTCTGTGCATGGCCAAATGCCACTGTGCTGGAGCCACTGGAATTGTGTAGTATCATTTACTATCTAATTCAAGTCCCATCAACTCTCAGTTTTCTTCCTTAAAATTTCTTTGATAGTTTTTATTTCTCTTCCTTATTTTGGGGTAAGCTTCTTACATACCATAAAAAAAAAAAATAAAAATAAAAAAAAAAACCCTGAAAGAAATGTTAGCGGGAACTTTACTAAGCTAATGTAATAGAATTAAAATTCTTTTTTTTTCAAGATGCAGCTTCTATTTTTTTTTAGTTACATTTTTTTAATTTTTTGTATTAATCACAGGTTATTTACTTTGTTTCCCAGCCGTAGCCTCCTACCTCATTCCCTCTCAATCCTACCCTCCCTCCCTCGTCTTCTTCCTGCCCCTTTCCAAGTCCACTAATAGGGGAGGTCCTCCTCCCCCTCCATCTGACCCTAGCTTATCAAGTCTCCTCAGCACTGGCTGCAATGTCCTCTTCTGTGGCCTAGCCAGGCTGCTCTTCCCTTGGTGGGAAGGGAGTGGAAGAGCTCGCCATTGAGTTCATGTCAGAGTTAGTCCCTGTTCCCCTTATTAGAGAATCTATTTGGACACTGAGCTACCATGGACTATATCCGAGCAGGGGTTCTAGGTTATATCCATACATGGTCCTTGGTTGGAGGAACAGTCTCATGAAAGACCCCTGTGCCCTGGTATATTTGGTCCTTGTGGCGCTCCTGTCCTTTCCAGGTCTTACTAACAGCCCCTTCTTTCATATGATTCCCTGCACTCTGACGATGGTTCTTTTATACAATGGAATACTACTCAGCAATTAAAAATGAGGAAATCATGAAATTTGCAGGCAAATGGTGGGACTTAGAAACGATCATCCTGAGTGAGGTATCCCAAAAGCAGAAAGACATACATGGTATACACTCACTTATATAGACCTATAAGATAGGATAAACATACTGAAATCTGTACACCTAAAGAAAATAAGCAAGAAAGAGGACTTGGGGTAAGATGACCAATCCTCACTTAGAAAGACAAATGGGATGGACATTGGATGTAGGAGAAAACAAGTAACAGGACAGGAGCCTACTACAGACAGCCTCTGAAAGACTCTACCTAGCAGTGCATCAAAGCAGATACTAAGACTCATAACCAAAGAATTAAAATTCTTATGCCCACTATTTGGACTATTATGCTTTTAAATACTGTTTTGTTATTATTTTTTTATTTTTTTTTTGATACCTGTTACTAATCTTCCTATCCTTCGTACTTAACTCTGGCTATCTCTTAGTGTTTTTAAAGAGTAGATTTGGGATTTTGTTTTTCACCCTATGGTGAAAAGATAATTTGTTCTTATTCATTTGTTGATTGATTGTCATTAGCACTGGTTTTCTGGAGTACGATTTGTTTCCTACAGTTTAACCTAAGTATGTCTTCTTTAATCTTTAGTAACTTAGGGTACTCATTAATTCCTAAGTGTGCACAACCCCAGGAGAGTTTGTTCTCCTTTCCAGAACTCTGACATTTTTTTTCTTTAATGTCTTCAGTCATTTCTTCTGTTGGGACTTCTGGCGCGACGTTGCCTAAGAGGGATGAAGGCGGGTCCTGTGCTTGGTCCAGACTCAAGTAGGAGTTGTTCATCGAAGCACTCTCATTTGCTTCTGGCAGCGGCACTATGTCACATTCACGTTGAACCAGTTTTTCTTTAAAATGAAATTAAAAGAATAAACACATAAACGATTTTCTTCCAGACTTAGAATTTCTTTGAAGGAAACTATGTTTGATTCCTGTCCAACTTTGAGTGTCTGAATTCATTATTGCTTTCATTTCAAAGATGTCATTGGTGTGCATAGTACTGAGATCATGTATAGCACTTAGGACTGAGAACAGCAAGAATGAGCAGCTTTCACTGAACCACTATTGAATTACTTTTTTTTTAGCAGATTTTTAACTTAAGCATTATTTTAAATTACCAAAAAATTCAATTCATTCCTCTAATTTTGTATCTTTGTTTGAAATCATTTTTGTTGAACTTTTATTTTTCTTTCCAGACCTACCTACCATCCCGCTATCGTCCTTCCTTTCGTTCTTCCTTCCTCCCTCCATCCTTCTCTCCCTCCCTTCTTCTTTCCCTTTCTCCCCTACTTCTCCAACATTCCTCTCCTACCACTTTCACCTTTTCCTTCTTCCTCTCCCTCCTTTATATGCCCCGTCTCTTCAGTTTTATCGTTATTTGTTACACCTCAAGTCTCTACTTTTGAATTTACGTTTTCAAATATGTATTTTCATTATTGTAAAATAATGGTTCCTCTTGTTTAACTGGATGATTTTCTTTGTTTGTTCTTTAACTTAGCCCAACCTGAGCGCCTGCCTCAACTGCAGATCTCAGCACAGGAGCCCAGCAAGGAGGAGACGTGCAAGATGAAGAATGGTGGCCACACAGGTCTGAGCAACGGGAACGGAATTCATCACGGAGCCAAACATTCATCCACAGATAATCACAAGATGGCAGCTCCTGTTTCTCAGAAAATGCACAGGAAAATCCAGTCCAGCTTGTCTGTAAACAATAATGTCAGTAAGAAAAGTAAAGTCAGTGCTGTCTTTTCGCAAAAGTCAGCTTCCTCACCAGAAGGTAAGTGTGAGATAGGTGTGTATCTTTCTTTAAACCTCATGCAAAATTATTCAGCAGTAGTATACTGATCCAGAGAACACGAGTAACGTTCTTGCCTTTCCATCAGACAAGCCAGAATTTGGGTAAAATACACTTAAATTCCTCCAATAAAAGTCCAGGATAAAAAGGGAATATCTGACAGCCAGCATCCTGCTTTTAGATTACCATCCTAGAGTGACTAGTCATTACTTTAAATAGAACAGGTACACATTTTTTTTAAATGCCACAGTTAAAAATATGAATATTCCATTTTGGGGTATATCAGAGTGCCTGTATTTTTTCCTTCCTTGGTACAGTGTGTTACTCTGTGCAGAAGAGATAAGATTTACCTGCCTGCATTTTTGTCTTGCAAATTCATTCATAATATGCAAAGCTGAAATAGGGAAAAGATCATGTAATTTCCCTGGGCTTGTTGGGGAATGGACCAGGTGATGGATGTCTACTCTGTGAGCCATCTTCCAGCTCCCTGGCTGCCAGTAGGTAGTCATGGCACACACCCACTCCAGCCCCACCCAGCACTTTGCTTTTATCTCATATACACGTGCCAATGCTCTGTGACCTCTGGAGAGCTAGCTATTATTTCTTCTTCAGTCCCATCTCATCTGCCATGGCCAAATTAAAACCAGGCTAAATACTATGAACCCAGAGCAGGCTTTTTTTTTCTTTTTAATCTTAAAACAAACCCAATATGATGACAATATATATCTGCCCTATATATTTGGTACTAATAAAAATATGTGTGTATATATATATGCATTTCACTATCTGAGTATATTTCCTTTACCTTTCGATTTTAATTGCCTTGAAATCTTAAAGAAGATTCTGTGGAATGCCTCTGGAAAGTTAGCCATAAGTCCTTACAGTGATAAATTGAGCTGTAAATAGGGAATTGTATTGAGAGTTACGAGTAATGAGTAGGAGGAGAAAGGATATTACATTTTGGCTACAGGTGTCTTCAACTCAACTGAGGCAAAGTGTTAGGTTGATCAAATGATATGATAATAAATGGTCTGCATAGTTCCAGGTCAGTGACACTACTTTCCAAACTAATTAGATTGAAAAGGACATGATTGACATTTGAAAATGAGTTTGACATGTAAGCTGCATGGTCATCTCTGAAGTATGGGTAGGCTGTTAACTAACCTGGCTCTCCAAGGAGTTGGGAAGGCAATGCAATTTTCTTTAGAGGATCTTCACTTCGAGGTGATTGGGTGAAATAATTGAATGCAATTGAATTCTACTTGTTTTATACATATGAATTTACTCATATCTTCTTAAGCCCTTGTTTTCCATTTGATATTTGTTTATTTTAATATTAAAAAAGTTGTAACACTGGCTTGTCAGCCTAACAGGAAATAGATTATGAAGTTTTCTAGTGATTCCTGTTTCTAATTGTGTTGGAATTTATTTGGAATATAAGAATGCATCGTTGGAGGAAACATGGAGGGGAAAAGGCAACATATGAATGAAACAAACATTCTCTTTCCCACCTTTTCTCTCCCATTTCCTTGTTTTGTCCTCTTTTTCTTCATCTCTCCTCTCCAATCTCTTTAGGATTGACCACAAATACCTGGATATAGGGAGTCCCCTAGAGGGTACAGTTCTCACAAAATAGCATTTACAATCAAGTCAGGGACATGAGGAGTATGAAGCATAAAGGAAGGCATCAGAACACGGCGTATAGTCCTGTTTGTCTTCACTTTTAGCTTCTAGAGTTTAGGCAGTTGCACACTTCGTAATTTTTTTTTTATTTGAATCTAGATTAACGTTTCATTATCCTATTTCATATATTCTCAATGTTAAAATATCCTCATGAATGTTACTCTTATTTAAGGTCATGCCTTTAAATTTTGCTTCAGGATTACAGACATGCACCTCCTCATTTGACCTCAGAGAATTTGAATGAGGCAGATAGCTTAGAGTGGTCAAGCTGAGGAACCAGAACATCTGCTCTGGAAGCTCGGTTTTACCTGGAACCTGTTGCTGGTGGTGGCTTCTCTGAACCCCTCTGTACCTGCTTTTCCATTTGTATTTTGACAGTTGCCTGTAGCTCACAGAACTGTGTGGCTGGAAGGAAGGGGTGTCCTGTGAATGAGGCAGGTAGACAGTCTCCGGCACACAGGAGGCGTGTGCAACTTAGGTGAGACAACACAGCTGAGAGAATCTGATGACCTGCCTCTTGCCTGCTGTCAGCTCTATCTCAACACTCCACACACTCAACCAGGTTGAAGTCCAGGCCTCACCTTAGTGCAAACAATGCCCCAGCCCTTCTAAATAAGTGTTTTCCAAACTTGGTCAGTGAAAACTCTTCATCTTTGTAATGAATCTGTATACTAGCAACATTTGAGCCTGAAAGATGTCTCCCAAGTGGTCAATATTATTTATACTCAATATAAAAAGAGCACAACCAAAAAGAGAATGGAATGGTAAAGGGAGCATGCATAGCTGCTTTTGAAGTTTTTCAGATAACATTGTTTTGTACCTTCTTGTTAGTTGCTGCATGTAGAACAAGCATACATGATGAAGGCTTACGTAAATATGAAACAGAAGCAAACTATTGCATATCTATAATGTAGCAAGGGTATCACAAATCTGACATCAACAGGATCCACAAAGCTAGTTTTAGACAAGCCAGGACTACATTAGAGTAAGGTGCAGTCTGCCAAAATCAGAAAGGAGACTGCCAAACAAAGAAACAGGCAGTCTTCTTCTTCTTCTTTTTTTTTAAGTTCATCCATGAAAACATTCCATTGCAATTGCTTTAAAAAACAAATTCCATCCATGTTTATTCATACAGCTAACCAAACCAATTCAAGACCCACTGTTTCAGCATGTAATGTAGGCCTTCTGCAACCAGGGACAATTCCAGCAGAGCAAAAACCATTTCTGCGGTAGCCCTGACCTTTTGGGAATGTCTCAACTTTCTTCATATTTCACAAAGAGGGCTGGTTCTGAGTCTGAAGTATCTTGGCTGTAAAAATGGAATCAAAGTATTAAAGACAAAGCTGCCCTTTAAAGTTATGTAATCAGGAGGCTGGAGAGATGAGGCAGCAGTTAAGAGCATTGGCTGCTGATCTGTATGACCTGGGCTCAGTTCACAGCACCCACATGTGGGCTCACAATTATCTCTAACTCTAGTTCCAGAGAATCCAATGCCCTCTTTTGGCCTCTGTGGACACCAGGCATAATTCAAGGCCAAATTGTTCTACATTGTGTGATACTACCTCAAAGAAAAGCTAGCTGATGAACCAAGTGACTAAATAATCTGAACTAAAAGCCATTTACTTGGCCTTCCAGCATCACCTCATTGTGAATGGAAATACAGCTGTGGTGAAGGCCCAGCGTTTCATCTCAGTATGCATTCCAACTTGCGATTTCCTAAAACGTTGAATTCCCCAAACGGTGGGAGGTGCTGACTCTGTTTAATGTGTTTTTAGTGGTGCCTTCTAGCCTTAGAGTTTGCCAAGTACTCATACGCGATATGTTGGTTTATTTCAAACCATGGTGTCTCAGTCTTCCTTGAAACTAACATACCTCATATATGCTTCTAAAATGTTCTTTTTTTTTTGCGGTGAGGGAAAGAATACTTTTGTGGGAAGACAGCACATTTTACTTAAAGGTTATTAAATTAGTAGATTTCTTCCTGTTTTGTATAATTAAATATTTTCATACATTCTTAAATTTTCTGATTGCATCACCCAGGTGGAGAGTTTTAAGACTATGTGTAAGATTCTTGACCTTTGAAATAATTATAGTGTAATTTAGTATCATCTAATATTCAAATTGCCAAGGGTTTTCATTAGTCTTGCAGACACTTTTCTTATCATAGTGGTGGGAAATGCTAATATGTTTTAGGTGTGCCAGTTATAGCTATTTTTTTTTGTAAAAATTAGGTTTCAACAAAAATATTGTTAAAGAGTTTTTCCTATTCTTTCCAGGGATGTTTGATAATTTGTACTCCACACTTGATACTCTAGAGTCAGTATTTGTAAGAGGCACACCCTGAATTTCAGCATCACATTGAGCATCGGTGCTTGGAAGGACGGGAAAAGCACCGTATCGACAGCAGTAGCTGGTGACATTTCACTCCTAATCATATAGAGTTGGCGTAGTCTGACGTGTAGAACATATATTATGGAATCTGTCTGCCCGGTTTGCTTGTCAGCAATCCCCTTGACCATTATACATGTATGGGTGAGTTCATAGCCGGTTTGTGAGGCAGTATCTTACCTGGAAAACGGGGGTGTTATACATACTATGTCATAGCAGTGTTATAAGTACTCAGTGGGCTTTAGTGGCTTTGTCATCATCGCTACTAAAGTGTATGGGGGTTGGTGGCAGGAAGATGTGCTTCCTGGAAAAGGTGCTGGGTAGGGATTTGACAGACAGAACTGAGTTAGAGGGTTGAAAGTAAGACTTTTTTTACTTTCTTTTTCTGTTGACATAATAAAATACCCTGACAAAAAGCATCTTGCGGGGGGGGGGGGGGTAAGGGGAAGGCTTTATTTTAGCTCAGAGTTTCACATTAGAGTCCATCATAGCAAGGAGGTCAAGGCAGCTAGAACTTTAAGAAGTCACATCTCCTCAACAGTCAAGGCCAAAGAGAAATGCAGGCCTATGCTTGCTGACCACTCAGCTCACTTTCTCTACCACTATACAACTTAGAACCCAAACCACATGGTCTTGGTTCTCCCACATCTGCTAATGTAATCAAGACCAACCCCTACAAACGTGCTTACTGGCCCATCTGATCTGAACATTTCCTCATTAAGACTCTTTCTGAGGGTGATTTTATATTGTGTCCAGCTAACAGTTAAAACTAACATCGAATAGAAGGAGGCATACAAGGGTAAAAGAAGCTCTATAGATGAATACTGTTTCATATTATATCAACTGTTTGGTTTTGTGGATAAGTTGACACAGGATAAGAGACGATACTGGAGTGTACAGGAAAAGATCATCCACTGGCAGCAGGGATGTATGCTCTGAAGATGTGTTCCCATTTTGTGTGATTTGCTGAAGGACATCACTGGGTCAGCTACATTCTTTTATGTTGTATTTTCATCCACTGTTTAGGACTCTCTTGGTTGTACTTGTGTACATCTTGGCATCTTCTTCCTTGGAGCATGCACTGCACTAATCGCAGTGTTTTTACAGACTTTCTGCTCTGTAGTGATGTCCCGTTACTGTAAGTCAGATATTACGTGGCTTGAGACTTGTTGGATTTCAGAAGCTAGCAGGCTCCAGTGGAGGTATCTGGACCTATGGATGGATCAAAGTTCAGTCTCTATGATCCTGTCTTCTGTTGCCCTTCTTTACACTGTTCTATGACATTCCGACTCCAAGATCTTTGCTCCTTTCTAGGCTCTTCCCCTTACTTCTTTTTTTATACATTTCCCTCGGCCTTCCTACTGTGACGGTTTTTCACACTATACTAGATGGTTGGGCTTCTTCTTGCCAACAGTAAGTCCTACAGGGAACTACTGCCAACCTCATCAAGTTCTTTTTTATTATTATTTTATTGTATTCTGTATATTTTTAGATGTTCATATTTTTATTTTTATATTTACACATTCCAAAATTTTAAAGCATGGAGTAAAGTGTCAACATTTAGGTGAAGATACTCATTGGGAGTTTTGTAACATTTTACAATCTTTGTTCTCCTCCATGAAAAAGATTTTTCCTGTAAGGTAGACGTAGCAGACCAGCACTGTAGTGTGGTTAGATAACAATTGGGATTTATGAAATCAGTACAGTGTTATAGTCAGAGCTCCCAGAGACAGTTTTTGTATGACTTGAGCAAGATATGGCATAGCATTCCTCAAAGTAGTTAATTTGCCTGGGTGATATTTTGCTTGGTTGTGTCCTGTTTTCTCAGGCACAGTATTTTCCAGTGCATGTCTGAATAACACTCAGAGTAAATGGATTAGTATTATACTTTTGAGTGAAGTATTTGCCAGTGATTTGGACAATAGGAATTTAACCAATTTCACTTCTCCTTCAGTAAAATAAGTGGAACAACAATCCCCGTGTGTGTGTGTGTGTGTGTGTGTGTGTGTGTGTACTGTGAAGTAAGTCATTATTTTTTACACTTGAAATATATAAATGCTTGAAAATTATGACAATTATCAATAACATTACAAAAAAGTATTTCTGTGGTGCTTAATTAACATCTCAATAACTTTATTTAGAAAACAGAAAGGATTTGAAGGAGTTCTGAAACTTGAAAGCACATACACACACACACATACACACACACCAACATAGAGATGCTGATAACATAACTCAATTCTCAGAGTCCACCCGCTCACCCTTTGTTAAAATAATTAACATTTTTGCAGGTTATCTGGAATGGTCTTAAAAGCTGTCAGCTGTGTATCAACTCCATTACTGGAATTTTTGGCTTTTGGTTTTGTAGTCAGTCTGTTTCAGGCAACTGATCTAACCATTTAAATTAGCTCAGCATCCACTCAGGAGATGGGTGGGGAGGAAATCAAACAATAGAGATACAGATAGATTGGCCAGGAAGCTTTAGGGTGTGGGGTGCTTGGGAGAAGAGACTATTCAGAGCCAAGTGAAATGGAAAGAACCGAGTAAACCCATGACCCTATTTACACACCATGCTTTTTAGCATATTTTTTTAGTACAGTGGTAAAACTCTTAAGTTTTTTTTTTTTTTTGTGGTGTTTGTTTTACTTTTTGCTTTCTTTTGTTTTGAGACCGGTTTGCACACTATAGGCAAAGTAGGCAACTATAGGACAAGTATAGAGGAAGGTTTATTCTCAAAACTTAAGTTGTGCCATGTATGGACAGTAGAAGCCCTGGAGGTTGTTGAATGGGTTCCAGGTAGATGGACAGGTCTTTGTCCAAGCCTAATTCTACATAGAATAGGAACAGAAGTAGTGTGCTTATTCTAGGAAGGACTGCCATTACTTTCCCGGTTTTGGTCATTGGGAAAATAACTAGAAATTACAAAATCAAGAAGAATAGCTGAATGTCGTTGGCAGCTGATTGTGGCTGGCCTTATAGCTGGACAATCAGAAATAATTCAAGTGGAAAGTTCCAAAGCACATTTGGAAACATACTTGTGAGGCTTGAGAGAAAGTTCAGAACCAAGCATGCTTATTGTTATTTGTTCTCACATAGAAGTGTTTTTGTTTGTTTGTTTGGTTGGTTTTTGTTTGTTTTTTCAGGACAGGGTTTCTCTGTGTAGCCTTGGTTGTCCTGGACTCTCTTTGTAGACCAGGCTGGCCTCGAACTCACAGAAATCCATCTGCCTCTGCCTCTTTGAGTGCTGGGATTACAGGTATGTGCCACCATGCACAGCTGAATAGCCCACTCTTAAGTAAAGATTTCCAATTGAAGGTCAGGTGGCTGGTTATAAGAATGTCTCAGATCTCTGGAGGCTGGCCAGTTTGATGCCATAGGAGTGTATCCACAGGAGGCAAACACGCAGCAATGTCAGACATTTCTCCAGAGAGAAAATCAGACGGAAAGCAAGTCTGATTAATGCCACACTGACAGGAGAACCTGGAAGAATTCAGAGTCAGAGCGAAATGGAGGACCACTTGGTTGGGAGGAAGTAAGAAAGGTGAGAAGACAAACATATAGCCTTTTGACAGAGAACAAAGTCTCTAAGAACACGAAGGGACCATATGCCAAGTTTTGTTGGCAGGTAAAATAAGATTAGCTTTGAAATAATCCTATTGGATTTAATAAATTGGATATTAATTAAAAATCTTCTAAGAACCATTTTCATGTGGCAGCCAGAAGGATACAAATCATCGGTATCAGGACACACACACACACACACACACGCCAGGGCCAAAGTGAAGATCCAGGGAACTGGTTTTCTTGAGTTTATATTGTTTTGTTTCAAAGATGGGAAAGATTTGAGTATGTTTACATTTGGATGGAAATGATCCATGAGAGAGAAAAAGGTTGGAGCTAGAAAGAGGTGGAAGCATGGCTTATTTATAAGCTTCCTTAGAGTTTAGATCTTGAGTTCAGTACACTAGACTAAATGAATAGACAAACATTATCAAAACTAAAGAACTGAGCAACTGGGGAAGCATTTGATGAGTCACTGACCTCAGGGGCTCTGCTCTGTACGGGATGAATGCTTAGTTAATCTTAGAGGACTTCTGAGTAACTTCTACGGAATGGCATGATATGAAGTTTTGCTAAAATGACCAAAAACCTAGCCACTAGGGTAAAATTTTTTTAAGCCCCTTTTCTCAAGTCCCCACTCATACTCTATTGTAAAAATAGTGATCCCGTCTGAATGGAAGGCATTAAAAGAGTCTTATGATTATGAGTTTCACATTTCTGGCTTTTGTGTCTTGGTCCACAGATGCACAAAACTTGACAGCTTCTTGTAACTGACATTCACAAGGCCCTGAGTTGAATTTAATCAAAGTTTTACACAAATAATAGTTTGCAATAAAACAAGACATAAAGTGGTGAACAAATAGTTACAGAGTTACAACATGTATAGCAAAGATGAGTCAGGAAGCCATTGTGTAATTCAGACAGATAGCATACAATATGCAAATTTTAATATATGTTTAAAGATGCTGTGTAACATTATTCTTGAGGAGGTGAGAGCAGTTATTACTCACCCCAGATAGGGAATTAATGACAAACCAAAATACAGATACCACCAAAGTCCAACTTAGTGAACAGTAATTCTATTGGAGTCACTTATAGGAACATGTATAGGGGCAGAGATACCTTAAAAGCAGCTGCATCACCAAAGCTCATCCCAGCATGGGTGACAGCTCACAAAAGAAAGAAACCTGGAGCATATTCCACAACCCACAAAGAGCTCAACAGGTTTCTTTCAAAAGTGTCCTTTCCATGAAGCTCAGTTTGTCTAAGAGTGCTTCTCAGCAATTCCTACAGTTTATAAATGCTTGGGAAAGAGGGCCTAGTAAATCTTCTCAGTTTCAGAGACTTCCTGAAGCTATTGAGTTGTTTGTTTCTTGAGTTTTAGGATCTTTCTTGAAGTGTAGGTGTTTTAATCTTGGGGAAAAGTTCTACCCAACAAAACCAAGTGTGTGCTTCAGCATATCTGCTCTTCCCAATTGTCACTTGAAAAGGCTGAGATTTAACTGTGAATTGTGAGTCATTGCAATTGTGTCTTACACAGTAACTGATCATGTTTGGTTTAATGGATTAATTTGAGAATCTGATAAAAGTTGTTCCTTTTTTTTTCTGAGATTGAAGGAAAGGTAATAAAATCTTGTTAGCTTCCGTGGTATTCT
Source organism: Meriones unguiculatus (assembly GCF_030254825.1). Classification (NCBI taxonomy): domain Eukaryota; kingdom Metazoa; phylum Chordata; class Mammalia; order Rodentia; family Muridae; genus Meriones; species Meriones unguiculatus. Next base: position 44,559,826 of record NC_083368.1, read on the forward strand.
TGAGGTAACTGGAGAGGTTAGATATGCACAGATATCTGATTTGAAAATCAAGTGTTTCTAAGAACTGAACTGATGGTAGGACTTAATGAACCACCATGGCAGGTTTTAATCTTGAGACAGGAAGCCTGCATCCGGTATTGAGCCAATTGTGTTGACATGGTCTGATTTAGTGCTTTTAAACATCACCTTGTCTTATTTGCTGAGAGTAAGTTAGTAATAAACAAAACAAAACAAAACAAAAACAACAAAGGAAGGCTCATTGCAAGTGCTCTTGCCATGGTTCAGAGGGTAAGTGATGGTTAGCATTGTATGGCATTGCTGGAAGCCATGAGATGTTGTTGCTTGTGGATATGCACTGACTATAGAATACACTTGGGTGAAGAATGTAATATTAGCAGGAGAGATGAAAGGGTTAAGAATGACTCCCAGGATTTTGGCCAGAGGAAGAACAGAGTTGCCCCTAACTAGCATGTGATATTAGGGATAGAAGAAAGTTTGGTCCTTGGTGTTGTTGGATTTGAGATGTCATAATTTATGACCGGTGGTTTGCAATGTGTGGCAGTATGGGGAGATGGAGTTCAAAAGAATGGCCTTGCAGTCTGAGATCTTTTCTATGGAACATGGGGTGGAGTGTATGGCTCAGACACAGTCTAGGATGATGGGAACAAGGAATAAAGCATAAGTGTGGGTTTTGCTATGATTCATTTGGAATAGAGTGTGTCCAAAAGCATCTTTTGGGCACTTTCCATATATTCTAACATGAATTCACGGTTAAGAAGTACTGCCAAGAAGGAAAATGCGGAGATAGCTCAAGAATAGAGCCCTGAGCTGCTCGTTCATTATATAGAAAAAGAACTGGGGGAAAGAACACATGAGTAGACAGTATCAAGGAAGAATAGAGAGCCAGCCTGGAAACCAAAAGAAGACAGTGATTTGAAAGAGAATGAGTGTTTGCATTTCACACACAACCAGAAGTCCAACAGGATGAACGGGATTCACGCGTGGAGGGCATTGGTGTGTGGTTGTATCAGTTGCTTTTCTTATTGCTATGACAAAACACCTGACAAAAGCAATTAAGGAAAGGTTAATTTTGGCTCACAGTTCAAGGGTCTGTGATGATGTATAAAGAGGAGGCTGGATAAGTTGGGAGAGGGGATTCATAATATAGTACTATGTTGTGTGTGTGTGTGTGTGTGTGTGTGTGTGTTTTAATACTATCAGATTTTAGGTCATTACAAAAGAATGGTCATTTTTTGAGAAAGAGAATTCATGGTGACAGGAATGTGTGGCAAGAGGCACATTACATCTTCACACAGCAAGATAAAAATTTGATGCTGGTGTTCAGCCAGGTTTCTCCTTTTTCCAGCTCAGGAGTCCATCTCATTAATGGACTGTCCATGTTCACTGTGAGTCCTCTCTTCATTTAAACTTATCTGAAAACATCCTCATAGGCACAATCAGAAGTGTGTTTCTCAACAATTCTAAATCCACTCAAATTGACAGTGAAGATTTAACCATCACATAGACAAGTAATATTTTTCATCTGTTATTGGTTAGAGTTCATGTCTTATGAATTCTAGACAGAAGGAAAAACAAAATGCTCAAGATTAGTTTTCCAAGGGAAAGGAAGGGAAGGTAATGAAAGAACTGGAGGCTGAAGGTGAAAGTTTTAGGACTAGATGTATTGATTGGCAAAGTCATCTAAGAAAGGGAAACATAGATGATGCATAATGATGAGGCAGGGAGGGAAAGGGGAGGAGATTCATGACACACTGTGCGGCTAGTGTGTGCGTGTTGCTAGTGTGTGCGTGTTGCTAGTGTGTGTGTTTTTAGTGTGTGTGTATGTGTATAAATACCTATCAGATTTGGGATCCTTACAAAAGAATTGTCATGTTTTGAGAACAAATAGAACCTGCATCATGCAATGTCTTAAACCCATGAGACGTTTTCCAGCCTTTTCACTGGAAATCTTTCAAATGGCCCATGGATTATCCCAGAGTAAACATGTGGTTTAGAATCATCTGCATAAGAAAATAGATTGTGATTTGGCCCCAAGTTACATGTACTAAAGGTTTCTGATTCTGATCATTGTAGAAGGAGTTCAGTAAGCTCATAGTTGCATCAATGGCATCGGATACAAGCACATGCAGGGAGGAGGGGTTTTTGGAGAAGATACAGGATGGGCAGGATGTATTGAGTCTTCTAAGAAAAACTGGCTGGGGACTCAAGAATGCCCTACTGTTTGTAAAATGTGGGCGCAGAGAAAAAGTGCATCAGAGTGTTGTTCATAGAATACTGTATGGTGTCGTGTGGTGTGGTGTGGTGTGTGTGTGTGCGTGGTGTGTGTATGTGTGTGCGCGCGATGAGTTGACTGTACTAGAAAACTATTTGGAAAGCACACTCATGAGCATTTAGTGAGTGGATCTTAAGTCTTGCTGGTCATGGTGATTATGGAGTGAGATGTCCATTACTTAGATGGAAGCAGGAAGCAACAATTTTCTCAACCTCTAAAATTTAGATTAAATTGAATATTTTCCTCAATAGTAAATTCTTTCATAAACTTCTATAGAATTGGAATACCTGTGACCTTATTATCCCTAGAATTTCCATTTTGCATTACAGTTGCATAAATCATGAATGTTACTTATATTAATTAACCCTGAAATTACAGTAGCTATCTGGTTGCTACTAGATCTTCATAATTTATCTACAAAGAAACACATATTTATTCTAACTTCACTTTTAGTAGTATTTTAAAGTAATTTGACATCATTGATTAGCTCTAAAAATCTTGTGTATTTTAATTCATGGATTAATTTAATTCATTAATTTCCCATGGCTCATCAGAAGCAGAAAGCAAAACAAGAAACAATATGGAGACACTTGTTCTCACCCCACTAGTGGCCTATTCATTCTTTGCAATGAAAAGAATTTGTTTTATGGCATGCACGTATTGTGTATTTGTATAAACTGTGTATTTCTCACAGTGCAGAAAAAAAGACTTTCCAAATGGTGTTTGAAGGGACTTCCAGTAAACTGAAATGACACAATAGGGCAAACACAGATTGTCACCTTAAATCTACAGTAAATAGTAAATTCTTAAAGTAGCTGTTATTTTTATGTTTACGTTTTTGAGCTGTAATTTTGCTAACACATACTCAGCAGTGCCAGGTTATAACAGAAGGCAGAAACTGAGTATGTGACTTCTATAGGGTATGTTTTGAGTTATCATTATTTAAATTTGTATCAATAAGCACAAGAAAAAAACGACAAGTCAACAACCTGGTGACACATTTATTTATGGGCGTTTAGGCAGATTTGCAGACGTGATTTGACTGGTGTCTAGCGAGTGTGGCCTCAGGCCCCTGCGGGGCATGGGGTCATTGGTTGGCATCCCTTCCTCTCAGAGTTCACTGGAGGGAAATTGAGAAGGTGATCAGCAGCCTCCTCTCAAAAGGGCATGGGAGGCAATCAGAGGAGCGTGGTAGAATCATTTGAAAACAATTCACTCGGGGAAGTAAATCCTGCTCCTCGTTTTGAAGAAGAGAAAAAAAAAAGCATACTAGTAAATAGTAGTTGTCGCTTAGAAGACTGAAAAATCAGGAGTTTGGGGAAATATGAAGATAATTGAAAGAAAAGAATAAAATGGATTAATACGCAGTTTCCCGGAGACATAGTAAGCCTGCCGACATTTCTCCTGTGGCTTCTCTCGGGAAATCAGTCTGGAGGATGCGGGCCTCCTGGGGAATAATATCCCCAAAGCACTGTATCATTTAAACTTGACACAAGAAGTTGAAGTTTATTTTTTTTTCCTAATAATTATGCTCAGTGAGTGATGCAGAAATTGCATTTTGGAATGACAAAAGAGTAGCTACTTTAGAAAGAACATTTCAGTATCTGTGGCAGATAACTGCTGGGCGTGGGTGTTTGCGGATCATCAGGAGATGCTCCAGTGGAAATGCAAGTCAAGCTCAGGCCACGCCGATGGCTGCCACTGAGTCAGTGGGAATTTTCCAAAAGGCAGCCTGTGAGCTAGGCTCTGAAGGGGGTGGGGGGGGTCCCAGCTTATTTTTCAATCAGTGGCTTCTTTATTTTTTTACGTTGCTTATAAAAGAAAAGGAAAAAGACCTTTAGAAATATTCCTGAGGACAGGTGGAATTGCTCAGTGGTTAAGACCACTCCCTGCTCTAGCAGAGGACAGGTGTTCAAATCCCAGTGCCCATGTTGGGTAGCAGGCAGCCGTCTGCAGCTCCAGCTCAAGGCCTCTGACACCTCTGCACGCTTTCCAAGGGCGTGCTTGAATACACACACATACGCTAGTACAAAGACACACATACACACATAAATAAATAAATAAATAAGAACTAAATCCTAAAAATATAAATCTGGCACTATGGGCTCTTGAACCCCAGTTAACTGTGAAAATCAAAACCCATCAGCTACTTATCTAGCATCTGTGTATGATCATTCTTTACGCATCTATTATCATCCATATGTCTGTCATCGGTGTCATTTGTGTCTTCTGTCACCCACCTGTCACCCACCGATCTATCTACCTAAAACTCTCCTCCCTTTCCCCTTTGTTCCCCTGGTTCTCATCGGCTGTCCTCGGCAAGCTCCAGTCTTCCCTGTGGTCCTGGCGTTCCCCGACATAGCTGCTTTCTGACCCGGAGATGCACATTTGCACTCTCACGTTCTATTCTAGGGAATAACACTATTGAAGAAACCCTGGTGGCCTTGAAACCGCTCTCATCACACTCATGTGGTCTTGGGCCTAAACGGGATTCTTGGAGTCTCTTAGCACAGCGTGTGCGCCCCAGATTTATCTAACACACCTTTGAGCACTTGTTCCATGGAGCTCGGCGTTCCTAACACAACAATGAGCTAGCAAGCCAAGCAGGCCTGTCTGCTCCCATTTTACACAACGGCTCTCTCAGTCTGTCACTCTACAAAGACAGAGAAGGCCACCAGCTCTTCCTCAAGGCCTTGCTCCCCCCGTACTCCCTTCAGGCTCACTTAAACCTCAGCCTCAGCATGTTACTTCTGCTTTAAAGAAGGAACTGCCTGTCTTCCTGTGGCAGCACACTTCCTGTCAGTGCAGGGTTTTCATGCACTCCGGGGTCCTCATTCTATCTGAACTCTTCCAGGGCATAGGGACCATAGATGCGTTCCTGCCAAGAAATATGTGTGTGCGTGTGCATGTGTGTGCGTGTTGTGTGCCTGTGAGCATGTTTGCATTGTGTGTTATGTGTGTGTACATACATGGAAATGTGTGTGTGCATGCATGTGAGCCTGTGTGGTAGGTGTGTATGCATGTGAACGTGTGTTTTGTGTTTATATGTGGATGCATGCATGTGAGCCTGTGGTATGTGTGTGTTTGTGTGTATGTTTGTATTTGTGTGTGTGTGTTTATGATCTTTTCTACGTTGCTCATTCTTTTGAATTTCTGGTTCTGGTTTCCTAGGCAGATAGCTTCCTTGCATTTGTGGCCTCTGACTGTCCCTTTTCAGTCATTTCTTACCTCTTAGCTATTCATCAGCACTTCCACTCCATCCCTGGAAATTCTCGGACCACAGTACCTGACATACTTCTTCAAACATTTTTTTTTCTTTCTCTTCCTTTCATGGTACCTCCCTTTCCCAGGTTTTTATTCTTTGTTAACTCCTATTGTGTGAGTTTTCCTGGGGAGACTTAAACAAATGTCTGTTCGTTCCAGATAGAGTAGCATGACACATCAAAGGAATGATTCAATGCAAGTTACCTGGGTGGACAGCGAGTTTCATGGGGGTTGCTTTCCGAACTGAGGATTATGGGCAACTCACAGGTGGCTTCGTATCGGAAGAAGCCCCTCACAAACACTAATTGTTTGTAGCCTCACTCAAGCCGCCTTACACACCTTCTTTCCACAAGGGAATGTTAGTGGAGCCAATCTTGTGAGGGATTTACCTGGATAATTGCAGCTGTTTTGATTTCAAAACAGGAGTAGCCATGCTATACTAATAAAAGGAAAGCTTTCGGTAGCAACTCCTCATCCCTGCCAGTTCAGCTCTTCCTCTGCTCTTTCCTCGCTTTTGCTGTCTCCCGTCTCTTCTCTTGTTGCCCTGTGATTTTCCCCTAGGAAAGTACACAGTGCCATTCACTGTAGAACTTGTAGCACCCTCCACCCACTACAGATCTCTTTGGTCGCAGGCTTCAGGATAGCATCAGCCCCTCCTGAATGCCTCCATTTGAGTATCTTCAGTCTTTTTTTTTATATTAATTTTATTTTATGTACATTGGCGTTAGGGTGTCAGACCACCTGGAACTGCTTATAGAGAGTTGTGAGCTGCCATGTGGGTGCTGGGAGTTGAACCCTGGTCCAGTGGAAGGACAGACAGCGCTCTTAACCACTGAGCCATCTCTCCACCCCCGCATCTTCAGTCTTAACATGTGTCATGTAGATGACCTGTCATACTGAAAATCAGTTTTATACCAAGTCTAGATTTCATTGGTAAATGGCTCCAGAGGCCAGGCAGTGTGACATGAGACTCTTCTCTAGTCATTGCTTCCACAGTCAGTGTCATGTCAACTTATATCGCTCTAATGCCTTGTATCACTTTAAAGCTACCTGTTTGACCCCACTGATCCTGATTATGGCTGCGTTTCCTCTGTGACTCGTTGCTTCTGACATAGAAAATTGAAGGGTTTCTTCTTGGTTATCCACCTCCAACAAAACTGGGCCATAATGTTCTTTAAAAAAAAAAAAAAAAGCACATGTATCCTTGCTGTGTTCCTTTGCATAGCTTTCCCGCTGGGTGGAACAACCTTTCCGTACTTTCATCTCACTTAGCATGCCCTCCTTCAAGGCATAGCTCATGTATCCCTCTGACTTTCCCCATCAACCCTTGCACTCATTGCTCTCATCCTTCACAGCTCTGTCTTACAAATCTGAATCAAGAGTGACTCTTCTATTCATTTCTCATTTAAGGGTAATCATAACAGCTATCCTCTACAATTTTGCGGTAAATGAAGATACATTTGTAAACTACTTCTAGCAGTGCCTGGAAAGTAGGAAGCAGTGTATCGGCGGCCTGGCAGCCTGCTTTACCAGTACTCCCCTAGCGCTATGGCTCCATCTGAACCATCAGAGTTGCCGTGCTAGATTGCCACGATGCTGTCTTCATCATCATTTTATTGGGCTTTGTCTATGTACTCAGAGCAGTGTCTGTCTCGTAAGCCAATGCTCAGTAAGTCTTGTTGAATTTAACCACCAAGGCCTTGTCTCTGGGTTCCTATGCTGAGAAAGAGTGATGACAGTATTTTGTCATTCAGATTTTACCAATTTCCTGCTATTTTGCCATTTTTAGAACGTGTTCTCTGTCTGCTGCCACTTGACTTGTATGTCTTCTGTGGGCATGAAAATATAGCTTGTATGTTGGCCATTGCCCAACATTTTTACGAAGCCTACATCCTCTGCCCGAAGACTGGTACTTTGGGGTTCATGCACAATATGTCGCTCCAGTCCTCAGGCTTATCTGAACTTTAGTCTGATTATTATTATTATTATTTTTGCATCAATTAGTTTTCCATTGTACTTTAAGTATTTCAGTAAGATTAGGGACAGAGATTGTGGGTAAGAATCTGGGGACATGGATCAGTGCTGAGCTGACATTAGACTAGAGTTTGGGCCACTAGCACCCATGTGAAAGCTGAGTGTGTGACACCTGTAACACCAGCACTGTAGGGGTGGAAAGAAGAGGCTCACCTGTGTTCTCTGACCAGCCAGACCAGCTCCAAAACGCTGCGCTCCAAGTCCAGCAAGAGACTCTGTCTGGAGGGGATGAGGTGGAGAGTGATATAACCAGATGGCTGATGCCCCACTCCGGCTTCTGTATACACTCATGGGTACCCAGAGTCACATATTTGGGTGCATACGCACACACACACACACACACACACACACACGAACGCAATCAATACTGGGGACTTGAAGATTCAGCTCAGAGGTTAAGAACACTTCCCTGCTCTTGCAGAGGACTTGCTTTTAGTTTTCAGGACCCCACACCAGGCAGCTCCCATCCTCCTTCCAATCTAGCGCTGATTTGGCATTCTTTTGGACTTCTTGGGCACCTGCATCCTTGTGACATATTCTCTCTCTCTCTCACAAATAAAAACAAATCCCTTTTTAAAAAAGAGAAATGAAAATTGTGATAAACATAATAACGGCTCTAAAAGTCCAAGAGAAGACCCTAAGCTAGATTTAAAAATCTATTCCTACAGATTACATGATGCCGAGGTCTTAGTGCTCAAAAAGAGCTTGGCAGCTTTTACCCCTCTCCTGTATGCCTAGCAAAGCAGAGACAAATGACCGGCTCAAGATTTCTTAATGCATTAGTGGGAGAGCCGAGCTGGAAAGCCAGTGCGCGTCTCCTAGCGCCACAGTGATCCTGAACAGCATGTTCCCGACTGTGCCCCTGGGTGAGGACAGAAGGATGGTTCCTCACTGCTGTCCTTTTGTCTCTCCGTGCCCCAGAGTATGTTTCTCCCTGTTGTGCTGAGAGCCTTGTTCAAGCAAACACAAACAGCCTTCCCCACCTGGAAACTGGCCGCGTTTCCTTTTGTAGTGTGAATGACAGTAGCAGGTAATGAGCTGTGACTGAGGGAAGGCCCGGGTGGGGGGTGGGGGGAGAACTGTGGAGGGAACTGTGCCACAGCTCACTGCGAGGGCTTTTTTTTTTTTTTTTTTTTAATCTTCTCTTCCTCAATTTAAAGTAATTGACACGCCTACAAAACGTCTTGTTTAGAAGGCCCAGTCCCGCTGCTGCTGTCACATTTAGGACACTCGCAAACATGGCAGGCAGTAGGTTGTTTTGGCTTCAGAATTGCTGGGGAACTAAATTCAAGTGGCGAAATGTATACCGTATAATTTTAGTGTCATGCTGTCTTGTTCATCTGGGGCTTGTGCTGGTGCCTTTGGAAAAAAAATCACATTACATTAATAGATGAGACAGGCTGAGAAGGGGTAATGGGGAAAGACTAACAACCATCCTTGATTTACAAATTAATTCCATAAATAATAGGATTTACCTCCTGTGCAGGGCTTTGAACTTGTGCTTTGGTGTCTTGTCCCGTGGTAGCGGCTCGCTCTGGCTGTCTCTTCATCTTGCCTGGTGTGTGTGTTAGACCGCTGTGACACTTTGGTTGGAGCCTGTCCCTTCTGTCAGGGCAAGGGAACACATCCTGTGCCTTCCCTAGACTACACAGCGCTCGCCTGGAGGACATAGTGCCTCCTGCTGGACCAGATGTCCTGCCCAGCCGCAGCACCAGCCTGGTTTGTGTCTTTTGTGCAGTTTGGATGGCAAAGGTGCCCTTTGTACCCTGCCAAGCCCTGGCAAGTTAAATGCCCTGAGCAGTGTGCTTAATTCCTGTCCTGTGAGGTTGTTGGCCTAGGTGACCCAAGCCTTTTCTTATCCCGTTTGTGCACTTCAGTCCGCCATGGGGGCTTTTGATACAGGCAGCCTGGCCACCTTCATGGGTCTCTGTAATAGACCACTTACACTGACTGGCTGGCTACTGTGTTAATTTGCTTATTATCATAATCATCACCTCATAGTTACAGTGTAGTAGACACATAATTGTGGGCCTTTTGGCATAAAAAAACAAAAAAACAAACAAAACAAAACAAAACAAAAAACCCGCCATGATTTCTTTCAAAATAGGCCTTGCACAGTTCTTAAACCAAAGACATAAGTAACAAGAAGCAAGCCAAATTTTTAGCTCTGAAATAAATACAGTTTGGAAAATAAAATTGGGGAAAATGTTGAAGTAAGCATCTGGAAAGAACTTTTCCATCATTTTTATTCAAATGCATATTTTCATGAAAACTAGATGATTTACTCTCATTTGTTTTGTCCTGTCCATAGAAGGCATTATTACCAATTTGAGCAGACGGTTGGATATTGCTTTTTTCAAGCAAAGTAATGCTTTATTAATAAATACTGTGTTTACTTTTTATTTATTTACTTAGTTATTTTCGTTGTGTGTATGATTTGTGTGTGTGTGCACACATGCACACATTCTCTACTTGTGATGACATTCAGAGTGGAGATCAGAGGACAACTTATAAGAGTCGGTTCTCCCCTACCATGTGAGTGCTGGGTCTCAAACTTAGGTCAACCGCCTTGGTTGCAAGTACTGTTGCTTACTGAACTTTATAGACAGCCTTCAAAATGCATTTTTGTGACTCGATAAAGTGTTACAGATTTTTTATATTTAAAAATGTACTCAATCTTACATGAGACATATTTCAACTGGTCAACTTGAAAATAGCACTGAATGCATTCAACTAAAACAATATTACCCTTTTTTTTCTCCATGCTTTCTAACTTCTGAAGAAAACAGATTATTGAAATATGGAAAACTAGACTATTATTTTTAAATACTTTGCTGTAGTCAGACACAGATAATTAAAAAAAAATTTTTTATGGCTAGGTTTCTATTTTACTCTTGTGCTGTGTCTGTCTCCTAGAATTACAATGACTTTTTGGTGCCTTCTCCTCTTTTGTGTCTGAGTTTTTTTCAAGCCTTCCTGGATTTGAGGAGAATGGCTCCATGTTGGTGTAGCATTGAAGCTGAGTGGACAGAGGAGGAGAGTTGTGGTCTTCCTGGAATCATAGTCTGACATTACCACCACCACCACCATCACCGCTGCCACCACCACAACCACCTCCATCACCACCAGTACCCGCACTACCATCAGCAACACCAACATCGCCATCACTACTGCCAGGAGGAACAGCGGCAGCAGCAGCACACTGCTTAACACTTAGCAAGTGCACCTGTCAATTCCGTAATTGCTTGGTGTTCCTCACAAGCCTGAGGACAGTAACATTCTATCGAACTTGTGATCCTAAATACAATTCAGTAAACAGGGGCTATCATTTACATCACTGATGTTTTAGCCACTCTCAAGTCAGATCTTGACATAATGTGTTAGACAGCGCCTTGGAGGCAGCACGATGGCGCAGGAGGTAACAGTGCACTACCTCCAAGCCTGGTGGCCCACGTTTACTCCCCCAGGACCCATGAGGTAAAAGGAAAGAATCATAACAGTATGTCCTCCGACTCCCACACACACTGTGGCGAAAAAGAGCCTGCACTTGCATACACATCGCACATTAGAAACAATAGATAAATAATGAAAATAGAGTGATTTTTAAAAACGTATCTAACACCCAAAGCTCCTTTCTGTGTTAAACTTCTATGAAACAACAATTCTTCAGCTCTGAATGTTATCTTCCTAGACTGTAAGACAACTCTTTAAACACTCTTCTTGGAATAGTGCTGTAGTTGAGACCGAGTTCTGGATCAAATCTCGGAGAATTTGTGTGTTAGCTGTGCACAATGCTGGTGACAGAATAAAGAACACAGAGAAAAAAGAAACGCCAGGCTACCTGCCTGGAACATATAGTAACCTTTCCATTAAAAGAGGTGGATTCCGGAATTCGGAGGTGGGGTGGGGAAGCTGTTGATGGGTTCCTTGGTGGGGTGCAGGAGGACAGGGTGGTTTTTCTCTAATATTCTTTTGAATATGTTGAGGAGAAAAATGATAGTAAAGACAATTGTTCATTTCCCCAAAGTCAGCTCTGCATGGAAAATATTACTCTTCTCTAACGTTCTTCTTATAAACCTCCTGACCTAGCTCACTTTCCTCTCCATTAGGAAAATGTTGCCTCTGTTTTCTAGCCATGGCCCAGAGCCCCAGGGACTGCCCTGTGCCAGAGGCCTCTGTGTGGGCGGTGCACTCCAGGCCTGTTCTCTGAGGCAGGTGGTCAGTCTAGGGCTGTGGGCCAGGAATGTTGCACAGCCCCTGTCTTGAGTCACGCATTCGCTTGCAGCTGGGCTACTGTGCACAGTTTGTAAATACACCCCACCCACACACACCACACACTTGAAAAGCAGAACGCCCAAGAGATGCTGTGTCAGGGCCCCACCAGCTGGATTTTCGCAAAGGCTAGACCGCCTCAGCCATTGTGGCTGTGACGTGGGATAATTCAATCCCACCTCTATCCTGCTTTGCCATTCTCTATTAAGAAACAGCAAACACAGTGATGCAATTTCTGGGACCAGTGATGCAGTCTCTGAGACAGGAATGCCCTCACCCAGTTAGGCCACAGACCCCATGTAGTTTGCATCACCATTTAGCGCATAGCGATTAACTGTGGGTGTTCTTTACCTTGGATCTCCACGTGGTTTTCTCAGTCACTAACGGTGTATCAGTCTGCAAGTTCTAACCCAGCATTGCTTTCCTTGGCCTGCCAAATGCTAATGCACCTTTTTGTTTCTCTGCATCTTGTTTACATGTTGGGTACTCAGAAAGGAAAGTATTTTTAAGCACTTTAAGTCATAGGAAACTTTATTCAGATTATTCAAGATAAGGCACATATAAATCTTCCTTCCCTCAAAAGTGGGTTGTGGGTGATTCTGAGAATTCTCTGCTTTCTGCCGGTTCCTGTATTCAACTTCCTCTGTTGGGTATCTTTGTACCAAGAAATTAAGAGTAACTGTCATACCACATCTTAGGAGGAAGAAATGAAAGAAAGAAAAAGAGTTGTCTATAGTAGACCTGAGTTTATCATTCCATTTTTTTTTTATGGCTCTTGATCAAATATTTGCTCCAACAAACTGCTTCCTTGGTATCAATATTTCCTAGTGTATTTAGCCACATACTAATCAGATAACTCAATCGGGGACATTTTCATTATAAACTGGCTGACCTCCCAAACAGAGCCTTCAGTTTCATTTTCAACCAAATGGAGCTCCTGAGATCTGTCACAGACAATTTCCCCCAGTGGCTAAGGGGCTGTTTATGGTTTGGGTTGTGACTTTAGGGGTGGTGTGTGGCTGGAAGCTCTACAGATGGGCAGCAGCACAGGCTTCCCAGGGGTGACCTTGGCTTGGGGCTCTGACAGCAGTAATTCTTAACAGTATGTTTTTGTTTTACTCACTGATGCTTTTTAAGTCAAAAGTCCTGCTGAAGATCTTTTTATGCTTCTTCTTGGCTCCTTGGTGGCTGCTGTGTCCTTGGTTTTGCTAACATTAGAGTAGCTGTCAGTCTTGGGCTGAGTACTCCTCTCAGTACACTGAATTGCACAATTCTTGCTTGGCCCAGTTTAGGATCGGCACCCTTCCCAGAACCCAGTTGGCTTCTTAAAGGTTAAACAGTTTTGGCAAAAACTGCAAATCATGACTAAATAAAACCCATAAAAGCTGAAAACCTCAAAGACCCAGGGAAGAGGATTTTTTTTTCTTTTTTCTTTCTTTCTTTCTTTCTTTTTTTTTTTTAACAATGAACCAGATACAGGCAGAGGTCTCATCTTTTTAAAACTTTCTTTTCTTGGACTTGATGCATGTATGTATGTATGTATATCTGTATGTATGCAGTTAGTTTTAAGCTAGAGCCTCCCTTATAATCTAGGCTGGCATTAAATTTGCAATACTCCTACCTTGGCATTATAATATACGTTACCTCCCCCGACATTTTCTTCCTCTTTTGCTGTGGATTTTGTTTGTTGTCTTGAGGCAATGTTCCCCTAAAGCCAAAGCCGCTCTGGAGATCTTGATCTTTCTGCCTCTACCTCCCAAGTGTGATGCTTGCCTGCATGCTCACCCACATGAACAGGATAACTCTTACAACATATTTTTGCTTCACAAATCCCCACCACCTTAATGTCATTTGTGACCTTTGAGTCCGCTAGGCACTGGTAAGCAGAAAATCTGTTACAACTCTGTGCTCAGATTCTGTGAGCTTTTTCATTTTGCTGAGTCATAATTCTGAAAACAAAAACAAAATAAAACAAAAAAAGCTCAAAAGCTTTTTTGGCAAGTAATAAATACAACTGTGTAACTGACCTGATAGAATTTAGGGATGGAGAGTAGAAAATGAATGTATGTGGCTTAAGTGATATCACTGTAATTACAATTTTGGCCTTTGGCTTCTTCAGGTACTTTTCATAGACTGGTTTTCTTTGCTTGTGATTTAGAAGGATACAAAGCATTTGGGGGTACTTTGGTTTTAGGTTTTTCTTCTTCTTAGCTCTAGTGGCTCTCTAGCAAACCACGTGGGACCCAGATCTTTCAGCTGATGAGGAATGTTGTGAACGTTAATTTCCTGTAAAGGGATTTATCCTCTGATCTGTCTGTCTCCATCAGCCTTCCCACAGCAGTTCTTTTATAATGTCTCTGCACCTGTTCAAAGTGCACACAAATTTCTATGGTTTGGATTTGCAGATTCATTTCTTTAAGTGAGGCATCATCTCTAGGCTGCCCATTGTCTTGCTTCTGTTTCAGCAGTGTGGCTGGTAGTCTCTCAGTCTTCCAAACCAGTGTGACTTAAAGGGTCACCTTTACTGTCGACTCTTTAGTAAAGTGGAGATGCTGAAGCTTATCAGCTCATTCTTCTACCAGGTCTTGGTAATGATTCCTATTCCTCTGCTCATTCTTTGTTTCCTCACTTTGTCTGATGCACTTCATTGACTTGATCGTGTAACCGTGTATCTCTAGCTACTCTGACATTTGGTTAGCATTTTTCCTCATTGCCTCAAACTCTGAGAAGTCTAAAGATTAGGTCAGCTCTCCATTTTGTCCCTTTATCTTAACAAAAGCATGTCATACACTGAGAGACCAGTCTCATTTCACAACGGTCTTACAGATGGAATGTGATATATGAATATATATATATATATATATATATATATATTCACTAACCAATGAGGATGAGTACAAAAGTAGGAAACAGCATGAACACACTTAAAATACATTTTAAATTTTATTATTGTTATTAACTATAATTTATTCACCTTGTATCCTGGCTGTAGCACCTTCCTTCATCTCTTTCTGTTCCCATCCTCCCTCCCTCTTCCATCTCTGTTCCTCTCCCCTAGTCCACTGATAGGTGAAGTCCTCCTCCCCTACTATCTGATGCTAGCCTATCAGATTTCATTAGGACTGTCTTGATCCTCTTTCTCTATGGCCTAGTAAGGCCACTCCACCAGAGGGAGGTGATCAAAGAGCAGGCAACTGATTTCATGCCAGAGACTGTCCCTGTTCCCCTTACTAGGGAACCCACATAGACACTGATCTGCCCATGGGCTATACCTTAGCAGGGGATCTAGGTCCTCTCCATGCATGGGTCGTGGCTGTTCATCTGCAGAGCCTGGGGCCAGATTCTTTGGCTCTGTTGGTCATCTTGTGGAACTCTAGTCCCCTGCACCCCACCCCAGATCTTTCTATTTTCCCTTTTTCCGTAAGATTCCCTGCACTCTTCCCAAAGTTTGGCTATGAGTCTCAGCATCTGCTTCAATACCCTCCTGGGTAAATGTTTCAGAGGTCCTCTGTGAAAGGCTCCTGTCCTATTTCCGGTCTTCTCCCACTTCCAATGTCTATCCTGTTTGCCCTTCTGAATGAGGACTGAGCCTCTTCCCTAGGGTCTTCCTTGTTGTTTAGCTTCTTTAGGAGTATAGATTTTTAATATGTTTATCCTATATTATATAGCTAATATCCGCTTATAAGTGAGTATATACCACGTGTGTCTTTCTGCTTCTGGGTTACCTCACTCGGGATGATCTTTTCTAGTTCCATCCATATATGTGCAAACTTCATGATTTCCTTGCTTTTAATAGCTGGATAGTATTCCATTGTGTAAATGTACCACAGTTTCTGTATCCATTCCTTGGTTGGGGGACATCTAGGTTGTTTCCAGATTCTGGCTATTGCGAATAAAGCTACTATTAACATAGTTGCAGTTTTCTCCAAAAGGAATATTTAATCAAGCAGAGCTACAGGAGCAACCAGAATATTTACAGATTTGTGAGAGTAAACTGGATCTGGTGTGTTCATCAACTAAGATGCTGTAGAGCAGGAAAATGAGCCGTATGAGTCAAGGTGGATAACTCTTAGCCCTCTGAGGAAAATGTATTGCTTATTGGCCTTCATGCATGATGACTTCCATACTGATGGAGAGAGCACATGTTGATATTATAACCTATTATTTTTTCCAAGGGTCAGTGTTTTTCTTTTGTTTCATTTTGCCCTCTATTTGAGAATGGGCCTCACCCTGTAGCCCATGCTGCCCTAGAACCCACTGCATCCACTTACATCAGTCTCCTAAATACCAGGATTACAGGCAAGGATACCACCATGTTTGGCCCAACTCTCTAGTTATAATGTTCAATGGGACAAGCATTTTCCCTCTTTATATTTGATAGGCTTATCACACACAAATAGGTTTATGTGTGGCATATTTTATGATTCATATATAAGGGCTCTATATGCCCAAGCAGTGTTCTGTTCAGTGAAATGTATACTCTTTATTAATTTCCTTTCTCATTCTTGAAATTTAAACATTCTATAGTAGGATAGAAATTAAGTTTTCAGTGAAATGTTGCTGAAATTGGTCAGAGTGGGTAAGTATTTGAAGCTTATTAAATTGGGAGGGCTGAAATACTGACAATTAAACACTATGTTAAATTTTGAAACCGTTTCTCACTATGCAGCCTGGAATGGCCTTTAATTCATTATTCCCCCACTCCAAATAAGTGGTGGGATTATAGGCATTCACCATGACATGGAGCCCTCAATACTATTTTTATAACTTTTCACATATTTTACAAGTCATGATGATATCACCATCCTGAAACATCTCAAATGAACAAAGAAATATCAAATGGAAACTGGGATGATGATATACAGGAAAAATGGGCAGAAGAACCCACCATAGGTATGCACTATAAACCAGCTTTGTAAGACTATGGGCTTCAGACTCACCTAGTCTAGACATTCACATTGAATCACTGTTTTTCTTTAAATGGTTTTGTAACAGAAAACACAAACAAATAAAAAACAACAAAACAAAAACAAATAAACAACAAAAAAAAACAAGACAAAGTTTTTTGAAATGTTTGGATACTACCAAAAATCAACACATTAGGGGAAGAAGGAGAGACCTAACCTCTTTTCATCTCTAGTCTCTTTTTAGCTTCTGCGCGAGCATTGTGTGTCAATGGGTTTGCCACTTTAAACCTTTAAAAAGGAAAGAGATGGCTTGTTAGTCTTTAGTGCCACGAACGGCTCTGAAGTTTATCTTCTGAGTGTTCTGACCTCTTCTCATTCATGATACTCAGTGTATGGGAAAAGGACTGTAGGTTTCAACCTTTATTTCAGCCACCCTCCAAATTCTCCACCTGACGTGGTCCAGGAACTGAGAGGCTGATGATGGGATGGCAGTGATAGATTTGCGGGGGTGAAAGGTCACCGCTTGTATTTCCTCACCGCAGACACTGTCACACTGGTGATGGGCTAGTCCTGCAGGTCATAGCTACTTGCACAATAGCAGCATGGCGGAATAAGGACTGCTTTTCCCCATTACAGCAAGGCCAACCACGCAACAACCTTGGTTTTTGTCTGGAGACTTCCTTTTTCCTTCGGTTTTTCACATAATTTGCTGAAACTCTGTTGAAGGGTGGTGGTGTGCTTCAAAGGTCGGCAGTTGCCCAGCAACTTGAGACCATGAGTTTGGTCCCCACTACAGTCCAACTTACACTGTACAAAATATGTAAACAGACTAACAAACACACATAAAAAAATACGTATATTGTAAAAATGTTTAAATATCCCTCATTTGGAACCTGTCTGAAACATTATTCATGGTTCTATTACAAGTGTTAAAGATTCAAGAAATAAGTATTTCCATCAGTTAATCCTCTCACTATTAAAAAAAAAAAAAGAACTTTGTAACATGTATGATAAATGTATTAGATGCCTGTCTGGTTTTTTTTTCCCCTATCGATTTACTTGGGAAGTCTTCAAGAAATGGTAGAGATTGAACTACTTTGTCACCATCAGGAAGTGGTGAAGCCACTTTGTCATTCTTGGTATTTGCTATTCCTTTTGTTAGAAGTAGGCAAAACTAGACTTTATAGTTGGACCCAACTAGAGAGTATCATTATAAAAAGGAAGGAAAGAAAGAAAGAAAGAAAGAAAGAAAGAAAGAAAGGAAGGAAGGAAGGAAGGAAGGAAGGAAGGAAGGAAGGAAAGAAGGAAGGAAGGAAATGAAATGAAATTGAGTTATTTGGAAAAGAAAATGTGTGCCTCATGGTTTAGTGGGCTCTGGTTTAACTACTGAACTAATGATTGGTATATCTAATATTTCCTATTTTTTCATTTCAATTTTGCAGCCTATGCGTGTCACAAGTGAATAAATTTTCTCTTAGTAAATTTATTTCAACACAGTGTTACTGAGAGCAGTAGGTTGTGTGAACAATAAGTAAGCTTCCCAGAAACGTGATACTTGGGATCAAGATGAATGACAAAGAGTGTCAGAGTGACACTCTACACACATGCACACAACCACGGCTCAGTTTTCCAGTCCAGTTTCCATGTGTACAGATCACTCATGTAGGCTGAGCTCCTTGTTGTACATCTAGCTCCCAGTCAACAACAGAAGTGTAGGGCTGGGTATCATTTGAGCTGTAACTTGGACCAGTTTTGCCCAGTCTCTGGATAACGTGTCATTTTGTCCCTTCCTTCTCTCCCTATGTGGTCCCCTCTGGCGTGCGGGTGAAGACTGCTGTGTCCACTGCATCCTGGCGTGCTTGTTCTGTGAATTCCTGACCCTCTGCAACATTGTCCTGGGACAAGCCTCATGTGGCATCTGTACCTCTGAAGCCTGCTGCTGCTGCTGTGGCGACGAGATGGGCGATGACTGTAACTGCCCTTGTGACATGGACTGTGGCATCATGGATGCCTGTTGTGAATCCTCAGACTGTTTAGAAATCTGTATGGAATGCTGTGGCATCTGTTTCCCTTCCTAAAGATTCATCTTTTGTTTGTATTAAAACTGGAGACCATTTTACAATAGTTCTGGTAGGGGAAAGAAAAGCACATGGTAAGATTCTCATGAAGCGACTCAGTATTTGCACTGTTTAACTCATTATTTTGTAAGTAATCTCTGAAATTCTTCCTCTTTCACAAGATCTATGTGGTTTAATATGTGAAGTTTTAACTAATTGGTTTTTGGAGTTTCTTTATACATGATAATAATCGGAAGACATTTTGACACACACATACACACCTTAAAAAGTTAAATGTCTTCTTTCTGTTGACATGTCTGTTTCTTGTAACCGTTTCTCACCAACTCTTTGCTCTAAATACAACATTGCTCAGTATGTATTTAAGCCAGATCGCTTATGTCTGCTGTTTATCTATTGGAGGTTAAAAGTGAACATCTTTTTATTCTAACTAAGCACGGCATTGGGCAGAGCCGTTCGCAGACGTGGGAAGGTCCGTGTTGGTGTCCTTCGTGAACTTTCCACCTCTGGGGTTCTGCCCAGAGCACACTGAGGGCATCCTGCTCTCATCTAGCGCAGCCTGCAGCTTCATGGAGGAGAGCAGGACAGGAGCTTTAAGGAAGGAACGCGGTAGCAAGTCATGTTGGTGTCAGGGCAGTTCAGGCAAGATGCTATCGAAGCGAAGAGCAGGGTTTTGAGGAAGGCTTGATGGAGGGCGTGGCATTGTGGATGCCTTAGGATGAGCTACTTAAACTTAGGGAAAAGTTTAGGGTAGACGGCCTGAACTGTCTGCGCTCTGAGCAAGTGAAAAGAATGTGCCTTCCTTTGCACATTGCAGTAACACAGCTTTCTTAGAACTATAAAATCTGAACTAATGCAAATATGCACTTTCCTACACATAATTTAAATGTTATAAATTTTAATGAAAACATAATACCTTGTTAACATAATGATATTTTACCAAAAAAAAATGTAGAACACTTTTTTAACAACTTTCATTTAAATGAGCTTTTTTTAAGATTAAAAAAAAAAACAAAAAACAAAAACAAAAAAAAAACAAAAAAACCCAGGATTCTGGTTTGGGGTTTTTCCAAAGCTGGCTTATGTTTTGAAAGATTCAGTTCTTTATGTAGGGGTGGTGTGCGGTGAGGGAGGGCTCTATTTATTTTTATTGACTTCTAGTCATAGCCTTGTTGTATTTCATAGTATGTAAGTTTTGGATCCACTACAGAAAGAGCTCAGATGTCCTGCACCATCACCAGATATCAGTATTCCAAGTGTGTGCTAAGTTACGGCAACATGGCACGTTAGAAGGATAGTAAAAATATAAAGAAATAAATTCGGGGGGAGACTGATTAGATAGCGGCGGAGTCAGCTCGCGTGGAAGCGTGAGTTTGGTTTCACACACATCCTCCCATGAGTTTTCTCTCTCTCCGGATTTAAAATTTGGTTGCATTGACTAATTCCTTGTAGGCTCCTGAAAGTATGTTTGGGTGATGTTATTTTTTTCAGTTCCGGATGAAATTCATATCATTAGAAATAATGCATTTTTTAGAAGCCTTTAGCCAGCCTATACTTTTAGGAGACCTGAATATTTTTTTTAACATCAAGAATGAGAAGGTCAGCTATGTTTTTCCTTCAAAAAAGCCTAGCTTATAATTAAATTATTATTTTAAATATTCGTTGAAAAGCAAAATCAAGTGAGTTTTCTTTCTAGTACCATTTACGCATGCATACACTTTAAATACAATGCTAACCTACAGCTGCCTTCCTCTTCTGTCTTTTAAATAGCAACTTTCATTTGTTATGTCAAATATAGTGGGAACCTTAATATTTCCATATACCCAATGCTATTTTGTGCTTGTATCGTAGGATGAAGAAGAGCACCTGTTTATAAGCCTCCTAATGATGGTTAGAACATTTGACTTGCTATTCTGTAAAACTGTTTAACCAGAGGCTTGTCTGATGCTTGAGTATATCCTGCTATGATTTGCAATGAAAATGTTCGTGCATTTGAAATGTTTTTCTGCAATAGAGAGCATTCGTGAATACCAGAATTTAATTTCCATACTTTTCTGTGTAGGACTTTTCTTCCGCACTCTACTACAGGCAAGCCATTCCTTAAGGCATCTTGTATAATTCAAAAGAAAAATAGGCAAATGTGAAAACAGTTTCAACATATTTTAGAATTTTGGTATGTAAAGTGTTTTGTTGAATCTTATGGCCGTCAAGACTAATTGCTATGGTTTACAGCTAGACATTCAGTCTCTTTTTAAATGTGGCATATTTTCAAACTGGAGCTGTATTATTCTGGCTGCTTTAAAATTAAAAACATGACTCCTTTATTGTGCTTTAAGATCATTTTATATCTAATTAATATATTAGTTGTTTTATATGTAAATGATTTCGACAATAATTTAAAACCTGAAGATTTTCATTACCCTTCCTGAAAGTTTACCTAGTCGTTCTTTCCTAGTCTCTCAAAAGATCCATGCCCACTAATGAACTGAGAAAAATATAGAATATTTTGTCCACAAATCAGTGCTGCCCTAGGATACCAAAACACAGTATTCTTTTAAATATTCACAGCATGTAAAAATATAAGCTTCTTTGTTTTCCTTCATTACCTCCACCCGCCCTCTCTCCCCTTTATCTTCTTTCTTTCCTTCAATCTCCTCTCTCCTTCCCCTTCACATTCTTCCCTCCCTCTTTTCTTTCTTTTTTCTTTAAGTTCACATCTTTTTTTTTTCCTTTCTTTCTTTTAAATGTATTTATTTAGAGTTGAGCAGGCAGTGTCTCACACCCGTAATCGCAGCAGTCCGGGAGGCAGAGGCAGGCAGATCTCTTGACTTCCAGGCCAACCTGGTCTACAAAGCCAGTCCAGGACAGCCGAGGCCGCACAGAGAAGCCCCGTCTCAAAAGCTCCCTCCAAAAACATTTATTCAATTTACATCCCGACTGTAACCACCTCCTCTCCGCCCAATCCCTTTTTCCCCATTCCCGATCTCCTTCTCCTCAAAGAAGCAGGAGGACCCCTACGAACACCAGCTCACTCTGGCACATTTAGTCGCTGCAGAACTAGGTGCATCCTCTCCCACTGAGGCCAGACAAGGCAGCCCAGTTAGGGGAACAGAACTGAAAGGGAGGCATCAGAGTCAGAGAGGGCCGGTGCCCCAGTTGTTAGAGGATCCACTTGAAGACCAAGCTACGCATCTGCTACAGATGTACAGGGGACCTAGGACCAGTTCATGCACGGTCTTTGGTTGATGGTTCAGTTTCTGTGAGGCTCGTGGGCCCAGGTGAGTTGACTCTGTAAGGTCTTCTTGTAGAGTCCTTGACCCCTCCGGCTCCCTCCATAGTTCATTCCTTCAACTCTTCCATGTGACTCCCAGAGCTCTACCTAAAGTTTGGCTGTCTCTGTTTCCATGACCTTCTGGGTGAAGCCTCTGAGTGGGGTTATGCTAGGCACCAGTTTATAAGCATAGCAGAGTAACATTAATGTTGTCAGGGACTGGTTCTCAAGCAGCACCATTCTTTGTTCTGCCAGTTCCTCAATTTTTGCTCCATCTTTGTCTCTACAGATCCAGAGAAGCTAAGTTAAGGGGAGGACAGGAGGACCCAAGAGAGGATGCTTGAATCTCACTCAGAAGGGAAATAAAATAGGCATTGGAGGTGGATGGAGAGGGAGGGAATTGGGTAGGAAAGGGAATGGGAAAGGGAGCAGGGGAGGGGGCTAGGAATAAGGAGAGTTTGGGAGAGAGGGCCTGGTGAGAGAAAGGTAACTGGCAGTGGGGTACATCTTTGCTATTTGCCAGAGACCTGGGTTAGGGGAGGCCCCAGGAAGTCTGTGGGGGTCATCTTCGCTGAGACTTCTAGCAGCGGAGGATATGGAGCTGCAAGTGTCCAGGCAGGACTTCAGTGGAGAGAAAAAGACACCAACCCACCCACAAAACCTTTGCATTTTGTATTTTTTGAGATAAGATCTCACAGAGTAACGATGGCTGACTTGCTCCTCACTGTGGGCAATGTCAAACTCACTTGAGTTCCTGTCCTCACCCTCCCAAGGGCAGGAATTACTCATCAACAATCCACTAGCTTTCACTTTTTCTGTAGATTGATTTCATTTATTTACCTGAGGAATTCATTTCCATTTACAAAACCAAAAAAAAAGGTATTTTGTATATGCTGACATTGAATGGCAAACACCAGCATTCCAAGATATAAAATTGGGTGTTACATTTAATGAATTTTACATAAAACTTCATTGTCAGAAGTCTTTCTACCTAAGACAGCAATGGAAAATATTTGGAGATGCTTTGGATTTGGGATTGAACAAAAACAATGATATAAGTATTCATGAGAAGTTGTTTTTTTTTTTTTGGGGGGGGGTCTTCCCAGTCCATTTTGTTTCTTTGTTTGTGTTTTTTTTTTTTTTTTTTTTTTAAGAAAAATAACTTTATTCTATGTCTTTCTGGGGGGGGGGGTGCTGTAACCATTTTCCTTACCTGAACTATAGGTGTTGTCTGAATAGATAAAAGAGTAGCCAAGGCAACCCCGTATAAGATCTTCTCTGTCCATAAAAACTTCACGCTCCAGCTTGTGAAGTTCTCTACATTAGGCACCGCTACCTAACAAAGGCAAGGCTCCATCCAAGGAACTGCAATGCCACTTAATGCTTATGCTTATCCATCTTCCTAAGCAATCATTTACTAAAAATGATATTTAGTAATGGATTAATAACATAACTAAGATTATTTTTAGTTAAACACTATTCAACACTTTCCTCTCTTTCAATTGCTTGTGGTCTACAGGGCCATAGGATTGCCTTCTCTGATCTGAGAAACAATCAAGATTTCATCAAATGTTATTTTCCCCCATCTCTTATGCTAATGCCCTAGCATACTGATTTTTTTGAAGCAGTGGTTAATGTATGGCTGGGATTTCCTCCACATCTACTGATGTTTTTCACCACACGTTTGTTATTATTGAGTACCTTGCAGCGTTCATCTCTGTCAGTGTTTTCTATGTGCTTGACGTGCAACCAGCTACCCTAAGGAAATGACAAGATGCTCCGGAAGTTTCAACCCCAGGAAGAAGATTGGCCTTTCCAGAGAGAAATTGATACCTCCACCATTGAGGCTGCCATTGTTTCCCAACTCTCTAAGATTATTATTTGAGGTTCGTTTTAAGATAGGAAAAAGTTACGGAAACAGAGTGGCATTGTGGTACAGCCCTGATAAGGAAAGTTGCTTTAGCAGAAATTGTCACTGATTACTAGTTTTACCTTGTATCTTCCTATTGCAAAATTTTCAGGGAACAATGGCAGCACCATTTACCTTAAACATCTGTGACTCAGGCTGGAAGAGCATTTCCTGCTCTTGTAGAGGATACACATTGGAAAGGATCTGGGTTTGGCTACCAGCACCCACATCAGGGGACTCCCAGCCATTGTTAACTCCAGTTTCAAGGGATCTGATGCCCTCTTCTGACCTCCTGGGGTACCTACATGTACATGCCTCTCACCCCATAAACAAATTATCTATATATGTTTACATATAATATATGTTATACTTATATTATTTATATACATTATTTACACATAATTATATATAATAGATATTATATAATATATGATTTATATTGGAATATAAATATAAAGAATAATTGGGCATATTTACACAATTACATTTTAGTAAGCTATTATGCCAGTTTAACTATATAATATATATTCTGGTAAAAGTACATTAACTTGCAATCCAAAAGCAATTTAGCTGCTAAGGACATTATTTCTTTTTTATCTAATTATATATATAGGACTGCGATTCTAAATACTACTCATAAGATCAGATTTTAATGTTATCAGTAGCTAATCTGAAGGTTACAGTCAAAATTATGACCACTCCCCAGCTACAAACCAGCATCCCTCAGGGAGAGACCTGTCCCATCCTGTTCTTAACATGCCAGAAGAGAGGATACTTTCAACTAAAGTTCAGAAGCAGCCAGTTGTTAAATAAGGAGATCCATGTCTTCCAATTGGGCAGAAGCTCACATTTCTAGTTCTGCTGCTTGTTTGTGCATTGTTTACATCTTTTTATTTTTATATCAAATAGGCTCCCCTCAGCCTATTTGATGAACACAAAACAAGAATCATTTACATGGTTGGGTAGTGGCTGTAAAGAAATCATTTTAAGAAACCCATCCTTTGATACATTAGCCACCTGGAGCTAAAGATACATCTGTGGAAGACAAAGACAAAGGTAGCTCCACAATTAGACATTTACCTCTAGGCAGCTCCCTTTTGTGAAATTTAGGTGAAAAGTAATTTTTAAAAAAAAATAGTGAAAAGCAAATTCAAACACTGAAATTCTAAGTTTAACTTGAAAAAATTGAAACGGTTCTTAAGTTCTGTCTGATGCATAGAGAGGTAGAAGCAAAGGAATTACATTCCAAAGCCAAGAAAGAGGGTGGACAAAAGCATCCGAGCCACTTGACATAGTTCATAGCCTTTTCCAGAGGAATAAAAGTCTGTTGAGCAGGGAACCAAAAGATCTCATTATAGGATGAAACCAAGCCATATTAAAGCTTGTGCACTAGTAACTATGTCTAAAAACATCCTGCTGTTTTATATTGAACCAATACATTTCTTAACTTGGTAGGTTGCAGTGCAAAGATGTACAGAGCCTGTCGGCTGGATGCTATGCCAATTACAGATGTGGCTGAGTTGTGTCAGACACCTACAAACAGCACTGAAAGCAATCTTAGAGTGAAACAAAAGAGGTTTTGAAATGTCACCTCAAAACCTAGGAGGCACAGTTCATCAGGTGTCTGACTCTTGGAGTTTTAAAATCTCCTTTATTATATAATTTAATGTGGCCGTCATATGATCCCTCCATCAGAGTGCACAGTTCTTTCAAGGACATGAATAGTGCCTGAGAGATACAGAGAATGTCTTAGAAGCAGCACTTTCAGGTGACAAATCATCTCTGATGAGCTCTGCAGAAAGTGTGTTTTATCAGCATCAGAGTAGGGGACAAGTGAAATACCCTGGAATATTCATTACATTAAATTTTGTTAGATAATCAGAAAGAATAATTGGGCATATTTACACAATTACATTTTAGTAAACTGTTATGCCAGTTTAACTATATAATATATATTCTGGTAAAAGTACATTAACTTGCAATCCAAAAGCAATTTAGCTGCTGAGGACATTATTTCTTTTTTATCTAATTATTCACAAATTAATGAATAAAATTAAATTCCAATCACTGAAGAAAATGAAGCAAGGGGAGAAACAGAAACACAGATTAGTTAAAGTGAAGACATGCAATGCATTTCTTTTATTCAAACTTGGAGCTTAAAAAAGAACAAATCCATCATCTTGGAATTTGACTTGTAGCTTGACATTCAAAATAATCTGAGCAGAATTTCAGTGAGGTTAGCACAAAACTAGTTCAAGTTTGTCACTCTCAATTACTGTACTCAGGTGGTGTACCCATTAGAATTCCCACTTGTGGGTTCTGCTCACTATGCAAATGGGGTCATTACCTGGAGAATTTAATTGGTTATGACATTGGGAGTAGGACTTTTCCTTTCAAAATAAACCCACTTACACATATTTTCGCTAGAAATTTTTATTGCTATATGGACTTCAGATTATTTTGCTTTATAAATGTTTACTAAAGTTAGACTCTCATTACGGTTTTGTTTACTACAAATAATTCAAAGTGGACCTAAATTACTTTGATGTAGTTTTATATGTTGTTTTACAGATGAGTTGGAAAGAATCATTGTAACTAGGAGTTTATCAAAGCATTGTTAGGAGTATTTGTGTCTTTCAATTTGTCAATTATTTGTGAGTATATTTCAGTACAGATACTTTCATCATGTAATTACAACATTCTCTCATAATAATTCTATATATTTAATTTGAAAGGCTCATTTCTTTTCTCCATGTGATACTTTAAAAGAGTGCACAGTTGGATATTAACTTGTTCTCTTAGGTGAATTTATAAACACACAGACACATAACGACAACATTGCTGAGGCCAGGTGTCTGTAGCATTTATAGGATCTTTATATTTACTGATAGAACATAATGAGGACATTAAGTTATTTGTCACAGTCTCAGAGACACTTCCATTATAAGCTATAAGACTTCTGAATATTGAATGAATAAACAACAAATTGCTGTGAATGACAGAGAGTTTTGTACACACCAAGGGCTTCTCATTGATTCAAGAGATTCCTACCAGAGAAGCCTCACTATCTAACAAGAAGAATGATAATACCTGAATTTACAATGAACCCTGAAATCACAGTGTAGTTTAGTGGATGGAATATTGAACTGAGCATCCTGGCAGTTCTGTACCATGACTTTGATAGCATTTCCCAGCATGAACAGGAACTGGGAACAGAGTTGCTGTGTTTATGAGATGATCTTAGGAAGGTAATAACAATTCCTGGAAAGACAGGGCTTATGCAGTCTAAATTTGTGTTAGAACAAGTTGTATGTCTGCCAGGAGCCTATCACCAGTTTATACAGATATAAAGGGAATAAGTTTCCTTTATGGTAAGAAGAGCATTCTAAAACCACGGGGTGTTGGGGGTGAACAAACTTCACGGATATAAAAGGGTAAGTACTACAAATTCATAGTTGGACTGTTGGGCAGGATTTTTAACATCTGTAACGATGGGAAATTTCCCATAGAATATCAAATATGGGTCCAAGTCCCTAACACTCATTTTCTATGATATTTCTAATTGTGCCCGGAGGATAAGAAGGAGTTGGCGCATCCAATAAATATAATCATTTACATGCATGGAGCTCCCTTTGAAGTTAATAGAACCTATGGAAAGAGGAGTTATGCATGGCAGAAACTTAGTTCAACGGGAATCTCGCTCTTTCTTTTTAACATGCAGTGGCATTGCCAACACATTTGGATTTCCTCACTGCTTATCTTCCCTTTGTGTGTGATGTTTCAGTTGGAGTTGAGTGAAGAGCTCCATGTGTTAAGGGAAGATAGTCCAAAGACAGGATATGATGATTGGCAAGCACATACCCAGGGACCAGCTTTGGGAGATAGCATCCAGAAGTGATAGGGCCTGACATTTGTAGAGCTTGTTAAGCTTTTCAAAAGCAAACCAAATCCATTTTCTTATTTGATCTTCTCAACACTACAGCTCTTCTTGGATATACATTATTTTTTTACCTCCATTTTACAGATGAAAAAAAAAAACGGGATATATTACTAGACCTTCTTTCCCAAAGTAATGCTTAGCTTACTGATAAACCAAGGAAACCTAATTTGTATTCTTAGATCATTTCTTTATATCAGCACATGTCTTATGAAATATCACACATTGTTTAGTAGGAAAAAAAAAGATTTGATCACCATTGCTCTGCTTCAACCTGGAATGAGGACATGAAATCTTACCTGTCTTGTTTCTTGTCTCTAGTCTTTCCCATCTTGAATGGTTGAACTGGCTTAAATGCTCCACAAGATATAAAATCATAGTTACTCAACTGTCATTGTGTGTACTAGCCCTTAACTGAGAGAACCTAATGTAGATTACTGACCTTTGCTTGGCCTTTTCTGCTAGTCACGTTTCTGATGTCTTTGAGATCATGTCATTCTCGATTACATCCCCCTTGCCAGATGACAGGAAGAGGATACAGCCAATCCTGATGAGACTTGGTAAGCGAGGAGGGCTCTCTCTTTTGGAGGACTAGTGGGAGGAAGGGGGAGGAGAAGAGGTGGAAAAAGAGTAGGAGAGTGGGGCCATAATGATATAAAGGAGAGGCTATGATTGGGATGTAAAGTGGATAAATTTTAAAAAATAAATTTAAATTAAAAAAGTAATTTGTCCTCTATTTACCCTTCGATATTTTTTTAACATCTCTGCCTCTTCTATGTGCTTTGCTTTCTGGTGGACATCTGTTGATGGTTGACACTAAAAAAAATAATCGAAGAAGGGAAGAAAGGGATTATTATTAACCCCATCATGGATTGAGGCTCCTTTCTTATAGGCAGTGGTTTAACCTCCTCCATAGACAAGATTTCTGCCCACAAGTCCCCTTTCTTGGGCTCCTGGTACTTCATTCTTCCTCTCCAGGTTTTGGAATTAATAATTTCTGACTAGTTGGTTTCTAACACCCCAATCCCCTTGTTGATGTTCTTACAACTGACTTTCTTCTGCAAACAGTCTGTAATAAAACCCCTGTCCCTTAAGCGCTATGAGGGAGCCATCTATTTCCTGCCAGTGTCCTTACTAGTGAGGTTGTAAGTTTGTGTGTGTGCCAAAGCACATGACTGAATCCAGTCATTTTGCTGTAGATTTCTAAATTTCTTTCAAAAAACATGAATACTGAGATTCCCTTGGATGTTTGTGTACTTCTTTGTAGACAGCTAGTGAAATAGTATAGAGTAAGTGCGACACTGGACATTCCAGATAGCCCCTCAACAACCTTGGTTTAATGACCACCCACTGTCATTTGCTACTATTATAAATTAGTTAGAGGAGGCAAAAAAAAAGGGGGGAGAGAGAATCATTACTCAGAACGGTCCGGCTTACGTGTGGGTTTACAAAGAACATTGTAGGAGTCCTAAGTGTAATGGAACTTTACTTTGCCCCCCAATCTGAAATGATGCTGTACAAGTTACACGTAAGCAGATTTGTAGGAGAAATCCTAGTCTGGAAATTAGTCTCCCAGAAGTGTCCTTTAGAGGTCATTTAAATAACCTTACAAATGGTAATAAAATAGCTTAAATGTGTCTGTCTTCAGCGACTCTATCTCTCTTGAACTAAAATAGGTCCAGTACCAGCCTTAGGTGTCAGTTCATTCCTAGGCAGGGAGACTTGTAACAGTTTTATTGCCATCCCAGTTATTCACAAAGTTAGTTAAGGAACATCTATTGATCATCTTTGTCAGACCCTGGGAAGCAAAAGGCAACATAGCACCAAGAGACCTGTGACTACCTGAGTCTGTGGCTGCCAAGCTTGGCCTGCTTGGCAGGTTCTATGCCAATAAGAGACCTTGTTTTCAAAATCACTGTGGATCATGCTTTACAAACAATACCAGAGATATTCCTCTGGCCTCTACACACACAGATGTGCACACATGACCAAGTGATGGGATTACGGTGTTTGTCAAGTTCTGAGTTTGTAGAGAGAGGATTGGCATTACTATAGAGATGGACAGAATGTTCATAGAACAGAGGGATAAGAAAAATAGACTCCCTCTTATAACCAAGTTGTTTTACCAAGTAGAAATATTTCAACTTGGATTTGAACAACGTTAACAATCATCAGTGTATTATGAAATCATGGTAATGGTCAGCATGAAGAAGAAATAAAGGTGAGAAGCAGAACTGAGCCACAGTAGGCAATACTGTGAATGCTCTTTGGAAATGTTTGGACTGCTTCCTGCAGGGCATATTAATGGAGCTTGTGAGGATTCTAAATGAGGACAAGATGAGATCATATTCATATTTTCCTGCATTTTATCAAGGAGTCAATATGGATGGCGGACTGTTGGGGATGAAGCACAAATTGGAGAGAGTGTGCTTTGATTTAATTATCCAAATGTGATGAAAACAGGTATCAAGACTTTGCAGGGACACATGTAGGACAGGGGGACTTCAATTAAACCCATTTGAGAGGTGTGATCATTGAAAGCGTGTCCTACGTGAATGGATTTGTTAAGTATATCCAGTGTTCTCATGTGAACTGTGTCAATGAGAAATAAAATCAAGCTCATCAAAGTCTGAAAGAACATTTGTGCTTGAAGACATGACTGATGTTTCCCTCGGCAGCATGATGGATTTGAAGGTGCTTAATGCAACCTCACCAGAGGTAGGAACTTTTGCCAAAATTCCTGAGTTTGGAGGGTAACTATAGCTAGCTGCACATGTGGTGGTCGGGTGGTCGATCTTAGGAGATAAATTGGAATGATGTGTTCCAATTCTTTAGTTGGTTAATGTTTCCTGTAAGCCAAAATACAGGGGTGGGGTGAGTTTAGGAAAAGGGTGACTGTCAGGAGAGAGATGCATAGAGATGAGGTGAGAGTGAGAGATGTGAAAGAAAGAAGCCGATCAGGGTGACACTGACAAAGACATCTAGAGGACCTGGCAGAGAAGAAATGCTCAAGTTTCAGCTGTTGGTGTTTAGGTGTATACTGTAGAACCCTGAGAAAGGTATAAAACCAGACTTGGGCTAAGAACTTACAAGAGGGAGATGTGATTAGAGGAAAGGCCTCTACTGAATTATTCACACCCTCTAGCTTTACCTTTGAAAATGAAGTCAGCAAATCACCAACCATTTATTTACTGGTAACTAATCAATCGACTAAGTGAATAATTCTGTAACCAGTACCATGAGTAATTCCAGTTCCAGGCATCAGACTTAGGCACTCTATGACTCAAATCTCTGCTTGGCCTCCAGCAGCAATAAAATTAGTGAGTAAAGTTTCCAAAGTTATATTCTTGCCAAGCTTTGTCTTCTTGCAGCACCTGATTTAAATTCTCAATTGGAGATGTTCCAATTTTGTGTTGGTCTGACAGGGTGTTTACTGCCTTGAAGAAGTTACCTAACTTGCTTTGAGTTCCAGGCTTCATATGTTGTTTTTCCTTAATCCTAATAAAATGCCCCAAGCTTGTATTAACTATTTAACTTTCATGCTAAGTTATAAAAAAGACATTGAATGAATCACTTTGGTGTTTTTTTTTTTTAATAATTAACTTCAAATGTAAATATTTAAATGTTTTTAAATAATTAATGTCATTGTAAATATTTAAATTTGAGTTGCAAATACCAATGGAATTTCAAGGAAGACTTTGGAGAACACAAATAATAAGGGCAAAAGAAGAGGAATAACCAGGGCAAAAGAAAGCCACTTGGTGTTTTTTTGTTTTTCTTTTGTTTCTTTTTTTTTTTTTTTTTTTTGGAAGGGCAGGTGGAGGCTGTCCGGAGTTTTTTCTACTGAGAGAGGTAAATACTTGAAGGGAGTCAGAATACAGATTCCCTGATAGAAACTCAATTTATCTCTGTCAACTGCATCATGCAAATAGGAAACAGCAGTGTATTTGTTCATGCAAATACTTATTTTGAAATAATTATTGAAAGTATTGGAAGCAAGGCAACAGGAATTTTTTGCTGTATGAAAACTATACAATGGAAAGTTAAATGTGGTGGACAATAAGAAGGTTTTGTGTTTTGGTCCCATGAGTGTTTTTGCTTTGAGTGAGCATGCCGAAGACCCAAAGTCACATGCTGAACTTTTGAATTTATTAGGAAGTCAAAAGGGAGCCTTCATTTGGATGACATCTTCTTTTAAGCAAAATATGTTTCAGGTGCTTAGAGCTAAAATAAGATAAATGGTGTTGAAGCACATAAATGGTGTCCATATTTAGGTTATTGCAAAACTATTCACTTTTAAGAGTTCAGCGCTTACTGTTGGCATTCTAATAATTTCTTCTCTAAAGAAGGGCATTCATCTGGGACAAATGACTTTTTCCATGGAGAGCAAACTTAATATTTAATAAGAGAAAACATTTCACTTTTATGCTTTCTTAAATTTCAGCAGCCACATGAATTTGAAAAGTATCAAAATGCCTGAATATCTTTGAAATGTACAGGTTATGCTTTTTTTTTTTCTTCCTGCATTCATTTAAAAATTTTTCCATTGTTTGTAAGTTGGCAAGCTGTCTGCAGAAAAGTTTTCCTAAATGAAAAAAACATGGTGGGATAATGCATTATGTAATTGCTTTCCAGGTTTTTATTAATAAAGTATTATACTTGTAAGTTTTACAACTAGAGGTAGCACTGTCGTTGTCATATATTACAGTACACGCAATTTGATTGTTACAGAGTAGACATCTGCCAGAAACATTTCAGTTTAGCATGATGAATTTACCTTACCCTGTCAAGAGTCACACATTACAATGCCAAAGTGTTGCTTTGAATATATGTTGAAAAACAGAAATCAATTTGTCGAGGTAGGGTTTCAGATCCCCTCAGGATCTTGTCATTACCGGTATTGTGGCTAGGCACATGGGAGCCCAAGTCACTCTGTGGGGGATTTACCAACAGGGAATGTCACTCAAGGAATCCAGAGAGCTAGCGGAGAGTGAAAGAAAAGATGTTGTTGACTGTAGGTGTTGCAAGGAGCTTATCAGAGTTGCAGCAAGGAATCTGGTCTGCTCGATTTACATAAAAGCATAGGGATACTTGAGCATAATCTTTCCTCCACATCCGCCCCATCACTCAAGCATTCACCAAAGAGAAGTCTGCTTCTCAGCACATTCTTTTTGCTGCTAACAGTAACTGTGAAAGATTTACTGCTGCCGTACATACCTCAAAATGTGAATGGAAGCCTTTATTCACTACAAGAAAGAAAATTCACGCAGGGGTGTGTGCTGTCGGAAGTTATAAGATAGACAGCAAGCCAGACGATCAACAGGTAGAGTGTGGCAAACTCCCTATAGCATGCCTTGGGAATGCCAGGAAACTTTAACTGCAATCTCTCAAAAGACCTGTGAATTCTATTAAGGACTTGCTGCATACATTTTCCGGTGAAGACATGGCCACATGATAGGCTTCTTATATCCATAGCGACTTTGAAAGTCTACGATGAAGAATAAAGACTACTGCCTTAATAATACCATAGGGGCACAGCCACAGAGGCGAGACTGTGAGCCAGGTTCACAGTTTAACTACCATAAAAATTAGCTGCCGCTTCCATTTGAGAAACATGGCAGATAAAAGTGGTTTCAATATTCCACCATTACATTAATGTAGATATCACACAGATATATTAAAATTTTTCCTCTCAGCACCATGCAGTAAAAAAGTAGAAAAAGTATTATGTTTGCATACAACTGATTTGACTTGTAGTCTGGGAAATACATGAAATGTTATATTTTTAAAGGAGTTGGCTTATAAAAAGTCATATTTGAGAGAGTGTGGAATCAATTCTCAGGAGTAGTTTATGGTCCAGGAATTCCTATAAGGTAATGGGAGAAACTGGTATGTGTAGAATGGGAGAAAGTGATATTTACATATAATGATGTACTTATAAACACACACACACATATATGAAATATTATTGTCTTACACTAATTTTCATCAGGAGAGAAGAATAAAAAGTGTATTTTCCAAGTTTATGTTTGCAATATGCCACTGTTATTGACTTACTTTAAGCTTTATGCTTATAACATTTTCTTTTTTTGTTCGTTCCTTCCTTCGTTCCTTCCTTCCTTTGTTCATTCCTTTCTTCTTTCCCTCCCTCCCTCCCTCCCTCCCTCCCTCCCTCCCTCCCTCCCTCCCTCCCTCCTTTCTTTCTTTCTTTCTTTCTTTCTTTCTTTTATTGTGTTTTGGCTTTTGGTTTCAAGACAAGGCTTCTCTGTGTAGCTTTGGCTGTCCTAGACTTGCTTTGTAGAACAGGCAGGTTGGACTTAAACCCACAGAGGCCCACCTGCCTCTGCCTCCCAAAGTGCTGGGATTACAGGTGTGCACTACCCAACTGCTTATATTTTCTAACTTGCATTTTGAATCTTTTTTCCACTGAATGAGACAACATTCCAGCGCTCTCCGGTGAATGACGTGTATGTGTACACGTCTATGTATAAATATCTTTGTTTCATTGTAACCACCTACATCATCACCCCGGGAGGCTTCCTGTGTGATGGATGTGAAGAAAATTTGATGATATCTCTGTAGAAATATGTGAGTATAATATTGCTGTGAAAAACCTTATTCTTTCTTCCCAAGAGATGAAATCTGTGTTAAAACAGCTTGGTTATACAGAGAACATGGGCATATAGAGGACAGATTAAAAATGATCATACTGTGCTCAGCAAATATTCTCAAATTCCATTGGTAATATATTGAAAAAAAAAAGAATCTACAGAACCTTAGGTTGTAGCACAATAAACCAACTAGTGCTGTGAGGAGGCAGTGAAAGTACACTGTGCTCAGGAGGAAAAATAGGCTTTTATTAGAGTTAAGATGGGTCCTTTTCCTTAGAAATTCAGAACTTTGGGTCAACATAAAACTCTGTTATCTCTTCAACATATACTCTTTAATGAAATGAGAAAGGATTTCAAATCACTTCTGTTTACCTACTATTGCCCGGCAAAAAGGAATTAACAGTATAAATCAGAACTGCTCCCTCTGAGGACTCGTGAGAGTGACGAACCTTCTTTGTGAAAGGTTCTGAAGCTTTTTGCCAGCATAATACTACTACACATGGAGCTCTGGCTTTCCAATCAGGTAAAATATGAAAACCTAAAAATCCTGGATGCTCATTGGCTTTTTGGAGTAACAAACCCAGAGCACCAAGGTTCTCCAAGGGGAATGACATCTCATAAAATGTTTCTAAGAGGGAGAGACATGCAAACTATTTGGCATGCATGGGCACTTGTTACCTTTATGTGTTCAATAATTCTGAGAGAATAGTTTGAAATTGGTGAACGAAATTAAATTCAAAAATACAACAGTCTAACCATGGCAATCCTTTGAACATTTAGCACTACTCACTCATAAGACACTTTCTTTTTCGCTCAAGGGACATGTCTGAACTTGGACTCCTATGTCTCTGGGTTAGCTTCCTCTTTGCATT
Organism: Meriones unguiculatus; assembly: GCF_030254825.1. Classification (NCBI taxonomy): domain Eukaryota; kingdom Metazoa; phylum Chordata; class Mammalia; order Rodentia; family Muridae; genus Meriones; species Meriones unguiculatus. The sequence continues at coordinate 44,595,271 of NC_083368.1, forward strand.
CTGTCTATGGACATTTTTCTCTTTATAACTTCTGACTTTTCTCCTTTCTCCAAGCTCCATTTGTCAGGCATTTCTTTTCACTTCTCCGAAATTACCTAAATATGGTCTCCTCGTTCCAACCATTGCCTTTTCTATGCTTGTGTCTAGTCCACACACCTTTTAAGAAGTTATTTCCTTCCAGGTATTGAAAAAAAACAAAACAAAACAGTTGGCTCTGACATTTAAGACACTGTAGACTGAAGGAAATCACTGGTAAAAAGTTTATTGTTTTTTTATTAGATTTATTCACTTTATTTATATGTATAATGTGCTTGCATACATACACATGTATGTTTGCATGTGCATGTGTGCATATGTGTGTGCCCTATGTGTGTGCTTAGTGTCCACAAAAGTCAGAAGAGGACAGAAGATCCTTTAGCTAGAGCTCTAGGTGGTTGTAAACTACCATGCGGGTGCTGGGAATCTAGTGGGTTTTCTGAAAGAGCGACAAGTGTTTTCAACCTCTGAGCCATTTCTCCAGCAAACTTGAATAAATCTTTAAAAGATTTGGTGAGACCGCTTGGAGGAAGGTGAAATCTGTTTAGAATTGCAGCAAGCTGAGAGTTGGATAAAGTAAGAATTGGGATGGAGACATCGCCAGAGTCAACCTTCAAGTGATGATTTGGGTTGAAACAAGAGAGAAGAGAGCATAATGCAGACAGAGTAATGGTACCCAGAAATCCATGACATGGCAGAGACCGCAGAATGTGCTAAGACCGGAGAATGCTGAACGTGCCCTGGCTGAGAACCAGCTGCATAAGTACGGTAGGATGAAAGGAGAAAACAAACAAACAAACAAACAAACAAACACAAGTTGAGCCTAAACAGCCCAATGTTTGCATTTGTTGTTGTTTTTAATGCTGCATATTTCAGATTTTATTCTAAGTGTGATAACTTGGAGCAGAAAGTAAGATTAGAGAGACCATCTTTGTAAACAGGATGGATACTAGAAAGGAAGAAGAAAATAAGAGAGAGTCTGGGCTGTAAGTACAGAAGGGAAGTGAGTGTCTAGCACCAGAAGCTGACAAAGCTGTGACAGTGGCTTAAGGAGAACTGGCTGTGGGGTAGGGGAGCCAAACCCTAGGTAAGCTGAGGTCAAAGGGAAGGGACGTGGTGAGAGAAATGGAAGGCGTCAAAAGTGTGCCCAAGTTCATTTTTGTTTGGTGCTATTCTTCTCTTTGAGATCTCCCTCATGATAACGACATCAGACAGGATAAGAAACATAAATATGTTCTTGGACCGACCAGCCACGTGGGGCTGGCTGGGAGAGGTAGTTCAAGGGGTAAAGTGCTTGCCTTGGAAGCATGGAGTCCTAAGCTGGAATTCCGAGCACCCATAAAAGAGCTAGGTGCTGTGGTGTGATTCTAGATCCCCAGCACCGTAGATCTCAGAGCTCAGTGAAAAGCCAGCCTAGGCAGTATGGGCTTGGGTAAGGGAAAGGCCAGCATCAGAAAGTCAAATTTGAAATATTGGAGGATTTTTTTTTTCAGCATTTAATAACGTTGCTATTGAAGGAGAGTGTATACCAAGAACTTAGTTTATATGCTAGGGATACTGAGAGCTGACTTGAGGAAGCAGGTGTGAGAGCTAAAGTTATATTTTGTTTTAGTTCTGTGACCCAGAGATCCATAAAACAAAAATGCCTCTAACCCGTGAGCCCTGCGCAAGCAAAGACCGCTCTTGAAAAGTTGGAGGCTATTGTTTATGTAAGGTAAGAAGCCAGTTGTTTTTGCTTCCCTAGACAAGCTTGCTTGACCAGCTCCACTGGATGTGCTTGATCTGATCACATGCTGGTGAGAGGTACTTGGGCAGGAAGTAAGTCAGGATGTGTGCTTGCCCCTGATTGGACATAGGTGATACTTAGGCAGGAAGTCAGGATGTGTGCTTGCCCCTGATTGGATGTAGGTGGAAGGAAGGCGGCAAGAAGACATTAAGGCTATATGTGTGCCCGTGAATGGACCGTGTGGGAAAAAACATGCTTTTATGAGTTTGTCTTTTATAAGCCTCTGCCAAATGTGAGTTGTCACCATTTCCTGGGAACATTACAAGGGTCCTGGATGGAGTTCCTCATTCTGGCCAGTGTTTAATTAAAGCTAGGTTCAACTTTGGCTCAAAATTGTGATAATGGTCTTATTCCACCCTAGTGGGCTTAACGCAAGGAACAGGAGACAGATTCACGTGTTGAATGAGTACAAAATAGAAAGTCCGTAAGTTCGCCATAAATGCTCACTAAATGCTTTGTTGAAGCAGAATGTATGCAGGAAGCAGCAGTGAAGTAGAATCAGAGATAAAAGAACCACACAGAGAAACAAGCAACAGTTCTAATTAACAAAAACACGGGATAGACTGGAGAATTTACTAAGATTTTGTTACTTTTAAGAAAAATCAGAATGCAGTAGTTGGCTAGATGCTCCCAAATATGGACTTCCAGAGTGACTTTACAACAGAAGCACTTGGACTGCGAATTTATACTAAGGAACGTTCAATTAGATATACTGAACTCTTCAAAGTACTATTCCTTATAAGCTCATACATTTCAGATATATTTATAATGATGAATTCTTTCACATGGGAATCATCCTGCTAAGGGAATTCTATGGAAAAGGTCCCTTTATCCCAGCAAATACTATTTGTCTACATATGCAGAAATGCATTAGGCAAAGAGATTAGACCAACTTACTTGTATTTATTTACTGTTTACTTATATTTGGTTGGTTGCTTTCTACCCAGAGGTTAAATGAAGCTCAACCCAACTGTGAGATTTCTTTTCCCCTCCCTATTCATTGCTTCTGCTCCCCCTAGCCAGAATGTCTGATCACCTTTCCTTTCCAGGGGATTAGTAATTCTGTACAATTGTTTGGTATCTAACCTTCTTTAAACATATATGTAGTTATTTGCATATGTTGGCTTCAAAACGGGTTTATATTGTGTGTACATTCATCAATATAGATGTGAATGTATAAACATGTAGAATCATATGTTCTATTCATTTATACATATGTAGCTTCAAAGCTTTCTTCCCATAACAGTATGTACGAGAGGTTTATCCACATAATTCTTATAAATTCAACTCAGTGTTTTTATAGTGTCAACTGTGAAGGATGTAAGAGTGTATTTTCAAGTTAAGTGGTTGTCTGTTACGATGTCATAAATACTAGCAGAAGACAAAAGCCTCAGGGTTAGGAATAGAAAGATTTAGTACTAACAACAGTAGAACTGTCTGGGGTATGGAATTTGTACCAGTTCTCTGACCTCAGGTTCCTACAAAGACTGACAAGCACTTCCTGTATGTGCTAACTGTTGAGTTACCTACAGTTGCAATTGGCAGTAATCCCTCATGCTTTACTTCTTTGCTGACAGGATGTAATTGACTTATTGGAGAATAAGCAAGCATGGTCTGTGCTCCAGAAGGAGATGCCATTTCTGACCAATGGTGCTTATTATACAAACAACGTATTAGAAAGTCAATAACTGGATAGGATTTGGTTTTCGCTTCCTCTTGCTTCCCAAAGTATGTGTCTTTGAGTAAATCATTATCCCAAGTGACCCAACACAATAATTTTCAATGTATAATGGAAGCAGAGGATATAAAACAATTCAGAAATTTGTGTTAGGAACCATGGAGTTTCTGGTAAGTTTTCTAGACTGGGCAGAATCTACTTTCTAAAGTAAATGAAGTTTCTGCAATGCTTGCCTGCATGGGAAGAATGAGACCTTCCACCCTCACATTCATTTTTCAATGTGGTGTAATCAATCCACTTTTTTCTGTAGTTCCTTAAATTGGTTGTTGTTGTGTTTTTATTTAATTTGTTATTTTGCAGTTTGGTTTGGTTTGGAATTTTTTGAGACAATGTCTTACTAGCTTGAAACTCAGTACACAACCTAAGCAGGCCTCAGTCTTCCTACCTCAGCTTCACCAATGTCTTTCCTCATCTTCTCTTTTCTTTCATTTTTTTTCTCCTGCACAATCCTTCTTTTTCTGTATATGGTTTTCTACATTGCTATGCTTTTGGAGTAGCGGAATAATTAGGTTAAAAAATAGATTGACAATATGTAAGGGTTTCATAATAAATGCAAAGTTTAATAGAAGCACGAAAACACAAAGGGTATGATTCATGCATGAGGCTGTATAAGATACCTATATTTTAGAATTCATTCTGAGATCTTCATTTCTATTTAGACAGTAGATTTATTGATTTTATGACACTATTGGTTATATATCCAACCTCAAAACTTTCTTTCATGTCCCAATAACTCAGTGAATTTAAAGCACATATTCTTGCCAGATATCAAATGTTATTATTTGATACATAGGCCAGAATCCAAACTTCCCTAGAACAGGGGAGAAGAAGGAGTTCAGGAAAGGGGAGGAAGATCAGAAGCAGGATAGGCAGTCAGTAAGCTTTGTTTTAAAGTACATCAGCTCTTTCATTACTAAAAGGAAAATGCTATTTTTATTTGAGACAACCATAGCCACCTAATGATCCAGTATGTTTAAAGAGTAAAAAATAACATTGAATACAGCTAGAATATAGTAAACATTATTTTTATCATTGACAACATTGCAGGCATGTAAGAAACTTATTTGTCTTTAAAGAACTACCGTCCCTCAAAATATGACATGTAGCCTTTAATTTTCTATTGTTATTTATAAATGAGGTAAAGCATAATTTAAAAAAAAGGCATCAAAGTTTGAATGAATTGTTAAGCACAATTAGTGAAGGACAATGTAATCAGACCTTGAAGGACTTTCTTTTCTAATACTGTGAGCTTTTCTCTCAGACTATCACTTGTTTGTAATGTGAATGTGTGTGTGTGTGTGCGTGTGTGTGTGTGTGTAGATATATCTACTAGACCTACATAGCAAGTTAGGGATAAATTAGAAAAAACAGCTAAAATACTTCTTCCAACAAAATTTTACCTGAGTCTAAAAAGGCAAGGATCTCCTCCCAGCCCTTTCTGGCAGTTCTCAGCGTGTGCATAGCCACAGCACCCTTGGGAAGATGAGATCAGTGGACAGGTTTTTCTCAACCTGAGATTTTTGACAAAACTTAACAGAAATACAGGATTTTATAAGATCTACCACTCAAGCTGCTCTTTTATGCCAATAAAACTCACATTAGTGGTTGTAATCTCTGAAATGCAGTTCTGTTCTAACAAATAATCCATTTTTCTACAACCTTGTATGGTGGAATATTTAATATTCTACTGTTGGATTTCTCAGCAGCAGTCCTAGAATCATTTTTAAAATTTATTTTCAAATTAGTTATTGTGTATTTTTTAATATCTCATGTAAAATGACCAGTTTCAACAAATACTTTCACTATTTTTACCCTCCTCTACAAAACAATTTTGGGGATAAATAGCATTTTCAACTATGTTTTAAAAACTTTATTATTCAAAACATTGCAAATAAAATAGATATAGCACACCAACATTAACAGGACTCACAATCTCTATATCTCAATGAATTTCTACACAGTTAGAATAACATTCTAAAGCTTCACAATGCTTGTTATCCTTACAGTATTAAATATTTCTGTATGCACTTATCTACCAACAAAAATGAAAACTTCATGACAGTTATAACTAGAGAAACAATTAGCTTAATGTCCTCTTTCACAGCTCAGGTCCATTACCTACATTCAGTCCTATATCCCCCAATATTTAGCCTTTCTTGTTATATTTTCTATGTAATACTGTTGTACCCACATGTGTCTTTGGTTATGTATAATCATACACTATTGGCTAGATTATTCAGATAAGAGAGATCATGTAATATTTTCTTTCTGGGATTGGGTAACCTCAATATTATACATTCTAAGTCTGCTTTAATTCTCAAAAAATGTAGCTTTCAAAATCCTGCTCATTTTTATATACATCAAAACAATGTTGTTGAAAAATTTGCTTGTGATCCTTATGTCTCAGTGCCCTAGTGCTGGAATGATAGGTGTACTCCAAGGCTGATTTTCAGCCAACCAGTGCAGGTCTTGTCTTCTGGACCTGAAAGAATGGGACACACTACATTCTGATGCTCTAGACATTCTTACTTCAGGGTCAGTATACTTTCATAGACAGAGGTAACAAGGAAAGCAAGAATCTCAGGAAGGTTGTTTAAGATCAGAAAAAATCATGATTAAAAAAAGTAAATAAATGCCAGCAAGCAAACAGTAAATATTAACAGAGCTTTCTCAGGACAGACCAATTTAAACACAATTGCCTGGCAAACACCATAAGTTATATCTGGGAAAGCATGAAAGCAACCCGGAAAGCCATACCCAAATTCAGGCTATACTGACCTGACTGGGTTCAATAGCTGTGATCTGATATCCAGCAAGAATATACATGTCTTATAAATTGAAATGTGGGTGTTTGTCACAGGAAGCACAAAATCATATCCAAGAACAATCCAGGGACCAAAGTAAACCTGAGGTAACACAGGTCCTCTTCCTTTTTTCCTGAAGCCTTTCTCACAGTTCTTCAGGGCATAGTTTCCGTGGGTCATTCTTTTGAAAGTGTTGTGGTATTCTACCAGAACTAATGTCGCCATTAGAATCCTTTACATACCTAAAAAATTTACTAAAGATATAATGTTAAGATAAATTATTTTTAAGCAAAGACTTTTGTTAGATACATTTTAGGAGAAGGAGACAATACACATGTAGACATATTAGCTTGTTGAGGGTAAGTACATAAAAAAAATACTGACCTAGGCCCTCTGCACATTTGTAGCAGTTGTGTAGCTTGCTCTTCATGTTGGACTCCTTACAATAGGAACAGGGGCTGTCTGTGACTCTGTTGCCTGCCTTTGGGACCCTTTTCCCTTACTAGTGTTGTCTAGCCTAGCCTTGTCTAGTCAACAAAGTTCTTATTTCATTCGTTCTGCTTAATTATCAATATTAATTACATGTATTTAGGTATGTCTGTGTGGGAATATGTGATGGCAGGTGTCCTTGGAGGCCAGAACAGTGCATTGGATCTCCCGGAGCTGAAGTTACAGGTGTATGTGAGCTCTCTGTCTTGGATGTTGGGAACTGCACCCCAGTTTGCTACAAAAGGAGGACATGCTCTTGACTGCTGAGCTATTCATCTCTCCAGCCTGTAGGAGAAGATGCACCCAATCTTACTGCCAACTTGATATGCCAAGGCTGGTCAATATCCATGGGAGGCCTTCCCTTTCCTGAGTAGAAAGGGAAGAGGAGTGGATGGGCAAGAGGTGTGGGGGCTGGGAGGTGGAGGAGAGGAGGAAGGGGAAACCAGTCTGGATGTAAAATAAATGGATGAATGAATAGAAATTTAAAACTAACAAACACAAAAGTCAAACCAATAACCAAAACAAAACAAAACAAAAAAGCATCACCAACAAAAAATGAGTACTGTGTTGGAGGAATAGCTCAGTAGTCAAGAGCATACTGCTCTTATAGAGATCTGGGACTTAATTTCCAGCATCCAAGACAGACAGCTCACAGCCACCTATAACTTCAGCTCCAGGGGAAAAAAGACCCTGTTTTGGCCTCTGAGGGTACCTGCAATCATACACACATACTCCCACACAGACACATGGAAATATTTATAATTAATATTGTTAATTATGCAGAATGCATGGAATAAGGATTACTGTGGTGAATTGTGACTTCTGATCTTTTTGAATCACCAAGAAAGGCATTTCTGGTGAGGTGAACCTCAAAGATGTGAGGGAAAGGTGTATTCTACTAACTAGGAGGAGAATGTTCCTCCCAGAGGGAAGGCAAGAGCAAAGACCTTGGAAAAGACAGTTGCTTAAGATGATTCAGGAACAGTTCAGATCACTAAATGGCTACAGCAAAGTAAACTAAGACAATAATCTTTTATGACGGTTATAACTTTCCATAGTTTCCATATTAGAAATTAAAAACATATTTTTGAAAAGCTAGTTAATTGACTTACGCAGATATAGCAAGAACAAACTCTCAAGAAATCTTATGCTGAGATCACAAGCAACATATCCCAAACAAAACCCTTTAAGAAAGATTCCACTCTATGTATGGTCTTTGGTTGATGCATCAGTCTCTGCAATACCCCTGGGCCCTGTTTTTTTTTTTTTTTTTTTTTTTTTTGCTTTGTTGGTTTCCTTGTGTGGCTCTTGTCTCCTCTGGGTCCTTTTATGTCCCCTTCTTCCATAAGACTACATGCTCTCTGTCCAAAGTTTGGCTGTGAGTCTCTGCCTCTGCTTCAGTCCCCTGCTGGTTGGAGTCTTTAGAGGACATCCAGGTAGGCTCCAGTCCTGTTTGCTCTCTTCTACTGCCTCCTGTGTCTATCCTGTTTTCTCTTCTGAGTGAGAATTAAGCCTCTTCCCTAGGGCCCTCTTTGTCCTTTGGCTTCTTTAGGTCTGCAGATTTTAGTATGTTTAGCTTATATAATATGGCTAATATCCACTTATAAGTGAGTATATACCACCATGCGTCTCTCTGCTTCTGGGATATCTCACTCAGGAAAGACCATATATAGAGAGAGGACCTAGACACCCCCTGCCCCCGCTCAGATGTAGCCCACGCACAGCTCAGTCTCCATGTGGATTCCCTAGTAAGAGGAGAAGAGACGGTCTCTGACATGAATTTGGTTGCCTGCTCCTTAGTCACTTCTCCCTGGTGGACTGACCTAGCCATCCCACAGAGGAAGAGGATACAGGCAGTCCTGATGGGACCCGATTGGCTAATGTCAGACAGTAGGGTGGGAAGACTTCCCCTATCAATGGACCAAGGAAGAGGGATAGAGGAGGAAGAGGGAGGGAGGAAGGGTGGAACCAGTAGGAGATGAGGGAGAGGCTACAACTGGTATATAAAGTGAATGAATAAATTGTAAATAATGATAATAATAATAAATGTTTATAAAATAAAGATCTCACTGTTTTACACTTTCACAAAACTGTCTAGATTAAAAACAGGAGTCAGTTTAATATCTGCTTATGGTTTAAATTTGTTACAAAATGGTATCTTAGGATGTAGAAAAAATGCCGATTCACGCATTTACTTATGGAAAACGAATGAGAATGGTATTAGCTTTTTGAAATGATAATGAGGTCATGGTAGAAGACTCAGCAGGCAAAAGCTGTTGATGTTCTTACAGAGGACTCACCAGCATTTAGTCACCAGCATTCAAACCATGGACTTAATCTTTAATGAAATGATTTTTTAGCCAAGAAGTAGGCAATATCCAAACACGGTCTAGAATGTGGTGAACAACATTTATCAACGTTGGTCATTTGGTTTGACATATACATTATATAAGAAGTTAACTGTGAGGGCATCTGTATAAATGGCACAGAGAAACTATTACCATTATGTTTTTAACCTTTCAATTTATGAAAAAGCTATGCTGTGTCAAAAACCTAAGACTTTTAGAGTTCTTAATAATTTTACAGCATGAAGAAAATTTGAATTTAAATGTTTAAGAATCATTACTCCAAAGATAACATCTATACATAACTGTACTTTCTATATCATTCATTACTGATAGTTTAGGTTTAAACACAATGGAAGAAATCATTAAGAAAAAAGTAATTTATGTTCACAAAATTTTAATGGCTGAATATAAAACACACAAAACCCAGTACCTTACTGAGAAAATGGCTAAATGGAAAAATGTTACAACAAATGTTATGAGCCAAATGTATCTTTTATATAAGAAGTAATTGCTCTTGATTTTAAAAACAATTGTTAATATGTAGTTTTATTAAAATATCCTTAGCTGGAGAGCCTCTCCATTGTCCTTCTCCATCTCTTTCTGTCACTGTCTCTCTCTGTCTCTGTTTCTTTTCTCATTTGCCCTCTCCTTCTTTGTCTCTTTCTCCCCAAAGCATATAAAGTGTGTTTTTATTTAATTGTTGAGTACTTTGTTCAGTTTTTCTTGTTTCTATATTTTGTCATATGAAAAGCTTGCATAAATGTTTACAGGACAAATATTTTAAAGTTTTAAATTGATACGGTCAAAATAACTGTAGGTGTTTTTGATATGTTTTCCAAGCACTTAACATTTTTTCACACTTGAAGTATATTTTATATAACATTTAGAAACACACAGTGGTTGTTGTTAGTATATTTATGTGTCTGTAGTTGTAACACCTTTAGTTATTTTTAAAAATAGGAATTATATGATAAGTGAAAAGTGAAAAGCATTGGTTTAAATAGGCTTGTGTAATTCATATCAATTTTAGTTATTCTTACCACCTTACTCCTCCATTATTAAGACAAATTAAGAATTATTAATTTCTGATTGCACACAATTTGAAAGATTGGCCTGATAATTAGAATCACAAAAGAATTTGAGGTCAGTTTTCTAATTATGCTCATTTTCATTTCAGTGCAAGATACTAAATGAGAAGGTAGTATTTAATTTTAAAATTCTATCAAAGGACAGAATTTACACCCATATCTGTAACTTCTGATGTTCAAAAATTTAGTATATAAGTTTTCAAGGAAAAATAAGGCATTTTATAAAACCTCTTATTGCAGAGAACTCCAGAGCAACCTCTTTGCTCTATAAACTATCAGCGACACCTACAAACAAAGTAGCAGGTTCAAAATGCTGATTTATTTATGGTTTACATTTTTATCAGTTTTCCTAAATATATATTAATGAACCGTCCTCACCCGAATTCAGTGAATTTGTGCTCCCTCTCACTTGCAGCTGTTTAAGAAGCAGTGTTTTAAGAGATCCTGAGTGAATATGTTGGTTGGGCGTGCTCTCTGTCTCCTCCAGATACTCTGACATACTGAGAAATTAAATGGCCAATTTACTCGCAGTGCCCTAAGTTTGAAGTTTTTCTTACCAAAAGAGTTGAGCTGAGAAAGAGGGTTGCCTGCCAGCGTGCCCTGTCTCTAGTTGTTTTAAACATGTTTTCCACAGTAAAGCAGAGGCCCAACAGAACTGTGTCTAAGATGGTCACATTTACAATACTTAAGATTGCTTTGTTTAAATGCCAGACAATAAAGTAGAGTCTCCATATTTCCGCTCACACTGGAAAGCAAGCAGCTCTGTTTTTAAAGCTGCCTATAGGTATGTGTGAGAAGAAATTCCTTCCCATCAGAACATCTCTTCTTCGTGCTGAAATCTGGCCCCAATTTCTTTGCTTTTCTTCCCATTGTTCTTCCATCTCTTGCCTGCTCTTTGATTGTTTTCTCTTGGCTTTCCCCAGTATTCATTTCTCGATCTGAGAAGGCTGCCTCAAAATAGATTGCATTTAGGTCAGAAGTCAGGGACTTTCTTGAAGTCAAGTTTGCTTTTTAGCTTTCTTACTAAGCCCATTGAACAGATGCTATCCTCTGTTGAGCGAGTTTAAGAACACTGCAGAAAAGAATTATTCAGAGGCACATCAACACTTGATGGTTATTCTCCTAAAACTGAAAAACATTCAGACAGCTGAAGGGAAGTCTCTTCCTTTTTACTTCCTGACTAGTTTGATCAATATGTCTACCTGAGTGGAGATGTTAAAGAGGGGTCATTATTGTGTTTATGTCTCCCAAATGAAATAAAACTTTGTGTGCGACTTCATTCAACTTTACTTCTTACATACATTTTTATTTTAATCAAAAGCTTTCTTGGAGTGAGGGAAGGCCACCTACGGAGCTGGTTTATGTCTTTAAATGCTTTGTTTATCACCCAGAGTGATAGTCTATCACAGAAGATTCATTTTGGTTCAAGGACATATTATTGTCTTGATTGGGCTTATACATCAAAGAAAAGAATTAAAGGGATCTGATGAAAACTTTCCACCTGACACACAGGTGGCTTAAAGTATGTCCAATCCTTTCTTGGGTCCCTTTGTCACCTTTCTTAGCTTTCTTGTTTTGAAACATGATAATAGTGGTATTTGAGTGTTCTGGGGATTTTTGTTCTATATTGCATGCTGTGAAAGGATTTTTCTAGGTTCTGCTTCTGGGCTCCCTCTGATCTTGTGATGTTAACCACGCTGCTGTCTCCTCGGCATCACTCTCATCATTTTCTTCTCCACTTGTTCGGCTTCTGTCCTGTGTATGTGGGAGGGGGCTGTATAGAAGATGTGAGAGGAAATTTAGTAGAATGGCAGAGTGGGGGGATGTCAGGGAATCACACTGCTGAAAAAAAGGCCTCTACAACTTCTAAAGAAAAAAGGACAGTGTGCCCTGGTCTTTGCATTTTTTTTTCAACATAACTACAAAAGTTAACTTTTTCCAATGAAGCCTTTAAAAGGAGAAATTTTGCCACTTATGTTTGAATTTTGAGACCATCTATTTTCTAGAATTATGCCCTAAATTTGAGAAGATTCAGGGTTTGTTACTAAACAGAGAGAAATGATTGATGTAACTCAAATCTCACATTTTCTAGTAAGACTGGTGTCATTTTGACCTTGACGAACTGTGTGAATTGTAATGAAAATAAACACTGTAATAAAGCATGACATCATATCTTGATTCACTTTACATTGTGTGTATATAAGGAAATACTAGAACTTCCTTCTGATAGCTTTAATACCTTGGGAATCATATTGACTTTTGCTTTCTGCATTGCTCCAGGGTCATATTTGGAAATTCCTCTCTGTATTAGAACCAGATTTAGTCAACAACAACAAAGGAAAAGAATGTTGGGTTTTGTTGCACTTGATATCACTTTTGTCTTAGGGCCAGTCATTTTAAAGAGAAATATAAATTCTGGTGAACATCAAGAAAAGTAAACTATTGATAAAATATTGAAAAATTATCTGATTTAGATCAAGTGCATGCACAAAACATCATTCTTTTTTCATTTTCTGACTTCCAGAGCTATGCTTTAAACTTTCTTGGTTGAATGTACATAATTGAAATGATCTGTATGTGCTAACATGTATACGATTGTTCTAGACATCAGGATTAAATTCAGCAGTACCCATGATAAGCTTTTATGGTAAACACCAAGACATTAGAAAGATCATATATTTCATACCTCATAACCATCAGAAAGAGTTATAATTATTAAAGAACTTTGTGCAATTTAACACACACATTTAAAAGACAAAGATACAGATATGATTTGTCACATGAATAAATTAAAGACTATACCAAGAAAATTAAGTACAGACTATTTTCTTTTCTTTTCTTTTCTTTTTTTGTAACAGATTTTTGTTTTATGAGAAACAATGCTTAAAAATAAACATGGAGTATGCAGATTCACTCAAACACTCATCGAAGCACAGCTGGCAAGAGTCCCCGCTGCTCCTGCTCCATTCTGTAGCTTGAGCACATTATGGTAACACTAAGGATGCTGCTCAAGTATCTTCTGTCGACAACTAGTGTCAGCGTTTCTGTTGAGTAACTTGTGTCACAGGAACTATTGTAATGTTGTACTTAACAACAACAAAGAGAAAAGGTTCACAATTGCTGGCATTGACATAGTTTAATGCTAGTGGGATTCTCTGTCTGTCTGTCTCTGTCTCTCTCTCCTTCCCCCGCCCCGTCTGTCTCCTCAGATTCCTTCTGTTTCTTTCCATCACTAGACTATTCCACATTATAGTTGTTTTGAATTTTGTTCATCCACTGTTTATTCATAGAGTCTGTTCTCCTTCTTTGCCAATCACTTGTCTTCACATGTATTCTGCTAAATGAATCCTAAAGAAGTTTGCATATATCGCATTACATGCTGTATATTTTTTTCCTAATCTGATCAAGTTTTGTGGATGTATTCATGTGGCACCCGAAGAAATACTAAGTTTTGGTTGTAGCTGGATTTTTTTGGCTACTTTATTGTGTTCTTATACCTACAACCCTTCTCCACCCAAATCCCTTCCAACCCCCAACACTAGAGAAAGAAGAATAAAGATAGAGGGGTAGATCTCTTTAGACTACTTCTTGCTCATTAGGGTTATTGGTTCCTTAAAGCAAGTTTGATTTCTGACCACAGGATACGCAGTTTCTTTCTAGTCATTTCTTTGTGCACAACCACTTGACAAAGGCAACCAACTGCAGCAGCAGGGAGAGCAGCAGCCTGACTCTTCAAATCACCTCTGGCCCATCTTGGGCTCTGGCATTTAGAGTCCCCAGAGTTCTAAACATAAACTATCTTCAGCTGGCAAAAATCATGCTGCTCCTAGAGGAACAGACAATCATAGTTAGCGGCTGTGGACAATTTGAAGCAGCCCCATATCCCAGAACTGGGATTAAAACAAAAACAAATTCACATAACATAACTGAATTTTTAAAGAAACCAAAAATTCTCGAACATTTTCCCCATTCTGTTTTAAGTCATTTATTGAAAAAGAGACATTTTATTTTATTTTATTTTTAAATATTTTTTTATTTTCAAGTAAGTTTGTACATTCACTTGTATCCCAGCTGTAGCCCTCTTCCTCTTTCCCTCCCAATCCTCCCCTCCCTCCCTCATCGCCCCTCTGACCCCTTCTGAGTCCATTGAGAGGGGGTGTCCTCCCCTCCCTCCCTCATCGCCCCCCTGCCCCCTTCTGAGTCCATTGAGAGGGGGTGTCCTCCTCTCTTTCCATCTGGCCCTAGCTTATCAGGTATCTTCAGGATGGTTGCAATGTTCTTATCTGTGACCTAGCAAGGCTGCTCCTCCCTTAGCGGTGAGGGGAAGCTCAATGAGCCAGACACTGAGTTCATGTCAGAAACAATTCCTGTCTTCCTTATTAGGGAACCCACTTGGATACTGAGCTAACATGGGCTATGTCTGAGCAGGGGTTGTAGTTTATATCCATGCATGGTCCTTGGTTGGATAAACAGTCGCAGAGAAGACCCCTGTGCCCATATATATTTGGACTTTGTGGGGCTAACCTGTCCCCTCTAGGTTATACTAATTCCTCCTTCCTTCATATGATTCCCTACACTCTGCCAAAGGCTTGGTTATGGGTCTCAGCATCTGCTTTGATACAGTGCTAGGTACAGTCTTTCAGGTGCCTTCTGTGGTAGGCTACTGTCCTGTTACTTGTTTTCTCCTATTTCCAATGTCCATCCCCTTTGTCTTTCTAGATGAGGATTGATCATCTTACCCCTAGTCCTCTTTCTTTTTTATCTTCTTTAGGTGTACATATTTAAGTATGTTTATCCTAGCTTATAGGTCTAGTACCCACTTATAAGTGAGTATATGCCATGTGTCTCTTTCTGCTCCTGGGATATCTCACTCAGGATGATTTTTTCTAGATCCCACCATTTGCCTGCAAAATTAATGATTTCCTTGAAACAGAGACATTTTAAACTAAACACCTTTCAAATCAGTGGTCAAGGTTTTTTCCTATAACCTGGTGACTCTCAGCTGCTCTTGTCTGAAAGGGCTTGTACTTTTGACTGTGAGGCCTCCCATTTAATTTCTGCAAACCCCAGGAGTTGCCAGGGCTCCCATTTAATTTCTGCAAACCCCAGGAAGCCTAGTCATTCCAAAACCCCTTTCTGCCAGAAAGAGCTTGTTCTGTTCTCCAGTGGAAAGTACCATATTTTTCACAATTAATGCACCAGCCATTTTTGAGATCTGAGACTTTTAGTGGTTTGTTCACAATTTCTTTGCAAATGACTGAATTTACTGCAGCTGAAGCACTGGTGTTTTGATATCAAAGACTTTGTGTGACTACTGGGAAAGCTAAGGGTGGTAATCTTGCTCCCCTCTGGTGGCACAGTCAGTTTGAGATTAACCCTTTCTCTAGAAACATGTTCTTCACCCTGCACAGCCTCTCCCTCCTCCTGGCCGCACACCTAGCTCCCAGCCCCTTGGCCGGGGATGGGGTGGGGGTGATGATCTACCTTTTAGCCCATTTTGTTTTCCTCTTTCATCTTGTGGGTAACTTCCATTCTGCTCAATCATCAGGTCTGAGCCATCTCCCTTTTCTTGTGCTACTTGCTTCCCAAAATGTTTCCACCTCTACCAGCAAGTTTTTTCCACTTAGCAGCTCTGGTCACAACCAAAGACCTTTTAGGTCTGTGTGATCCAGCTGGAATGCAGACACGCCTTTAGTACACACTGTTAATCCCAAACTGTCTAGGTGACAAACTCCGATGACAGAATGAGTCAGTGATAGGATATGCCCAACTCTCAGGAAAGTATAGTAAATGCTTCAATTTCTCCACTACAATAGACACAGTATATATTCATAAACATCGTAAGTATTTAGTTGTCAGAATATGAGACATTCTCATAATAAAAAAGAGTACCACTGAGAATGATTTTTTAGATCATTAAAGTAGCAAGCATGGAGGATCTTTTGGATGACCACATAGGAACAAGGACAGAGCCCATTTAGGAAGTTTTAGAAGTCAAGAAAGATTGTCAAGAGGCAGAGCTCAGAAGTGTTGAGCTCAGTTAAGTGGCTAAGTGAGTCAGAAACTAAAACTTAAAAATTCACTAAGACAGTAAGAGCCTTGGTTACTCTTGCAAAGATTCGGATTTGATTCCCAGCTCACAAGGTGGCTCACAACTGTCTTTAACTTCAGTCTCAAGTGATCTTTGGAACATCAGAGACCCCAGGCACACACATGATATACAGGGGTACATGCAGGCAAAGCACCTATGAACACCATCAAATAAACAAATCTATTTTTAATCAAAATTTATAATAAATAAATAAATGCAATTAGTTCACCTGTGAGATCTGATGTCACACATCTGTAACTCCAGCTCTCAGGAAAATGAGGCAGAAATGTTGCAAGTTGAGCCCTGGACTACACAGAGTTCTACTCAAGCTTGGGCTAAGAGACTGTAAAAATCAAAAGGACAATGAAGTAAATAAAGCAAAGGCAAGCAGCCCAACTCATTGACTACCAGGCATTATTGGTCACCTGCTAGACAAATGCCATTGCTATGGTAGAGTGCCAAAGAAAATTTGACAAACATCGCTTGGAACTAAAACAAGGGATATAGATTTTTAAAGGACTTGGCTGCTAGTGGATCAAGATGAAGAAGTAAATGAAAGGGAATAAAAAGCTGCAGAAATTTAAACTTAATTATGGTGGCAATCACATTTATAGATTGATAAAGGGGATGAGGAAACAGAAAAGAGGAAAAAGAAAACAGAAAAGAAGGGTAAACAATGTGATGACTCTCAGAATTTAAAGGCAAAGAGAGAAAAACAATGACGTGTCTTTCCATGTACTAAATTTTTCATTGTGAAAATAAAAGAAAATTAAAAAAGAATCAAAGTTAATTCAATTTGAAAACATCACTCAAAAAAAAATCACGGAAGCATGTTTGACAAGTGTTTTTAAGTTTGCATTGCATTGCCAGCCGGTCTCAAGTGATACCTCCGAGAACAATTTGGCATGTTTTCTCACTGATTTCTGATCATCTGCATTTTCTGTATCATTGGTAGGACCAGATACTAAATTCCAAACCTAAGTGGGCAGCACTTGGTTGGCTCTCATGGTATAAACTGTGTTATAGACCTTCAGATGAGGGGATGCTGTGATGATCTAAGGAAGCTTTGAAGTTAAAACTCTTCATTTTGAAGGATAGCAGGCATTTGTGAAAGGAAAGCCATCTGAAAGAAAGCCAGAAAAGGAAAACCAGAAGTAAAAACACACAAGTGGAAATCTGATTTATCATCCTGGAAAATATTGACATTAAAAGTCATTGAAAAAATGGTCAGATCTATATAATAGCAAAATTAGAGTCAGTAAAATAGCTATGCTTGTTTTCCAGATCTTTGTAGTCATTTCTTAGATTCAGAAGAGATAAAACATTATATGAAAAAGGTATGTTTTATCTAAGCCTATGCATTAGAGAGTTATATCTATCCTCTGAATAATCTTGTGTGTAAAAATATGTATAGATGCAAACAATCTGAAGTACAATTTGGTAGATAAGATAATAAAGCCCACAAATACATTCATATCTTAATCCCTGAAACCTATAGTCATAGGTTTATAGTTTATAGTTTTATAGTCACAGCCATAGACTATGTTGCGATATATGTTACTAACTTATATATTACATGTTAAGAGGAAATAGGATACAGACACCATTGCTACTTAGCTGATCTGCAAACAAGGTTCTGGTTCTGAAACCCTGGAATACCTTTGTACTCTCAGTGTAATCAAAGGACCAATTAAATGTGAATGAAAGCATCTGAAGAGTGAGCAGATGGATACAAAATGTGACAAAGACTAGGCAGGTAATTATTGCCTTTGAAGACGGAAGGAATACATGAGCTACAGTGTATATGTATCCCAGAGACCTGGAAAAGGACCATATCTTAACTTCAGCGGGTCCAAAAAGGGATGTGGTCATATTATCACCTCAGTTATAGCCCAGTGAAAATCACTTCAAACTTTTGACCCATAAGTGAATTGGTTAATTTTTATTCTTCTGGCTTGCCAATATTTTTCCACCTATATTTTCTAAAAATATCATTTCAGCTTTCATCACATCAAAAGCATAGATATTGTTCTTTGGCCCTTTTAAGTAATATTTACAATTTTTTTTTGGCTTCTTCTCTTTAGATGACGGCTTATACTGTGTGCTTTCAAATGTTTTGTATCTCAATGAAAATGTTGTTCATTAATTAGCTTTAAGTAGAATGGAGCGATGCGAGTGAGGTAGCTGTTGGGAAACTACCTCACAAGCAGAGGAGTGCGATGTGCGCTTTGTTTCAGGTGATGGATGCAGGACACAGGAGGTGTAATTCATAGGAGAGATGGCTGTGGAGGAATCATTGAAACCTTTGAAAGATCACCAAGGCAGATGAGATAAAAAGCTGTGAATCAAAGAGGCTTCTGATTTCAGCCACAGCAGCTGGTAGACTCGTGGACTTGTGGCTGGGACAATTAAATTGGGTGGTGACGGACTAAACAGAGGAAACCGATTTGAGGAATTAAGACATGACCAAGTGGAAACTGGCAGGTATTTCGAGACACGGAATGACAGCCCAGGTTAGAGTAAAGTGATGGTAATATGGCTTTCAATTCAGAGGGGAAAAGAAAAGCCTGAATTTAAATGAAAATGCTGTGATTCGGAGAAGGGAATACTTCAAGATAGTGTAACAGAATCCCTGAGTTTGGATAACTTTTTCTCCCTTCCAAAAGCTGCACGCTACTTTATGTGTTCCTGGACACAAGACAAGCTGGGAAAACAGGCAGAAGAAACATAGCACAGGACCTTCCGACTCAAAAGTAGTAAGGTTAAGGATAGGGTTAGGTTTAGGGTTAGGGTTAAACAGAGGGCATTCCGCAATAGCGCTGCTGCCTTCTTCCTCTGAAGCTTACTTAGCTTCCTACAAGGTTAGCGTTTTACATTTTTGGTCAATTTTCTTTATTTTATCTTTTTATTTAATTAGGCTTATACATGGGAGGGGGTTTTGGGCAGGTAAGGTGCAGGTGCCCGAGTAGCCCAGAAAAGGGCATCAGATTTCTGTAACTCCAGTAATAGGCAGCTGTGAGGTGTCTGACACAGGCACTTGGAAGCCAGCTCTGCTCCTCTCCAAAACTATCACAAGCGCTTAACCCCTGAGCGTCTACCCTCCAAGCCCTCTAGACTACTTTTAACACAGAAGTTTTGCCTGCTCTGTGGCAATCTTGCAATTTCTTCACTGGAAGTGGCAAAGCTGAAGTCTTCCAGATGGCCTCCAGTCCTGATCTGATCATGTGATGTGCTTACACCTACTCCACCTTCTGACCTTCATGGTTGACTTACATTCTTCTACTCAAAGAATCATTCTACTTCCTCAGTCCCTCGCCTAGACATGTCTTGCCATTCCCAGAGAACCCACTCTCTCTGTACAGCCTGGACTTCTCTTGCAGTCTTTCCTTTCCTGTTATCCCTGGGCTGATGCCCTCAGATATCCCCAGATTTTGTTCACACTTCATCTCTTAGATGAGGCTTTTCCTGACCATTCTAGTTTCTCCTCTAAGTAAGTTTAAAACCTAAGACCCTTGCTCTATTTCTACCTTTTCAATCGCATATTTCCTTTCAACAAAGTAACCTCTTTACTACTTTCATTGTACTTTTCATTCATTAGCATGTAAGTCCTATCAAGGAAAATTGGGGCTCAAATAGTTTATTTTCTGCAAATCAAAGGGCTATTTCTGCAAATCAAATAGTTATTCTTCCTATTTCTGATAAATAACTTTGCCATTTTAAAAAACTGGACCTCAAAATCATTTCATTAAGGATACATTTTTTTAAAATATCTATTTGTACTCTAAAGAGGGTTCTTAAGCCCCATGATGGTTCTTGATGTGGGGTTTTTATCATTTTCACTAACATCTCACACCATCCTCTGACTTGCTTTGTCTAAATGGTAGGTGTCTGTGAGATGGAGCTCACTGACACTCAGACCTGTCTTCCGGATGTGTAATAGCCCAGCTTATTTTATCAGGTTCACTTTCAAGTCCCTGAGAACTCTGGTGGAATATTTTCCAGTGGTAGGAAGGCAAACTTCGGGCTTGTTGATATTGTGACTATTTCCCTGGGATTATAGCATCCGAGGGGCTGAAAAGAAGGCTGAATCATCCTCACACTGACTGGTCTTTACTGTTGCACTTCAGCAAGTCGGTCCCAGTGAATCCTTCATTCATTTTACTAATGCCTATACAGCCACTACAGAACAGGGGTGTGAAAAAATGCCAAAAAGAAAGTGCCACTTTTTGTCTTGCATGTCTCACATTTGTGTGATGCAGACAACTTCTTTTGCAAATTCTCTTAAATAATATAACAAAAAAATCCTGGTCCCCTAAATATGAAAATGGAAACAAAAATCACATAATACCCACGAATATTTGAAAAATCTTAGAGAAAGGGTTTAATCTGCCACCACAAAGTTCAGGGGCTTTTATACTACAAGTATGGGTGAAGACAGGCTCAAGGATAATTTCTTGATTCTCTTCTTTCCTTCTTAGAACCAGGTAACTCTCTTCTCAGCTTGCTGGAAATTCAATATGCTGATTTTCTCTAATACCTTATAATACATTCTTCCCTGAAAGTTTTATATTCCATGATACTTATTTTGCTTTCTGGAGTTAGAAAGAAAATTGGATGCTACTAATCTAATTTTTATGCTGTCTTTGTTTAGGGTGTTGTCATAAAGCACCATAGTCTATGAACAAATTTGCTTCTGTCTATTTTGAGGAACTGGAATGTTTATTGTCAAAGCATTATAGACAGAGTGACCAGTGAGGACAGGTTTTCTTGCTCATATCTGATAACTTGTTGGTGAGAAGGGACCAATGAGTTTTATAAGAACACTAATCCTTCTCACGAGGGCTCTGCCCTAGTGAGTTAGTCATTCTCAAAAACTTACTTAATAACCATAGACATCTTAGCCTGGAAGGTTAGAATTCTGATATGTGAGTTTTGGGAAGGCAAAGCAGTCATGTCATAACATATACTATGAGGATACAAACAGAATCAGGAGATTTTCAGGGGTCTTTCCATACAGTATCACATTTTATTTTTTGAAACTACATGTAAAAAAAAACCCAAATAATCTCATTAAAAATGGGGAACAGATCAAAACAGAATTCTCAATAGAGGAATCACAAATGGCTGAGAAACCCTTAAAGAAATGTTCCACATTCTTAGCCATTAGGGAACTGCAAATCAAAACAACTCTGAGGTTCTATCTTACACTTTCAGAATGGTTAAATCAATAACTCAAGAGAAAGCTCATGCTGGCAAGGACATGGGGTAAGAGGAACCCTCCTCCATTGCTGGTGGGAGTGCAAACTTGTACAGCTACTATGGAAATCAATATGACTGTTCCTCAGAAAATTGGGAATTTATCTACCTCAAGACCCAGCTATACCATTTCTTGGCATATATCCCAAGGATACTTCATCCTGTCACAAGGACACTTTCCCAACCATTTTCATTGTAGCTTTATTCATAATAGCCAGAAATTGGCTACAACCTAAATGTCCCTCAACCAAAGAATGGCTAAACAAAATGTGGTACATTTTTACAATGAAGTATTTCTCAGCTGTTAAAAAACAAAACAAAACAAAACAACAACAAAAAACAACCAAACAAAAAACTGCTGGGCAGTGGTGGTACAGGCTTTTAATCCAAGCACTGAGGAGGAAGAGGCAGGAGGATCTCTGTGAGTTCAAGGCCAGTCTAATCTACAAAGCGAGTCCAGTACAGCCAGGCTACACAGAAAAACCTTGTCTCAAAAACAAAACAAAACAACAACAACAAAAAACACATAACATTTGTATCTAAGTGAATGCAACTAAAGAAAAAAAATCAAACCAAACCAAACAACAACAAAAAACTCATCCTGAGTGAGGTTACAAAGACCTAGAAAGATAAACATAGTATGTATTCACTTTGAAGTGAATATTAGCTGTTAAGGATAATCAAGCTACAATCTGTAGAGCCAGAGCAGTTAGGTAAAGAGGTGGGGTGTAGTAGGTAGGAATGCTTGGATCTCCCTGGGAAAGGGACATTGAATAGAAGGTGCAGATGGACTGGGGGCAAAGGAGATGAAAGCAGGAGATATTAGATATGGGGGAGATGGCATAGAAGGAGAGTTCAAAGGGAGATGGCTGCAATGGAGGCTGTTTCAGGGACAGTGTGGAAACCTAGTGCTGTGGAAACTTCCTAGAATCTAATAGTGATCCTAATGAGGGCTCCTAGAATTAATGGGTGACATGGAGTTCAACTGTCTGTCTCTTGAAGCCAGACAAGACTTCTAATAGAGGGACTGAGCAGTGTTCAATTGAGCTATTGGTCAAGCTATTGAGTCCCTTGGAAATCCCCAAACAACACAGGCTGATGCTAAGACAAAAGATTGCTTTCTCCAAAATGACAGTCAGCTCCCACCAGAATTAACTACACCCAAACTAACAGGGCAGGCTATTCACAACAGGCTATTTCTTCCACCCTCTTGTCTCATATTCTACCTCTCTTCACAGTACTCAAATTGTTCTCTCCCGACTATCCACCACTTACTTTTACATTGCAGTGGGGAGCCAGGAGGTTGATGAGCTTGTGGGTGTCCTCTGCCCATCCATGCAATGTGGTGGGGTGGCAGGTACGTCTCTGGCTGTTGTGCCTCCTACTCCCCTCTTCATCTACCCCACCCCAACCTATTTTTAAAACATGACAAGGGGCAGGTGGATCTCTGGATCTAGCATAGTATTTTTGTGGATTCCTAGAAGTGAGAACAGGTAGGTCTCTGACTCCCTTCCCTACTCTTGAGACTTTTCCTCCTGTTGGGTTGCCATCTTCACTTTTGATAGGAAAGTTTTTGCTTCATCTTATTATACTTTTCTTTGTCACAGTTGGTTGTAATATTTTAGAAACCTGTTCTTTTTTAAATGAGAGACAGAAAGGGAGTTGATCTGGAGGGGACGGAGGGTGGGGAGGAACTGTGAGGAATAGAGTGAGGGGAAACCAAAATGAGGATATCAGGGGACACACACACACACACACACACACACACACACATCACTTGTCAGTCCTCCAAGGTGTACCCTCCCTCCTTTGTACATCCCCCCCCATACCAATCCAGGTTGTCCTTTGATATTCTCACTGATGCACTGTCATGCTTCCGGTGGCCAGCCCCTTAAAGAAAATTGAGTTCTCCCCACATCCCCACCAGAAGCTATCAACTGTGAAGAACTACACTTCAGCATCTTTATCACAGTTTTTAAGGACTTTCCTCAGTAGTCTGGACTGTTTCATTTTAGGGGGGCAGGGTGTGACACAGTAGGCTTCAAAGTCTTTCATTCTCAGTCATGAGCCTGCAATGATACATACAATTGCGAAAGAAGCTTCCTTGCCAATGAAGCCAGCAGCAGTAGGGACCGTGGACATCAACGTGGACTCTGGAAACAGCATGGATTACAGAAATTTACAAAGGAGACTTAATCCAGAAAACGAACCACTCCTCATCTCAGCTATCTTGTTGTTCAAAATCATGATGAGTGTGTGGTTGGGCAATGCGTCTAGCGACAGGACCCATGAGAGCACCAAGCTGCTGTGAGCTGTCCTGCCCTCAGAGCTGGCAGCCCTGCCAAACACCCAGGGCATGATCACAGCGCTCGAAGCTCACAGCAGCACCTCACACTCTCCTTCCCGGAGCAGGGCAAGCAGCAGCAGCAGTGGCTGCTCTAGGGGTTGCGTGGCAGCACTGGCCTAGCAGGTAGCAGCAAGGCAAGGTGGACCCCGGTGGGCTGAGCGTTCCAGAAGCCCACGGACCAGTCCTTCCTCTTCCTCAGCTGCGACAGCATCTCTAGTTCTGCTTCTCTCTTCCACATGCTGCTCCATTCTGCCCTCCTTTTTTTTTCCAGTTCCCTGAAACCACTTTTTAAAAACATTTTCCCATAAGACCTGCCTTTCCTATACTGTTCCGGAGACATTGTGCAGGCTTATCCTCCCTGCTTCAAATCCCCAACCTGAGTCTCTGAGGCTCCTCAGAGTAGTCCCAAGACCGTGGGAATGCTGCTGGCCCCCATCATCTTGAATTTTTTGACCAAAAAAAAAATCTATTTTCAAGACAAAGAAAAAAATCACAACAGTGCAAATGAACAGAAAAAAAAAAACAAATAAAAGAAAAAGAAAATGCACAATATAGGAGAATATCTGATTTGGAGTATTGTTTTTACTAATTTTTATTTTTTCATACAATAAATTTTTATCGTATTCTTTTTTTTTGGCTCTTTTTTTTTTCAATGCAGTTTATTCAGGAACCTTGAACAATCATCTGACCCTGGGGAAAGCCAGCCCACAGCTTAAATAGCCTCTGGGTAGCCAACCCCAGCGTGCCACGTGGGCAATGCAGATAGGTCCACATACATGGAAGCAAGCCAGATCCTCAGCCTTAGCCAAATGTGGAATTGTTTGTGACAGAGAGCACTCACCATTGGAAAGGTGGAAGGCGGAAACCAGCTCCATCTTTAAGGCATAGCATTCCGCAGCTCTCTACAGTTCCCCCTTTTTGTTTTAGACGCATCAGGCAAGAGTAGAGGTCTGATCTCTGATATTAGAAATAAATAGGGACTTTGTACCGATGTTCATTTAGGTGTCATCCACCCAAAGAGCATCAGACCTGTCTGATACCTTTTTCTCAGAGGTGGGACCTGGGGCATCAACCCGCATGCAATCAGACATGCTCTTCTCTGGGTCCAAAGCGGCTGACCCTGAGTGCAGTGCTTAGCTCCGCATCCTGAGCGTAACATTTTGGCTTTTTATGGTAGCCAACCATGCTTGGGGAGAATGTCCTGCTTCAATGGCTGTAAAGGCCTGAATGATCATGGCTGCATCACACTGTTGTGAGACTCTAATCTTGCATATATACCACAGGCAAACCAAGGAGACCAACACCAGAAGGCCTGCTAACGCTCCCATGCCCGCCCATTCCTTCAGATGATTCATGGCTGCAGCAATCCATGATGATAATCCTGTGGCTAGTCCTGCGTCCACTCTGGTAGAATTTACTGGGACAATGGCCACTCTCAGATGCTCCATCGTAGTATCGAATTCTCCAGTCCAATTACCTAAAATATAGCTC
Source organism: Meriones unguiculatus (assembly GCF_030254825.1). Classification (NCBI taxonomy): domain Eukaryota; kingdom Metazoa; phylum Chordata; class Mammalia; order Rodentia; family Muridae; genus Meriones; species Meriones unguiculatus. Next base: position 44,620,745 of record NC_083368.1, read on the forward strand.
GACAATTGTTTAGACAGATTTGCAGCACAGGAAAAATTCTCATGTTATAACTTCTAGATTCTCTCATATCCCTCCCAAACTACTGTTATGTGCTCTTTCTCTCTAAAAAATATAAGAAAATTAAAACAGGTAAACTAAAAAAAAAAAGAAGCCAATAATACAAAAAATATGAAAATAAAATGAAACAAAAAGTACACAAAACATAGTTGTATCGGCCAACTCCTAGGCAAAGGGCTTGTCCTATAGTGTGCTTGATATACCCAGAGATGCTCCATTGGAGAAAACGGATTTTCTCTTTCTTACCAAGTATCAATTGCAAACAGTTTCTTGATTGTGAGTGATTGTCCACTTAAACTTTTCAGGGCTGGGGTTTTGTCTGTTTTGAACCTATGGAGGTTTTGTGTGTGTCCTCAGTTTCTGTGAGTTCATAAATGTATCAGTCCTGTTGTGTCTGGCAGATGCTGTCTTCTTGGAGCCAGTCACAAGAAGCTGGGCCCACTACTGAGTAGCATTTATGGTGCTGGAAGGTACTTTGCCCCCACCATAGAAGGAAAAAAGAAATCAGCAGTTTCATGGAGCTACAGACCCTGTGACCTACAGCAGAGACCTGCCTGGAAGATATATTGGTGCAATAGTGGCACAAATGTTATGGGAGTAACCAGCTACTTTTTGATTGGATTTAAGGCCCATTTTGTGAGATGGAAACCATATAGGGCATTGCCAAAGTGACCATGAACCTGAGACTAGGGGAAAACATAATACTATTATTCTGCTAAAGGATCTTAGCACAAAATGACTTCTAATTACATGCTGCTATGTATGTATAGAAGTACACAACCTAGTGCTTATCAGAGAAGTTTTTTTTTTTTATTACAGTAGGTGGTAACTAAGACAGAGATCCAGACCTGAACAGTGTGAAAAGGGTAAGACTTTGTAGCAGTCAGCCTTAAATGGTATATCTTCATCAGACTATTGTTGTCATACATATGAAGCGTTTTATTTGGTTTATAGATAAGGCAACTGAGACCTAGAGAGTCTTTGAAGCCCCCAACATTATAATTAAATTGCTCTAAGAATCATGCTGCTTGATTCCTCAAGCCCTTCAGATCATAATTACATAAACAAAACTACTTAACATTAAGTATAATTGAACCTAATCTCAATTAATCTGCTACTCAAATGAATTGTTTTTTTTATTTGTAAATATTTAGAAAAAAAATGTTTTTACTGGTGAGAGACTAAAGTTGGGATTTCATATTTTGGAACAATGTCTATTTTTCAAAATGTTGGGTCTGTAATTTTTGGTGGTTCATGAAATATTTATTAATGCTAATGCCAATAAAACAGTGCTGTGGTGATTATACTCTGCAGTCATTAATTCCTTGAAAGACGTAATTTGCAAATTGGTACACTGTCATTCAAAGTGTTAATTTACCACATGTGGGCAACAAATTACTCCCAGAATTGGGCCAGGAACAATTGCCAAGGCTCTGGAAAAAAATTCCCTTGTAGCTTTTATATACAGTCAGTTTCCCAGTTTTGTGGAGCTGTTTTCAAAAGCATCTCAGATATTCTGTGTTCCCCAGATAGTGTCACTGCTGCCGCCTGGATCCAGATCTTTGTTGTCTCTTATTTCATGATATACAAGCAACCAGTCCCTTGGCTGTCATTCATTGTCTGCATCACACCATCCTGTTGCCAAATAACCCTTCTAAGATGTGGCTTGATTCTTCATCTGCTCCTAAACGAAGCTCCAATTCTAGACCTTCTCTTGCACACCTGTACTTCCCACATGCATGAACAAACATACACAACTGTCCTCAATTTTGTGCACTTTAGAATACGCTAGGTAATTCCAAGTATACTGACTGAATAATTGATGAAGTGTGTGACCCGGGTATTGGGGCTTCGTGAACTTTCTCAGGTAGCGCTAATGTGCACTTAAGGCTGAGAACCACATTTTTAACATACTGAAAGAATAAAATTGTCATACAAGACAGGTAACAACTCCTAAGAGCGAGGAGGCTGAGTACTCTCTTCTGGTTTTTGCCATTAAACAAAAGCATTGTCTCTAGTGCATCAAATAACACAACGAAACTCCATTTCCTCATCTGTAAATGCAATGTGAGGAACATGGGCTAGGTTAATTTTTAAAGTGATAGCAACAGCACTTATGGTAAACTTAAATTCTGTATTTTAACTGAAAGTGTACGAAGAATTTTAAAAATCAGGAAATAATGAATGAGTTAACAAAAAAAATGGCAAAAACGTCTATGGACAAATAGTTTAAACAACGTAAGAAGACTTAGAGTGAGCAGAAGAAAGCACAGTAGTTTTTCCCTACATTTGGTTTCTCTCCTGCCTTTCATTTATCAGCCTGTACTGCACTGTATTACATCACATCTCAAATGCAGAAGTGACTATATTATAGTAAGATATTCTGAGATGAACAGCACATCAACATAACTTTTATTTTAACACATTGTTGTAATCATTAGGTTTTACTATTAATTATGGTTTTTAACTTCTTACTGTTTCTAATAAATAAATTAAACTTTATTGTATGTATTTTTGTACAGGGATGACCATTTGGTATTGTATATTCAATAGTATGCTCTTTCCTGGGGAAGGCTATTTCTGCCACTCTCGGCACTCTTTAGTTACCTGTAGTTCCTTGTCTATGGTTAAGGCCTCAAAAGCTTTTTCACTTACATGTGAGCACATTCCTTGTCATCCTTGTTCAGGACATGTTTTATAAGCCATGTTGGCGAGACTTCATGGGTGTACCTTCTGACATTTCTAGAAGAGACAATTTCACAGCAAATTTTCTGTTCTTTTGGTTAATAAATACACACACACACCACCACCAACATCATCACCACCACCACCAGCACCAACAGAACAAAAATCCCCACTTTACTATAGGCTTGTACACATAAAGAAAAAACCATTTTTCATATACTCATGGTCTCAAGCACCTAGAAATAATCTATGCATGTATCCCCTGCCAATAAGGCTGCAACCTCAATTTGAAGTGATTATTTTTACATTAGTTGATTCTGGTCTCAATTCATGACAATCAAAAATGTAGAACATGTCTCTAGATAGTAGGATATATAACTGAAGGGTCTGTAACTGGTGTATTGGTGTGCATTATCTCACAGACTATGAGGTAATGGTTAAGTATTATGTTTCTTCCGCTCTACCCCCCAACTCTGGATCCACTTTATGGATCCAGATTCTGATGAAGTTGTTAGAAATATTATATTTTGGGAACTATTTGAGGACAACAAACAATGATTAGACTCAAACAAACCCTTGTTATACTGAGCGATGTGAAGCTAATGAAAATATCCAAACCTAGTAGAGGATTGATAATAGTAGGTTCCATTGTTCCCAGAGCACTATTTCTGAGTTGGTATATATTTCATCAACCTTACAGTTGCCCAGATGCTGGTGATCTTTGCTCCGGTGTTTGCAGTAGCAGCACGAGAGATAACACTGTGTTTTCCTACAGCTGTTTTTATGGCTAGCAGTAGGCTTCTAAGGACCACTTACAACGGTAAGAGGCAATGCTGGAGACAGTTCAGAATTGAGGTAGTGTGCGCCTTGGAATCTGTTCCTGAAATGGACACTCAGAATACTTGTTAACAAGTCAAAATGGAATAAACTGAGAAGTGTGGGCCACGATTCTGTGCCAAGTCAGTCTGGAACTATGAAAGGCTGCCAGTGAGAAATTTCTTAAGCCAAGGAGAAAGAAGCAGTCAAAGTAAAAGTAGAAAGGAATCTGAGAGACTCAGGAAAGACCAGGCTGTGACCTTTTTCTTTTCTTTCTTTCTTTCTTTCTTTTCTTTTTTTAATTTTCATACATGCAGGTGAACTTTGCTGAAGTTCTTCCATTCACTGTAAGTATCAATGGAGAGGTCAAGATTATAACGTATCACACTCTTGTTAAAATTTGGTTCATCTAATGCTGTTGAATAACACTCTGCAGAGAATTTCTCTGTTTTTCTACATCTCTTGAATCATGACGATGATGATGATAAAGCAGCAGTTGTCATGTATAGAATGTAACACCTTATTGGCAATGTGGCAAACCTTTTAACCAAATCTGACTACTGTCCTTGGTTTGATTTTGAGTGAGTGCAACCATTGAACTATATTTTTGAAGTCCCCTTTAGTTCCCTGGTTTTGGAATGAACAAGAGTATTTATAGAGAGTAGTTTACAAAACTCCACTGCATTCTTCCTGTATATTTTCTTAGGAGAGTCATGGACGCCACTGTCAGGGGGTGACCTGCAGAATTACATGACCGTAACTGTATCAACATCAGGATTGTAATCCTAGGCAAGTTGTTAAATACACTGTGCAAGAAAAAACAGCAAAGTTTTCCTGATTAGCTCTGACACTTTGAAGCTAGAATGCAAAGTCAAGGATGGTATAGTAAGGAAAGAAATCAGCAGAGTGATGGATGTAAGGGCAAAAGAAACCAGAAGAGGCCAAGCCACAAGATAGGTAATCTGAGAACCTCATAGAATTGTGCACCAATCTGGTTTGGACAAGGAGGTTATGTGCTTGCCTACACAATCTGATTGGTTACTCAGGAATTTGGATTCTCCACTCTAGCTATGTGAGATTATGAAGGTCTAAACCACTAGGGAAGGAGAAAGCAAGAAGCCCTTGCCTCTATTATTCTGGACACATTTCTCTGATGACAAGGAGACAGTTGCATTGACAGAAGCTCTAACACCTATTTGCTGTTTTGGTTCAGATGTCCTTCATGGCCTAGGCTTAAACATCCAGACAACAAGGATTGCAGCTTAACAGTCCAAAGCAGTAGTGTAAAGTAGAAGACAAATGTGAACAGTCTCACTATAAAGGAAATGTTCATCAGGCACTGTCGTGAATCCTGGCACTCTAGAAGCTGAGGCAGGAGAATTCTAATTTCCAGGTCAGTTTGGGCTAAGTTTGCAGACTCTGTTTAAGCAAAAACAAACAAACAAACAAAAAACAACAACAAACAAAACAAACAAAAAACCCACAAAGATAGAAAGATGAGCAAGAACAAGAAATTCAGAAGCACAGTCCTTATTCTAGGGCAGCCAGGTTTAAAAGAGCTTTGCATACCTAATTCATTCAACCTTCTTAAACAAATGCCTGAGGCCAAGAGGTAGGTCACATACTATCCCATTCTATAGATGCAGAAAGTGGTGTTCAGAGAGAAGAAGAAACTACCCAAGATCACATATTCTTTTCACAGGAGGGCCAGGTCTTAAACCCAGAATGTCTGGTTTGATCACATCTGTTCTTAGCAGCCAGAATTTTCTTCATTCAGAATTTTACTTCATGTTTGTTGTGTACTGCTCTTCTAAGGTGTGTGAGGCAAGGTTTTTCCAGTCTGCCACTTATGGACAAGATTAATGTACTAAAGCATCATCAGGGTCAATATCATGCTGTTTTGCAAATTAACCTCTTTTATGCTCTCTTCAGAGTGTGTGGGGAAGTGAAAGGTTTTTCATCTTTGGTCTTCATTTACTCACCATCAATGCCAGCTGTGACCACCAGGCTTTTGTCTCATCCTCCTCTTCCTCCTCCTTCTTGTTCATCTTTTCCTTCTTCTTCTCCTTTCTTTTTTCTTGACTACATTGGAACAAACACTGCTATAAGATTACTTACATTTAGTCAGAAGATTGAAATGTTACTATTACAAGCTTTCGGGATACAAAAGTCCAACTTTGATGATTTGATGATGTTTGGCAATATAATTTAAAGAAAAATGATTTAAGAAAAAAAAGGTCAGTGTGAGCCACATGAGAGTTACTCAGAAAGCATCTGGCATTAGGCTTTTTTTGTTGCTATTTCCATGACAACACAAGCTGTCTGGACAGACAGAGGGCAACGCTGTTGATAGTTACATCAGCAGATGCCTAAAGTAATTACAAATGACTTCACTTCATTGTGTCTATTCTTAGACAATGGTGGCTACTCTGAATATTAAGGGATTTGTCTTTTTCTGTGGGGCTGCTACAGAATGCTTAGCACCTATGAGTTAAGGATGTGTCATCCATCACAAGCACAGGACAAACAGAGCAGAACAGAACACTGCTTTAGAAAATTGAATACAAAACAACTCAATGTATTTCTCCATAAATAATCCTCAAAATAATCCTCGTTTTATTCATATGACTTTCACTTTAGTGAAGAAACGGTGAATGCTGATTGTACCTATTAGCTTCACTTGAAAACTCTCTTCTGTTGTGCCAAAAAAAAAAAAAAAACCAACAAAAAAAATCTTCAATTTGTGACTATAAATGGCATTAAGTTTAAAAAAATTAAAATGTCCCTTCATAACAATGTCACTTCCCTATCTTTGGCAAGAAACTGTCATTCTTCTTCTTGAGTCTGATGAAACTGCTCTTCATTGGTAAGGCAGTGTCACATGATACTTGGAAAATGTTCAGCAGCAGAGTTGGAATTAATAAAACACTTAGATTTAAGTGGGGATGAATCAATTGCAAAGGTGTTCTTAAACATTATTACCTATTTTGTTTCATCATGATTAAGAGAAAAGGTTTTAAACTATAGGAAACTTAGAACATCCAAGATAAAAAGCTAGGCAGATGCAAATAAGTTAAAATGAAAGTCATCAGGTTAAAACTATTATTAAAACTAATTGTTGATATATATGCAAAAATACTAATAAGAAAAGGAGGCTACCAACTTGAGAGTAGGGTAGGAGGTAGGGATCGAGGGAAGGATACCTCTGAGAGGCTGTAGAAAGGAAAAAGAGGGGAAAATGATATGATTCTATTTCAATAAAAAATATTTTAAAATCATAAAATTCGTCTTTTAAAATTATAATTCAGTGAATTTTAGTTTATTCACACTCACACAGCCATGGCCACTACCAGATTATGACGTTTTCATTACACCAACATGAAACTTTATTTTAAAAAGTAGAAATTTATGTTTTAAAGATTGTTTATTCACTGACAAAGTAGGTCCTCCTCCCCTACTATCTGACCCTAGGGAGAGAGGGTGAGACTTGGAGATGAAGGAGGGGGCTACATCTGGGATACAAAGTGAGTAAGTTATAATAAATAATAAATCAATAAACTAGAAAAAATTTACAAAGAAAATACAAAATGAAAAAGATCGTTTTTCACACATAGCAAAGCAGTATTTCTTAAGAAATCGTCCAATATCATAAACAATCAAGTCAGTCTTGTCAAAATTAAGGAAAACACATGCAGAGACAATAAGACAGTAGTTATTTATTGCCTACTTTCTCAGTGTCTACAGCTAGGAGCTCCAAATTTCATTTGATGTATTCCATTCTTCCTCTCATCAGTTTAAGATCAGCATACCCAATCCTACAGAGGGAATATGTAATTTAGAGTTAAGAGAGTCAACCTTGACTACAAATGGGTAGGTTATCTATAGGCACATGTCCAGGGAATTCTAAGAGAGAACTCTTTATATTTACAGGAGCTAGAGCATTTGCTAGAAATATCTGATCATGGAAGATCTTAGGTGCTAAGTCATAGAGAGGCATTAGGTAGGAATGGGACTGATATTTTTTTAATGGCAGGTATGTGTTCCCTATATTCGGAACCAATAACAATGAACTGAAACCATGAAACAAAGTAACTATTTTCTTCACTAAATTGATTTGATTTGAAGTTTGTCATAACAATTTAAATGGATCAACAAAGTACCACAGTAGTGATAAATGCTAGTAGAAAAAAAAAACAAGAAAAATTAAGTCTTTTGACATAATTTTCTTATTGTCACATTATAACATGTTTGAATACTCTCTTAGTCACTATTGTATTACCTTGAAGAGACACAATAATCAAGGCAATTCTCACACAAAAAAAGTTATTTACATGGGGGTTTGCTTACACTTTTAGAGGTTTACTCATACCATTATGGTAACATGCATGGCTCTGGAGCAGTAGCTAAGAGCTACATCCTGATCCACAGGTCAAGAGAGAGAGCCTTGCCATGGCATGAGATTTTGAAAGCCTCAAAGTCCACCCCCCAGTGGCACACTTCCAACAAAGCTACACCTACACCATCAAGCCAAAACTTCTAATCCTTATAATCCTTTCAAATAGTTCCACTCTCTAGTGACTAAGCATTCAAATATATGAACCTATGTGGAGCGCTCTTACACCGTCACTTTCCACTCTCTGGTCCCATAGACTTGTAGACATATCATAATTCTAAACACGTTTAGTCCAACTTCAAAAGTCTCCATAATCTATCACAGTATCAATAATTAAAATACAATGTTTAAATGCATCACAATCTCTTAACTGTAACCTGTAAAATCAATACCAAAAAGCTGATACTTTCAGCGTACAATGGCACAGAACAGAACATATATTACGATTCTAAAAGAGAAGAAAGGGACCAGAGTGAGGAAATATGGGGACAAAGCAAGTACTAACCACACTGTAAAATTCCAAATCCTGCATCTTCTTATTTGATATCAAAGGGCTCTTTGGATTTCCAACTCTTTTAAGCTTTGTTGACTGAAACAGGCTTCTGTCTCTCAGGCTGGTTCCACATGCAGTCTGTAGCTTCCCTTGGCAGGTATCCCATGCCTCTGGTATCTCTAGTATCTTGGATCTCAAACCTAACATAGGCTTCACTTTTGCAGCTCTATGCAATGGCCTTTCTGGTCCATCTTCTTGCAGAGATACCTCTGTTATAGACTTGGACTCAGTGGCTTTTCTTAGTCTAGGAGGGAGATTCCACAGCCTCCTTTTTGCTTCCTTGACTCTAAACCCAGAATCATGTGGTCAAAGCTGCCAAGATCTGCTGCTTACTGGGACTGAAACTTGGCTCTCTTGTTCAATAATGTTTTCTTCAGCTTTTTGTTGTTGATGGTTTTCTTCACTGCTGAGTTGGAGGCTTAGTGGCTGAGTCTTGCCTTGAAATTATCAGTTCCTTTATTCCATGTATCATCAGGCTTTTCTACAACCTTTTTGTTTTCTTTAGCACAACACTTGGCTCCAAAAAAAATTCATAGTGCTCCTTTTCTTCTCACACTGTACATTTTACATTTTTCCTTGCTCTGCTTGCTTCTTTTCACTGTAGATTTGAATAAGAGCAATCACTAGTAATCACAAACACAGTCAACATTAGGCTGTCTTGAAATCTCCTCTGCCAATACCATTAATCCAAAATTATTTATTTTGCACTCAGGCCAAGGGCAAAAATCAGCTATATTCTTTGACAAAATATAGAATGTTTTTTAGGCCACTTACTAATATTCTTCCTTTCTGAAACCTCTTGAAGAGACCATTATGATTAACATTGCTCTTAGCACAAGTGTCTCTATGCTGCTTCTAGGATGGTCTGTTAAGCCCCATTTAAAGTACTCAACAGCTTTCCTAGTCCACAGTCCCAAAGTCCACACTATGCCAATAAGCAGCATTGCCAGGCCTGACATAACACCATACTCCCTGGAACCAATTATATCTTAGTGACTGTTCTATTGCTGTGAAGAGACATGATAACCAAGACAATTCTCTTGACATATATCATTTAATTGGGGGCCTGCTTAGAGTTTCAGATGTTTAGTCCATTATCATCATGGAGAGGAACATGGCAGCAGGCATACCGGACTCTGGAATAGTAGCTGAGAGCTATATCCTGATCTATAGGTAGAGAGAGAGACTGGACATGGCATGCCTCTAGTGACACACTTCCTGATCTTTATAATCCTTTCCAACAACTCTACTCCTCGATGACTAATCATTCAAATGTCTGAGCTTGTGAGGACCATTTTTATTCAAATCACCACAAATACACTGAAATTTAAGTAATCATTTTAGATTTGGAAAAAAATCTTTTAATTTTTTTTCTCAGCAAATTCAGAGTTATTTTGTAAATCTGTTAGATGATTTTTAAAGTTACATTACTTCTCTATAACGTTTATATAGGAAAATGGACTCAAAACTTTTATTAATAGTGTTAAATACTCTATGCTTTTATCTTAGCTTACATCCTATTCTTGATAATGTCATATAAATGTATGTATAAATGTTTATGACATTAGAAAATACAGACAGAAAGCACCATTAGAAGAATAAATATGGAGCTGTATATGGTGGCACATTCCTTTAACCCTAGCACTCAGGGAGGCAGAGGCATGTAGATTGCTGTTAGTTTGAGGCTGGGTTGTTCTACAAACTGAGTCCAGGATATCCAAGGCTATAAAGAGAAACTGTGTCTAAGAAAAACAAAAGATAAAAGATAAATACGGGGCTGGGGAGCCAGCTCAGGGATATATGATAAATGGCCTTACACGAATGAGGACCCATGTCTGTTCTTCAGAACCTGCATAAAACGCTGACTGTGCATTTGTCATCCCAGCACTGGGGAGGCAGAGAGAAGAGTGTATCTGAAGCTGGCTGGTGAGTTTGATTTCTAAAACAATGAGCAACTTTTTGTCAAAAGAAGTAGATGGGGTCTTTTAGGATGATACTTGACATTGTCCTTTGGTCTCTCTCTGTCTCTCTCTCTCTGTACACACATACTTAAAAGAAGGCACCAAAACCAAAAATATGTTAAAGAAAATAAACATCAAACCAAGAAAGAACTTTAATATGAAAATTTCATAGATGAAAAAAAGATGGCTAGCTAATGGTGTTCAAGTGCAATACAGGAATATGGCAGAACTACATGATAGTATGTATGCACTGACCATCACCCCTACTTACACAGACAGTTTTTACTTAAACCTCCTCTCCTTGCCCTCCTGCTTTTATAAGATCTAATGTCTGCTAGTTTTTGGCTGGGATCAGATCTATATAGCACCAGGAAAAGGAACTGGCCTAGGTGAGAGAAAGCAGGCTCCACATTTCCCCGCATCCTTACTCCTACCCACTCTGTACTTCAGGGCATTGGTCCTGACCTCCTGCAGCTCCTCTGCCTGTGGTCCCAGCTCTCTGGGAAGCGTGTGTTTTGGTTCTAGTTCCCACCAACTGACACTGGCTTCGGAATTCTAAACACACCTCCTTCTGTTACCTCTGTTCTTTGGTTTTTATTTCTGGTTGAGCACAATAAGAGTTCTTAAATGGGATTACTTGAAAATTTTGTTTCTTTTGTACTTACATCCTTAGTATAAATATGGCACACAGAAATTGCTTAAAGAGGGTTCTTATTACATCAACCCATGCTAAAAACTCAAACACTGTCTTTGGAAATGGAAAATTACTGTAGAGAAATTTAATAAGTTTGGAAAAATGCACACGACAGAAGGCCAATATAAATATTAATATGTTCCTGCCAAGTAATTTAAAAAAAATCCCTGTAAAAAGAAAATGGATAAACAACGTAAATGAAATTTCGAAAGTGGTTACAAGTAATTACTAATGAAACAAATGAAGTAATAATTGAAAACGTGTTTAAACCACAAAAGTTAGCACTATATTTTTTTTTCTTTATGTATTTGCTGCAGAGTGTAAATAACCATGATTTCAGAAGTTGGTTAAGGTTTGCAGACATGAGCTCTCTCGAAGTGTGGAATGAACAAACATACCCAGCTTCTTAAAAGAGAAAAGGAGTAAACTGGACCGAGCCAAGAAAACAGCTAGTGTCCCCCAGAGCTACCCTCCCACTATATTCAGAGTGGCAGGTGAAAGATACACGTCCCGGGATTAGCTGCACTTCTGATCAATCCACAGCAGCATAACTTTCAAGGGTAAAGAATTAAGTAAGTGAATCACATCCCATTATATCTGCATCCTTAATTGTTGACCTTAAAATCTGCCCCGTATGAGGGGAATCGAATGAGAATGGCCCCCATTGGCTCAGTACTTGAATGCTTGGGGCGCAGTTGCTGGAAGCGATTTGAGAAGGTTTAGGAGGATGTGATCTTGGAGGGGGTGTGTCACCGGTGGCGGGCTTTGAGAATTCCAAAGGCTCCTGAGACCCCCATCACACCACTCCTGCCTGTGGTTACGGATCAAGATGTGAGCGCTCAGTCTTCCCTCCTCCACCGCCATGGATGCCAAAGCTCTCATCTGTAAGCCAAATTAAACTCTGTTCTTTATAAGTTAGCCTTAGTCAGCCTGTTTTATCACAGCCATAGAAAAGTAACCAAGACGTTATTGGTAAGAATAATATTTTAAAAGTCTCTCTCATCCAAGTCTCAATAAACACCAAACTGCAAACAGATTTTTAAATAATAGAATTAAAGCTTCAATTTCTCATGCTTTCTTTTACTTAGCATTCATTTCTTTGTTTTTTTTCTATCAAGTTTTATTTGTTTGTTTTTTGACAGGTTTTCACTGCCTACCCAATACCAGCTGCAGACTGGTCATCCTATTGTTTCAGCCTTCCAACTGCTAGCATTAGAGGTATGCCCCACCAAACCTGGCTACTTTGTTATTTTTCAAGAAAAAGGGTATGCTCAACCTTAAGGTTTGACATCTATCTTACTTTTTTTTTTATTTTCCAGAATTTAAAAATACATAAAACAGGAGCAACAGACAGATGAAAATACTGTTAACACTGACAAGCTTGGTTATATGCTCTAAGGGTCTTGGGATGCAGAGAGGGTGATTGCTGAAGTTGCCATTGTTATGGAGTTGTTAATGCATAAAAGCATTCATTTATCCTCAAGTGCGGTTCAGTGGCTGTCACAGGGTTGGTTGGACAGCTCCCCAAAGGAAATAAACTCTGTTTAGACAATCATTGCTTCAGGTGAAATTTAACCATGCCCACTGAATTTCTTTTTTTCTTTTCTTTTCTTTTCTTTTCTTTTCTTTTCTTTTCTTTTCTTTTCTTTTCTTTTCTTTTCTTTTCTTTTCTTTTCTTTTCTTTGCTCTTCCCTTCCCTTGCCTTCCCTTGCCTTCCCTTGCCTTCCCTTCTGTTCCCTTCCCTTCCCTTGCCTTCCCTTGCCTTCCCTTGCCTTCCCTTGCCTTCCCTTCCCTTCCCTTCCCTTCCCTTCCCTTCCCTTCCCTTCCCTTCCCTTCCCTTCCCTTCCCTTCCCTTCCCTTCCCTTCCCTTCCCTTCCCTTCCCTTCCCTTCCCTTCCCTTCCCTTCCCTTCCCTTCCCTTCCCTTCCCTTCCCTTCCCTTGCCTTCCCTTGCCTTCCCTTCCCTTCCGTTCCCTTCCCTTCCCTTGCCTTCCCTTCCTTTCCCTTCCCTTCCCTTCCCTCCCTCCCTCCCTCCCTCCCTTCCTCTTTCTTTCTTTCTTTCTTTCTTTCTTTCTTTCTTTCTTTCTTCTTCACATTTCTGTGTAAGACAAAGAAGGGGAAAAATCAAAAGCTCCAGGTTACAAGATTTATCTCTGTGAGTGATAAAACTAGTCATTTTCCTCGTGATCTTAACAGGGAAGAATTGAACATGTATTTCTTGGAGAAGCCTGAAAAAGTCCACTGGCCTCATTCTGCTGGCCTTCTGTCGTGCTCCAGTCACCGTTCTTCTCAGCTTTACCTTTTGCTGTCCCGTGGATACTGAGGGATATTTAGGGAATCCATGTAGCCAAGTCTCTAGCTGTTGTTTCCTTACCCGAAGCTTTCTTGGTCTGCTTTCTCCATTAATTGTAGCTATGGACCTCCTTGTCATTTTCCCTCCTTTGCTTTAGTTTTGGTCCCAATCCCATGTCTATCTAATGCTAATCATTCTGCTCTGATCTCCAATCATTAGTTAGAACACTGTTAGCTGATATGGTTTCTTATACTTCATTGTCAGAGGAGGAAGGGAAACATGCAAAACAGTAGCATTAAAATGTCTCAGAGAGGGGCCTTTGCTCTTGATTTCTTGCATCTAATTCAATAACTATTAGCACCCACTACATTTTGGGTACTGGCATGCCAACTCCTTAAAGTTACCTATGTGACGTGATTGCCATGAATGTGATGGGGTCCAGAATGGAAACTCAGACTATCTTTGTGCATGAATGCCTTGATGTGTGAAGAACACAGGGCACTCTGCAAGCCCTTATGAAGCTTAGACTCTTACTGCTTTCAGTCTATTCTCTGTCTACACATTGGTTCACATGTACAACACTCTCCAGCATTGAATTTTATTGGAAAGGAAACATAGTTGTTTTGAGTGCATGTGTGTGTGTATCTGTGTCTATGTGTATTTGTGTGTGTTGGGAGGCATGAGTGCCTGTGTATATGATGTGTTTCCATATATACACATGCACAGCAAGGGCCAAGGTTGAGGTGTTTATCTTCTCTACCTTATATATTGAATAAGGGTCACTCCCTTGAACCTCAAGTTTGCCAAATTAGCTAGCTTGGCTGGTCAGCATGCTCCAGGAATCCCATCTTAGCTGGAACTGCAGGAGCATTGCAATGCCTGCCTGGCATTTACAAAAGGACTAGATCCAAACTCTGGTCCTCATGCTTGTGTAGAAACACATTTTAATAACTGAGCTGTTTCCTCAGACCACATATATACATTTTTAAACAAAATATTGCAAGCATTTTGTTTCAGAAAGTATTATAAACATTTTGTTTCAGAAAAATGCTAAGCTACAGGAATTGATTCTACGCACCATTGGCCTAGAGTCACGGTTCTGATAAGGCTTCCGGTGGGGAACTTGGAGCTGAATCTTGACAGTGGTAAAAAAGTTGAGCTATGAAATGGTTAGTGAATGAGATCAAGATCCAGTCCTGTTTAGGAGACAGACAGAAGAACTAACTACTTAGGTTTTCTTGACCCAGAACTATGTAGTAGACTGCAGGCCAGCCGGGACAAGAACGGATTGAGAGAAGGCTGCTTCTCATGACAGCATCTCAGGATGGAATGAGGAAAGCACTGGGAGTCTGAAGAGCATCACTGCACCCCCAAGGACAGCATGACCCAGTCTCAGTGGAAAACTAGGCCTCCTCAAGCACGACTGAGTCTCTAGAGACTGAGTGATTAGAGCTGAGCTCAACAGTTAACCATCCCTTTACCAGGCAAAACAGCAAGGCTGGGGCCCTGTTTCCAGGCCCACCATCAGTTTCCTTCCTGATCTCAGAGCCTCTTCTATTCACAGGTTACTGACACACTCTGTTGAAAGGACAGAGTCATCAGTGAGGCTGGTTTGAAATATTGTTAGAAATAGTAACAGTTCTGTACAAGATGAAAAGGTCTCATATTTTTCTTATGTCTGAATTCTAGGCAATGTTCAAACCTTTGGAAAGATTCTTCCTCTTTCACACCTTTATTTCAAATGATTTCATGTCGTAACGATACTATAGAAAGCCACCTGGGAACCTTAATTATAATGAGGAAACCACCCCCCTCTGTGGAACTGAAATTCTCAAGATTTAGAAATTAAAAACTTGCTTGAGAAGGATACATGTACCTAGGCATATACCTAGGCATGAGTATAGTAGTCTATGATATTGTTTATTGTATTTTGTGACAGGAAATTAGGAATAAATAAAAATATTTCAATAGAATTTCTGTGTAGTTTGATGCATTACCAAAATTTCACATATATTAAGGAAATAGTATAAATATCAGGATTATAGGACTAGAATATTACTTTCATACTAGAGTAGAACTAAATAACAAGTATTAGCATATATGTACAATGTGTTTTAAATTATAATTTCTCCATAAATTATATATATTATACATATATCATTCATTTGTGGTATCAAGTAGACAATAAACTATAAGAGTCATGAAAATATTGGTTTTTCTCTTTATTCCAACTCCAGTTAATAAGCATAAGTATTGCTGATGAATACTTTCTAAACCCTTTCCTAGTTCTAAGCAATGTATAGATTCTATATTTAAAAATTTCTAGACGTGTATAAATTGCTAAAAAATAAGTTTAAATATACTAAATCCAGTCAAATGCAGAAAATAATTTTTCAAATTTTCTTTAGTTTTGAGAATTTCATACACATATACAATGAAATATAATCATATCTACTTCCCATTTCCCCCTCCAACTTTCCTTATGTCTTCTAAAACTTATCCTCTTCCCAATTTTATGATTTTCCTGTTAGTGATGTTCATATTTACATTATTATCATGTCATCCACTAGAGCATCGAGAAAATATCTGTGGCTAGCCCCTAAAAATTAAAAATAAAGAATTTCCTTTCCCCCAGCAAATACCCACTGCTAATATCTCCACTGTACGGGTTTAACACATGTATTGTATACTCCATCTATCCTGGCATTTCTTGCTGTCTTGATTGTCTATAGGTGTTGTACAGGTAATTATGGCTACTTTAAGTTCATGATTGTATGAGCCATGTCATGTCCAAAAGACAGAAGTGCACAGCATTTTCCTCCATTCTTTCGCTTTTACATATTATCCACATTTCCTTCCTCAGTATTCACTAAGTCATCCCATTTAGGGATAAGTATTCAGTCTCTAATTCTCAGTACTTTGACAGTCATGTATCTCTTGATTTTTGTCCATTGGAAAAAGAAACTTCTACAGTCTAGGTTGAAAGCAACCTAGGTCTGTGTGTGTAAGCACACATATTTAGAAGGAAAACTGACAGCATGTCCACTTAGCAAAATAAAAGCAGTAGGTTCTAATCTAGGGCTTGCTTCACCACATTACAGTATGAGGCATGAGAGCCTCGTTTGTGGGACAGGCCTCAAATCCTGTTGGAAAACAGTTGACCACCCCATGGCAGTTACGTCATCACTGCACCAGCGGGGGGGGGCACATCTCGCCTGGGAAGATTCATATTGCACACATTGAGTCCAGTGCTGGGCAAGAATGCTGATGTTTCCTCTCTTCCAGCTGCTTGCATAGTATCCTAGGACTCTCGAATGAATGCTAGCTATCTGGAAGTAGGCTGAGATGGATTTCTCTAAGTACTGTAGTCAAAGTGTTTTCAGTAATAGGTTCTCACTATGTAGTTATGCTAGGCAAACAAGGAAAATGTCAATACCCTATTTTTCTTTTTGGATACTTGTAGGCAATTTCTGATCAATAGCTTCTAGGGAGGAGGTATCGCTCTTGCTGCAATTCTCACTTAATAACCCATATCTTCAAGAAGTGACAGTGTCCTCCCATGTAGAATAATTTTGGTAGTGGGTGGATTAATTAAACAAAGGTAAGGTTCTATGAAAAAGCCTTATGGAAACTCATTAATTAAAAGCTAATCTCAAAACACAATTTTAATTTTAAAAAGAATAATTTTCTTAATGGAGCAATAAATATTTGGCTTGTTAATTTTCAGAAATACTTTGAGTAAGCCATTTTAGGCATCCATTGGAGCAATCTGGAAAATTATAATCATGTAACAATGAATGCATTTCAAACAAATGGCATTGTTCATGCTTGATTATAGAAACTCTTGAAGAACTCCTTTTCTCTAAAGGTCTCACAACTTTGGTTGCCATAACAACATAGTGTTGTTCCTTTATTCTTTAGAAGAAAAAATGTTATGTATACATTTACCTTGGAGAAGCTTAAAACATGTTGAGTAAAAGGTTAAATATCATATCACCCAAATTGATGCAACATAGAAAGACAGTTCAAAAGATGGGTCCCATCAATGATATGATCATCTCCTTTCTCCTTTAAAATATTTCAACATATTTTGTTAAGATTGCATCCTATTAACAAATTGTAAAGTTATTTTACTTATTAGAAGCTATTAGTTAACATATGATATTAAATTCAAATAACTTGCTATGTCAACTTATGTTTAGAAAGTTATGTAAAAAGTATATATGTAATACAGGGAGACATAGAAAGAGATAATTTTAAAATAGGCAATATTACAAAAGTTTATATTCAAATATCTCTCCCATTGTGAGCCAATATTTTGTGGATAGCTAAATGACCTCACACTGTAGGATGGGGAAGGGAAGAGCTCAATGAAGACACTGAGGAAAAAAAAAACATTTGTTTTAGATGTTAAATCTCAGAGGGCACAGAGAAATGTTTTGGGTGAGAAGGTCACAAGAAGGAACGTGGTTATGATAAAAGAATATGGGACTGAATCATAGATATACCAGATAATTATTTATGTATGTATAGATACGTATATATTTGCATGTGTAGTGTGTATGTATCAAAATATGTTACACACCTTAAATACATACAATATATAGTTAAAATCAATATTTTTGTATTTATTTTTTATTCACTTTACATCCTTGTTGTAGCCCCATCCCTTCTCCATTTCCATTCCCAAAGTCCTTCCTTAATCGTCCCTTCTTGCCCTTCCCCACAAAAGGGGAGCTCCCTTTCCCATCCAACCCAGCTCATCAAGTTGCATCAAGACTGAGCATAATTTTTTTCTTTCCTGAACAGAACACCAACAGCTCAGGCTCTAAGATCAACAATAAATAACTGGGACCTCATGAAACTGAAAAGCTTCTGTAAAACAAAGAACACTGTCAGTAGAACAAAATAACAGTCTACAGACTGGGAAAAGATCTTCACCATTTGAAAAAAGGGCTAATATCCAAAATATATAATGAACTTAAGAAATCAAACACCAATAAACACAATAACCCAATTAAAATGGGACACAGAACTAAATAAAGAATTCTCAACAGAGGTATCTCAAATGGCCAAGAAGCACTTAAAGAAATGCTCAGCTTTTTTAGTCAGCAGGGAAATGCAAATGAAAATGATTCTGAGAATCCATCTCACACCAGTCAGAACGGCTAAGATCAAAATCTCAAGGGACAGCACATTCTGGAGAGGGTGTGGAGTAAGGGAGTGTAAACTTGTAAACAACCATTTTGGGAATCAATCTGGCACTTTCTCAGAAAATTGGGAATAGCTTTGCCTCAAGACCAGCTATATCTCTCCTGGTTATACATCCAAAAGACACTCTGCTATACAACAAGGACACTTGTATACCTACATTCAGAGCAGCTTTATTTGTAATAGCCAGAATCTAGAAACATCCTAGATGTCCCTCTACTGAAGAATGGATGAAGAAGTTGGCACATTTATACAATGGAGTACTACTCAGCTGTTAAAAACAAAACTATCATAAAATAATTCTTTTGAAAATTAAGTTTTGAGATTATAATATAATTATATCATTCCTCCCATTCTTTCAAATTTCCCATATAATCCTTGTGCCTTTTTTTTTTTTCAAATTCATGGTCTCTTTCTTCATTACTTGTTGTTACATACATACATCCTTAAATACATAAATCAACCTGTCCAGTTTGTATAATGTTACTTGTATGTGTATGTCTTCAGTGTTGGCCATTTGATATTGGATAGCAAATTGGTATGTTCTTTTCAGTTCTTTATGTGTCCTCCTTTCAGCAATTCTTGGTTGATGGCAGTTCTTTGTGTAGTGTTGAGCCTTGTGAAACATCAAGGATCTAACTTCTGACATTCCCAGGAGGCACAGTCTCACAGGAAACCCCATGTTTCTTAAGTCTTAGGTGTGGAAGTTATATTGTATTGCTTGGGACTGGTTTCCACAACTTTGTATTTTGATTGGTTGTGGTTTCCTGTAATAGTCTGTCTGTTGCAGAGAAGTTTCCTTAATGGGAGGTATTATGGTTTATTTGTGTGTGTGTGTGTGTGTGTGTGTGTGTGTGTGCTTTCACACAAGTGTAGGTGTTGACAGTGAAAAGAGGTGTCAGTTTCTTCTTGGGGATGGGATTACAGGTGGTTGTGATCTGCTTGATGTAGTTTCTGAGAACTAAGCTTGGGTCCTCTGTGCTTTTATCACTAACAAAGGAATTTTAACTAGACATTAATTTTAAATAATAGGTAAATGAATTTTCTGTGAAGATAGTTTTATGTGAATAAAGCCTAAAAGAATAGTGGCATAAATATAACTTATGAAACACTTGGATCCTTTGAATATCTGACTCTCACACTCCTTGTTACAGAAAGGTAATCTTACTGACATAGACTGTCACAGTATGGACTTGAATCTGAGTTTTGCCACAATTTGTACTCACATTCTCAATCACTTAAGCCACCCATTCATTTGGCAATGCAATGAAGAAAAGCACCATCTGTGTTTTATGGAGTGGTTACTAACACATGGTCAACTATTATAAGGGCTAACTAGTCCTATGTGATGAATGGATATAGGGTGCACAGGTCATAGTTGGCCATCATTCCCCTTTCTCTTTGAAATAGGGACTTAACCGATCATGGTAAGTACAGGGGGTGATAACTTGACAGATTCATATTCTGGGAGGATATCATTAGTTAGAGAAGTCTAGACCTTCTGAGCTGCCTGTGTGCTCCATGGGAGAGTTCCATATTGCTTGTAATGACTACAAATTCTTTGCTTGACTCTCTTTCTCACAGATCTTTATGCCCTCTGGGACATAAGGTATGGGCTCAGTAGCCTTCTTTATATCCTCAATATCTTCTCTGAAGACATTTTCCATTTTGAAATGAACAGAATCTATACTGTTGTTGAAGTCACTGTTCTTGTATTGTACTTTTATGTGGACTAGATATTTTCCTCTCAATACCTTAGACTTGAGAACAGGAGATATTCCAATCAGATTTTTAATTGCTGTTAAAGATAATAAAGATAAAGAGCACAAAGGAGAAACCTTTACTTGGGTCCAGAATTTTAGAAGTTTCTGTTCATGGTCTGCTGGTTGCACTGTTATGGACCCATCACATAGGCAGAGCATTCTGGGACAAAGATCAGGCAGAGGAGAGCTGTTTTCCCCACCCCCCCATCTTCCCGAAAGCCCAGAAGAAGATGGAGGAATACAAGAAGGTACCAGAGTAAAAATGTAGTTCTCGAAGGTACAACCCAGGGTAACCACATGTTGTCCTCCCATGCCCCATTTTCCAAAATATTGACTCTGACTTGATTATTTATGAATAAATGCCAAGCTTTGGTTCATTACCTGATAGCTTTTAACTTAATTATACATTTATTCCATCCCATATGTGACACACAACTGGTTCCCTCTCAGTTTCACACATCTGTCCCCCTTAGAGTCCTGGGTGAAATTCTCCTCTGCCAAACTTCCAACCTCTTCTCTCCTGCCTCACATAATAGGCCATGAGCCTTTTATTGACAAGTGATGCTTCCTTGCAGGACAGGAGGGATTCTCTCTACAGCCCAGCAATGTATCCTTCTCAGTTCTACAAACTCTCAATAGTGTATTCAAATTGAAGCCATTGATAGATTGAACCATTCATTAACTCACAGCACTGTGATCTAATTATCTCTTGAAAAGCCCTTATAGACACACCTAGAGGTGTGATTTCCTAATCTAGGTACATCTCAATTTAATCAACTTGACAATCATAATTAATCAGCACAGAAAGTAAGTACTCTCTTTTCATTGCTGCCTCTGACATTGATTCTATTTTATGCTTCTGCTACCAAGATCCTAAAACAGCTTCCTCTCCTTGGTGCAAACAACTACCAACACTCTGTTTGATCATCCAATTTATGAGAGTAGTCTTTCTGTCCTTTTCCTATTCACATTTTCAAGTGTTGTACAGAAAACCGAATCATTCTTTTTGTACTCTTTTTTTATGCATCTTGGATCTTAAAGTCATCCACAGCACTGCCCTCAAACACAACCCTTGCTACCAGGCCTTCTTCTGTTAACAATTTTTTTTTATTGAATGGATGACAAAAATTGACTTTCTATCCAAAATGTCAACCCAAAATTTTGTATTAATTTTCTCTCACCTAAATTTTCTCTACATTTAGTATAAACACACACTGAGAAAAAGTCCTATTCTTTCATGTAAAAATTATCATGCTGATTTAACCATGGAAATACCCTACATCTCAGCCATTCTGTTGGCTGAGGTAAAAAACCTCAAGTAACAACACATGCTGAAGATGCAGCTGAAGGGGAACCCTCCTCGAATCGGGTAGGGGTGCAAACTTGTACAATCACTTTGGAAACACTTGAAAGATGCTCCACCATTCAACAAGGACATTTGCTCAACTATGTTTACAGCAGCTTTATTTGTAATAGCCAGAATCTGGAAACAACCTAGATGTTCATCAATGGAAGAATAGATACAGAAATTGTGGCACATTTATACAATGGAATACTACTCAGCTATTAAAAACAAAACAAAACAAAAACACAAACAAACAAAAAAAAAAAACAAGGAAATCATGAAACTTGCAGGCAAATGGATGAAACTAGAAAAGATCATCCTGAGTGAGGTAATACAGAACCAGAAAGACAAGACATGCACGGTATATACTCACTTATAAGTGGATATTACCCATAGAACACAGGATAACCATACTAAAATCTACAGACTTAAAGAAGCTAAACAACAAGGAGGACCCTAGGGAGGATACTTAAATCTTCAAAATGGAAAACAGGATAGACACCAGAGAGGCGGATGAGAGGAAACAAGGCTGGATCCTACTGTAGAGGGCCTCTGACTCTACCCAGCAGGGTATCAATGCAGATGCTGAGGCTCACAGCCAATCTTTGAGCAGAGCTCAGGGAGTTTTATGGAAGAAGGGGATAGAAGGACCCGGAGGGGACAGCAGCTCCACAAGGAGCCAAAAACTCTGGGTCCAGGGGGAGCCTGCAGAGACTGATGCCCCAACCAAGGAACATGCACAGAGAGGACCTAGACACTCTGCACAGATGTAGCCTGTATGCATCTCAGTTTCAATGTGGGTTCCCGAGTAAGAGGAGCAGGGGCTGCCTCTGTCATGAACTCAGGTGCCTGCTCTTTGATCACTTGCCCCTGGAGATGCGGCCTTGCCAGGCCACAGAGAAAGACAATAGAGGATCCTGGCAGTCCTACTGAGACTTGATAAGCCAGGGTCAAAGGGCAAAGGAGGAGAACTCCCCATTTCAGTTGACAAGGGGAATGGGATAGGTGGAAGAGAGAGGGAGGGAGGACCGGGAGGAGATGAGGAAATGAAAGTAATGGAGACAGGACTGTCTCTAACATGAACTGATTGGCCTGCTCTTTGATCATCTCCCCCTGAGTGGGGAGCAGCCTTATCAGACCACAGAAGAAGACAATGCAGCCACTCCTGATGAGACCTGATATACTAGAATCTATCAGAGGGAAGGGGAGAAGGACCTCCCTTATAAGTGGACTGGGAGAGGGACGTGGGTGAGGAAGAGAGAGGGGAGGTCCAGGTGGGATACAAAGTGAATAAACTGTAATTAATGAAAATTAAAATAATTATAATTTTTAAAAAAAATAAAAAAATTAAAAAAACACACACAGAGAAATATCCTATATCTCTATGCCTAAATCTGGAAGCAGCTAGTTATGTCACAAAGAAATATAGGCATGCATGTTGTGTTGGGGGGCGGGGTTTGTGCATGACATTGTTAGTGCCTTCAGGGACCACAGGAATTGGATTTCTTGGTACTGAAATTACAAGCAGTTGTGAGCTGTCTGGCACAGGTGCATAGAACTGAATCCAGGTCCTCATAGAACAGTTCATGTTCTTAACCACTGAGCAAGCTCTCCAGCCCCATAGTGATTACATACATATCTTGATTAGATATTTAACCACAGTCACAAATCTATTTCCCTCGGTGGTGTGATAACCACCCCATTTTAGGCTGGCTTTTGAAATTAGCTGTATGTTGTTCTTTAACTAGCCACAGTTTCCTTTCCTTAAAACAGTATATGTTGTTGTAATTGTTCGTTTGGCTCCAGAGATACGGGACTTAGACTATTTCAACAAAGCTGTCTCCTCTTGTACTCTGGATTCCTTTTTTAATTATACGATCATGCACTGTGTCTTTTTCTTGTTGTTTCTCCCCTAACTAAACTCTAAATGTTTTAGCCTAAGAGGAGTAGCATAAACCACTCAGACTCCAGTCTCAGTTAGATATGGATGGTTTAGTGGATGCTTTTCCCCAGCTGATTGCAATCAGGGCCACAGCAGCACTCAGGAGCCTACCTGTGACATCTCCCTATTTTCTAGATTCAGGTTATAAAAGCCATAATTATCTCCTACGGGGAGTGGATGGTGATAAAGGGTGGTCAGTTCTGACTCAACTTATTTTTGCTAACTAGACAAGCCGTTCTAGCTGACCTCTAAGTTGATTGGTCCCAGGTAAAGTTTATGGTTAGGGCCAGCTGCACTTATGGTTGGGGAATCCCTAGGAACAACAAGGCCACACAGCATGCTGAACACAAACGTAGTTTTTGGTCAACCTGACCTTGCACAGATTCTTTTATGTCAGCAACAAGTTGAGATGATGTGGCTGGTGGGCCTGAGAGACACATGGCTATGCTTATGCCAGAAGAACTAGGCCCCACCATAAGTGATATGTCTGTAGGCCATCCTGGCCTCCTCTATTTCTTCCCCCGCCTCCCAAAGGCCTGTGTGATAATACAGAGTCTGATTGGTTTTTAAGGTACAATTTACATGCAAATGCACAGCAACTGTGAAGCTAAAGCCCAACTTCCACAACTCCTCCAATCTTTTATATTTTCACCCATTCGGTATCTCTACTTGAATAACTAAAAGGCATTTCCAGCAAGAATCCATCTTGAAAAGAATTCTTGATTAATTTATTATTTATTCTCATTAATTTTCTTCCCTCCTGAAATATTATCTAATTCATTCGGCTATTAAAAAAAGTGACAAACGAACCTAGAAGCTGTTTATAGTCTTAGTTTTCTCCTTGTCTTAGCTTCGTTTTGCTATTGTGATAAAACACTGAACAATGTATCGAGTTCCTTCTAAGCTTTACCAACCAATTATCACATGATATATATAATATATATATATATATATATATAATCTGTTAATAATACAAATTTTCTCCTATTTGTGCATTTTTGTCTCATTATGACAGTGAAATCAAACATGCAATCAGTTCTTTTATAATTGTTCCTAGGCTCTGGGCCCAGGATTGCGTTAAGTTGTCGGTTTGTTGTTTGTTTATTGTTCCCATTTGATTTAGCTGTTCGTTTTCTTCTGAAAGTTATGCCTACTGTGTTTCCTGCTTGTGTGAGAAGGCCATTTTTGTCGCCGAGTGCTAACAGTATGAGGACATACTGTGTAGTCGTGTCTTCTTTAACTTATTGTATTTTCACTACTGCACCTTCATCATTGACTGTTGACACACGGTGTCAACTTTTATGTCAGCATTTTACCTGCGGTGCGTATTCCCTGAGATATATCTGCTTGTTGTTATTTATCATTAATGAAAAGGTTTACCTGTTTCGCTAATATTTGCTTAGAACTTGGTTGTGCACAGTCGTTTTTAGCCACACTCTAACGTATTGAATGTTGCCGATGCTCAGTTTCCCGTCTTGTGATGGCTTCTGTTACTGGACTGGTTTAGCAGAAGTTTGAGACCAGTTAAGTATTTCTTGTTTCATTGTTTATTCACACATCCACAAACTAAACAAGCAGTCAATGTGATTAAAAAAAATCTTAAATCTGATGAACTTATAAAATTTGAAGGCTAAGAAAGATTATTTTTAATCAGAAAAAAAGTGTATGTGTTCCTGTGCTTCGGTGCGTGTGTGTGTGGAGAGAGAGAGAGAGAGAGAGAGAGAGAGAGAGAGAGAGAGAGAGATGTGGAAATCTGAGGACAAGTTGTGGGAATGGGACTCTTCTTTCACCATGTGCTCACCCTTTTAAGTAGTTTTCTTGGAACAAGTGGATAAAGGATTTTTTTTTTTGGAGGTGCCTTTTGGGCCTGAAATTCATTTCTTTATTGTAAAATCTTTCCCCTGTTGTCTATCCTAATTTAGCTGTGTCCTTTTATTCTTTTGCTGGACTTTTAAATTGCTTAAAAATTGGCTGTCCCTACCTATTATAGCTCTTAGTCCCAGTAGTCTCAGTGTCTTTCCCCTTGTCCAACTACTTATAATTATCCTGTTTCTGAGAGTCTAACATTCTTCCTGTGTACAGCTAGAGCTTACTCAAATGAAACTCATTCTGTGACAGCACTTTCAGTAAACATTTGATTCCTTAGTTCTTTTACTGAGCATTCTTTAAATTCTGTTGTCTATTAATATTTTTTTCTTAATGCTGTTGTTTCACTAATGTTTGCATCGACTCCTATCATTTTCTTGTGATATCAGATTATTCTTTCCAGAGTAGATTGTTCATTTGTTCTTTTATGTCATTTTTTTTTCTGTGCACATTTTTCTAGTTTCCATGAAATCAATTATTTTGCATGCCTCATAAAGTAACTCTTTTAGATATTTTATTTTTTCCCCACACAATTTTCCTAACATGAAGCTTGCTGTTAAAGTGACAAGCCAGCTAGTTGTGGGGGGCTGCCTGTCTTTGTCTCCCCAGTAGTAAGGTTATAGACATGTGTCATTTTGGCTGGCTTTCATGTAGGTGCTGGGGACCAGACCCAAGTCCCTCTGCTTGCACAAGCACTTTTTCCACTGATCTATCTCTCAGGCTCCTTCCTGAGATTTCAATGTTATCCTTTCTCTTTACACACAGATAAACCTATTTTAACTTTTCTACATAGGCAAATTTATTTTTCCATGTTTTCTCTTGTAAATTTACAAATGGTAAATGACTTTGTATATTAAATAAGTTGATCAAATGGTTAATGAGCAGAGGCAGAAATACACATTTGTTTAAATGACATCAGTTGTAGCTCTCACAGCTCATCAAAACACCTTCTTTTTGCAGCAGATGGAGACCATGTCAGAGCTCCTCAAGGTCCAAAGGCATAGACTAAATTACCAGAGCGCCCAACCCTGATATACATGTTTTGATTTTTATTCTTTTTTTAAAATTGTTACAACTTTAAAGAGATAATTTCTACCTTCTCAAAACAAAACAAAACAAAAAAAACCCGCAAAATCCCCACATCCATCTTTACCTGTGCTAAACTCTGTCCTGTTTATTATATGGTGTTTTTATGAAACAGAAAGCCAAAGTTTGAAGATTTGCCTGTGTTTAGTGTGATTTTGGTGAGCATCATGGTTAACAAAGAAGTTACCATCCAGAAACCTCACGGACACAATTCTCAAAATTAATTGTTTAATTATGCTTTCTTTTTTCTTCAACCGATCTCTGATATCACCCATTATAACTGGAGTAGCTTTTCATTTTTCGGATTTGTCTCTCTTTTATTGTTTTGCTCAAAGCTAGCCCACCACTCCTGATACAAGGCATTTTCTTCTTAGCCATAATTTATTGAAACGTCAGCTCATACTAGAATTTTCCTTTCCTTGAATTTTTGAAACTCGGAGCAATCTTGGCTTTTACATGATACTTTAATAATGTTGCCAATCCCTTGATAAGTTGTTCACATCAGCTATTTAGCCCCAGTACCTAAAGCTTGGGAACTGGAATGATTCTTTGCACTTTCTGCTTCTGCGATCCCAAGGCTTATGAATATTAAGCTGTAGTTGCCCCAAAGCAAAAGTGTATTCACCAAGATATTTGCTGAGATCAGGAGTCTCTGGGCCTCATTTTAAAACAATAGCATTAATAAGAAAGCACCACAAAAGATATGACATTTGAAAAGTAAAAGAAACAGGAATTTGGAATTTTTTAATAAAGTTGAAAACATCCATTGATGGAGAGCCATCCTGAATGATGAAACAGACTACTTCCATGAGGCTGATGCTCCATTCTCTCTCCTCAGAAGCAGTTTACTGGAGGGAAGGCCTGCTAGATCCTCACTCAGATGGCTGCCTTTGAGTTGTATTTGTAAAGACGGACTCACAGATTTTCCTTGTGTGTCTGGTGTCTGTGTTGGAAAATGTGTAGATGTAAGTGTGGTAACATACTCCCATGTCCAGAGAGACCAGAAATGCATTCTCTGCCTTTTCTCCTTGATACATGTTATCCCTCTATATCCGAAGCTAAGCTGGTGGTCAGCAAGTTAGAGCAATCCCCATGTCTCTACCCTACCAACCCTGGGCATGAGGGTGATATGTGTAAGTGGCCATGCTTGGCGTTTATATGGATTCTGTGGATTTGAACTCATGTATCCATGCTCAGCAAGCAAGTGCTCTTGCCCATTGAGCCATCATCTCCTTAGCTCAATTTTTACCTTTATACAATAAACATTTCAGAAACCGACTCTATATAGTAAGTCCTATTTATATTTTCCTTTACTTATAAAATAAAATTGTTTTCAAAGTAAATATCAACTAGCCATAAAACCTACTTACTCTTACAGAAGTTCCAGATTATAATACAATTAAAACAATAGTGTAAATCTTGAAGGATTGTTATTATTATGATGATGATGGTGTGTTATTGTGTGTGTGTGTGTGTGTATGTGTGTGTGTGTACCTGTGTGTGGGCATATGTACATGAGTGCCAGCATCCACAGAGTCCAGAGAGACCATTATAGCCCCTGGACCTGGAGTTATCAATGGCTATGAGGGACCTGAAGGGGGTACTTGGGTACTGAGCTTGGGTCCGCTGCTAAAGCAGCTAGTGCTCTTAACCACTGAGCCATCTCTCCAGTTCTGCAAGATGTTGTGATTATTTAGGAAAGAAAAAATTATTTCAAGCCCAGCCAGTGCCTCTTATCATAACTAGGAGCCCTAAGAAAATACAGATAAATGATCCAGGAGGCTGGAGGACAGACTATGTCACTATTGTAGAGGCAGCTATGAATTTTGCTTGGCTTCTTTAAGCAGCTATGGATTTTTACTTTAGCCAACTAATAAAGGAAAGCTAGATAGTATTTTATTTTATTTTCTCCCTTTGAAGGATTACAGACCATTTATTTGGGAGTCTTTCTAAATATGAACAGATATGAAAAAGTTTCTAAATTTAACTGGACCCCCAGTCAACCTGTGATACTACCGCCAGGTCCAGGGAGCACGGACCACCCATTCCCAGGGACTCCTGACTGTGCAAACACCTTCTTGCTGGTGCAGCTCTTAAAATGCCCAACTCGACAACACCAGCTCCCTCAGCCTGTGCAGCTTTAGATTTATGCTTGGGATTAGATAACCTATCAGGGGATTCATCCCTGGAGAACACTGATTTTTCCCTCTCTCAGCAGCCATTACTTGCTTGTAGGTATTCAACTAAAGGTAGGACCTTGTGAAATTCCCCTCATCCATGCTACCTTGTCATCTGGTGTCTTTAATCAGGTCTTATTTAATCAGTTGTATTATTTAGATTTCATGGGAGCAACTCCTCTGAATTATACAGAAGACTATCTTAGAGAAGAAAACCCTGGTCCAGTCCTTCTATCTCATCCACAGGATGTTTCCTGAGCCTTAGGTGTAAGGGTTGTGTTGTACAGGTAGTTTGGGCTGAGGACATTATAGTTAATTTTTTTGCTATATTTTGAGCAGTTGTGGATTACTGTAAAGGTCTCTGCATGCTACAAAAGAAACTTCTATGATGAAGGGTAAGAGCTATGTTTGTCTGTGAATATGATGAGTGTTTAGGATACAGCTAGAAAGTTTACTGCTGTAAGAAAGTGCAGTAGTGAGCTCCCTTGTAGGGTCTATGACACTATCAGCCGTGCGTAGGTGGCTAAATTTGTAATACAAGGCAAGAATTTCTCTGAGTGTGCCTTCAGGCAAGCTGGAGAGTTGCTGGTTAGCCTTCAGATGTACATGCTACTGTTGTAGCCTTGGGATATATTGCCGCATTGGTAATTGCTTACAGGCTTTATAGCGGGATAGAACTATTTGTTGCTTTTATCTCTTGGCAACTTGCAAAGCACCTTAGGACACTATAGAAACTAGTCCTGAGGGTGGAGGCTTCCAGGTTAGGGGTACCTTCAAATTCTTAGGAAACAACCTGGGACAATGGCAGCAGCCTATATGATTTTTGTGGGTCTCTTCGACTCCGCTGATCAATAACTAGAAGGCAGTATTACCATATTTGGCACTACATACAACTTCCTTTAGTTTCTGCTGTATCTGATCTGCCTGTTTCAGGAAGTGCAGCTTGGTCACTCTGCAGCTTGATTTTACTGTGCTTTGACAAATATTCCTGAGATGCTAGCCTGCCGGAATGAGGAGGTAGAAAACAAGAATTGCTGCAGCCTTTGTTCTAGTCCTCTTCTGCTCTTTCCTAATTGTGGGATTATGCTGGCTAGCTTTAACTTAACTGTCTGACACAACTTAGAAGCACCTGGAAAGAGAGTTGTAATGAGAAATTAAGCAGAGTATGTTTTCCTCGGAGCATAGCCATGAGAAGTTGTCCTGGTTGTTACCAATGTGGGCAGATATGCCTTGAATGTTACCAACTCATAGGCTGGTCCTAGACTCTCTCTCTCTCTCTCTCTACCTCTCTCTACATATATATATATATATATATATATATATATATGAGCTGTGTACTAAACAATCAAACAAGTAAATGTTATACATTTGTTCTCTTCCTCTTGACTCTGGATGTGTTAGTTCAATATCCTTGACTTCTCCATGATTACCTAAAATTGC
Organism: Meriones unguiculatus; assembly: GCF_030254825.1. Lineage (NCBI taxonomy): Eukaryota > Metazoa > Chordata > Mammalia > Rodentia > Muridae > Meriones > Meriones unguiculatus. Next base: position 44,651,025 of record NC_083368.1, read on the forward strand.
AAGCCAATGAATCACTTCTTTACTGAGCTGCTATTTGTTTGGGCATTTGTCATTGCACAAGAAGAGACCTGACATTGGTTCCACAACTTGAAAGTGAGGCTACGTTAGGAGAGTGACTTCATCTGTTTTCCTCTTTAGCTTCTGCAATACGTCTGTACATATGATCAGTACATAGCTTGACCAGTAGACTAGGCTATACTTGACACAAAACCAGTTCTGTGGAGAAGGGCTGCACATTCTCCACTTGCAACATCCTTCCTCCTGAGAAATTTCCATGCAAGTCTGGAAAAATATGTGCAGGTTTATATCCAACATTTCCTGACAATAAATAATAATTAAATCAATTTTAATATAATATTATACATATATAACTATCATATATTAAAGAAAAAATATTTGTTTCCTCATTGGGATAGATGTGAGTGCTTTCACAAAAGGAACTGAGACTTGGTTGAATATTTAACACTGTGGAATATTGAGTATTGTTATTGTTTTCCAGAGATTATAATTTTTTTTTCTGATTTTATGGTCGTCTTGGCTGAAAATGCAACATAGTATAAACATGTAGTACCACTGAGGAAGTATATATAGAGCGAGTTCAAAGACAGTTAAAACTTTTGTCCCAATTACAAGCCACATTTCACTTAGCAATCTTTATGAAAAATTGAGCCAACAACTCAAACAGCAGCTAAACTATTCAAACACAATACAGTCAACAATCCACTACTCTGATATATGCTGAAGAAAATATCAAGTGTTTTTTTCCCCATGAATAAACCATTATGTTTCTATACCAGCAGGAAACTTTGTGCATAGAACACAAATACAGCAGTTTATAATACTCACTGGCCAGGAAGCGGTGTGTTGCAGTGTGTCGTGGCACGCCCACTGGGAAGTTCACGTGCTGCGCCTCGGGATCAAGGAGACAGTGTGACACACGAGTGAGCTATGCCAGGAACACTTTTGCCTCATTATATCTTTGATTTCTAATTACTCGTGTTGAGAAGCCCTTTACTGCGGCCAAGCTTTCCACTAATCTCTTCGGCTGTTTCTGTGAAGTAGCTACTGAATTCAAAGGAGCTGGGCCGGGTGGGACTGATGCCTCCCAGACCTCCTTCATATCTCTCTGGAACACTCTTGATTGAGTTTACTTGTTCTACTTGAAATGTCTCTTGTCTCCCTGAAAGCCCTGGTGCTTTGACTGCCCACCCTCACTGACTCCTTAACACCCTCACCTCCAACTATGTATTTCCTGGTGTTTTCTCCTCTTAAAGTTATGTCTGGCTTTCAATGCCAATCTAAATATTGTTCCCTCCTCTGTCAGAGAAAACAAACCTAAGGAAGACTTCGAGCTTTATTTCTCTTACCTCTTCTTTCTGCCCCACCTCTTTTCTTTCTCTCTCCTTCTTCATGTCTTTTTCTTCCTTCCTTCCTTCCTTCTCTCCTTAATCTTTTCCCTGACACTTCCTGCTTTTATATTTATGTCTTCTGTCCATTCTCCATACCTTTGACTTTCCTTTTCCCTTCCCTCCATCTCTCATCCTGTTCTACCTCTCTTTCTATGCTGCTGAATATTGAACACAGGGGCCTTCCCATTGTAGGCAAGTGCCATGCCATTGAGTGACATGTCCATTCCATCTTCCACTGTCTTTTGACTTAGGTTTACCACTTCTGATGGGCTAGATTGCAATATCCTTAAGTAGCAGAATCAATCTTATTTCATAGTATGCAGAATTTAATGAATTACACTGTCTCATCCCTTCATTGTTTTATCTAATAGAACTGCATGCTGAAATCTGGATGAAAACAATGATTAGTTGAGGTAACTGTTTTAACAAAAGGTTAGTCTAGAACAAGTAAATCCTTCCACAGTAAATTACAGTACAGGTTGTTGAAACTTGCTCTCAAGAATTAGCTGTGAGCCAGATGTGCCTCTAAACAAATAAGAAATGGGTACCCTGTCTGATGACAGCTAACTTTGTGTCCAGATGGGAGGAGCATGGTATGATGGTAACCTGAGTTCCCTCTGCACCCTTTTTTGCTTAGGTGTTTGTGCGGAATACAGTTTGCCCAACTTACACAACCACGTGTATTGCCTTTTTCTTTCTTCATTTCTTAAGAGAAATTCAAGTGGTATAACCTCTAGCCCTTCTCCTACCATGCACAAGGAACTCTCTATTCCAGGAGGACATAGTAGAGTTTTGTCAAAAAAGCTGAGTCCCTCAGTTTGAAAAGTACATTAAGATGAAAGGTGGGTCTTCTACCTCCCACTTTAATCATTGATTTCTATTCTGGATTTTAAGTTTGCTTTGAATTCTTTGAAAATTTCCCAGCATGCAGAGCAGACTGTTCTAACTTGAGCTTTTGCCATTGGAATTTATTGTTCCTTATTGAGCAAATAAACCAATTCCATCCCATGACCCTGCTGTAGAAGTATGTTTGTCTTTAAAACTCACCCAAAACCCTAAGACATAATTATAAACCAAATTTTCATATTTATATAGGAAGAAAGAGGATCTCATTTTCAGCCCAGGGGCAGTGTATGGTATTAGGAAGAACATTTCCTTTTTTACTGCTCCATATGGAGTATTGCACTGCCATGAACAAGCCTGCAGTAATCCTTTTTGCACTGTTCTGTTTTGAATCTATCCGTTAATAGTAAGCGTGGCTTTCTCTTCTCCTGTGCACAAAGAGATCATATCTTCTTTAGAAAAAAAAAAAGCCCTTGTTGCCAACATGGTAATCTAAAACTTTGCTACATACCAATTCTCTGAGCTCATGAGAAAAAGTTTCATTCATTAGTATCCATTTGTAACTATTTTCCATACTTTGTGGAGGTGAAGACCAAACAGAAAGAAATAGGGGCACAAGGGATGGTTGGCTCTTGTTATAGTTCTAAGCCATGAACACACCTTTGGAAAATAGCCACTTGGTCCCCTGATTGTACAGCCACGTGCTTGTTGCTTAGAAAGTGTTTAATATCCACCCACTGGATAAATAAATAAATGACTGGTCTTGCTCAAGCCAAAGGCAGCTTGGTACAAAACAGTTAGAGCAGCTCTTCTGAGCTTGGGATCTAATCTTTTCAAAGTTGTAAGTAATTTAGCAATCATTCTAACATGATAGCGTTAAAAAGAATCATCTACTATATGCCTTCACGGAGCCTGTAGGCAACTTCTTCCATAACCTTTTTTTTTTTTAAAAATAAACTTTCTATTCTTAGAATAGAACCACTGCATGATGGACTTCCTGGTTCCTTAAAATGTTGTGGGTACATTTTATGTTGTTACATTTCCCATATCTCCAAAATATATCCATCACTCACATCACACTTGCCTTCAGAAGTGTGAAGTTCCCAGGTTTATATCACACAAAAGACAACAAAAAGCTTCGAAATATCAAACATAAAACATTGAAAATAAAACCTATTACCTGACCATATATGTACATGTTATTTTTCCTTGACAAGAGAGAGTTTAATACAGGACCTTTATTCGGTTTCCCTATATTCCCTGTTCTAATTGCTAAACATTTTACCATCACTAGTACGACTACATTTACAGACTTTCCATTAACTCGTAGATCAGAATCGAAAATTGAAGTTGAGCTGTAAACTATGACACCACTCTAAGATTTCTTCTGACCCAATCCAGATGACATTCCAGCATCATGAATCACCTTGGCAGTGTTTTGACTGTTGCCTTTTCTCAATTGCATTCCCAGCCTAAAGCGCTTTTATTTGACCAATCCTCTCGTTTCAACTTTCATTCACTAACAATAGCTGATTGCTCTTGTCAAAAAATCATGTCATAATAACTGTGCTCTAAACTCTTAACCTGCCTGGCAGTTGCATACAAAGAGCTGTTGAAACTGAAGCAATCCTACTGTGAAATAAAAGTATTTTAAAAATTAGGTTAAAATAGATTTAAAAAAAAAGAAAAAGAAAAAAAATCCTTTAGCTTTCTCCCCTTTTTCAAGAAGTATAATGTTTTTTCTTACATTTCTGGCTGAGGCAATGTCTTCTGGTGGCACAGGCTGCCAAAGCAGCAATCTCCAGCTCGTCCACCATTTACCTACAAGTGGAAAGTTTCAGACTTCATATGTGAGCTTCTTCCTAAAAGATGGTTCAGATGGTGTTCATGCATTGCTTGTGAGACGGGGTTTTCAACTTACCTCATCATATGCTTTCGAAGAGGCATTGAAGTCATTTTTATCCTAAACAATAATAATTTTCATGACTGTAGCTGTATTTTAATTCTTACAGCCGTGCTGCCAAATAGAAGTCTTTTCCAATTTCCAAAACAACTGTGCACAGAGAATATTTTCATTTTCACAATCAATGATTCAGTATAGATTAAATAATGTTTTAATTCTCCCAATCTCTCTCTCTCTCTCTCATTTGCTTTCCCTTTCTCATCTAACCCCCCCTTCATGTGCATCGTATCTACTCTCAACATTTTTAGTGTCAGAAATTAAATGTCTTTATTTTTTAGATGTATCAAAAATTCTAACATAAGGATCTAAAAGTGTCTCAAAGGTTACTAACAATACAGATGATTAAGAAGATAGATTTAGGAATGACGCTTGGGTCTAAGAACCTTAGAACATTAAATACCTTTTCTTACTGCTAGGGGCTCACTGTATGCATGAATTTTGAGTGTGGGAAATAATAATAGTCTATATAATGTTAAGTTTAGATAAGAACCATTTCATACCTGTTAATGGCTTAGTCCCCGGTTAGGGAACCCAATCACTGAGAGGTGACTGTATCATGAAAACTCTGAAGTAGTCAATGGATTATTCCACGGATGGATTTAGAACTTGGTATTATTATTGGGAGATGGTGGGAATGTTAGGAAGTGGATTGGTTTGGTGACGGCAGAGCTTGGGTTGTTACACGAGGGAGACAGACTTGGGTAACTCTGAAGGATATTACATAGTCCCTGCCCAGCACTCTCTTGACTCTCTGCTTTCTGCCCACTACTGGCTGAGCTGATTTATTGTATCACATGCTCCCCATTTTGATGGTCAGACTCACTTCAGGCCCAAAGCAATAGGCACAACTGAATATAACTGATACCATGACCCAAATAAAATTTTCCTCCTTTTATAGTGTGTTTAGTGGTATTTGTCGTATATATTCAAATATTGTTAACACATATGTCCAGTAATAATAAGGCTGAGTTTCTGAGTTATAGAGTCAGGGCTCCATCCTTTTATTTATAGTAAGATTAATTTTAAGGTGTTTGTATAAATAGGAATTAAGTGATCTTTAAAGCTGGTAGAATGCTCAAATCAACAATAAGCAGTAGTCAAACACATGAACATGTTGACATGTATTTCTTTTTTCTACTGTCTTTATTATTATTATCATTTATTACAGTTTATTCAATTTGTATCCCAGCTGTGTTCCCCTCCCTCGTCTCCTCCCAATCCCACCCTCCCTTCCTCTTCTCCCTCTATGAATCCACCCTTTCTACGTCTTCTCCCCCTATGCCTCTCCCTTAGTCTACTGATAGGGGAGGTCCTCCTCCCTTTCTATTTGACCCTAGCCTATCAGGTCTCATCAGGTTGCATTGTCTTCCTCTGTGGCCTGACAAGGCTGCACACCTCCCACCCCCAGGGGGACATCAGAGAGCCTGCCACTGAATTTGTACTAGAGAAAGCCCCTGCTCCCCTTAATAGGGAACTGACTTAGAGACTGAGTCTATGGGCTACATCTGAGCCGGGGTTTTAGGTCCTTTCCATGCATCGACATACATAGTGTGTATTCTCTCATAAGTATTCATTAGTCATATAATATAGGATAAGCATACTAAAATCTATACTCCTAAAGAAGCTAAACAACAAGGAAGAACCTAGGGAAGAAGCTCAATTCCCATTCAGAAGGGCAAATGTGATAGACATCAGAAGCAGAAGACAGGGAACAGGACAGGAGCCTTTCACAGATGGCCTCTGAAAGATTCTACTGTTTGAGGTACTGAAAGAGAGGCTGACACTCATGGGGCAGAGTGCAGGGAATGTTATGAAAGAAAAGGGAGATAGAAAGAGCAGGAGGGGACAGGAGCTCCAAAAGGAGACCAACAGAGCCAAAAAATCTGAGCCCTGGGGGCCCTGAAGAGAATGACACCTATTTCTGAACTAAATTAATTCATGTGTGTGAGCACACATGTTCTTTTATAGACGAGTAAAACCATGGGCTTAGTTTCCTGGGAGGCAGCCTCATTTTTTTTTTTTTCAGACAAGGACTCTTAGGAACCAGGAGATTATCAGGCAAGGGTAACTGGACAGCTGTACTCAGAGATCTTCTTGTCTCTACCTCCACGTTGCTGGGATTATAGGCACATGATGTGGGCTCAGGGAGCAATAAATAGCCAGGTACACATGTGTCCATAGCAGGTCCTTTACTGGCTGAATCATCTTCCCAGTCCTCCTGCCTGTATCTTCTTATGAGCTGATGATTCTCCAGGAAATAGGTAATGTTCAACTATGTTAGAATGAGAACATCTCACCATCTCTCCTTCCCCAAGCTTCTTCACTTTATATTGCATGGTTACTGATTTACAACTTAGTGCTCTTGTTAAGTATTTGTTTTTAGTAAATGACTGTAAAGATGAGCAAAGGAAAACATTTCAAGATATTTCTTGGAACCTGATTGCATGCCAATCAGTGTATCAAGCAGAACTGGAAAAAATGTGTCTATCACCTAAAACTGGCTTTACGGAATCCTTCACCTTCTCACAAGTCTGAATTGGAAGCTGGCTGCTCTGACATTCCTTTCCTTCACAGTAGCCATCATGAGACCATCCTGTAGCACAGAGATTCTCACTTAGCTTGAGATCAGGGTGACACAAAGAGATCTTAAACACCATGGTGCCCCAGGCCACATCTTCAAGCAGTTGTAACAGACTTGCTCAGTGTGGAACCCAGGCAATGGTATTTTGTGAAGCTGCTCAGGCAGTTTTCAGATAAAGCTGCGGGGATTGAGGAAAATGCCTCTCTGTAATCAGTAGAGTTGTCCCTTTCCATCAGCCACACATAACTTTCACTTGATATTTCATTACACAAGGCACGTGGGGAGCATGTCTGAAAACAATATCTACTGTCTGTAAGGCCTAGATTTTTCAAAAACCTACTTTATCTAGGGTCCTTAAATGCTTCTACCTCCCTTCCAACCTACAGACCAGAGATAGGGGGAAAGAAGGTCATTAAGGAGAAGGGAGTTGTAGGCCTTTTTAGAAGTAGTTCCATGGGGCGAGTCTATTGCTCCTTGTCCGGATACCAGCGGTCCAGCCCAAATGCCAAACAGCAAGAGGAGTCAGCACAATTCAGCAGGAACAGTAAGACTCCACTAAATTGGAACAAGTCAGTGAAAGCCACAGGACTCAGTTAGATTGCCCCGAGAAGTTCTCTGGAACATTCCTCTCTGAGAAGTAAAGTGTTGAAGAAAGAAGACAAGCAAAACAATGTCATCCCCAAAATATTATTGTCTCACTGTCTGTGGCCTTTCATCTATCTCCTCTCGTCAGTGTCCACCACAGGTGTTTTCACCTGGCCAAAGTCATGCCCCTAGCACCAGACAGCTCACAGCAAAACATCACGTGGCACAACCGAGTCTTCAAAGAAACCATAAAATTCCACTTCAACTGCGTATTTAGCTCCTCGTGACTGAGAATTTGGAATTCTTCTTTCTTTCTTCAGGAATGAAGAGACACCATGAATGTTACAAAAGCTGTGTGCTTAGAGTGATGTTGAATGTTCACTGGCAAACATAGTAAACAGGCTCCGACCAACATACATATATGTTAGCAGAATGAAGATAAAGGAAGGTGTTCGTTAATCCCGACACATACGCATCGATATTACTGACCTGCGCCATAACCGACCACCACCACCAGCAATGCCTTCACCACCGTCACCAATGCTGCCGCAACCACCACCAAACAACAAAAACTCCCTGCCTTAACTCACTAAATACATTTTTTACCCTTGATGAAATTCCCCTTTAACAACGAAGAAAAACCGGAGTATTTTGTTAGCTGACTATATACATTTCTATATCCTTTTATACCTCACAAACGGTCACTTAAAGACGTTAAACATGTTTGACAGATGCATAAAACAGAGGCACTCAGGGCAATAATGAAATTAGCAAAAATATTAGAAGATTTAGAGCATACATTTTAAAGCATACATTTTCCATAATAGTAAAATTGTTCTAATTGATTTTTTTTCAAAAAGTTTTTATTATGTTTCCTGGTCAAATATCATTAGCATATAATAAAGGTATCAAGTGGCATACATCTGTGTCAAAATTACTGTGGGCTTTAGGGTTCCCTCACTGGGACTAATACATAGTTGAGCTAATTAGTCTTCTATTGTTCTTTTAGCAGCAAGGCCAATGAGATATTCTTATTTAGAATGGCAACATAAGAATTCTTTTCTCTCCAGTGGTCATATTTCATAAGGGGTAGTTTTGAACATGATATTGTAAAATCAGGTATCTTTTAATACAGTTAATTTGTGGATAATTGTAGGACTATGAATGTACATGGTAAGCAGCGAATTATACATTAATGAACAAGTTACATAAAAAAAATTCCTATCCCTTTATTAAACACTAAAAGGCTAAAAAAAAAAAAAAAGCCCACAAAAAACAACCCGCAACAACTTTCATGGTTATGGCCAATGCCCTTTTGACTGTTACAATTTGAAAGATAACTTTAGTCAGCTGGAAAGCATATGTTAAAAGAGACTAGCTCAAGTGAAACAAATTCTCCTTGCTTTTGTCTCCAAGTGAACTGCGCTGTGAAAGAACGCAAACCGTGTTTGCATTGCCGGAGAGAATTGCAGCAAGATAAGGTGTAGCTGTCGAGTCACTGAAAACCTCTTTCTGCTACCAGAAATATTTAAAAAAAAAAATTGGAAAACCCTGTTAGTTTCTCTTTTCTAACAAGTGAAACAAGTCATTTGGTTAAAAAAAAAAAAAACAAGTTTCTTTGTAGGAGTATACATTTTTCATGTGGCTTGTCCTGGTAGATTTTCTAAAAGCCGATGGCTGGCAGGCAGATGTGAAGAAATTTATGATTATTCAGGTGTGTGGAACAGAGTCCAGCTAAGGCACCTTTTAAAAAAGAAACCTCAGTGTAAGAAGTGAAGTTTTTCATTATTTCTATCTCCTCTATTAAAAGCCTTCATTACGAATAAGGATGCCTTATAGCGCCTCTCTGGTCCTGCTGTTCAACGAAGCTACTCTAATGCTCCTCAGCGCGGCTCCTTCCGCCATCTCCGCTCAGCTGATTTGAAAGATTTGACTTGTGTTTTATACCTCTACGACTTGAGACAGGTCACTGCTTTCAAATTACCAGAGAGTGTTTTCACGCAATTGAGATATCAAAATATCTGTACATAACGCCAGTCTCCACTAAAGGTCACATTGTACAGTCAGATTCTGAGAAGGAACACGCAGAATAACCTCGGCATGCATTCCGGGTTCCACGCGGTAGAACTTTGCCGAGGTACAGCTCTTACTGCTCAAGTGTAAACATCTTTGGCACAAAATGGCTTTTGCTTATGCAAAATCATGCAGGAACATGGGATGCTTGTACTACTTATTTGATGATCATTAAACTAGGGATAGCTATTTTAAAAAACAAAAACAATGCACTTTTTAACTTCATGATTTTCTTTAAATTACAGCTAGGTAACGACGTGCTTTTCATGTGTGAAGTGGGTACTGATCCTCTAGTCTGAGAGCTTTAGGTGTCTAATTCTGTTTTTTTTTTTTTTTTTTTTTTTTTTTTTTAACACCCGTATGAATTCGGTATATATTCCTTGATTTTCCTTACATTTATTATTCAATTCTGCTTCCACAGGCATGCTTTTTTCTCTATTCCTTCCCTATTTACCCTCTCCTCCCCTAAATGAAAACAAGGTTAAAGTTGTCTGGCAAGGGAAAGTTAATTTTGATAGTATTTTCATTTAAGAGTCATACACTTTTCTAAGTTTCCTTTACTTTTATCATTCCAGAAGAGAGCTCTTCGTGTGTTTGGCAGCACAGTTCATGTACCCAGGTTATCTCTCTCGTTCTCTTCAATGCTGAACAAAGAAACTGGCAATTTCTTCACAAACACATGCTTCAAATGACAGGAGATGGTACCCAGAGTACCCTTTGGATGGCTACTTTCACTTTCTATGTGCAAGTAAGCTATCTCAAAAGCATATTTTCTTTTCTTTGAGTATTCGAACAACTGCCTGTGTTGTACAAGGTGACATACTATTGGTCGAAAGAGGAAATTATGGTCATTTCTTTTCCAGGCTGAAATACCTCAAAATGGAAGTGATTTATTATTGTCACCATTGAAACATTTGAAACAGATCATATATTGGTTTGTCTAGTATGTGAATTACAAATTATAATTTATATGATCACAGGTTGCATATTAATGCAATAACTGTTATTTACTTTTAAATTTTCAATTATTATTTTTGTATGTGGTGTGTGTGTGTGTGTGTGTGTGTATGCACTTGTACACATGCCATGGTGTCTATGTGACAGACAAAGGAAAACATGCAGAAGAAGTAAGCTCTCTCTTTTGGGTCCTGGGGATCAAATTCAAGTCTTGAGGCTTCACAGGAAAATCAAGTCTTGAGGTTTTACAACGAGTGCCTTTTCCTGCTTCTCCACCTCTCCAGGAAACCTCAAGTATCCTCACTTCTAATATGTTTTGAGACAATCTCTCCTTTTACCTGTCCCTTTCACTTTCTCTTTTGTTCCGTGATCAGCCACGTGAGCTGGCCTGCAAGTACTCATGGGTTCTCCTGCTCTGTCTCCCATCTTACCATAGAAGCACTGGGATTAGAGACAGTGCCGCTGTACCCAGCCTATATGAGTTGGGAGAACCTGTGGAATTCAGGTCCTTGGGCTTGTGTGACAAGCTGTTTTCCTACTGAGCCATCTCCCTAGCCGCATAAAACAATTTTATACTTTATCTTGATACCTCTTATTAGCTTTCTGTATTTCATCAAAATCAGCCAACTCCTTCAATAGAAAATGTAAACAGAAATGGTGACATGTCAAATGCTCAGCATTCCAGCAGAGAATGAATGCTTTTTAATTTGAAAAGGAATTAAACAATGTCAACTACTAAATTAGAGTTCATCTCTCATTAAGAATAAACCAGCTAGAATAATTTTACAAATTGACATACTGATAATTATTAGCTAAGTGTTAAAGCATCTGCAGAGTAAAACCTTACATTTCTCTGAAGTGTTCATAAAAATTTCAAAGTAACTCTCGTGGCCACAAGAACTCTATAACAACATCCAGAATGCTCCCACCCCAAAACTTTTATTAGGGGAATAAACCCTACTGTTCAACTATTTAACTATAGCGAAAATATTGCCCCTAAAATACTAAGAACTTTGAGAAGTAATGCTGAACCTAATCAACAACAGCTCATGATTAGTTATAAGGCAGCTTATGTATTAATCATCTCTGATTGCCTCTGCTTCTTCTTTTCCTGGATCACTTATATTTCATCAGAAATAGCCAAAGTGTCGTTGGTTTCAAGATTGCCAAAACTTCCCTCCTCACTAATTCTGTGTAAGCAGGATGAACAGCAATCTGTGCTCAGACTCAGCTTCCCCTGCCACCTGAACCCAAATAAAATGTACATCTGTTTCAACTGAAGTCACCTGGTACTACCTGGTCATGTGACAGTGTTAACTTCCTTTCCGTAGACTTAGTCCATTGGGAATTGGGAGACAGGAAGGACTTGAAAATAAATAAGTCTTCCCTTCTTCAGTTCGTAGGACGGTTCCCAGCGCTGTTCTGCTAAAGCTCTTCCTTCTTCAGAGGGGTCACGGAAGTGAAAGAGTGGCTGACATGGTAGTGTATGTCGTGTGTTTCTCAACATCATCCCTCACCTCACCTTCCTTCCGCCTTACTGTTGATATCATGAGTTCATGAAGCACAGGCATCTTGTCACATGCTATGATTTCTAAGAGTCTGCCCTTGTGAAGCTGAACTGATATAAACTGTTAAACTAATGGCCGTTGGTTCCTCTACCTTCCTTTTATGATGTAACTTAGTTCTACTGATAGAAAGTACATTTTCATTCAGCTTCAAATTGGATAACAGGGAAAGCATTCTACTCACTGGCGAAGCATGAAGAATTAGTGGCCGCTCAAAGTGTACATTTATGGTAGGCAGGAGATCCATTAAATACCTGGAGTCCACAGGAATAAATATGGGATAAACACCAAAAGAAAACACAAAAAGGTGGAAAAGAATTCATGCATGACTGTTATAGAAGAGCAGGCTAGAAGTTATGTGATTTCATGTCATATTATGTTAGTGATGGAAGAGAACAGGAAGCAGAAAAAGTAAAGCATTTCACTGCAGAGGTCAGTGATTTGAAAATATTGGGAAACTGAGAATTGAATTAGGACCTGAGCACACGAGTTTGTACTTGAGATGTAGAGAAAATAATTGTAACATAAACAATCTTCAAACTCGTGAATGGAAATACTCAATTTGAAGACAATAAACCATTTTTATATATCAAAAAAGAATACAAAACAACAGCAGAGCCATGAACTAGGGAAAGAGATAATGAAAACACTTTAGAAGTATAAAATACCTCTGAAAACTATCTAGTAAATATTCTAGAAGAAATAAAAAATGGTTGGCTTTGCAATACATTTCAAGGAGAGCGGTAATGTTTATGAAAAAGTTGACATAAGGAAAATACAAAGCAAAAATATTACAAATAATAGAATGAGAGGGAAAGTGAGACGCAATAGGAAGAATGTTAAGACATTAAGAATGCGTAGGGAACACTCAGCTGACGTGCTGCTGCAGAAGATCGAACAAAAAGGACAGAGTGCGTATTTGGACAGTTTTCTTGCCATCACCTGAAAAGGAAATAGGTATGGATAACTGGAAAGACAAGATTGAATAACGCCATGTCTATAGAAAACAAGTTAAAAAAATGAAAAATATGCAATAACGAATGATTTACAGTCTCAAGTCACGATTGTAATATAGTTGAAAGAGTTACTGGATTCCACAACAAGCAATGCAGAGGCCATGTAACATGTATCACTAGTAATAAAATCATTCTGGAGATAAGCAGATTACCAAAAAACTGTCAAAATAATGAATGTAACAGTCAACCTCTCCTCTGTGACACTAAATTCCTAGTGAATGCAGACTAATCTCTGAGGAATTTTGAATTTAAAGATAACTCCAACCCAACTTTTTTTCTAAATATCGAGTTGCTGTTTATTATCACACCCACGGAGATACTTTTCCACAATTTAAGTCCACACAAAATGTGCACAGTTTTAGCACTGAAATTACACAACGACCTGTGCAAACTGATCAAGGTTACAAAAACAAAACAAACATGTAAACAAAACAAAGTCTGTAAGGCTCAGCGGCTTTCAGGTCTGAGCTCAACATTCTCTACCACACTCAGTGATTCTGCAACCAACATCCTACAAACATGTCTTTTCTGTGGGTATTCTCCTGGTAACATCAGTGGGGGTACAGAGGGTCTTGGGAGACGCTGCAAACCAGACTCAGAGGAAAGTTATGTCCTTCTAAATACCCACTGTGTCCATCTGGGCCACTCCTTCACACCACAAAGTGGGTGTATTCCAAATGTTGAGGTCTTTCCACACTCGCAGTATTATTGAGGTCCATAGTAACTCTCCCTCAAAAGTCTGAACCCCAGCTTCGGCGATTTTTTTCCCTCTGAGTCACTGGAGCAGCGACATGGGTCAGAAATATCACGAGATAACATGTCAGTGTTTCAGCGCTGAGGGTTCAGATACCTTTGATGTCCCAGGCTTTGAGCTGACTGCTGTGTCTCTCAGTTACTAGACCAGGTTTCCTCCATCTGGCACATTTAGTCCTCAACTGCTTTTACGGTGTTGCGTTCTGCCAGTTAAAATAGCTATCATCTTTTCTATATTCCCAAGGAAACTCTACGAAACACAGCCCTTGATGTCATATTAAAATGGGATTAGGTTTTTAAAATTAAATCCAGTTATATGCTGTGGCTGAGATAATCCTTTAAAAGACACAGAAGTTCAGACAACAATAACTTCTACCAGCAAGCATAATAATAAAAAAAATGAATGCATGTTGATATGATATCACAGAAAATAGCCTAACAGTGGGATAAAGAGACAGGCTACTCTGTGAAGGGTGAAATTAAAAATTAAGATACTGATCTTGTTTTCTTTAGTTGTTATTTTTTTTTGTTGTCAGTGATTTTTGTTTTTTAAAATTGGACTTGAACCAACGACCTCACGTACGCTATGGAAATGCTCTCTTGTGAAACTGTAATTCCTAGACACGTTTTTCTTGGTTTTGACACGTGTTCTCATTGTTTTTCAGTCTGGCCCCAAACTTGCCAAATTCTTGCCTCAGTTTCTGAAGTAGATGGGTCTAGAGGGGTTCACTACCATAAGTGATTAATAAAATTAGGGTGTGACTATTATTAATCATTTTGTGTCAAAAATATGGAATATAATATATACTTGATGTTAGTATATAATTAAACACAATATAGAGTATGAATTAATAATATGAATGATTTGTATACAAAACTTAAATATAGGCAGAAAATGAATATTACTTATACTTCACAGAAAGCAGTATGTGATAAAGAGGTACTCTATGCGGTGAGAGTTGAAATTACAAATTAAGGTACTAGTTTTGTTTTGTTTTTTGGTGTTTCTATTTTTTAAAAATACCAGATTTCAGACAGGTGTGAGGGGGTGCGTGCTTTCAATCCCAGAGCTCAGAAGGCAGAGGGAGGAGGATCTCTCATTTTGACGCCAGCCTGGTCTACAGAATGAATTCCAGAACAGCCAGGACTACATAGAGAAATCCTGTCTCAAAAGCAAACAAATAAACAAATATTTTGCTTGAGCCTTTGTTGGTTTTCCATTATTCCATGTTTTAAGCTTTATTTTCTGTTTAAATTATTATGACAAAAAATTTCCATTTATTATAAATTTGTACTATATTCTGTTTTGCTAAAGAACTTTTTCGTAAACAGAATGCCCAGGGATTTTCAAGATCAGCCATTTACTAATCCTGTCCACTATTGTCCGTTTCTTTGCAGACACACTAACAATCAGAGTTGTATGTTGTGGTGACTCTGAACTCTGCTGCTTACTCTTGACAGACACTGATTCTTTTCCTGTAGGGAGGCCGATGACACAATAACAGTGAGTCCGCGTGGGTTTGATTATACCCTCCACCAGCCCAGTTCTGTGAAGATTCGAGGGTGTTTCTAAACCTCTCCAAATCAATGAGACTCAAGCACTGCGTCCCTCAGACTTCCCAGAGAACGTTGGGCCTTCACTTCTCAAGCTTTCCAAACACATCTAGAAGGAGTCTCATTGCTGCATCTGGTAATTACTCTTCAGGTGGGGCTTTCTGCTTTTCAGCTGGATGCCTGTATGGGAAATGGGCTGATCTTCTGTTCCTGGCCCTATTATTATTCATGCTTTGTCACGTATCAGACCCAGAACACTCTGGTTAGCTTTGTAATGTCCAGTTCTGTGTACGGAAAAACAAACCAAAACGGAACAACAAAACATCCTTGAGCTACCAACTCCCGGTGGACCTGCCCAAGAGCTTCTGCCTCACCTGCACTCAGTTCTTGGCAGCTCCCGGCTTTCCTCTATACTCCACAAATTCCAGTCACCTTAGGTGACTCCAGCTTGGTCTGCAGTGTCTGTCCCCTCTTCGCAAAAGAGGACACCATGCTTGGCTTGCACTGCAGGCAGAGAACTGGAAGGCAGAGGTGCCGCCCCTCAGGAGCTGACCTTCTCTCCTAGCGCTCTCTTCCGTACTTTCTTCTAATGCAGTTGCTTCATGTAATTCTTCCCCTTCCCCCTTTTTCCTAGTTATTTTGTAAAACACCAGCGTCTTGGTTACTCTTCTACTGTTGTATATAACATCATGACCAAAGATATAACATCATGACCAAAAGCAACCGATAAAAGAAAGAATGGAAGGATCACGGTCTCAGATTAGAGTCCGTGACCATTATCGTGGGAAGCATTGCAACAAGCAGGCAGAAATGGCACTGCAGCAGTGGCCAAGACATCAAATCTCAGGGCACAAAGGTACAGTATGTGGGGGGGAGGGAGGGAGGAGAGAGAGAGAGAGAGAGAGAGAGAGAGAGAGAGAGAGAGAGAGAGAGAATAGGAATGCTTTTCTTTGAGTCTTTTGAAACCTCAAAGCTCACCCCAGCAACATGCTTCCTCCAACAAGGCCACATGTTTTAACTCTTTCTTAACAGTTTCACCTACGGGGACGAATTCAAATGTGTGAGCTTGTGGGTGCCATTCTCATTCAAACCACTACAACCAAGTACTCTACTCAGGATCAAGCAGATAATCAACAAAATAATGTTTGTTTTTTTCTTATCTATTTTATTTTCTGGTTGAATACATTTATGAAATTTATCTCTATGTGTTTTGAATTACTTCAAGTGAAAATGTTATACAACTATGTAAAGGTATCTTTTATTTGCCAGTTGCAATTGTTGTTTCAGAGAATAAACTCATCCTTCCTTGCTCATCCTGAACTCTGGCTGGTTGGTTCAACTCGGCTGTTCCCGGCTTAAAACTGCACTCTGAGCCAACTGGTTCAATCTGGCTCCCCTCAGCTTCTCCTGAATTGCTCTGCTTCTGAACTCCATGAACTGAACTGCACTGAGCTGCACAAACTCAGCTCAACTGAACTGCCTGTACTGTACTATACTGAACTCAACCCCACTGCACTGTCTTCTCTACTGGACTCTCTACCGTACTCAACTCTGTCCTCTACTGTATGTCTACTGGACTCTCTAGTGTACTTACTGTATTATCTTCACTACTCTCTCTCTCTACTGTTTTCTACTCTACCATATTGTCTTCCCTACTGTACCTTACTCTACTGCCACAAATCTACTGTACTGCTCTTAAATAGCTTCTCTTTTCTGTCTATTCTCCTTAGAGTTGGTCATATCCTATCTCTGACTCATTCTGTCAAATCTTTCTCTGATTCATCACTTTGCGTCACTTTCAAACATGGGTGCTTCCTTCTATAAACTAACATTACCTTCATTGTTTGGGATTAAAAGTGTGTACTAAGGGTGTGTCTGCATTCCAGCTGGTCTGTATTCCAGCCAGATCACATAGACCTAGAAGGTCTTTGGATGTGATCCCTTGCCAGAGCAGCCTTGTTGCTGGATTAAAATTCCCCTACACAAGTCAAAAGAATGTTTTAATAAAATTTCATAGAGAATACATTTCAATTTGAGGGCTTTTTTTGATAGATAGCATCATTAGCGTGTGTGTGCATGTGTGTATCTATGTGTTTGTGTGTGTGTATGTGTGTGTCCTTCACTTCAACTTTTGCAAAGCTGGGTTAGAATCTAAAAGATGATTTAAAAAGCAAAATGTCCTTAGGAACAAGGACAATTTGATATTACCAGAACAAAATGTACCAATATTTAATCATTTTTTTCAAGGTCTTCCTACATACAGCAAACTACCTTGAAACTAACAATCTTCCTGATATACTTTTTCAGTTTTATAGCTACCAAAGACAGGCAAGTTTATACCAACTTTATTCTCATGAGGTAACAAACATAGGACAGTGAACAAGCTGCTAAAATCCTTTGGTAATAACTTACTTCTTGACATATATTGACAGAATAATGTGCAACTTCATGGAAAATGGTAAAATGTTCATTTATAAAAGACCTCAGTCATTCAGTGAAATCTATTCATCCTATTTAAGTACTCCAAACAATTGTTATCAAAGCTTTATTATATTTATATTATCAATGATTCTTAAAGAGCCTGGGGAGCAAGCTCAGTATTTAAAGCAATTGCCATTCAAGCATCGGGATCCTAGGACCTGTATAAAATGCTAGGTGAGTGTGGAATGCTTCTGTAACTTCAGCTTTGAAAAATGGAGACAGGGGATCCCAGGGCAAGCTAGCTAGAGATACTCATTGTATCAGGAAACTCTAGGTTTGATTGAGAGACTCTGCCTCAATAAATAAAACATAAGATTGATTAGGGAAGATTCTTGACATCAGCCTTGGGCCTTTACTTGCACAGGCACACATATTCAAATACACTTCCCCACAAATGTGCTCATATATGTACAATTACACACACACACACACACACACACACACAAATACACCATAAACACAAATAGAAAAAAATCAAAACAGATTTTAAGAGCAAAAAGCATTTGCAGGAGAGTCACTCTGAAACTACAGAACTAAACACCCATTCTCCTTTCCCGAAGACATCAAGTAGGATTCAGGAGGCTTTGATTATTTTGTGAGACACATGTGGCATGTGACTGTGCCTCGTGATGAAGAACATGCCTCGGTGTCTAAACTGCAATGAGAACAGAAGTGTCAGTCATCCACAGCAAATTTGTTGTCCAGTCTGTGAGCGTTAATATCCGCACGTGTGCCAGCACCGACTGTTGTTTGAATTGCAGCAGTTGAAAAGGCATTCTGGATGTGATTACATAGAGAAAGAGGAGCCTGAATGAACAAAACCATCTCAGTCAGTGGGAAACTGAAATATCCTTCTCCAGAAGTCATTAAAATTTCTCTTGACTTTGGCTGGCAGAATAAAGAACAGATTAGAGAAAATAATTTCAGGTACTTTGAGATCCTCTATTAATTGGACACAGTCTTGCAACATGGACGGCCTGTGCTGATACTGAGCATGCGCGCTGTGTGCCCAGAGCCGCAAACCTTGCAAAGTGTAAAGTTCAGCTTAACCACCACACTGTACTGCCTCAAAAGTAACTAAACACAAGGAACAGTACTTGGGGAGTGCATTTCTCCCTACTCATTTGTTCACATCTCAAATGAAATACACTCTTAAGTTAGATAATGTTGGTGGCCACTAGCTTATAAAACACGCAAGTTTTGGTAAATGTTTTCTGAAGTAATTATTTGCTCAACTCTTTTCCCTGCTGCCCCCTGCCCTTATTTCTAGCCTCATTTCTTATGACACTGTCCTACTTTGAGCCCTCTGAGAGCTTCGTGGTACCTGATCTCCACAAGCTTCGAGAGGGATCCTATTTAGCCTTGATTTGTTCCTGATTTAAAGATGTTTTAGGTTCGAAAACTTCAATTATGTCATGAATGGGGAAACCTCTCTTAGGATTAAAAAGAAAAAAAATATAGTGATTTTAATTTTTTTACCCCTTGAAACAAAAAAGAAAGAATAAGATTATTTTTCAATTAAAGACTCTGTCTTGGCCTAAGGATTTAAGATTTTCAGTCTCTAAAGAGCCTGGCTTCCCAAGAGTGGGGATGTTAAATTTAAGCTATAGAATTCAGCTGAATTAAAGCAAATCAGCCAAAATGTATAGCCTCCCCGGGTTTACAAGTTCTGTTCCAGTGGAGAGCTCCTTGTGTGCAGAGGTTAGTTTGTACTGAGGTCCCAAAATGCTTCCATGTTGATTGACTACTCAAAACAGCTTTGTTTTTGTTTTTGTTTCACCACAACAGTTTCAGTTAAATTAACCCAAGACAAATTCCACCAATTCCTTTTGAAAGCAACAGACTGGTTTTCCAATAAGAAAACAAAACAAAAAGGGGAGAAAACTGTCACATTCTTGGAGGATACATTAATTATATTGAGGCATTTGCTTTAGTACTGTTTTTTGTTTGTTTTGTTTTTAAATGCAACCCTCACATCTGACAGAGGGCTAATATCCAGAATATATAAAGAACTTAAGAAGTTAAAAATCAGCAAATCAAGTAATCCAATTAAAAAATGGGGTACAAAGCTAAACAGAGAATTCTTAATAGAGGAATACTGATTGGCAGAGAAACACTTAAAGAAATGCTCTAGGTGTACATATTTTAGTATGTTTATCCTATATTATATATCTAATATCCCCTTATGAGTGAGTATATACACTGTGTGTATCCTATATAATATAGGATAATCATACCAAAATCTGTGCACCTAAAGAAGCTAATCAAGTAGGACCCTGAGTAAGATGATCAGTCCTCACTCAGAAAGACAAATGGGATGGACATTGGTAGAAGACGAAAAAAGGGAACAGGACAGAAGCTTACCACAGAGGGCCTCTGAAAGACTCTACCCAGCAGTGTATCAAAGCACATGCTGAGATTCATAACCAAACTTTGGGCAGAGTGCAGAGAATCTTATGAAAGAAGGGGGAGATAGTAAGAACTGGAGAGGATAGGAGCTCCGTAAGGAGAGCAACAGAACCAAAAAATCTGGGCACAGGGTTCTTTTGTGAGACTGATACTCCAACCAAGGACCATGCATGGATATAACCTCCTAGAAAACCCTACTCAAATGTAGCTTATGGCAGCTCATTCTCCACGTGGGTACCCTAGTAAGGGGACCAGGACCTATCTGCCATGAACTAAGTGGCTGGCTCTTTGATCACCTCCCCCTGAGGGGGGAGCAGCCTTGCCAGGCCCCAGAGCAGCCAGTCCTGATAAAACCTGATAATCTAGGGTCAGATGGAAGGGGAGGAGGTCCTCTCCCAACAGTGGACTTGGAGAAGGGCATGGGAGGAGAGGAGGGAGGGAGAATGGGATTGTGAGGGGATGAGGGAAGGGGCTACACCTGGGATACAAAATGAATAAACTGTAATCGATATAAAAATAAAAATTTAATAAAAAAGAAACAGCTTTAAAGAGGAGAGATCAGTTGGATGATAAAGAATATCATGGCATGACTATAAGCAAGGTGGCCAGAGAGGAAAGTTGCTGGGGTACCTGGATAATGAAATGGCTTACTCACATCTCAGTGCACAGGGAAATGCAGGCAGGACAGGAAACAGAGAGCAGAATGGGAGTGTGGGCAGACTACAAACTATAGGGAGCACACCCTAGCTACTTTCTCCAGCTAAGTTAGACTTCCTATGTTTCCACTTCCTTATGTTTCCTATGCTTTTCATTGCTCCTTTTTCTCTCTATCATTCTTTGTTCTTGTTATTTTGCTTCTTCCTCACAAGTGGTGGGAATTGGACCCAGAGCCATGTGCATGTTCCACAAGAGCTTTAACGCTGTATATCAGGCTCTGTCATGGTCTTGAATCTTGCAGTAGACACTTGTGTTCAACGCGGGGGAAAAAGCCTGACCCCTTTGTACACGAATGCCCTTGCTACCCAAATGTTCACCTGCCTGTGACCTGTAACCCTGTTTATTCTGGTTTTATCTGTTATTTCGCAGTGTAGACGTGCTGGCAGTCCGCTACCTCACATGGGATTGATGATACTAACTGCCCTTTCCTATTGTTGCATGAATCCTATTATTCCTGGTCCTTAAGACTTTTATAACTCTGTCTACATCTGAAGTAAGCCTCTTACGACAGTTGTTTTGTGAATTTGTGGTGATTTTAAGCTGTCTTGTTCCTTGTCCATGTTCCCAGCGCACAGGTCATCTGGATCTATGACAGGCTGGTCACCAAAGGTCAGGTTTCCTAAGGACCTCTAGTGATCACAATGTTATGGGAGTTATTATATGGAATATAAAGATAAGCTTCCTTTTGATAGGGTGGGCTGCATTGATTGAAAGAGAGATGCATGGTGAATATTTTATTCCAACAACATGGAGATAAAGAATAGAAAATAAAATTACTAAAGCAAAGTTGAGAACCGCTTTCACACAGGATTTTGAATTTTACTGATGGTTAGCCAAGTGAATTATCTCTGAAAATCTAAGTGAAACAGTTAACTATTAGAGGAAAATTAGAGTAACATGTATAATAAAATGTAGACTGTATAATACGGTGTAATACTCTGACTTCTGGCCTTTCAGAGCAGATACAATCATTCCTCTACTGAGGCATACCTAGTTCAGCCCCCAACTTACCTCTGCAGTTGGAACTGAAGTTGGCTGAAAAAGCTATTTAGCTAGGGCTGTGGGATTTGATTAAGGCTATATAATAACTTAGCATGTTTAGGCATATTCAACTCTTGTACTGTGTCACCTTGGAAAGGGAATACATATTTTCTTCTTTGCCTTTTTGTCTCAATTTGGGACACCTCTGACAGTCCATGCCAAGCACATCCATAGGACTGGTCAATGACTGTACCGACACTTGATTGTTGTTTGTCCTCTTTCTAGTCGGATTCCTTCCACACCCTCATTGAAAAGCACTCTAGAAAAATGCAAACTTTATTTCTAGTGATACTTGGATGTCTGACATTGACTCTTGGCCATGACTAGGGCAATGGGATTTATCACATGCTGTTAAAATTATGTAACTTCTGAACCAATCCTTTGGGTCATTTTCTTTTACTGATAACTTCCAAATGGCTTAGCTGGTTAAATAGCTTGGTTTGACAAGTATGACCAGAGAGGCATAAAAGTTTTATTGAAGCTTCTACTTTGAGGTCTCCCAAAGCCAAAATTTCATCCATAGATCTTAGTTCAGTCCAGATATGCAGCATGATCTGCACATGTGGCCGAGGGCTTATGAAGCAGCATCTGGACATCTTTCTGACCTCAGCGTTTGCCAGTGATTGTTTCCTTTTGTGGTATTGTAACTTTTTTTCCCTTAAGTAAACATGTTACTTGAGAATACTCTATAAAATCTGTGAGTTCTTTAAATATCTTTACACAGGAAATCTTTTCAATTCCTTAACAAACTCTCCCAATACAAACCTTGGTCTTACAGCTTCTTTATGGGGGAGGGGGTCCCTGTCCTGTGAACACAACAAACTCTTGGAAAGTATAGTAATCTGGTGTGTTGGGGTCCAGATGATCTGAAGTTTTTTTCTTGGGAATGAACACTGACCCAGATAGGGCCCTGAAATTGGAAAACTGCAGACAGGAGATAAAGCTAAAGAGGAATGTCCATCCTGGGGCGAACAATGCCACAAGGGTAGAATGAAGAACTCAGAAAAAAACTTCAAAGAGACTGTTTGCTTAAGCTTTGTTTGCAATGGCGTCTCTTGTAGCTAACTAAACAATATGTGAACAGTAGTGGGAAAAATAAAAACTGCATTCATGAAGTAGATCCAGAGTCTTGGGCCTCTGTCCACCATCATCCTACTCTCCAGATCCCTGTGATGACGATGGCTGCTCTGGCTGCAACTCAGCTGAGCTCTGGAGTTGTCAAGGGGCGGTTGTGGAGATCATCTTCCCAGGCTTCTTTGAACTCGATATTTCTTCTGTCTTTTCTATGAGTTAAACCATGTCCTTCAAAATTCCTATGTTAAATGACTAAGCACCAGAAACCGAGAGCTTGATTTTAGGAGGCAGGTAAAATTAGTGAAAAGCTGGTGGTGCTAAGAATAAAGTAGACCCTTAATCCAGTACAGCTGGGATTCTTACATAAAGGGGATATGTGGATGCATACATGCATACACACACACACACACACACACACACACACACACACACACACACAGAACCATATAAAACTGAAAGTCAATCAGGCAGATGCTGTAGAAGACCAGGGACACCAAAAGAAGGATGACAAAATACCAAAAGGGAGGAGAGAGGTAGACACCCATTCTCACAGCGCTCAGAAGAAACCAACCTTGCCAAACCTAGATGTCAGATTTCTGATCTTCACAATGGTGAGACATTGAATTTCTTTTGTTTATGCAGGCTAGTTTGTAATTCTTTGTTATGGTAACACTGGCAAATGAATACAATCTTTGCTTAAGATTCAGTCCCCCAATGAGTTAATCAGATTTGTCTGTGTATCAAACAAACAATAAAACCCAATACTGTCAGTAGCAGGAGACAAAGCATAAGAATCTGTCAAAGACCACTTTGCGGTTGCAGGCCTGTTGATTAGGGGATTCCCTTACATGGAAAATACAACATGGGCATGCAATCAAGTTTTAAAGATAACAGGGCATTCTCTGGGTAGTAGTGGCACACCTGTGTGTAGATACCATGAAGAGGTTAGAAATTTAGGCTCTGAGCCTAAGAGAAAGGCGGGGTTCAGAGAAATACTGATTCTGTTTGAGGAAGTTAGATTGTTACTCATTAGCTGTGGGCTAGAGCAAGAGTGAGCATAACCACAATTTAAAAGCTACAACATGAGAAAAGGTGATGGCTTCTAAGGATGATGCTCAGGGAGCTGGGGAGAAATGCTGGTGAGTTTCCAGCCCCCCACCCCAGGGAAGAAAGACATTTACTGCCAAATTTCGGGTGTCAAATTTTATAGTAAGATATGTATATACCGAGAATATATCCCACAGGAAAAAAATGGACAAGAGAACTGAAATTAAAATCTAGTGCCAAGAAAGTTCACTGGAAGAAAGAATAGACTTTTCAGCTGATAACCTTAAGACAACTGGAACTTTGCATGCCAAAGAATGAAGCTGAATTCTTAGCTCACACCACATGTAAAATTAACTAAAAGGGGATCAAATACCTAAATTCAAAAAAGCTAAACATATTCCAGTTTTAGAAGAATGAGAAGATGTAAATCTTCATGATGCTAAAATAGACAGACATCTCTAGTCATGACAGTAACAACATAAACAAGAAGAAAAGAGATATCAATAAAAGAAACACTTAAAATATCTTATAGTCTAGTTGGGTGTAGCAGTGCATGCCTGTTATCCTAACATGTGGGGTGCAGAGGCAGGCAGATCTATGTGAATTTGAATCTAGGCTGGTCTACATAGTGAGTTCCAGGGCAGCTAGGGCTATGTAGAGACCCTGTCTTGAAAAAAACAAAAACAAACAAACAAACAAACAAACAAACAAAAAACCCCTAAAATGTCTTAAGGTTTAAAGGACACCTCTAAAATCTGCAATAAAAAGTATTCAAATAATTAGAATAAAAGGTAAAGATTACATTTAGATGATTTTCAAAGAAGAGACACAAATATGAGTAAAAAATATTTTTACACAATTAACAATGACAGAAATGAAAATCAAAACCACCATGACAGCAATCACATGAATTAGAATGAGTTCCTTGTGGTATATTGGAAAGAGGTTATGGCTAATTTGAAAACAGCATTT
Organism: Meriones unguiculatus; assembly: GCF_030254825.1. Lineage (NCBI taxonomy): Eukaryota > Metazoa > Chordata > Mammalia > Rodentia > Muridae > Meriones > Meriones unguiculatus. Next base: position 44,676,065 of record NC_083368.1, read on the forward strand.
TCCTTAAAAGATAATTCCATTGTATAACACATATCCACTATATGCTATATAATGATATGTAATAAGAAGGACCTATATGCAACAATCCACACACCACAAAATAAAATTTGGTTTTTAAAAATTAAAACTAAATAATTATGAAATATCCTTCATTAAGCCTCCCCGTCTTCCATAAGTTTTACAATTAGCAATTTGAAAAGCCTAATTCTTATATTAAATCATTAGTCCTTTATTTTTTAAATTACACACACAAAGCTTTCTTGTTTTTTTTTTTTTTTTTGTTGTTGTTGTTGTTTATTTGTTTCCCAGAGCTTGCGAGAGATGTGCAAGAGTGGGCTCTTATCTGACTCCTTCGTATGTTTGGTGGTAGCTCTGGGACAAGGACAGAAGGTGTGTTTAAGCAGCAGCTATGCCATGCTTCCCAGATATATACACTAAGAAGCCATAAGTAACCCACAGTCCCCTGAGGAAGGAATCAATGGCAGGAAGATTATTGCCTTTAGCTGCTCTGGAGAGGCAGCCTTTATTTTCTCTGGTAGTTTTCAAGTACTTGTATAGTTTTCCTCATATCCAAGAAACAAACAAACACACAAAACAGAGCAAAAGAGTTCCTCCTTGCAGATGTCTGGAACTGAGGATAGCAGAGAACTTGGAAGATACCATACTTTGCAATACCTATGTTCTGAGGATAAAATGTGCACACAATACACTTATTTTAGTTTTACATGTGTGGGTATTTTGGCTGTAGGTAACTGCACTGCCTTTGTTTCCGGCACTTGGGGGTGCGGGAGACCAGGAAGGTAGACCTGGGACTGGAGTTTGGGAAGGTTCTAAGCTGCCATGTGGGTACTGGGAACTGAACGGGGCCCTCTGGAAGAGCAGTGAGTGCAAATTACAATCTAAAGATGTCAGCAGGCATCGCATCGCCCTGCTGTCTCCATAGAATTTGTTCTTCCTTGTAACCAGTTTCTTCTGTTCCTTTTGATTTTTTTCTTTTTTCTTTTCTTTTTTTTTTTTTTTTTTTTTTTGTTGACTTCTTCAAAATATCAAATTCCATCGGCATGTTATCCAAATCCAGCAAAACCACTAGCAGCAGGCACTGTGTGGAAATGTCTCCTCATTGATTGTCTTGTTAATTTCCTCAAGTTAAACCATTCCAACTTAGGCAAGGACACCCTGAATTCTAAATTATTTCCCCCAATTCTCTGGCAACTTGGGAAGCAGTCGTGATTATATTTGTAGACTTGTCAGTTTTGTTAGTTTTGTTAAAACTGGCAGTGGCTTTTTTTTTTTTTTTTTTGACACCACTAAAATGATACTGACAGCACAGAGTCCTTGGGATGTATGTATGTATGTATGTATGTATGTACGTATTTTAGAAAATCAATGTTACAGGACAATGGGAACAATTATCTTAGTGGGAATTAAAATCAAACCTTACTATCCTAAGGTTAAAATAACGTGGTGCAACAGATCTGGTTTTGATTAAGAAAACTGGGAAACAAAGACACAAACTGTATCTATTTAAATTCTTCCCTCATTTGTCAATCCACACCTTTGTAAGGTACAGCGACCCAAATTATGAGTGGTCAGATATGAAAACTGTATGCGTCATGTTTTTTCCTTCATTTTATATTACTTTATATACATAATGTGTACCTTTTTCAGATACCAGGTCACACAGATTTTTTAGAAAACTTTTCAAGCCCTGGGAAAAAAATGTGGATCTATTTTGGGAAGAAATTATGAAATGCCATTTGACCAGAGATTTTATAATATAACTTTTTCTAACCATCCAAGGTAGACTGTATGTTGGAAGAGGTATACAAGTGAAATAGAAAACATTCAATATCTATTTTTTTCATATACAGACAGAAATATTTTATTTAACCTCTCAAGTTTAACAGACCATATAAAAATGAATATGAAAGAAATTGAGTGTTCTTTCTGTAAGTTAGCTCTATTTTTTTCAATGTAAAATAATGGAAGTGCCAATTCAGAGAGAGAAATTAGGATAAGACATGAGATACAGATATACTGAGTCCTTAGAGTCAGGATGCACAGTAATTTATGAAAGGTACTACCTCGACAACTGAACTTTAATTCCAGGAGCATGCTGTATGCATGCAAGAAAGGATGGACTGAGAGAGAAAGGTTGGCTACACTTAGTTTATTTTCACAGGTCTGAAGTCATAGTTTTATAATTCCTTTGGAGCAAAAGAAATTCTTGTTAATCTCTCTTTATCTTCATGGCTCGCTCATTTTGGCAGCATTTATCCAATATATTTCTCTCTTTTCATTTTTTTATTTAATTATTTTATTTTTGTTTATTACAGTTTATTCATTTTGTATCCCCCCTGTACTTCCCTCCCTCCTCCCTCCCAATCCCACCCACCCTCTTCTCCACCCATGTCCCTCTCCCAGTCCACTGATAAGAGAGGTCTTCCTCCCCTTCCGTCTGACCCTAGTCTATCAGGGCACATCAGGAGTGGCTGCATTGTCTTCTTCTGTGGTCTAGTAAGTCTGCTCCCCCCTCATGGGGAGGTGATCAATCAGTTCATGTCAGAGACAGTCCCTGTCCCTATTACTAATGGCAGCCACTTGGATACTGAACTGCCATAGGCTACCTCTGTGCAGGGGTTCCAGGCCATCTCTATGAGTGGTCCTTGGCTAGAGTATCAGTTTCAGAAAAAAAAACCCTGTGCCCAGACTTTTTGGATCTGTTGCTATCCTTGTGGAGCTCCTGTCCTCTCCAGGTCTTACTATCTCCATTTCTTTCATAAGATTCCATGTACTCTGCCCAAAGTTTGGCTTTGAGTCTCAACATCTGTCTCAATACCCTGCAGGGTAGAACCTTTCAGAGGCTCTCTGTGGTAGGTTCCTGTCCTGTTCCCTGTTTTCTCCCACCTTTGAAGACTATCCTCTTTGCCTTTCTGAATGGGGATTGAGCATCTTAGCCAGAGACCTCCTTCCTAATTAGTTTCCTTAGGCGTACAGACTTTAGTATGTTTATCCTATATTACATGTCTAATATCCACTTATGAGTGAGTATATACCCTGTGTGTCTTTCTGCTTCTAGGATACCTCACTAAGAATAATCCTTTCCAGTTCCCACCATTTACCAGCAAATTTCATGATTTCCTTGTTTTTTATTGCTGAGTAATATTCCATTGTGTAGATATACCACAATTTCTGTATTCATGCCTCAACTGAGGGACATCTGGGCTGTTTTCTTCTGGCTTTTATAGTAAAAGCTGCTACAAACATGGTTGAGCAGATGTCCTTATTGTATACTTGAGCGACTTTTGGATATATGCCTAGGAGTGGTATAGCTGGGTCTTGAGGAAGCACTATTCCTAATTGAGAAAGCACCAGATTGATTTCCAAAGTGGTTGTACAAGTTTACATTTCCACCAGCAATGGAGGAGGGTTTCCCTTTCTCCACATCCTCTCCAGCATGTGTTGTCACTTGAGTTATTCATCTTAGCCATTCTGATGGGTATAAAGTGAAATCTCAGGGTCGTTTGGATTTGCATTTCCCTGATGACTAAAGATGTTGAACATTTCTTTAAGTGTTTCTCTGCCATTCTATATTCCTCTATTGAGAATTCTGTGTTTAGCTCTGTACCCCATTTTTTAATTGGATTACTTGATTAGTTGTTGTTTAACTTTTTGTATTCTTCATTCTTCATATATACTGGATATTAGCCCTCTGTCAGATATAGGGTTGGTGAAGATCCTTTTCCAATCTGTAGGCAGTTGTTTTGTTTTGACGACAGTGTCCTTTGCTTTACAGAAGCTTTTCAGTTTCATGAGGTCCTATTCATTATTACTCTTAGAGCCTGTGCTGTTGGAATTCTGTTCAGGAAGTTGTCTCCTGTGCCAATGAGTTCAAGGCAAGCCTATAGCCAACATCAAACTAAATGGAGAGAAACTTAAAGCAATCCCACTGAAATCAGGGACAACGCAAGGCGGTCCACTCTCTCCATATCTCTTCAACATTGTTCTTGAAGTCCTAGCTAGAGCACTAAGACAATTAAAGGAGATCAAGGGGATACAAATTGGAAAGGAAGAAGGCAAAGTATCACTATTTGCAGATGATATGGTAGTATACCTGAGTGACTCCAAAAATTCTACCACAGAACTCCTACAGCTGATAAACACCTTCAGCAAAGAGGCTGGATACAAAATTAACTAAAAAAAATCAGTGGTCCTCTGTATACAAAAGACAAAAGGGCTGAGAAAGAAATTAAGGAAACAATACCCTTCACAATAGCCACAAAGCACATAAAGTACCTTGGTGTGACCCTAACCAAGCAAGTCAAAGACTTGTATGAAAAAAATTTCAAGTCTCTGTAGAAAGAATTAGAAGAAGATATCAGAGGATGGAATGATCTCTCATGCTCATGCTTGGCAAGATTAACATAGTAAAAATGTCCATCTTACCAAAAACAATCTACAGATTCAATGCAATTCCCATCAAAATACCAACACAATTACAGACATTGAAAGAACAATTTTCAACTTCATATGGAATAATGAGAAACCCAAAATTGCTAAAACAATCCTCTACAATAAAAGATCTTCTGGAGGTATCTCCATCCCTGATCTTAAGCTGTACTATAGAGCAACAGTAATAAAAACTGCATGGTACTGGCATAGAAACAGAATGGTGGATCAATGAAATTGAATAGAAGACCCAGAAACATACCCACACACTTATGGACACCTGATTTTTGACAAAGATGCCAAAACCATCTAGTGGAAAAAAGATAGCATCTTCAACAAATGGTGCTGGTCTAACTGGATGTCTACATGTAGAAAAATGGAAATAGATCCATACTGATCACCTTTCACAAAACTAAAGTCCAAGTGGATCAAAGACCTCAATATAAAACCAGACACACTAAACCTGTTAGAAGAAAAAGTGGGGAAGAGCCAGTATGTTTCTAATATCCAATATATTTCTATTTACTTTTTTTATCCACTTTTTCCGTTCTCTATTTTTCTCTTCCACTCTGTACACTGGTGTCAGAAAGACTGCTTCCTTAGCATCACTTGTCTCAACACTCGCACATTCAAGAGTCACGAGAGATTTCTTTATCAGTCGGCAACTCAAGCCTAAGCTTTGGCCTGGCATGTGTCTCACAGTGATCAATGCCACTCTTACCTTCCAGGTATTGAGATTTCCTCCTTACACCAGGGGAATTTTCTACTCCTGCCATCCTAGCTCTACTGCTGGAAGTGTCCTCTAACCCAGAGTGCCTGCTTTTTTGGTATTTCTCAATGCCCCAGACCCTCCAACCCAATCCTTCTTCTTTCTCGCTTTAAGAGTCATGACTTGTCATGTTTGACACTGGGGTCTCTGCATCTGTTTCCATCAGCTGCTGGGTGAAGCCTCTCAGGAGTTACGCTAGGTTTCAGTCTGCAAGAATAGCCTAGTAACATTAGACAGAGCTCAGGGAATCCTGTGGAAGAGTTGGGGGAACGACTGAGGGAACTAGAGGGGCCAAAGACTCCACAAATAGACCTACAGAATCAACTAACCTAAGCCTATGGTGGGGGGGCACAGAGACTTAACCATGCTTGGACTGGTCCTAGGCTCCCTGCACATATGTAGCAGACGCACAGTTTGATCTTCATGAGGGTTCCCCAACAGGAGCGGGGCCCTCTCTGATTCTGTTGGCTTCCTCTGGGTTCCATTCCCCTAACTGTGATACCTTGTCTGGCCTCAGTGAGAAAGGATGCGCCTAGTCCTGTAGCTACCCAATGTGCCAGGATGGGTTGGTTCCCATGGGGGACCTCCCCCTTCTCTAAGAAGGAGAGGGAGGAATAGGGGGAGGGGCATCTGGGGGGACTGGAAGAAGAGGAGGTGGGGCTGAGATCAGGATGTAAGGAAAATTAATTAATTAATTAATTAATTAATTAATGGAGGAGGAATAAAAAAAGACTAATGGGTTCTGTTTATCTACTGGGTTCAGATTTATAAAATTTCACTAAACTTGACTTGAATAGTGAAAGAAAGAATAATTTTTTGCACCTTCTTTAAATGCAAACAGGCTCTAATATTAGTTATGTGTTAAACATGACCACCCCCTCCACATAGAGAGATACAACTTAAATTTTTTTTTTTTTTTTTTTTTTTTTTTTTGCCCCTTGAAAAATTCTCAGACACAGCTAAACCCTACACTTTCCAATTAGCCTGGCCTTACCCTACCCGAAGTCATCTTTATTTCTTCTTCTTTAAGCTTATATGACATACACACACATACCCATACATATAGCCCTATTTATTGTAATGTTGTTTTTGATATATTAGTAAAATGTGTAAACTTTTAAAGACTAGTAACCATACAACTTTTTTCATGATCTCTGTCTATCCTAGGACTAGGCATGGTACATTTTTAAGCTTTCATTCCCAGTTCACACTGCTCAATAACACTGGAAATTTCTGCCATTTTAAATAGCATCCGTTTGAATTATAACTGATAACCAATGTTTGTAAAAACCAAAACCTGATAATCTGTGTATATTTATTATAGAAAGAAAATTACAGTCTAGGCTTTGGGTATATTTTGTACACATGTAAAAAAATAAAAAATAAAACTTTATAGATAATGATATGTTTTTGAGCTATGAGAGGTGTTTAGGGTAATAACTTCCATATATTTAGGGACAAATCCTTGTCTGTTCTTTATAGTTTTTTTTTTTTTTAGTCTCTATGGTATCTTCATTAAACTGTTGCTTACAATCTACCATAACTTGTTATTTCAACAGGAATTTAGCCTGTCAAAAATTATCACTTGTTCAGAAAAAACAAAAAACAAAAAAAAAACATGAGTAACACTTTCCACTCTTCTTGCCAAACCTGTTGAGAACATTCCATTTGTTTTTCCAGTTAATGTTTACCTTTTTAGACTTGCATCTGAAGTCATATTTTGTTTTTGTTTGCTGGCTTAAGGAAAATATTTCACCCATGTTACTTACGCAAGCACTCATCACCATAACTTTCATTGACCTTTGTATGAAATAGAATTGTGAAAAAAAATAACAGAAACACTTGATAAGGATAAATTCCTTCCCTTCTACTTTAGCGTCTAGCTGAATTACTTTCTATTTATACAGATGTGAAAAGTACTACACTCTTAGACAAACACTATTTTAAAGGGGAAAGAAAATAAGTTTTGTTTTCTAAATAAAGTTAAGAAACCTACTCAGAAATTAGATATTACTTCTTGGTTGTAGAACATTCTAGAAAGAACAAAAGCCTTCTGGAATTTTATTTATTCAAATGGATTTTGAAATATATTGCTCAATAGTGGCTACTTTTCTTTCTTCCTTTTTTTTTTTTAAGAGTCAACATATTATTTCATTTCTTAGTAATTCAAGCACACTGACTGCACACCAGCTTGTTCTTTTACACGGTACCAAGCTGGCCTCAGACATACATAATAAATGATCTTCAAAGATAATGAATGTTTTGAAGCATTTTTCTTGATTTATGTTACTGGTTCACCAGCTATTCCCAGGAAAAATGAGGTGGACTGCTTCCAACTCTGCCCTTCTCACCTTCCTGCTCACACCTCTCTGTTCTGCCAACATCTTGTTTTCACAGTTGCACCGCGGTCCCGATGCTCACTCTGTGTGGTCCTTTTCTAATAAGGAAATAGAAGCGGAGAGACTCCCTGATTGATTTTTCTCTCTTACCGTAATCCTGGCCTCCTGAGAGTTTGGAGGTCAGCGATTTACTGTCTGCTCCCCCTCCTTCCTTACTTTCTCCCCACCGAGTGACTTTATTGGATAGAGCGCTCAGGGCACTGCCTCCTGGCCCTGAGATGCAGAGGATGCCTGGCAGAGCCCTGCTACCTGGATGTGCACCTGTAGTTCCAGCTCCGTGGCTCCACTGTCGTGTGGGAGTCTCTTTGTTCTTTTTTTAACAAATTAATTGGGTGCTTCACTGAAATGCCAGGTTACTGTCCCGAGCTGACAGGGCAAAACGGTCATCTACGTGAGGATAACCTGAATGGTTCGCAGAAAGGAGCGGAGCACAGCCATGACCAGTTTGTAATCTAGAAAGTACCTAAAAAAGTTATCGATTCTGCCAGGGCACAGACTGATAAGGAAAAACATTCCTCACTTAAGTTTATCACTCAGACATACTGTAGGAGGGAAGCCTAAAATGCAATCATTTCCAAATTATTTCTGTGTCAAGCTAACCTCACAGAGCAGTAGCTCTGGGAGTTTAAGCCAGTTTAGAAAAACAAACAAACAAACAACCAAAAAAAAAAAAAACAAAGAAACAAACAAAAACAAAGCTAGACTGATGAACTCATTTAACTTTAAGACTGTCGTCAATACTTGCTTTGGGACATGGGAAGACCATGAACTCTCACTTTGCTCTAGTGCCTTCTGTTATGCAATCTTGGGGCTGGAACCACAAATACAGTTGCAATTGGCAACGAGGCAAATAGAGTTCCTACATAAATTATTGTAGGCAACTGAAAGTGAAACAAATTAGCTCAAAATTTAGATTGAGAAATTCGCCATGGGAGCTTCCTTTATTTTATGATGTTAACCAGGTCTGGGAACATGTGATACCCGGTATTTTTAAAAAATTCCCCTTTTTATTAAAATTAGAGTCTTTTCTCGTACAATAAATCCTGATTGCGGTTTCCCCACCCTCTACTCCTCCCAACTCTCCCATGTCCTCTTTCATCCAGATCCATTCCTTTCCCTTGCTTGCTGCTTTACTCTCTGTGAGTTCACGTGAACTTTGCTCAGTTGACTCAGAGAGCCTTGCTTTCCTGGTGTCCTTCATCCCCTCTGGCTCTTCGGCTCTTCTCACTTCTTTGTCCACCGGGTTCCTTGAGAAACTTCACAGCAATGACAGTTGCTCATTTACTCTTCATGTGATACTACTAATACGCACACATCTTCTTTAGTCCTCACAGTGACTCAACTAAATAGTGTTACATTCTTACAGCTGTAATAAGAAAGAACATCGTAACAAATTATCATGAACCTAGAAACTTAAAACAGTGAAAATTCATGCTGCCATACCTCTAGAATCTAAAATTTTGAAATTGAGCAAGGATATGGTGCTTCCGGTTCTCAGAGAGTATTCTTTGTCTGACTCTTCTTTCTTTAAGAGTTGCTGGTATTACTTAACTTGAGGCTACTTCATTCTGATCTTCTGTCTGCTTGGTACCTCCTGTCCTATGTAATTCCTATCCCACACAAGTCCTATGAGGACAGTTATCATTCAACTTAGAAGCTACCCAGATAGTTCAGGATAATCTTATTTCAAGATCTTTAGCTTAATTACGTTTTCAAAGTCCTTCCCTCCTCTCAACTCAGTGAGTATTCCCAGCTTATCTTTGAAGGCCACAAATCAGTCACTGCAGGCAACTGGCATTACTATTTCCATTTTACAGATTAAGAAAGGGAAGCATGCTACATACCATTTATTAAAGTATGTGCCAGGAATGTCGTATCCGGTCATTTCCATTCACTGTTCTATCTGTTTAATGTTTGTTACGTCCTGGGTGTTGGGCACAAGTGTGATTACTGGCATTTTACATATAACGAAACCCTTCCAACTGGCTTAAAATTTGACATACAAGCTACTCATTCACTTAAAATAAATTATATGACAAAAACGCAAGATAAATAGAAACATTCAGCAGGTTAGATTAAAAGGTAAGAAAAAGAGAAGAAAGAAACACTGTGAGTGGATTATATTTTTTCAATGCATGTCTAGGGAAGGTCTTAGGAAAAAGTAATGGAAGGAAAAAGGCAACAGGGGGAGGGGAGCCTTGAAGATGCCTTGGAGAAGAGAATTCCAGGCAGAAATAATGGTTATGAAAATTCTGAGGCATGGTCTAAAACTGTAAGAAAGAACAGGGTCTTAGGGGTACATGGTATGAGTGTGTGGATTGTAATGGGAGTCACTGATTCTTTACAGAAGAGCAAGGGAGGAGATACCGAAATAGTAGTTGGGTATAGCAGGAGTAACATATAATACTCTAGAGATGGAAGTTCTGCGTGAGAAAAAGAAATGAAAGTCGTTATCACTTAAGCACTCCAAATCCAGTGCTCATTCCTCCATGCCAGGAGGAAATGATTATAGCAACAGCACTTCCTGTGAGAAAATGTCAATTCATGTCATGTTGACAACTGCATCTTAAAAAAGAAGGATTTAGATTTGAGAGTTAGATTCCATATTGGCACATTCAATGGATTTCACAAAACGAAAACACATGCTCACAGAACTGTAAAATAAGCTTAGATGGCCTGAGACATTCATACTAAAATCATGGACTCAGAAGTGGGGTATGCTCATTGTCAAACATGCCATTTGTTCCCTGATATTAGAGTGAAGAGGATCTGACTCTGGTTCTTTAGCTCCCGCCGCAGCAGAGCAAGCAGATCTAGGGCATACACATCTGCTTATGCAGCTCAACAGACTCCAGAAAGCAGGCAATCTGAAAAAGCACAGCCTAATAACCTTCCTGTAACTGGAAAGGACAGTATTTTTCCCCATTCTACAAATTTTGACATCCAATAAAATAGAAAATTCCTAACAGCAGACCTTCCAAAAAAGCCTTTTCAATTTATTAGCTAATTCTTCACAGGGATAATTATCAGACTTTACCAAATAAGCACTCAGCGCAAACAAAACCAGACAACTGGTGACTCTTCGTACCATTTATGAGTTCATATTCTTCATTCCTGCCATCAAGGGAGTGGAGATTTTGGTCCAGAGAAAGTTCTTGCTGGAGACTGTATATGCACATCTTTTTAGAATTGTGTTTATAGCAGTTTAATGGTCACTCTGGAATCTTCTTAACTCTTAACATGCGTTTATTTGTCTTTGCCATAAGAAGACTTTGACTCTCAACCAAAGTTTTTGGAGAATGGTGTTGTAGGTCTGGAGATGAATCAGAGTCTACCTGAGAGAAAGTCTGAGTACACTCTCTTTGGAAAATCACCCAACCCATGTTCTATGCCATATCCAAGCTACCCAGAGGGGAATCAAATGCTGATGCTAGACAAGGTCAGAAGAAAATGGTTACAGACCCAAAAGGTTGGATCATGAAAGAGAAATTAAGCAGCATCAGACAAGGAACAACGGAGATTCATTGGTTCAGACCCCAGCAATGATGGTGATGATAACTGTCACTCATTGCTTCCAAAGACTTTACTTTTTCTAACTCATATACTTTTACACGTGGTCATCATTTGACTTTCTGTGGAAACTCGTAAATATTGTGTTCAGAGGTTCAGATGTCAGGGGCCTGGCTAGGTCGAAGGTGTTTTCAGATAGCTTTCTGTTCTTAACATAGATCCTGCTGGGAAATGATAATTAAAATATTATTTATAAAGAGTAAAGACTGAAAGTGATGTAATTTCCCTTAAAATCCTGTTGCCATAGAACATTTAATGAGAGTAAATATTGACTACTTATTATAGTGTACATATGTAAAAAACAAACAAAAATGACCTTGTCTAAAGTTAGATGCATAATTTTAGCTTCAATTATATCTGTTATCTTTCACTCAAAAATAAATGTAGCTGGATTTGACTCTGGTAGATTTCCCTTCTGGGAGGGGAGGGTTGTGAGATTTACTTTAAAATGAGAGATGTTAGTCTTTCAGTTTCATGTAGCATTCTTCCCAGGAGATGTGATACTCAATTTGAGAGTAGCCCAGCTTCCCAGCCTCTTCAAAGCACAGTTTTTATTGAAGTCAGATGGAGTGAGTAGAGGTGAGTGACAAGTACATGGTTAGCATTGTTTGGAGGCCACAAGGGTGTTTGTAGTCTGAAGCCCCCATGCTCCTAGTATAACCTGGAGAAAGTGGCAACCTGTCACCTAGAGAAACTTGATCAGAGGAAGAACAAGAGTTCCTTAACTTTGTCACATCGAACTAATGAACATTTTCTTTCTAAGAGGTTGGAAGAGGAGGTCTGGGGAGATGGCTCAATGGATAATGTTTGCTGCCCCAGCATCCAAGTTTATATTCCCCTGCACCCACATAAATAGCTGAGATTTGTGAAACACGCCTGTTACCCAGTGCTCCTTGGGAAGATGGCAGAGACAAGCAGATCTTCCTTCGAGCCTCACTAGACCAGATGTCTATCTAAAACAAAATCTCCAGATTCAATGAGAGACCTTGTAACCAAAAGTAAGGTGGAGAACAACTAAGGGAGATACTTGACAAGTGTGTATGCGCACACAAACACACACAGCAGTTGGGGAGAAAGAAATGTCCTTTAAAATACCGAATAGCTACTGTTAGAATGAGTCACAGAAGGATTGGAAGAGTCTCACTGTTACCTAATAATGTTATCACTTATGATTTTGAAGAAATAGATCATTTGTGTTGAATGAACCATGTTTTAAACACGCAATAGATTAAGGCCTGAGATGTCTTTGAGCAGCCAGATCTACTGTGCCTTCTGCTGAACTGAGGCCTCAGGGAGAATCTTTCCCTAGCAGTTCAAATGTACCAAGAGAAAACACACGAGAGAGAGGATCCTGCAAGCACAAGTGAAAGCTGGTTAGTGAAGGGCTACAATGAGCAGCCCTTGTGTGCTGGGTGAAGTATTTCTAGAATTAGCAAAATAGAAACTCTGCTGTGACTTCATCTCACTAATGACCTAAGAGTTTTCAAATTCTAGAAATACAATGAATCTAACCTCCATCACACAGAGCAGATGAGTTTTGTTGTCATTTAGCGTTTGGCTAGCACTCAGTTGTGTTATGTCATGGTCTTGTAAAAATGATGATGAGGAAGTATAAGCAGAGAGTTTACATCCTTCACTTAGGAGACAAGACAAGTTGTGGGCCACAGGGACATGAAGGTTGGGGAGAGGACATCCTGGCAAGAATAACAAAGTCGGTAATACTCATCCTCCATTTCTGCTTATTCCTTCATGAACTTTTATTTATTAGTAAGCCAGATAATTTGTTTTATTTTCCATTTGTTTTAGTTTTTTAAAGTTAACAAGGGCTGAAGCTACGGTTGTGACCTTATGCTCCCAGAAGTCATGTTACCTATGAGTCCACTATCTTAGAAGGAAACCAACCAGAAGGAAGTGGCATGCTCATAATATTCTAAGGCATAGCTAAAAATAAAAACTAAATGAAGAAAACGTGACCTAACAGGTATTGGTATATGAAGAAGAGCGTAAATAAAAACTTTTGTTTCTGGTTTTCAGCGGGTACTATAAATGGCCAATAGGAATGAGACAGGATGATTGTGATGGTAGATTTCCCTTTTGAAGTAATAGTATATTGAGGCATAAAACTGTACGTAACTTGATGTTTATCGATTAGAAGATACTCAATAACTATGGCAAAGAGTAACTGATGGAAAATGGTGTTTTTCCTCATTAAGGTAAACAAGTTTGTGAAGATCTGCTTTTCCTTATTTACTGTTAAGCTGAAAGACTGTGACAGCCCCTCCTGGTAAACATCACTGCGTTATGGATTTAAAGCGTTATGGCCATCATTTTATCACCAGAAAATACGGGAAGCAGCAGGTAATTGCTCTCCTGATACTCACAGGAGGGAACAAACTAGGAGAGCAAATGCCTCCTACGATCTACCAACGCCTCTGCAAAAGGCACAGGTCTCAGGAGTCCGGAAGACAGCAGCAAATATTTCACGCACAGTGAGTCACAGCCCCCTCAACTCTGATGTCCATATCTTAGCAAGGTGTGCAAATTATTTAGCAACTGCCACATTATTTATAGGTACGAACTGCACAAATTAATCTCATGAATAATTTATTCATGAGAATTTACAGCGCGCAATAGAAAACTAAAATCTATTTTTGTTAAGCTAACATCAACTGTTAACTGTGAGTTAGGTACAAATATTTTTCAATTCATACTTTCGGAACAGCATATGGTTTATTATGGTGTTGAATCAAGATTGGGCAGAAGGAAGTAGGGGATACAACTAGACAATCTCTGGAATTTTCCTGAAATATGTGGAGAATTAAAACAAAAGACTGGGAATGTCCGGTGTAACTTATCGAGACACATGCTTGGCTTTCTCTACTTGCTTTGGATGTATAGGTGGAAACACCACAATAAACAGAAATTTTCAGTGTGTAAAAATAGCTTACGGTATCTGTCCTTCAGAGCTCTGAAGTACACACTCATAATGTGAAATTGTTTGATAGCAAAGAGAGTTGAGTCTTATCCTGATGGAATGGCAGGCTGTCACTCTTTTCCCAATCAAGAGAGAATCTAACTGAGATACCTCATAATCTATTTTTAAACTTGAAACAGAAACAAGAATCTTGCTTCCCCACAGTAAGACATAAGAATGTCACTGTGGACCTAAGAGAAAGACAGTCTCAAGTTTGTTTGCTGGTAGACTCCTAGGGAGCTGAACACAAAAATCCAATAAATAATTAGCTCTCCTGTGACAGGCTTCTGAATTACTGTGATACATTAATTGGACAAAATTAGCATGAATTAAGGCAAATAAGTATAACATGTAATTTATTACTTACTAAGCATGGTGCTGTGGTGGAAGCTTCAGATTTCCCTTAAGATTGCTTTAACAGCTATAATGCATTCCTTAATTTACTCTGTGGAAAATCAATTTTTTCAGAGTTCATTAAGCACCAATATGTTACAATGCAACCCTCTAGAGCATAGAGCCTCAATACATTATGCAAATCCATGCCAGTGTATTACCAATATGTAAATAGCGGTAGGACTATTGCTATCTACCTATTGATGAGACTGACCAGAGCAAAAAATAATACCTAAAACTTCTTGAAGCACTTGAGTTATGTTGTATATGACAGGGATATTAAATGCAGTCTTTTACCAATATTTTTTCCAATGTGGAATGGTTCAGGTTAATGAATAGAAGCATTATTGCTTCTGTTTAGTTTCATGGCTTTTATTTTATCTTTGTTAGCCAATAAATCAACAAGTGTTTATGAAGTATACACAATAAACTTAACAAATATTCTTATTAAGCATTGAACCCAAAGAAGTCACTTCACAATTTTAATTGATACCAGCCTTATTTGACTTCATTTAAATCAAAGAAATTGCTAGTTGTTAAAGCCACACATTCTTGGAGCTACAACACGATTCTCCCTCATTTGTTGTAGGTTAAGTAATCTGCTTTGGTTTGTCTAGGTCACATTAGAAACAATAACCTCAAAACTTGAAGTATAGGATTTGACTTAATATAATTTTTATTTTTTATTATAAAAATGAAAATGTAATCAAAAGCAAGTTTTTATTGATTTTAAGATTTGATAGCCCAAGCAGGTGTGGTGGATCATGCCTTTAAACCAGGCTCTTGGGAGACATTGGCAAGTGGACCTCTGAGTTTGAGGCCAGCCTGGTCTACAGAAAGAGTTCCAGGAAGCCAAGGCTATTCAGAGAGACCCTGTCTTAAAAAAAACAAAACAAAACAAAAAACCAAATAAAACAAAATGAAAACTGTAGAAATGAATATTTGATAGACCAAGGCTTGAAAACTCTTATATGATGTATGATTTTTTAAATGATTGTTGGTTTTGGTTTTGGTTCCCCAATAAATAACATTTATGGTGTTATAACCACTTTTAAATTGCATCTTTTTATTGCTAGTTAATTTTTTACTTATTTCTTTATTTATTATCTTTATTTCTTCTAAGCATTATGTATAGCAAACAAATCAACCAAGATTCAGTTTCAGAAACAGACAGCTGTGGACTGAGCTGTGCTCTCCTCAGATTCACACATCGGCTTTTTTACTCTCTCTGTGACGGTACTTGGAAATCAGGCCTTTGGAACTTAGATTCACACGATGGTTTAACAGTAGAAACCTCATGACCAGACTACCCTGACCTCAGACTTTCAGCATTTAAAACCATGAAAGATGTATTTGAGCCATACTGCTTGATTATGGCAATTTTTTGGATCTGATATAGGTTATGATTTGCAACAAGAGAAATGTAGGTTGTATACTAACTTTGTGAATTTCAGATGTTAGATGGAGTATGATCTAGATGGAGGAGGTAGAAAATACCCACAAGTGTGTAGAAGAGATACCTTCTCCATGGCACCTTAATTAAATGTCTCTTCATCCATTTTGTCAGACACTAAGAGGCCTATATATCACAGACCTAATTCAAACTGGCTTCTCACTCTCAATCTCCCTTAGTCTGCCTTACTCTATCTCCTTACAAAATAGTATGTTTTTGTTGCCAGAACTAGACTATAGAATTTAATAGCCTTATTTTTTGTCTTTTTTTTGTTCATAAACACTGTAACTCTATGAAATAAGGGAATTTTGTTTTATTTACGGTTGGATCCCAAATGCCACAAGTAACACCTGCTATGCACTAGATGTTGGGTAAATACTTTGCTCAGTGAATCAATATAATTTTTGTGCAAAGATGATTCTGCTCTTTGTTTGGATATAGGCACACACCAGAAGAAAAGTTCTAATGCCAAATGGAGAAAGCATCCTACGAGTTATAAAAGTTGAGCTAAGGGAAATACAATGCTCATCATAGAAAACATAGTAAGCATTTAATGACTGGTATATTTTAAATTACCATTTTGTTATCCATTGCTAGAAGCAAGTAGGCTTTTTAGTTTTACAAAATATAATAATTTATTTAATCTATATGCCACTTAGAATATATTTAATTGTTTTCAAATTAATACCCTTTCCAGGATATTTAAATTATCCTTTTTTTTTTCTAACATAACTGTTCACATCATGTTGTTCTCGTTGCTTTTTCATGTTCGCCTACTATCTTCCTTCATGACACTTAACAATTTGTGTCTTCATATTGTTAAAATACAGCTTCATGTGTGCTTTCTACACATCATTCAAAAAATTCGGTTGCCTTGTTGGAGACTGGCAGTGTGCTTTGCCACAAAGTTAGCAATGATATACATATATATAATATACATATATACATATATATTATACATATATATACATATATGTTATTATTGTATAATAATATACAATAATAATTATTGTACAATAATATATATATTATTGTATATATATGTATATATGTGTGTGTGTGTGTGTATTCATCTATGTATGTATATGAAATAAAGGGGACACCATAGAACTGAAGATGAATTTTATATGATAAGGTAAAACGGAAGGAAAACCATCAAGAAATCTGAAAAATGACCTGGGCATGAAGTGTGCATGTCTGTAATTGTACCACTCTAGGGAGCAAGGGCAGGTGGATTTCTGTGAGTTTGATGCCAGTCTGGTTTATGAAAGGAGTCCAGGATAGCCAAGGCTACACAAAGTAACCCTGTTTTGGAAAAAAAAAAAAGATATCTGAAAAATGAGGAAAACTTGGAAAATTGCTCAAAGATTCTTGAATTGTATGCATGGAATGACAGTCTTTCAAATTGATGTGTCTTCCTTTTTTTTTCTTTCCTTTCCTCCTTCTTTCTTTTCCTCTTTCCTTATTTTCTTCTTCTATTACCATCCATGCATTGTGAAATACCAAACCCATTGAAACATGTTATTATCTTCTTCGGTTTTGGCCAAACGGTAGGTATCTAACCAATTTGTCTGAAAAAAAAAATCAGTGAAACTTAGCATAGTGTAGCCAAATAAATTGCTACTTGTGTTTTTTATTCTAAAACATTTTATTGTAGTAAAATGAACTGATGACAACGAGCTCTTCAACCGCCATAAACATACTGGGGGAAGTACACTGAAACCTTTCATACATTCTGTGGTAGATGAATTTTTCCATCAGTGTGTTATAGTGAGCATGCCAGAGAAGTGTCTCGAATGTTTTTTTTTCCTTTTCTCTTTTCTTTTCTTTTTGCTTCTCTCTTTTCTCTCCATTTCTTTTATCTTTTTGCTCTTTCTGGCCTTGATCTTGCTGTGTAACTGAGGATAGCATTGAAATCTTGAACTTTAGATCCTCTTAAGCCCACCTCCCCCAAACTGGGATTACTTACATGTACCACCATGTCCAGCTTGTGAAATGATAGGGGTTGAATTCATGCTTTGTACATTCTAGGGTAGTACTCTACCAACTCAGTTATAGTCCTAGGCCTACTTTCTTTATAGCATAGGATACATATACTAAAATCTGTATACCTAAAGAAGCTAAGCAAGAAGGAGGTCCCTCGGTAAGATGATCAACCCTAACTCAGAAAGACAAACAGGATGGACATTGGAAAAAGGAGAAAACAGGAAACAGAACTGGAGCCTACCACAGAAGGCCTCTGAAAGACTCTACCTAGTAGTGTATCAAAGCAGATGCTGAGACTCAAAACCAAACTTTGGGCAGAGTGCGGGGAATCATATGAAAGAAGAGGGAGTTAGTAAGACCTGGAGAGGACAGGAGCTCCACAAGGAGAGCAACAGAACTAACATATCTGGGGACAGGGGTCTTTTCTGAGACTGATACTCCAACCAAGGTCCATTCATGGATATAACCTAGAACCCCTCTCAGATATAGCCTATGGCAGCTCACTCTCCAAGTGGGTACCCTAATAAGGTGACCAGGGACTGTCTCTGACATGAACTCAGTGGCTGGCTCTTTGATCCTCCCAAGGGGGGAGCAGGCTTGCTAGGCCACAGAGGAGGACAATGCAGCCAGTCCTAGTGAGACCTGATAAGTGAGGGTCAGAAGGAAAGGGAGGGGGACCTCCCTAATCAGTGGACTTGGAAAGGGTCATGGGAGGAGATGAAGGAGAGAGGAAGGGATTGGGAGGGAATGAAGGATGGGGCTACAGTTGGGATAGAAAGTGAATAAATTGTAATTAATATAAAAATAAAAATTTAATTAAAAAATTAAATACCATGAAATTAACAACTTTTAAAACAGAATAGAAATATTATGACACTATAATGCATGTGAATGTGGCATGTGAACGTGACATGTGTTTCTCAAAATATTGTTGGGTAGTGCAACAAGTACCCCTTTCACATGAGGATATGAGGACTGAATTTCTCTTCCTCCTACGTGGGCTTGTAGGAAAGTCCCTTCAGGGGAAAGTGATAAAAAAGCAGGCAACGTAGTGTCTGTCAGAGCCAACATGAAGCCTAAGATACCCATTGGACTTAACTTCTTGGGGTCTGTGCATTGTAGTATATGTTTATATGACTAAAATCTGCTTATAAGTGAGTATCTACCATGTGTGTCTTTCTGGGTCTGTGTTACCTCACCCAGGATGATCTTTTCTAGTTGCATCCATTTGCCTGAAAATTTCATGATTTCTTTGTTTTTAATGGCTGCATAGTATTCCATTGTGCAAATGTACCACAGTTTCTTTATTGATTCCATAGTTGAGGGAGATCTAAGTTGTATGAACATGGTTGAGCAAATGTCCTTGTTGTAAGGTGAAGCATCTTTCAGATGTATGACCAGGGGTGGTTTAGCTGGATCTTGAGGTATGGCTACTCCCAGTTTTCTGAGGAAGTGGCAGACTGATTTCCAAAGTGGTTGTGCAAGTTTACATTCCCACCAGCAAAGGGGGGAGGGTCCCCTTTCTCCACATCCTCGACAACATAGGTTGTCACTTGAGTTTTTGATCTTAGACATTCTGATGGATGTAAGATGGAATCTCGGAGTAGTTTTGATTTGCATCTCCCTGACTAGGGATGTTAAACATTTCTTTAAGTGTTTCTCCGCTATTTGAGATTTCTATATTATGAATTCTCTGTTTAGTTCTGTGTCCCATTTTTTAATTGGATTATTTGTTTCAATGTTAAGAAGCAGTGGGATGTTTGAAACCTAAGAAATGGTACTTAAGTCACCGAGGCTGCTGCTGGTAGATGAAATAAACTGTTTTGTGGGTCGTTAAAAAAAAAAAAAGCTCTACTATACAATGCTCAGTAGCTCTGTGGCTTTTTGTCTTTCCTTGAGCCATTATACATGTTCCTGCCATGCCTTCATCTCTCATTGGCTCCTCACTTGAGCCAGTGCTATATTGTTTAGAATTTCAGAATTAAAAACTGTGGACTAACACAGCTATGGCAATTTCTTTCTATAACTCAAGCATTTGGGTGGCCTATTACACAGCAATTTTAAAATTAAAGAATCAACACCCTTCACAAAAGCCACAAAAACAGTATCTTGGTGTAACTCTACTAAGCAAGTGAAAAACTTGGATGAAAAAAATTCAAGTCTCAAAAGAAATTGAAGAAGATATAATCTCCCATCCTCATGGCTTGGTAGGATTAACATAGTGAAAATGGCCATCCTACCAAAAGTTATCTACAGATTCAATGCAATTCCCATCAACATACCAACACAATTCTTTACAGACCTTGAAAGAAAATTTCTCAATTTCATATGGAAAAACAAAAACCCCAGAATTGCTAAAACAATCCTCTACAATAAAAGATCTTCTGGAGGTATCACCATCCCTGATCTCAATCTGTACTATAGAGCAACAGTAATAAAAACGGCATGGAACTGGCATAGAAATAGAATGGTGGGTCAATGGAATCCAACGGAAGACACAGACATAAAGCCACACACCTACAGATACCTGATTTTTTTCAATTAAATTTTTATTTTTTTATGTTAATTACAATTTATTTACTTTGTATCCCAGCTGTAGCCACCTCCTTCATTCCTTCCCAATTCCTTCCTCCCTCCCTCATCTCCTCCCTGCCCCTCTCTAAGTCCTCTTCAACTTCTTTCTGACCCTAGCTTATCAGGTCTCATCAGGGTTGGCTGCAATGTCCTTCTCTGTGACCAAGCAAGACTGCTTCTCCTTAAGGGAGCGTCAAAGAGCCAGCCACTGAGTTCATGTCAGAGACAATCCCTGTTCCCCATACTAGGGTACCCACTTGGAGACTGAGCTGCCATGGGCTACATCTGAGTTGAGGTTCTAAGTTATATCCATGCATCAGGCACCTGATTTTTTTTTACAAAGAAACCAAAACCATACAATGGAGAAAAGATAGAATCTTCAACAAATGGTGCTAGTCTAACTGGATGTCTACATGTAAGAAAAAGCGAATAGACCATATCTATCACCCTGCACAAAAGTAAAGTCCTCTTTGTTGGATCAAAGACCTCAATATAAAACCAGCCACACTAAATCTGTTGGCAGAAAAAGAGGGGACAAGACTTGAACTCATTGGCATAGGAGATAACCTCCTGAACAGAACACCAGCAGCTCAGGCTATAAGACCAACAATTAATAAATGGACATCATGAAACTGAAAATCTTCTGTAAAGCAGAAGCACTGCCAACAGAACAAAACAGCAGCCTACACACTGGGAAAAATTCTTCACTAACCCTACATCTGACAGAGGGCTAATATCCAGAATATTTATACAACTCAAGAAGTTAAACACCAACAAACCAAACAATCCAATTTTAAAAATGGGGTGCAGAGCTAAACAGAGAATTTTCCACAGGGTCATATCTAATGGCAGTGAAACACTTAAAGAAAAGCTCAACATCCTTAGTCATCAGGGATGACATCAAAACCATCCTAAGATTCCTCCTCACACCCATCAGAATGGCTAAGATAAAAAACTCAAGTGATAACACAGGCTGGAGAGGATGTTGAGAAAGGGGAACCCTCCTCCACTGCTGGTGGGAGTGCAAACTTGTACAACCACTTTGGAAATCAATCTGCAAACTACAGAGAGATCAGAGGCTGCAGCTTTCCCACAGAGTTATTCATGTGAGGCTGTGATTTCCAATGATGCAGTCACTGCTGCTCCTGTAAGTAACCTCTTACCCATACTCCTCTTAGGAACCCCAGCAGAAACTGGCTCGTGTCCACTGAGTTGGACACAGTTCAGTTGTTGCTTTGGTCTGTCAAGGATTTCCTTTCTTGGGTAAGGAGATTTGTGTTGCATCCCCCTAGGAAAAGTCCCTGATACAGCGAAGCCAGAGTAGGAGGTCTGTGAATTTGAGGCCAACTTGTTCTATATTGTAAAACTGAGCCTTCAAAAAAAACATGCAACAGAAACAAAAACCCTTGAGCTAAGGAAGTCACTTTCTTTTGGGAATGATCTGACTCAGATTATTGTTTTAGTAGTAGGTAGAAACATACCAATATCTTCATAACTCAAAATTAAGATGAACTGCGGGAAATGTCCAATAAATTATTGAATAGTCTTTTTAGAAATCAGCTATTAAATTCCATATAGTTTATTTACATATTAATCACTAAAACTATTGTCTATATGAATAGGACATGTATATTATTGATAGTGAGATTTTTTAGGTCCTGTATATTTTTAGGTCCTAAAATGGGTGGCAGAAAGATTATTTAGGGAACTGGCCAAACATAAACTTTAGGGTTTGTTAGAAGATTATCAGGGTTCTAAAATGTATTGTTAATATCGCAATATGCTAAAACAGCTGTCTTAGTTACTTTTTTTTTTACTCCTGTGAAGAGATACCATGATCAAAGGAGCTTTTACAATGAAGCATTTAATTGGGGGCTTGCTTATAGTTTCAGAGGGTTAGTTCATGACCATCACAACAACAGGCAGCCAGGTATAGAGTGCAGCAGTATCTGAGAACTCACATCTTATCGGAAAGTTAGAGGGAAAGAAAGACTGGGCCTACCTTCAACTTCTGAAACCTCAATGCCCATTCCCAGCGACATACCTCCTCCACCAAAGCCAAAACTGGTAGTCCTTCCCAAAACAGTTCCACTAACTGGAGACCAGGCATTCAAACATACAAGCTGATGAGGTCCATTCTAATTTCAACCACCACAATGGTATCTCCAAATTCATAAAATAGGTATTTTGCTGCACACTGGAGGATGCAAACAAAATGACTATGGCTTTGCTGAGTGGTGTATGTATCTTTGGGAACACACGTATTTATCAAGACTAAGAAGACACCATACACTGTGTATTAGTGTGACCATCATACATTACAGAGTGATGGACAGTTTCCTTTTCCTGAGTGTTTCTATTTGAAACAGTGAAAAATATTTAAAGAGCATCCTCGATTAGGATCAAGGCTTGCTATGACATAACGCTTTGTTCATAGCTCTCTAGTCCCCCTGACACAAAGACTTCGTTAACTGATTTTCTCGTTCAGCAACTACTTCACTGGAATGTCTGAGAAAGTTTTCTTAATTGCTTAAAAAGCAATTGTTTAAGAAAGGGAAGGGAATACAGGTGCTTGTGAAAGTTTGGATTCAGTGTCTTTGTGACCTCACACTGTGCTGAAACATTTCAGTACCTCTAAAATGTTTTGACTTCAGCTAGTTAAATTCTGACAACAACAGTTCATAAATATTTATTGTACCGTCTAGGTTTTGTGAGTGTTTGATAAACACCTATGATGGAAAGGTCAACAAAGCATGACTCAAAAAGATTTTACAGGACAGTGTTATGATATATTGAACAGAGCTCTGATTTACAAGGAGTACCAAGGAATGAGTTTACACAATAAAACAGTGCATTTACTACCTGTAGAGTATATAAAATACCAGCTTGATGTCTGCTGCAGATGTTTGTGTGACTTTTATTACAGGTACTAGGATTGTTTCGATCTGCTTCATTGGTTATTTTTAGAATCCTCATAATATTCGTCTTAAAATTAATATTCCAAGATTATAGCCTGATTATCTGGTAAATATAAATTGTGAGTGAGTACACTGCAAATGGGAACATTTTCTGAGCATATACCAGCTAATAAACTAGTGGCTTTTCATCTGAGGAATGCTTCTAAAATAAAATGCTTGATTTCACAAACATTTTCCAAACAAATTTTTGTCTTTTATATTCTATCACTATGTGTTATGAACATGATTTGAATAACAGGATCTGTTGGCCTGAGATTAATCACTCCATCTGCTGCTTGTTTACTTACATGTTTGATAATAACCCTGTCATATTTTATAGCATTTTAAACATGTTTCACATCTATTAGGAGATTCTTTGCTTACATCAGTCAAACAAATAAAAAGCATTTTCCAGTGAGGACATCTTCATTTGGACTATTTTTATGTAAACATTGGCTCAAATATCTGAGTTCAAGTTAGGGGCTAGCTTTTTACCTACGTAGAAGACAAATGAGTTGTTTGCCCCAGGTTCTACAGCTTGTAAATGACAGAGTTAATATCAGAACAATGGCTTAAATTTAAAGCCTGGCTTTAATCACAGACCTAGAATGATCCCATTTAAACCATAGTTGCCAAGGCATAATGCTTTGCATCAAGCAGGCCACTTCTTGAAGTAGAATTTGTAAACCTGATGAAGCCACAGGGACAACTAAATATTCACCTCTTTCCTTATAGCCGTCACTTCCTTTAGGAGGCATTGTTTTTGTCATTATCTATTCTAACACCATCCAATCAAATATAAGATATCTAAGAATAAAATGTTTCTTATAACATTTTCTAGTTTTTCTGTCTTGATGTCGCTGGGAACCCTACTCCCCCAACACACATACACACACTCTCACCATTGGATTGATTCAGAGTGAAAGATTCCAGATTCAGATGTGTCTTTGAAAAATGCAAAGAAAGACAATGGGATGCTGGAAAACCTGAACAGGACAAAAAGAAGCATAAAGTGAGGGAGGCCAGCCAACATGTCAAGTAGAGAAGCAGCAAGACTGAGCTAATGGCCACGTCTGGATAGGAAGCACCACGAGAATATTAAGGCTGTAAGATAGCCGTGAGACAAGGGAGTGGATGAAACATTTAGATCTATGATAAGAGGTGCCATTTACACATGCAGTGGACAGCATTGTTAGGATTCTGAGTTGTCTTGATTCTGTCCTGTTATTAAATTGAAATGAATCCTTACCAAAGCTGAGCATAAAGAAACAAAAACAGCCAGCCCTAATGAGACCTCATAAGCTAGGGTCAGCTAGAAGGGGAAGAGGTCCTTCCCTATCAGGGGACTAGGGAAAGAGCATAGGGGGAGAAGTGAGAGGGTGGGTGAGACTAGGAAGAAGTGAGGGAGGGGGCTACTGTGGGGATACAAAGTGAATAAGTTATGATAAATAATAAATAAACAAATAGAAAAAGTTATTTAGTTTTTCATATTAAATACTTAGAGAAGAGTAATTGTATTTCAGCTATAATCAGATATTACTTGACCCATAAAAATATGTCCTCTAATGAAAACCCTAATATTTGAACCCTAACCCTAACCCTAACCCCTAATCCTAACCCTAACCCTAACCTTTCTCATTTGATTTAATCAACAAATAAATACAAGAAAATTGGTATGGAAAATTGGTATGAAAATTGCTATGCTAAGTAATCAGATATTACTTGACCCATAAAAATATGTCCTCTAATGAAAACCCTAATATTTGAAAGAAAAAAACAGTAGGAAATGCTTATGGCCTTTACATAAAATGGTTGATGGTTTAACATCACAGCTATTATAAACTTTTTTTAAATTTGGAATAAGAACTGATATGCAAATTAAGAATAGTAATATCATATATACATTATTTAATAAAGTATTATATGCTTTAAAAAAGGTTCTGTTTTTTCTGGCTTTGTTGAGTTATCTAAATTTTTGACTCAATTTTCCCTCTTTACACAGTAAATAATAGTCACATCCATCTTAGAACTCTTTTTTTTTTTTTTTTTTCAATGCAGTTTATTCAGGAACATTGAACAATCCTCGGACCCCGGGGAAAGCCAGCACACAGCTTAAATAGCCTCTGGGTAGCCAACCCAGGCGTGCCACGGGGGCAATGCAGATAGGTCCACATACATGGAAGCAAGCCAGATCCTCGGCCTTAGCCAAATGTGGAGTTGTTTGTGACAGAGAGCACTCACCATCGGGAAGGTGGAAGGCGGAAACCAGCTCCATCTTTAAGGCATAGCATTCCGCAGCTCTCTACAGTTCCCCCTTTTTGTTTTAGACGCATCAGGCAAGAGTAGAGGTCTGATCTCTGATATTAGAAATAAATTGGGACTTTGTACAGATGTTCATTAGAACTCTTATTGTAAAGAAATTAACTAGGCTCACATCTAAAAGAGCCTTGTAATGCTTTATTCCAAATGACTGCGCGACTGAGTTAGAACAGTCCATTAGAAACAGCCGATTTGCGGGAGGAATCATTTTGACTCACATTTCAATATGGTTCAGTTTATCATGATGGTCAAGGTATTGTGAAGCAGCTTATATCACAGCAGACAGGAAACAGAGAGAGGAGAGACCGGCACTAGGTTGACTTTCTCTTCCTCTGCATTACACTTGGACTCCCAAAACCATTAGACGGTGCCACCCACTATCACGATGGCTCTTTTACCTTTGATTGATCTCTCTCAGATTCATACCCAAATAAGTTTTACTGGTTTTCTGCATAATTCTAAACCTTGTTAATATGATGTATCATCACATATGGGGATCTAACAAACATAGGTATTAATATTTATAACAGTAGACACTAAATAATTTTTATGTCATTTGTACATGCTCACACTACCCTTATTTAATTCTGTATCATCCAAAATGAAGCTTGGAGAGTCTGCTCACAGCTGTGACTGCATCTGCAAATGTTTTCTAAGATTTTAAATAAGTGAGGCATCAAAACTACCTCAATTATATATAATATGTTTAACCCGTGTTTTCAGCTCAAATTAAAATATATGACAAATTGCAAATGAGAGTAATCAAATTGGTCAGAAAAATGTTTTTTAGGGTGACACCAAATCCATTTTGGCATGGTGGATCTTACAGAGTCAACATACATGGTGTTATACTGCACTGAAGTGAAATTTTCTGGTTTCTTTGAAGACTCAGTTTAGTCATGTGATGCTTTGCTGCAGGCTGGGCATGAGATGTTTTGCCCAGGTTGGCTTGTGAGAGGGTATGTGATGTCTTGATTTGACCTTTAACATGCAAGGGGCATGACTTTGGGCAGCTGAGAACTTCAGTGGGTGGGCTTTAAGGAGAGGACATATGTAGAGGTCCACGCACAGGAGATATCACTTTTTGGATTGACAGTGCTGCACTGATCCTGGTGCTTTGACACTTGGCTTTGCAGAGAGAACTATTCCATAGAGCTTCCCCGGGCAATCCAACTGAATCTTTAGGTTTTCAGTCCTTCATGTTGGCCTTTGGATTGGACTGCTGGTATCCTGCCGATTGAGTCTGGTAATCACCTAATGACCCATGACCCTGATCGGCAGGAAGTAGATAAAAGAGGACTACAGCCCTTTCTCCTACGAATCTCTTATCTAAGGTTGGGGGGTAGGTGGTTGGGAGGTAGGTAAAGGTGCTTAAGATCCCTAAATAAAGTAGGTTTGGTGAAAAATCTAAGCCTACACTGCACAGCATTTTCTTTTTACAGTATAGCTTGCATAATATTTCAAATGCTCCAAGATCGTGAAGAAAAGCAAGAACTCACTTCTTTGCGAGTAGACTGGGGTCCTTTCTCTTGTCACCTGCTGCGTCGTCTACTCAATGGAGGCCTGTAAACCCAGGCACGTGGGCGGGTTTAGCATTCACGGTAATGTGGACTGAACGGTTGCTCGCGGTTGGGCAGCTCCTTTCTGAGAAACGCACTCACTTTACGACCTGTGAATGCTGCCCGGAGCTACTCTTTGTCATTCTGTACTTGACTGCCCTTCACACTTGCATTCGGAGGCTACTTCTCAGAACAGGAGAGGAGGAGCGTTCAGCCACCTTGGCTATGAATTCTCATGGCGAAAGACAAATTTGGGTAAGTTTTCAAAACATAATTCCAAAGAATGGAGTTGAGCAGGAGCTACCCATCAAATGGGGCATTAGTCACTACATTCAAAGGAAGCCAGCCAAGCTGCATGCTCACTTCCTCTTCTTTTCTTAATAATTGTTTAATATATTAATTACAGTTTATTCACTTTGTATTCCAGCTGTAGCCCCCTCCCTAAATCCTTCCCTATCCCACCCTCCCACCCCC
Source organism: Meriones unguiculatus (assembly GCF_030254825.1). NCBI lineage: Eukaryota > Metazoa > Chordata > Mammalia > Rodentia > Muridae > Meriones > Meriones unguiculatus. Next base: position 44,703,941 of record NC_083368.1, read on the forward strand.
ATTTTCTCCCATGTCCCTCTCCAAGTCCACTGATAGAGGAAGTCCTCCTCCCCTTCCATCTGACCCTAGCTTATCAGGTCTCCTCAGGACTGGCTGCATTGTCCTCCTCTGTGGCCTGGCAAGGCTGCTCCTCTCTTACTTCCATTTCTTAACCAGCCCTTGCGACTATTGAAATGGTCAGATAAAAATCTTGTGTCAGGAACTATGATTAAAAAAAAAAGAAGAAGAAGAAAAGAAAGAAATGTAATGTGTGCATAACTGCCGTACCTCACTGATTTTTCCTCTTCTCTTTAAATTGCTGGAAATAGATCACATGGCTCATAAATGGTGGGCAAGTTCTCCATCACTGAGCAATGCCTCTAATCTCTGTTCCTTACTCAATGCTTGGAACAGAACTTCCTATGTAATCACATTGGGATAAAAACAAAACAAAGAACAGATATTAAGTGTGCCAGGGTGTCCTGGGGGTCTCTAGCAGTGTTGTCTACCAGCAGGGCTACTCTGGGGTCTAACTGGACCTAGTTTTCAACCATGTCTGGGATGCTACTAAGTGCTGTGTTGTGTCATTTAGGAATTAGTGAGAGCTGGGTAGTAAATTAGGAAAAAACACCCATTTATTTGGTGCCATCTTCCAGGACCTTTTTAGATATCTGTTTCACAAATTCAAAATGCTGTTTTGGGAATACCTAAAAGAAAACCCAGCCGAAATTCTTCCAGTCTCATCCAAATAACTAAACTCGAGACATTATGTAACAGATAATAAAAGTCGGCCCACTGTGCCTGCCTGTTCTTTTGAGCAGTAGGGGACTCGACAGTTGCTGAACCTCGTTCCCCTCAAGCCTGCAGTCGTGTTGCTTGTTTTGAGGGCTCCTGGGTGCTTCTCTGATTAGACATGAAGAATACAGTTATTGAAACATTGCTGCAGCCTTATGTTTGGCTTTCAAAGTTCTATATTCCTGGGATATCACAACACTTCTGAAAATACATAAAGCATTTTTGTTATGCTTAGCATGAGCCATGTAATACTTCCATTTGGGGAATTTATTTTGATGGAAATAGCTCATTAGACCAGAAAATGTCTATTTTGTTTTCATTTCATTTTTAAAGAAATCTGTGCATGTTTGCATAGCAGGTACAGTTAAAAGCCTGTAGCAAGGCTTTAGCTATTTTTTCAATTCCCTTTCAAAAACAATAACAGAAAGTGTAATTTATATAAAATATGCCATAATTTTTTCAAGTATGAATACATGTAAATTTGCATCCTCCTGTATTAATTATAGCAAAATTTACAGTAATTTATAATGCATTAGAAGGTTATTTTTTTGAAGAAAACTTAGCAAAAGCCAATGGTAACCCCAGTCTCATTTGCAGAAATGAAATAACTGCATAAAAACTTGTTTTTTTTTATTCCAATCATATAATTGAAAAATAACACTTAACATTCCTCTAAACATTATGAACTCATTAAAAAGCTTTTTATTTGTTATTTTACAGTATTCAAAATAATTATGTTTTGAACAAAATTTCAGCCATTATTTTCTTTACTAGTTCATAAACTAACAAAAGTAGAGTGTCCAAAGTAACTAGAAATCATTAAATTTTAGTAGATCTAGGTTTCTGTTTAAGAAACATCTCTAGTTGCAAACTTGCATAATATTGTGTTTGAGAGTTAATAGTTGGGAAAATCCTGTTATATAAATGAAAAAGAAAAACAAGACTTTATTTAATGCTGTAAGAATACTGAATTCTCTGTTCAACGGGAATAGGTAGATTTTTATATATTTTTGGCAACTTTCCCTTTCTTAACCCAACTGTGTACTGTTACTAGAGTCTGAATGTTGTTTGACAAAGTGAGTTCCAACACGGTGTTTTGATTGTTTACCATGCCCAGCTATAGTCCATGTCTGTACAATCTGCAGTGTCACCAAAATCAGGCATTCAGGCGGGTCTTCATTCAAGGAAAAGAAAAGCTGCACGAATGAGATCATTAGGCTGATGTGACATGACATAATTTCAGCTTGCTATTGTACTCTGGTGTTACTCTTCTCTCTTTCCTGGGTCCCTACATGTTTGTCCATAAATAAGGAAAGACAGATTTTGCCATATCCCCATGCTAATGGTAAACTCTGACCATATCCAAAACTCTCTAGGTCAATAGGAAGAGGTAGAAGTACAGTTGCCTCCTTCTCACTTCTCTGTAGAAGGAATCTCTTGTATGGATGTCATTTAAAAAACAAAGCCTATGGCCTGTGTATGAGGCAGGAAATAGGTGGGACCTCCAGCAGGCAGGAGGGATTTTAGGAGAGAGCCAGGCATGATATTCAGCTGCCCAGCAGCATGTAGATTAGAATAAATGGATTATTTGAAGTTCTGAGCTAGTAAGAGAAGAGTGGGGCTATATGGCCCAGGTTTCTGTAAAATAATAATTGACTCCCTTGAGTTATTATTCCAGAAGCTAAGGGATGAGAGAAAAAAAACTACCTACGACATTTCCCTCTTGAAACTTCCCCACTCTGGGACTGGTTAAAAGACCTGTCTTTCTTGTAACCTTCCTTTAGAATCAGACCTTTAGTTTTATCCTGTAGTCCATGCTGTCTTCTGACAGAGCAAGGAAACAATACTTTTGAAGATGGATAATCTTGAGGGGTTTCCAGTAAGAAAGACTACTCATACATTCAAATGATATAGCAGAACGTCTTTGGCAGTTTTCATGTCTTTTTTTAATCTCAATTGACAGTCCCTCCCTAAACTCCTCCCAGCCCCTCCTGCCCCCACCATCTCCTTCCCCTTGTCCACTGAAAGGGAGTTTTCCTTTGCCATCTGCCCATAGCTTATCAAGTCTTATCAGGACTGCCAGGGTCCTCTTTGTGGCCTGGTAAGGCCGCATCACCAAGGGAAGTGATCAAAGATTAAGCAACTGAGTTCATATCAGAGGCAACCTTGCTTCCCTTACTTGGGCATCCACATGGAGACTGAGCTCCCTCTCAAGAGAGGAATATGGAATGATAGAGAAACACTTAAAGAAATGCTCAACATCCTTAGTCATCAGAGAAAGGTAAATCAAAATGACTATGAGATTCCATCTTATACTAATCAGAATCGTTAGTGACAACTCAAGTGACAACACATGCTAGAGAGGATGTGGAGAAAGGGGAACCCTCCTCCATTGCTGGTGAGACTACAAACTTGTACAACCACTTTGGAATTCAATCTGGCGCTTTCTCAGAATACTGGGAATAGCACTACTAACGATCCAGCTATACCACTCCTGGGCATATACCCAAAAGATACCTCATCATTCACAAGGACATTTGCTCAACTATGTTCATAGCAGCTTTATTTGTCATAGCCAGAATCTGGAAACAACCTAGATGTTCCTCAGCAGAAGAACGAATATAGAAATTGTGGTACATTTGAACAGTCAAATACTACTCAGCTATTAAAAACAAGGAAATCATGAAATTTTGAGGCAAATGGATGGAACTAGAAGAGATCATCCTGAGCAAGGTAACCAAGAAACAGAAAGACACACATGGTATACACTTAATTATAAAGATATTGGTATAATATAGAATAGCCATACTAACAGCTACAGACTTAAAGAAGCTAAACAACAAGAAGATCCTGGGGAGGATGCTTAAATCTCATTCAGAATGACAAACAGGATAGACACCAGAAGCCGTGGAAGAGAGGGAACAGGATGAGAACCAACTATAGAGTGTCCTCTGAAAGGCTCCACCCAACACGGGATTGAAGCAGACGATGAGACTCACAGCCAAATTTCGACAGAGTACAGGGAGTCTTATAGAAGAGGGGAAGACAGAAGGACATGGAGAGGTCTCCCAGAAGGAGACCAAAAAAGCTGCAAAACCTGAGGCCAGGGAGTGCTGCAGAGACTGATGCACCAAACAAGAACTATGCGTGGAGAGGACCTAGACCCCCTGATGTATTCATTCTTTTGAAATGGTATCAGGAACATTTTATTAAGGTGCAAGCATACCATTTATATACATGGCTATTCTGAAGAGCCTCATGACAAGTAAATATTATGTATTGTTAAAAATATGGATGGCTGTCTCATCACTCAATGTTTTGCTGTTTGAACTTCAAGTTCCTTGTTTGGCAGCAGTGGTATATGTGTATTTAAGTGTGCACCATAATAGTATCAAGTAAACGACTTGCTCTCTACCCTGTTGAAGACAAATGGGGAGATACCAGTTACAAGACTTCACAGAATATTTGCACAGTACATAGAACAATAAATCTGTTGAGAAAACGGAAACACATTAGAGACTAGATACTTGTCTTCCCAGAGACTGAGTTTTCTCCTCTATCAGACTGCTAGTATTTTAGCAATCTAAGGTCGATCAGTTAGTTAAGACAACTAAAGTGACAGCGTTAGGGGCCTGAGACATAGTGGTGGACATAGGCAAGATAAACACTTTCTGTAGAAGAAATTATTTTCCCATCTCTATGGCTGCTATACATAGTCCATTGACGCATAGGAGTCGTTGATAGTATTGAAGGGAGATAAAGCACAGAGAATAAGCTTGTGTTATGAACTCAGAGCGCTTTGCCTGGTAGAGTGATTTGTAGGGCATAAACTTTCATGCAGTTATTTGGAGACAAGGGGTTTCTAGGTTTTCGTTTTCCAGTAAGGTCAAACATTCTGACATAGGAAAGAGAAACCTCCTTTCAAATTTTTAATCAAAGAAAGCACATCTATTTCTGACTGCTGGTGAGAGCTAGTCGTTTTGACATGCGGTATTTTGAAAAACAAAACAAAACAAAACAAAAACAACTCAGCTTTCTTTTTTTTTTTTAGTTTTTGAAAATTTATTCCACATCTCACCTTCTTTACAACTCTTTGTTAGGAGTATTTAATTTTTTAATTTTATTTTTCTCATTAGTTACATTTTGTTAATTCTGTATCCCAGCTGTATCCCTCATTCCCTCCCCAATCCCACCCTCCCTCCCTCATCTCCTCCCTGCCCCTTTCCGAGTCCACTGATAGGGGAGGACCTCCTCCCCTTTCATATGACTCTGTTTTGTCAGGAATTTTCAGGATTGGCTGCAAAGTCCTCCTCTGTGGCCTAACAGTAATGCTCCTCCCTTGGGAGGTGGGGAGGTCAAAGAGCCAGTCATTGAGTTCCTGTTAGAAATAGTTCTTGTTCCTCTTACTATGGGAAACCAATTGATTACTGAGCTATCACGGGTTACATCCGAGCAGAGGTTCTAGGTTTTATCCTCTCATGGTCTTTGGTTGAGTGTCCATCTCAGAAAAGACCCTGTGCCCAGATATGTTTGGTCCTTGTGGAGCTCCTATCCTTTCCACATCAAACTCCCCTTCTTTCATATGATTCCCTGCATTCTGCCAAAGGTTTGGTTATGAGTCTTAGTATCTACTTTGGAATACTGCTAGGTAGAGTCTTTCCGATGCTTTCTGCGGTAGACTCCTGTCATACGTTCAATGCATATCCCATTTGTCTTTCTAAATGAGGATTGATCATCATACCCTGAGTCTGCTTTCTTGATTATCTTCTTTAGGTGTATAGATTTCATTATGTTTATCATATCTTTTAGGTCTATATAAGCAAGTATATTCCATGTTTGTCTTTCTCCTTCTGGGATACTTCACTCAGGATGATCTTTTCTAGATCCCACCATTTGCCCGCAAATTTCATGATTTCCTCTTTTTCGATTGCCGAGTAGTATTCCATTGTGTAAAAATACCACAATTTCTGTACCCATTCCTCCATTGATGGACATCTGGGTTGTTTCCAGGTTCTGGCTATTACAAATAAAGCTGCTACAAACATGGTTGAGCAAATGTCTTATTGTGTACTTGAGAAAATTTTGGGTATATGCCTAGCAGTGGTATAGCTGGGTCTTGAGGAAGCACTATTCCTAATTGTCTGAGAAAGCGCCAGATTGACTTCCAAAGTGGTTGTACCAGTTTACATTCCCACCAGCAATGGAGGAGGGTTCCCCTTTCTCCACAACCTCTCCAGCATATGTTGTCACTTGAATTTTTCATCTTGGCCATTCTGATGGGTGTAAGGTGAAATCTCAGGGTCGTTTTGATTTGCATTTCCCTAATGGCTAATGACGTTGAACATTTCTTTAAGTGTTTCTCTGCCATTCTATATTCCTCTACAGAGAATTCTCTGTTTAGCTCTGTTCCCCATTTTTTAATTGGATTACTTGGTTTGTTGTTTTTCAGCTTCTTTAGTTCTTTATATATACTGGATATTAGCCCTCTGTCAGATAAAGGGTTGGTGAAGATTCTTTCCCAATCTGTAGGCAGTCGCTTTGTTTTGATGACGGTGTCCTTTGCTTTACAGAAGCTTTTCAGTTTCATGAGGTCCCATTTATTGATTGTTACTCTTAAAGCCTGTGCTGTTGGAATTCTGTTCAGGAAGTTGTCTCCTGTGCCAATGAGTTCTAGGCTGTTCCCCACTTTTTCTTCTAACAGATTTAGCGTATCTGGTTTTATGTTGAGGTCTTTGATCCACTTAGACTTTAGTTTTGTGCAGGGTGATAAATGTGGATCTATTTTCATTTTTCTGCATGTAGACATCCAATTAGACCAGCATCATCTGTTGAAGATGCTATCTTTTTTCCATTGAATGGTTTTGGCTGCTTTGTCAAAAATCAAGTATTCAGAGGTACATCGGTTTATTTCTGGGTCTTCTATTCTGTTCTATTGATCCTCCTTTCTAGTTCTATGCCAATACCATGCAGTTTTTATTACTATTGCTCTGTAGTACAGCTTGAGATCGGGGATGGAGGTACCTCCAGATGATCTGTTGTTGTACAGTGTTGTTTTGGAGATTCTGGGTTTTTTGTTTCTCCATATGAAGCTGAGAATCTTTTTTTCAAGGTCTGAAAAGAATTGAGTTGGTATTTTGATGGGAATTGCATTGAATCTGTAGATTGCTTTTGGCAGGATGGCCATTTTCACAATGTTAATCCTACCAATTCATGAGCACGGGAGATCTTTCCATCTTCTGAGATCTTCAATTTCTTTCTTCAGAGACTTGAAGTTTTCTCAAACAGGTCTTTCACTTGTTTGGTTAATGTCACCCCAAGGTACTTTATGTTATTAGTGGCTATTGCAAAGGGTGTTGTTTCCCTAATTTCTTTCTCAGCCCTTTTGTCTTTTGTGTACAGGAGGGCTTCTGATTTTTTTGAGTTGATTTTTGTATCCTGCCACTTTGCTGAAGGTGTTTTTCAGCTGAAGGAGTTATCTGGTTGAATTTTTGGGGTCACTCATGTACACTATCATATCATCTGCGAATAGTGACACTTTGACCTCTTCCTTTCCAATTTGTATCCCCTTGTTCTCCTTTAGTTGTCTTATTGCTCTGGCTAGGACTTCAAGTACTTTGTTGAAGAGATATGGAGAGAGTGGGCAGCCTTGTCTTGCCCCTGATTTCAGTGGGATTGATTTAAGTTCCTCTCCATTGAGTTTGATGTTGGCTGTAGGCTTGCTGTATATTGCCTTTACTATGTTTAAGTATGTGCCTTGTATCCCTGATCTCTCCAAGACTTTAAACATGAATGGGTGTTGGACTTTGTCAAATGCTTTTTCGGCATCCAAGGAGATGATCATGTGGTTTTTCTCCTTCAGTTTGTTTATGTTTGTTTATGGATCACATTGATGGATTTCCGTATGTTGAACCACCCTTGCATGCCTGGGATGAAGCCTACTTGGTCATGGTGGATGATATCTTTGATGTGTTCTTAGATTTGGTTTGCAAGTATTTTATTGAGTATTGCATCTATATTCATAAGAGAGATAGGTCTGAAGTTCTCTTTTTTTGTTGGGTCTTTGTGTGGTTTGGGTATCAGGGTGACTTCGCTTCATAGAATGAGTTTGGTAGTGTTCCTTCTGTTTCTATTTTGTGGAATAGTTTGAGGAGAATTGGTATTAGCACTTCTTTGAAGGTCTGGTAGAAATCTTGCCTGAAACCATCGGGCCCAGGGCTTTTTTTTGGAGGGGAGACTGTTAATGACTGCTTCAATTTCTTTGGGGGATATAGGGTAATTCAGTCTTTCTACCTGATCTTGACTTAATGTTGGTAGATGGAATCTATGAAGAAAATTGTCCATTTCACAACTCAGCTTTCTTGAGACCACTCATGATTTCTAGAGTGAGAACAAATACCCACTAATTTCAAGCATTATGTTAGAAAGGAAACAGACTAATTTACATAAAATAATTCACAGAAAGGCTACTAACAGATAGGTCTTTTGCTGAAAGCCAGTTTGCCAAATGACCAATTTCCTTAAAGCTAATTTGCTTGAAATCAATTTAGTGAATGACCTAGTCTCCAAATTACTGGGAACCAAAATAAGTTTGGGTTCTGCCATTGTTTCCACCTCTCTCAAGCTCTATTGCAAGTTGCCTTTGTCTCTGGTCAGGCATTTGGTCCACTGGCAGCATCACAAACCTGACCAAAGCTTGTTTTTAGGTGTCTTACACTTTAGGGTTTATGTCTCCTAATATGGAGAAAAGAAAACTGAGGTTTTCATAAGTTGATGAGTTTGGTTATTTAAGTCAGTTAATTCCAGGTGTGTCATATACAGTTTTCTCTGGCTGCACAGAGTCAATGGATGTTGGCCTTTTTGCAGTATGTGGTATGTAATTTAACCAACTATATTTTATTTTTTCTTTCTGTACCAGTTAGGGCAAAGGAAGCTTTTAATGACCATCATTTTCCATAAGAACAACAAAATAAAGAAAAAACAGAATGTCAAATTAATGAAATTCAAGCTTTAGACTGATTAAATATTCAAAATATTTGAATGTATCATACATTAATAGACATAGATGAATATGGTGACATAAAAACATACAATTTTGTATCTATGCAGTAACAAACAAAATGTTATAATTTGCTATAGGCTGAATCCAAGCATAGCTAATTTTGAAGTCATTGTTTTGACAAAGAATAAGCTGAGTTCAGAATTTACACATAATCAAGGTCTAAAATGCATTCCAAATATGGAGGAATCATTGGAAGTTATAATTTATTTCATGAACTGTACCACTCACCCACCCACCCATCAGAAGTAAACTTTTGGAATGAAGCTGGGTAGAAAGAATGGTTTTGCTGCTGATTAATCCATTCTGAGAGGACAATTTTACAATACATGGGGACTGTCCATGTTAGCAGAGGAAGATGTGAAGGTACATTTTAGCTACAAGCAAGCACAGGGAATTGAGGCCGTAGTGCTACAGATGTAATGTGCTGAGGCGAGAGGCCAGAATCAGTCACTGTGTGTTAAATACATTAAGCTCAACCACCCGTATGCAAAGGTGGGAGGAAAATTATAACCTATGGTCTTCTTTGACTTGACCTAAGGCTCTGTTTTCTAAAAACTTTAAACTACATGTCACTTTAAAGCAATTTCACTCTCCCCATCCTTTCCTTTGGATTTCCATTGGATGTTGCCACAGACAACTACCTCTCCTTTCCTATCAGTCTAAAGCTTGAATTTCATTAATTTGACATTCTGTTTTTTCTTTATGTGTTAGTTGGGAATCCCATATGCTCTTAGGTAAGTTAACTAAAACCAAAATGAGACTTAATGATTTGGTTTCATTAAATAAGGTAAAATTTTACTTCTGTCATTAAATTAGAATATATAAGGAAGCAAAGACATCAACCCTTACAATATCTTGAATCCTCTTCAGTACATATAATGACATCTTCTGTCTCTTCCTCTTATAATTAAAATTTTAATTTAATTTATCTTAAGTTCCAATATTCAAGGGAAATTTCATATTAAATTTTACTGCACTTGCAAATTTCCAAATGTATATAAACTTTCCCTAACTTTAGATGAATGTATTTTAATATTTCTTCAGCCTTCCTTTGTCAAGATGACTTTTTCCTTGAGGTTTTTATGCACAAGAAGAACTAGGGTAGGCTCATGAATGCAGCTGACCTCTACACAGCTGCCTGCTTCCCTGCCATTTCCTTACATGAAAACCACTACTGGACGCACTTCAGGATTACACAGATTATTTGAACGCTTTCTCTGTCAAGGCTCTCTTATTCCTTTCTCTACTTAGTCTTCTTTATTTCATTTCAACCTTTTATTGAACAACACATATTTATAATTTGGATTTGTTGGCTTATTTTAATATGATTTTAAGAAAGTTTAATTAAAACTGGGCATGGTGGTGCACACCTTTTAACTCAGCACTCAGGGAGGCCGATGCAGACTGATCGCTGTGAGTTGGAGGCCAGCCTGGGCTAAGAAGCGACTCCATGACAACCAAGGCTACCCTGAGAAAACCTGTCTTGAAAAAAGCAAATGAAAACAAAACGTTTACGTGAAAGGATTAGATATTGGATATACAATTTTTACTATCATGAGTATTTGTATGTGTGTGTATGTTGAGATCATAGGTCAGTCTTGGATGCTGTTCTTCATGTGGTAATTACCTTTTATTGAGGCAAGTTTTCACACTGGTCTGTGACTGGTCAAATAGGCTAGACTGGGTGGACAGAAAGTTGCATGGATTTGCCTGTCTCAGTATGCCAGGGATCAGAATACAAGTGCATAGCAAGCATAGGCAGCTTTTTAATGTTAGTTTTGTGGGTTGAGCTCATGTCCTCATGAAAGATTCTGTTCAACTAAGTAGAATTGAGAAATGTGGAATCTATAAAACCCTAGTCTTGCGGCTGGAGAGATGTCTCATTGGCTAAGCCCACTGGCTGTTCTTGCTGGGAAGCCAGGCTTGATTCCCAGCTTCCACATGGTACCTCACAACTGTCTGTGACTCCAGTTCTAAGGGACCGAATGTCCTTCAAAGACACAGACCTACATTCCTTCAAGTAAAGTCCTGATCTTTGGAGCTCAGCTTCTCCCTTGAGGTGGTAGTCATTTCGTACATTCTGCTGTAAAAAATAAAAAAAATGTTACTCAACAATTATTGTACATTCCAAAATTAAATGTGATCATAACTTATAGACTACAGTATTCCTGGGGTTTGAATCTGAAAAATGTCCCTCATAGGTGCCTGGTTGGTCCTCAGCTGGTGGAAATATATTTCAGGTCATAGAGGTTTTTAAGAAGTGTTCCTTCTTCCCGTTTTCTCTTATTGTTTCCTACGAACAGATGAAAGGCCTGGCTGGCCTGTGATCCTGCTGGTGTATCTTCCTAACTGTGATGGAGTCTGTCCTTCTAGAACTGTGAGCTAAAGCAAGATTTATCTTCCTAACTTGCTTCTGGCCAAGTACCTCATCACAACAACCGAAAAGTAGCTGATGCACTCACTGAAGTCCTGGGAGTTTCAAAGCTGTTTGCTGGTTTCCATTGACGTCATCAGACTCTTTCATAAACTATATTTGATGCATTTGTGGAAAATTATCTCCCACAAGTGCAGAAAGGGTGTGGCAGTTTTTGTTCCTCTTTTTTGTTTTAACCCATGGTGTTTTTAATGTTGTCTTACATTTGCTGCTCACATTTCTTGTTTACTGTCTAAGCAAGGCATGGTCTATAAGCACGTACTCACTGTCTTTTTCTACTGGTCCCTTTAACATGTGTGTGGAGCTTCTCTGCGGGCATGCTCCAAAGGGTGACTGTTTAGTCATTGGCTTTGCCACTCAAGTTGTCCCTGCACCTGCTTTGTTAGTCTCCACAGTGACTGCAAATTATTGATGTTACTCAGCTTTCTAATCTTTTAAAATGCCATGGGTGGGCAGTAACATTTCAATTTGCATGTTTCTAGTAATTAGTCAGATTCAACATCTCTTCAAATGCTTGGCTATTTGTTCTCTTGAGTATGTTACTCTTCCTGTCTTTTATTTTATTTTATTTTATTTTTGTGGGTTTCCTGTTTTTTTTTTTTTGCTTTTGCTTGACTTGTTAAAGAGTAAAGAGTTTCTTTCAGATTATAGCAATTAACCCATGGTTTGTTTTTGTTTTGTTTTGTTTGTTATTTTGGTAATAATAAACGTTCAACCTTTGCTGATTGTCAACCTTTCGTCTTTGTTGACAATGAAGAACATCTATCTGCAGTTCTGATTTAGTCATTTCCTTATTGAGCTCTTTGAGTCTTGATTCATGACCCAAAGTCATGAATGCATTCCAGAGTCAGAAACACTGCCATCTGTAATAGCTTTTGTTAGTTTTCTATTTTTTTCCATTAAAATTTTACATGAAATTTTTATTGGAATCCTCAGAGTAGGTGGTTGAAAAGCCTCCATGAGATGGTAAAACAAGTTCAGCATTTGGCCAAAATGTCTACTATGGGAATAATTCAGTTTTTCACGTTTAACTAAATTTTAGACTCAGGAGTCTAAACTGTGTATGTTTGAGAGGTACTATAAAATATCAGTACATTGTTTAAACAGTAAGAAAGTGTGCGTTTAGCATTCTTGGTCTCTTTCTGTACCAAGAGCCAGCAGGCAGAAGATGGCATTTAATGCACCCAAACAAGAAGGCTCTTAGCAGGGAGGTGGATGATTATATTTGCTGAGATAATATAAATCTCATGCTATAGAAGGGATTCAAGTGGTTTCATTGCTGTGTGAATAGCAATTTTGTTTTTAAACATTTTTCCATTCCCTTCTATACCCCTTTCATTGCACGCTTCTCAGACAATGACAGTGCTTAGCATTTCACAGTTGTTTTCACACTGACTTTGTGGCTTCATGAAAACTCTGAACACACCAGTTCTACCTTTTGGTGTTTTATACATTTGTTGTCTCCCTTGGTTCTTAAATTAACCTAGTTCATAAGTTGAGCTTTATGAGGCTTCATTTATTTTCTATTGCTTCAAATTTGTGTCAAAAACTCTGAGGATACAGTCCCAGAGGAAACAACCTATTTCCCAAATTTAGATATTAATTTACCACGAAGCTTCCTGAGATTTAATTTTTTATTTTATTTATCTTTTGTTCTTAGAACTCACCTTGGAAAGGAGGTCTGGAAAGGGCAGTATTCAGAGCGTTATCTTGTGTTTGGAAGGAAAATCAAACGATGAAACCGTTCGTGGGAAATATTTATTGTTTGTCTGACCAGTGATTTCTGGGGAGTTTGATTCTTTTATGCACCAGCCATTCTTGACATAGCCAGGGAGAATAATAGGGTACTGATGTGGTAACCTGCTGAGCCAGCTGTGAGATCACCATGAATCTCCAGTCACGGTCCAGCCGTGAGGAAGAAAGCCTGCAACTGCTCCTCAGCACGGAGTAGCCAGCATCCAGACCAGCTCAGGCGGGCAGCCTCTTTCCTCCACTTCTCCTTTACAGTTTGTTTATTTGTTTATTTATTTTCTAGTGTAAGCATGGGTGCATGCACAGATGTGAGACAGCTGCTCAAAAGGAAAAACATCTCAGGGTGAGAAGCAACTTTTAGGACTGATTCTTTAGATTTCACTAACTTAGTAAGTAATCATGTCACTCAAAACTGTTTTTCAATACTTACTTGAATTTTTTTCAATAAGTTTACAGTTATTAGTACTCTTTTAAAACTCTGTTTTTAATCTTATAGCATTTGTTATCTTTAAATATATATATTTTATAAAACCACCCTGCCATGGCAGATGCCATAAGTAGCTCATGTAATTGGAGGTGTAGAAAGGCCATTTTGTTCATAAATCTTTGACTAGCTTGTTATGAAACCTAAAATTCCTCCTGGGGAGGCGTGCATTCCTTTTGTTAAAGCATTCTTTCCAGCCCAGTTAACGTGTACAGATTGTCTTACAAGACAATCATTTTACTACAACCCTGCTATAAGAGAACCCTGCGGTGAACCAAAGCTTCATATGACAGGATGATGGTCCTACCCCTGAAGGATTTGTGGTTTGTTGGAAAAGCCAGATTACCTCCTTGGACATTAAAATATTAGAATGAGGGGCACCTACACACATCATCATGGTTAGTCTGGAACACCTTCATAAATCCTTATAGTTAGCAGATGAATCTTCAAGCACGGGTCTTTGAGAAGTGTTTAAGGATAATTGAAAACTATAGTCTGATCCTGAAGGAACACAGCACTTGGAAAAAAAAAACCCACGATATTAAAGAACACCCTATTTGGCATGGTGGCAGACACAAGCAAAACAGGAACTCCAGAGTTTGATTAGCCTGGAGTATGTACTGTGACCCAGTTTCAAGAAATATTACACAGTACACACACAGACACGACCCACACACACATATACAGAGAGAGAGAATAATAATAAAAAAAATTGTGTAATAGGTTCTGGAAACAAAGAACAGACTCAGGCTACTAGAATTGGTGAGGTGGCCTGATGTTGCCATAGTAAGAGGATGCCTGGGACAAGCACTTGTGTGACAAGGCCAAATAAGTGGGCTGTTCTTGTCATCTGATCTGAAAATCCTGATTTCTAAAAATACACACGAGTCAAAGAGACTCATTCTGTTTATTGTTTGAGCCCCTAAATGAACTAACAAATTCTGTGTCCAGATGACAACCAGACAAACAAAACTATGGACTCATACAATCTGGTTTTGATTCCATCTGAATGTTTTAGTCTGATTTATTTCTGGATTCGCTTTCCTTTGCTGCTTCCACTTGGCTTTACAGTGGGAAGGATGTGGATGACCGTCACGTGTCTGGTGTCTGGCAATTCCTTCAGATTTCATCAGGAGTTGTGAGAGAACAATAACTCCCCATCACTGTTTCCCTTACATCAGTGGTTGCTCACAGATTGAACCCCTTATTCTGTCTCTGATGTCCCCATGGCTGCTCTGGGCTTCTTCTTGCCTGCATACTCTTTCCACCACTTTCCTCATGAACATTTCACTTCACTGGCCACTGGAATCCTTCTTCTTTGCATCCTCCAACTGTTCATGAAAGGCTTCCTTCCCTTTTGGTCCTAGAAACTGACCAGTTCCTGCAGGTGGAATGTTTATAGATGGAATGTTCTCTGCCACCCCAAAGGCCTCTGGGTAGAAGCAGCGCTATCTTCACTTCTTGTGCCCTGTAGATCATCTTCCCTGGGAAAAATCACAGTATTTTTGCCCTTTGAATTTTTCTATTTGCTTTTACGAACTAGGAGACCCCTAGATGTAAGGTATTTACATCCCATTTGTTGTTTTCCCTTCAAACCCAACTGATAGCAACATTCAGGGTGACATATATTTTTTATTACTGTTTTAATAAAATACTTCAATATATTTTCTTTTTACTTTCCTCCTAGAGACCTTGATACACACTTTGTTCAGGATCCTCTGTGATTTTACTTTGGACACTGCAATCACTTGTAATAGTTTCTTCTTTGATGCACAGAAACATTCTTTTACTTTTTTTCTGTTCTTTTATCGAATTACCAAATTTATAGTGACCTTTGCTGTTCTTGAATTTCATTTGCTCTTTTCTGTTCTTCTTCTCACTTATGGGTATAAACCTGCATTTCTGTTTCTTCCTATCCTGGTAGGTTGCAATCATTTGTTACTTCACCTGCATTGCATCACATCCTCAGAATTCTTAAGTCTCTGTCCTTTTCTCTCAGCCGCCAAGTAGCATAGCAACCCAGATCAATAAACCTATGCCATTTCTTTAAAGTCCTGTGTCAAATCACTGAAGCTTGGAAGTACTCAAGTGATACAACTGTGTGGAGTGCTATACCCAGAAATGCATGGATGTGAACTTCAGATGCACAATGGTCCTTCCTGCTTGGTCCTTCCAGTGACCGCGTTTAGCCTCTGACTTTGCCATCATGCTGTTTACATTCTCATTTCAAAAAGAGGACATTGCCTCTGTCGTTACAGAAAAAAGAATGGCTAAGCAAGAAGGAAGACCCTGGGTAAGATGATCGATCTTCACTCAGAAGGGCAAACGGGATGGATATCAGAAGAGGCAGAAAACATGGAGCAGGACAGGAGCCTAACACAGAGGGCCTCTGAAAGATTCTGCCCAGCAAGGTTTCAAAGCAAATGCTGAGACTCATAGCCAAACTTTGGGCAAAGTGGAGGGAATCTTATGAAAGAAGGGGGAGATTGAAAAACCTAGAGGGGATAGGAGCCCCACAAGGAGACCATTAGAACAAAATTTTTGGGCCCAAGGGTCCTTTCTGAGACTGATACGTCAACCAAGGACCACACTTGGAGAGGTCATAGCCCCTGGCACAGATGTAGCCCATGGCAGCTCAGTATCCAAGTGGGTTCCTTAGCAATGGGAACAAGGACTCTCTCTGACATGAACTCAGTGGCTGATCCTTTGATCACCTCCCCCTGATAGAGAGCAGCCTTACCAGACCACAGAGGAAGACAATGCAGCCAGTCCTGATGAGACCTGATTCAGAGAGAAGGGGAGGAGGACCTCTCCTATCAGTGGACTTGGGGAAAGGCATGGGAGGAGATGAGGGAGGGAGGGTTGGATTGGGAGGGGAGGAGGGAGGAGGCTACAGCTGGGATGCAAAGTAAATAAACTGTAATTTATGAAAAACAAATAAATTAAAAAATGATAAAAAATGAATGGGAACTTTCTTGCTTACCTTTCTTTGAAAATTTAAATGCAGAAACAATCCCCTTTTTCTTCAGTTCCATCAGAAAAGTTGTTCTTCCAAGTTAACTCCTTGCTGAGCTTCTGTTCTTTCTCTTACCTCAGAACTACAGCACTGCTTTCCAGGGTGCTATTCTCCCGTGTACTTTTAGCCTCCTCATCTAGTAACTGTCTTTCCTCAAACCTAAGCCTATGCCCCATCTCTTTCCCTTCCCTCAGTCTCTGGGTTCTACAGTTGCCTATAGTTAGCAAGCGATTACTTCACTTAGACATCTGCACATTCTCTTACCCTGACCACTGTGGAAATCAACTCTCTTCTAACCCTCCCTTTTTTATCTTCTGTGCAGTACTTAAAGCTCTTTCACCTGTCTGCTTTCTGAAACAGTGCCCTGAAATTTTTTTCCTAAGATATGTGCTTTTTTTTTTTTTAAGATTTAGTGTGTGTGTGTGTGTGTGTGTGTGTGTGTGTGTGTGTGTGTGTGTGCACGCCCGCGTACATGAGGGCACCAGATCTCATCTTAGATGGTTATGAACCACCATGTGGTTACTGGGAAATGAACTCTGGAAGAGAAGACAGTGCTCTTAACCACAGAGCCATCTTTCCAGCCCCCCTGCCCAGGTGCACTTATTAATGATGGAAGGCTTAAATGTCCTGAAAACAAAAACAAAAACAAAAACAAACAAAAATCCTGCCCTATGACCACACGTATCTTCCTTTCTTCCCTTCTGTTGAAAAACATGGGTGTCCATTGGCTCAAAGCTAATCCTGCCCTTTCTATCTGAATGTTCTCCACTGTATGAACTCTTTCTCTCTACGTTGACCCATACTTGTACTGTACCTGTTGTTCTGTCTTGTTATCACCTCTTGAATCCTTATCTGCTCTGAGTCAGTTTACTATCCTCAAAACCATAGCTTTGGAACAGCCTCCTGGCAAGTCAGTTTGTTTGTTTCCAAGCTACTGAACTCAGCCTTATAACACACTGCCACAAGCTTCACGCGTTGCTGCTTACTGACCTTTTTATCCTTTGTCTTGCAGTGGCCACTTCTATCCCTGAACACACCCTCCCAGCTTTTATATGAAGCATCTGTTCTTGACCTACACTTACTCATTCCCCACAATGCCAAAAGAGTGACTTTCTTAACAGAATATCACATCATGCCATTTTCTTGCTTAACAGTTCAACAGCAGCTTTTGATTGGTTTTAGGTTTATAAAAAAATTTTTTTTAAAGAACACTGAGGTCCACTTTGGTCTGAGCTCTACTTTTCTTTCAGGTAGCAGCTTTGACTGCGTGTTTTGTGTTTCTTTTGTTGCTGTCTTCACAAATGAGGAAATGAAGCTGAGAGCCAGGGAATGCTACCCACAAAGCTAAGAGCCAATGACTTATAAGCTGATATTTGGTTAGGCTCTTTGGAATTTTAAAAATATTTATTTACTTTCTCAATATAAATGGCCTGTGTGTTCTCTGTACAAATGTCAACATTCCAGGTCTTTGCTGAAGACAATCTTTGTAAATAAGTTCTGGTTCACAAGTTAAGAGTCATAAGGCGATCTGAAGCCCTCTTCTGACCTGCACAGGCATCAGGCACTCACATGGTACACGTACATACATGCAGGCAAAACACATAAACAGTGCTCCTGTGCAAAGTTCACTATCCTTGAGACAATGACAGAGCAACAAGACATACATAAACAGTAGTAAGGTTTTCACTACTTATTTCTTTGTAAACAAAATGATCTGTGTCTTTAGTGTATAAAAATGAATCTCCTAATTATGATATCTCAGCTCCTTTAAGCACCAAAATTCTGATTGGCATAGTCTTCATTTGTGTTTTCTAAAGAACTGCCTTAAAAAAGGGACAGCTACTGTAGGATAGTCACTGTCCTTTCTTCCTTCCTTCTTTCCTTCCTTCCTTCCTTACTTGTTTTCTTTTTCTTTCATTCTTCTTCCTTCCTTTCTTAGATTTTTTTTATTTATTATTTTATATTTTTGTGTGTTTTGCCTATACATATGAACCATATCCGTGCCTGGTGCCTGTGGAGGTGAGAGGAAGACATCAGCTCCCCTGAACTTGAGTTATGGCTATTTGTGAGCCACCAAGTGGGTTCTGGAAACTGAGGCTGTTCCAAGAACAACAAGTGCTCTTAACCACTGAGCCATCTTTTCATCCCCAGGCTGTTTACATTCCAATATGAAGGCACCTTAATTTCTGATTAGGGAGCTGGCACTCTTAATTTTGACTTGACATTTAATAGGTTTCTTTCTGACTATAACTTGTGAGTTCCTTACAACACCCACTTCAAAAATCACCTGTAATTACATTTTTTTTTCTCTGTACCATTGAAATGGAAGTCTGCTCCCCCAAATCCAATTATCAGCATCTCTTAGTCTTTGTAGGAGAGCCTAGCTTTGTTAAGGACCAACTAGTAAACACAGGATGGCCTCTTCAGTTCTGTAAATGTTTTCTCTAGAGGCCTCCAAGTACTTTTTCATCATTCAAAAACTCAGTGAATTGAGTACAGTCTAATTTCCTTATTGCCACAATACTAACTTTTTCTCTGCCAGTTTTAATGGTTTCCTGGTACAGTTTTTATTTATGCTTCCCACTTATAAGAGCATTTATAAAATGCACATCATGACACAGATACTCTCCATGGTTCTTTTCATCTCACTTGTTGAAAATAAATCCCAAGGTTAGTAATTTGTATACAGGAGAACAAGAATAGTCAAAGATCTTGCAATCAGTCCAAGGAGCGTTGATTTTTTTTTTTTTTTTTTTATTCTCCTAAACAGATCCGGGCAAAACTTTGCAGTTGGGCGAATATTTCTCTTTATTTTCTAGGAAGTATAGATTAGTTTCTCTACAACATTTTCCTTAGCACAGAGGAACAGAGAGCATTGTTTACCTTGCCTTGAGTTATTTTATGACACGGTTTCATTTGTCTCTCTAAGAGAAGGATGAGGCCATTCAGCCCACCAAGCTCTTTCCCTTTTAATGCATCCTGGAGAACCTTTAATTGCTTCTTGAACGACCCCCAAGGTCTTGCTAGAATGAGCTTGTTGTCTTCTTTGTGGAGAAGACCATCCCCATTTCATTCAAACTCATTGTGACTTAATTATAGGATACATATAATAAATTGGAGGCAATCAGTAATCCTTAATCAAACAGGGTAAATTTGTTTCACATGCAAGACACAGTGGACCCTTGTGAACTAGATGGCACACTTTCATTTACTGCATGATAGCCAGATTAATTAACTCACCTGATAGCTGTGGTTCCAATTTCCCAACTACAAGTCAAGTTTATTTTATGGTTGTCCCTCTTTCCCCGTTTTCCCTTCTTTCTATGAAACAGACTTTTAACAGACAGTTACATTAAAAGATTAAAATTTCTTCTTACAGATATTAATTTGTCTTTATAGAAAATGAAATATTTATTCGCTTAACACCGGCATAAGGATGCATGTACTTCATATTATA
Source organism: Meriones unguiculatus (assembly GCF_030254825.1). Taxonomy (NCBI): domain Eukaryota; kingdom Metazoa; phylum Chordata; class Mammalia; order Rodentia; family Muridae; genus Meriones; species Meriones unguiculatus. Next base: position 44,723,917 of record NC_083368.1, read on the forward strand.
TTATATTATATTATATTATATTATATTATATTATATTATATTATCACACACATACGCCATACTCAATAACTCTTATTCATTAGAGAAAAGGATATAGTTTCTTTTCACATGGAATTGCCTCCATTGCAGGTCTATTATGGGTCTGAGATCACTGAGTCTATTTTCCAAATTTCATAGTTTCTACAAATCTCCAGCAGTGTGTAATCACTTTCTAGAGCAGAGCTTTTCAGCTGTTTGGTTTCTGCTGTCTGTTTTTCTTGAAAATTAGTGTGAGAGATTTAATTGATTTATGTTCATTTATCTTGCAAAAAATTGAGCGTTTTATTATTATTATTAAATTTAAGTGCCTGTTTAGTGCCTCTCATTGTGTATCCTGATTACTTTTGGTGACTTGGTGTAACATTTAATAACTATTAGTTTTCTTTTGAAGAGTTCTTAACCAGGAAACAAGAGTTCTTACAGCTACATAGATAATTAACTTGAAGCTTGTCTGTCTCCTGAGAGACATCAAAAATGTAAATGAGGAACTTAAACCTTAACAAGACATGCTAAGGAAATCACTAAAGTTTTATCACATGAAAGCTAAAATCCACAGTTAAAAAAATATCAATATGCTTTGAAGAACTAATGTATGCTTCCTGCTTAGGATTTGTGAAATGCATGTGCATTAAATTCTTTTTCAAAGCTTCAAGAGCTAGGCAGATCTGTTAACAAAAAGTTGAAAGTAGGAAGAAGAAAAAAATTTAAAAAAAAACAAGAACAGAAACCACTTTTAAATGTTCTGCAATGCTTACCATATTATTGAGCTTCACAAATATTTAATTACCCTACATAAATTTTCTCCTCTATTTTACAAATTCCTCATTTGTAGTACCTAACATCCTTTCAATCTTTTAATCATACTACTTTTCAGAGCTAACCAATAATTGATATCTTTGGTCTGTTTTTATTATTAAAGACATAAAGAGGGAAGTGTCATTCATGTTTAATGTTTTAAACTTGATTAACCAAATCTCTTCAATTTTCTGTCCATGCTTATATTACATAATGTAACTACAGGGAAATATGAAGAAAAAAGTGATGTTCCTGTACTAGGTTTTTAAAGAGAGAGAAAATATTCTCTTATTACTAAAAGTTTAAATCACCAGAATTATACACACACACACACACACACGTATACAAATATATCACACATAAAATGGACAGATTATCTTTTCTTGAGATGTAGCAAAACTTAGTGAATAAAATTCATAAAAGCAAAGAATCTATTTGCCAGTTCTCAAAAGCGATTGTTTTCATAAATAGTAAATTACCTCTTGTATGTTTTTTTTGTGTGAAATGCCTTAAGACAAGTTACTCTCTTCTCAGTGGACTGTATCTGTGTAATGAATACCCTTGGATTCTTTGGCGAAATCTGCAGTTGGGTGTGTAGACGGAATATGTGTTGCTCTGGACTGCCAGCAAGAAATAACATCCATCACACAGTTCAGAACTGACCTCTGACTCAGCCTTGATTAGAACCCGCTTCTGTAGCTGAGCTGTGGAGGTGGCATTTACTCTGTGTTTGCTCAGGGATGCAGTGTGGTGGCCGGCCTTTTGCTCTGAAAGGCTGAGCCTAGCCATCCTGGCCCAAGATGGGCTTCAGCCTGGATTCACCTGGAATGTCCAAATTCTCCTAAGGACATGTTTTGATGGCTATGCAAACACATCAAATAGTACTTTGCCAGGAAAAGTGGTCATCTGTGGGCTTGGTCTGTTCTCTAGAGCCACAGTTCAGTGAGTGCTTCCTATGCTAACTGAATGAGCTTGATGAAAGGTACAGTGGCCCAAAGAGAGAGGCAGTGTGGAGAAAGGCCCACTTTCTTACCCCACAGCTTTCTTAAGGTTTCTCTACACCCCACTGTTTCTCAAAGGATAATATACACGATTCTGTTCGTAACACCACTATAAATTTTTAAGGACAATTACTTTTTTTAAGGTCTTGTCAAGCGTCTTATGAGCACGACCCCCCGAAGAGCACTGCAGTGGCCCTAGGCCATCGGCTGCTTATCTCTGAGTGCCATGCTCCAAATCTCTGCAGGGGGTGGGAGACGTTTCTCTCCTCAAAGAACTTTTCAGCTTCGCAAGGAGATAAAGTTCATATTGTACATATTCACTGACTGTGTGGGATGGATTAAGTTGCCTGTTGACATCCGACCTCTCTCGGGCATCTTTCAGAACCGTCAGTGTTTGGTGTACGCACAAGCAGCAGCTGGCCTGTACGCAGCCTTTGTCCATCCGCTGCATTTGGAAGGTTCATGTTCTCCCGCGATCCTCTGTTCTCATCCTCTCCTAACGAATTAACCACATCTCCGTGGAGTGAAGTGAAACAGGTCACGCTAACAACAGCAACAGCTAATGGCAGCAGCAGCAGCAGCAGCAACCACAAAAACAGTGCTTCCTTAGCGCAGAGGGACCTAAACGATTGTGAACCGTCAGTTCAGTGAGGTGAGATCAAAAACAAAAAATTGGACGTCCATTAACGTGTTCACTTATAAACAGCTGGGCAGATCACCTCATTCTTCCCATGGTGCATTAGCTCACTCCTCCAGAAGAGGAAGATATTAACAGAAATGAAAGGTTTTTTTTTTTCCATTTCTGTTTATTTATTTATCTGTTTGTTTGTTTGCTTGTTTGCTCGAGACAGTGTCTTACTATGCAGCCCTGGCTGTCCTGGAACTCAAAGAGATTCAACCGACTTGTTACAGGCCATGTGGGCACATGGAGTTGGCTTCCAGGTTGTTAAAGCCGCTGATGTAGGTGATGGGAACCAAATTCTAGTTCTCTGGAAAACAGCAAGAGCCCTCAACCTTCAAGCCAACTTCCCAAGCCCTGGTTTTAATGTTTGTACTAAACATCAAAGATGCTTTATAACTATCTCTCCCCTTCCCCCTCCTTTTTCTCTCTTCCCCTTAATTTTTTTCTTTCCCCTCCTTTCATTCTCCTCCCACCTCCTCCTTTCTGGCAGAATCTCAGCTAGCCTCCTGCCTCAGCCTCCTATGTAGTATTATTATCAGCTTGAGCCTCTAATACCTCAGGCTCTCACCACAAATAAGCACTTTAAAGGAAATCTTGTGTTTGGGAAGATATAAATTTTTGAATGCTTCTGGGCAAGTTTCAATTTGTTGAGTTCAATGAATTGTTTAGAATTGCTAACATAAGAACAATTAGACAATAAAAGCTTTCTCCATTTTTATGAAAAATTAGAGCTGTCATTGGCTGGCCTCAGTCTCTTGCTGTGCATTTCTTGCTTAAGATAATCATTTGCAAAGCTTGTATTTTGATAAATAGAAAAACTGAAATACATTTTGCGATTGCGCTTAATATAATCAAGCTTAATTACAAAAAGGTAAGGGCACCTATTCATAGGGTTGCAGATTATTTCATGACTGAGAAACTGATAGTTTCAATTTGAAAATGATTGCAAAAACATTTAAAATTCACTAAAATTTACTCGACAAATGTTTATCCATTGTTACAATAACCAAATTAATTATCAAGTGACACCTTTGTTTCAGGAGCCTAAAATTTATATGACAAACAGGAACTTAGTAATTAATCAAGTACTGAACCCATGCTTTATCTTATTTTGTTTGGTACTGAAAGTCAAGAGGACATTATGCAGGGATAATGATGAAAATCCCATTCTTCAGGCTGATTTCTCATGATACTTTCCTTACCATTGTGAATTAATGAAGTAATATTTCTTAGTGCACCATGATTTAAACTAGTAATTTGTTTCATAAACTTGCTTTTGAGCTTGTTTGCTTACAAACACTTTCTTTGCTTTGATTTTTTTTTCTGACACAATGCCCAATGTTCAGTATAAGAAAAGTGTAATTGTAGTTTTGTCCTTTATAAAACAGGACAAATAAATGTCAAAATCAAATGGTAGTATCCCCCAAGGGAAAACATACTTCAGTGATGAAATACTCTTCCTTCCGATTGCCATTCCTCTGAACATCCAGGTGAAACTGCCTCAGGCCCTAATCAAACGCTGTTTATTTTCACATAATAGAAAGTCTGCTATTAGATTTTAGAATGTAGGAAGAAAACTGTATAGTCTTGAAATGGTGAATTATGAAAACGTGTATACCGGCTCATGTACAGCAGCTAGTTCTCAGCACACTTTGATGGGGCCCACTTCTAATGCGCACATCTGCTTGCAGTACTGATGGGTTAATTGCCAGTTTAATTCTTTGCTTCATAAAAATCCTCACAAGTGGCATACTGCTATTTCCTATGCTCCTTGAAAATGCTGTGATATTGATAAAATGTCATCTTCCTTCTTGGGAATGACGATAACAATCAACTTCGCAAGGCGATCATTAAGGTATCTGGGAGAAGGTAGCGATCTGAGGACAGAGCTTTGTGTTGGAACTGTTTGTAGAATTAATATAGCAAAGACAAGATTTCCTTACCAGAATATTTCACTCCAGATAATTTGAAAGCCTGTGTTTTAAGTCATATTATTTATTTTCAGAGAAAATTCTTTAATTTGTAAAACTCTGGTTATTTTGGTTTTTAGTTAGTTTATCAGAAAGAAAAAAAAAAGTGTTACAATATTCTCCTAAAATCTATAAAGTGAAAATGAAACATTTTCAATTCCCATTATATAAAAAGATATGTAGTCTCTCTCTCTCTCTCTCTCTCTCTCTCTCTCTCTCTCACACACACACACACACACACACTCTACATAAGAAATTCAGGATGACTTTTAGAAATAATAAAAATTACATGGACATTTGAACGCTGCATTCTAATTTTGCTGTTGTTATTTTAAAATATCCACTCCCAAATAAAACTCCATAAGTCTTCCTTCTTAAAACTGAAATTCTATGCTTAAGTGGTAAGGGAGTTTGCTTGAGTTCCAATTATACAAGCCTCATACTGATTGTTAATTTTCATTAGATTTGGCATGGGGACACAGCAAATGCGAGTGTGTCTCATGTAGTCATAATAAATATTGTTTTTAAGCACAAACTAAATTAGAGAGAGTGATTGTCTGTTTGAAATCCCTGTGGTCAGAAAGAAGAAGGGCTAACTGAAGCGTGAGGAACTGATGGAAGCTGTGAGTTTGTTGTCTACATTTGAATTGGAGGAGCTCCTAGGGGAAACTGAGTTGCTTGCATGGGAGTTCTGGAAAGAGCAGTTGTTCTCTTTTGCTGATGACATCCTACATAGAGGGAGAAGAACATCCAGTGTTTAGAAACGTGTCATCGTACTTCCATGTAACGAAGCTGATCTTTGCGGTAATGAGAGTGTTCCGAGCTTCAGATTGTGGCTTCTGAAAAATAATGATTATAGAGAATCTGACCCCGTGTGGATGCAAAAATAATAATCACAACACCACCTCGACTTTGTTCTGTTATCCAATAACAAGAGCACAACCGACAGCTGCATTGTTGTCATTTGACGGTATCTTGAGATCATTCTTTGCTGCTTAAAAGAAGCAGGATTTATATGCCTTGGAAATAAAAGCTCTATCTTTCACTTTAGAAGAAAGGTGGATTATGCCAAGTGATACTAATTCTTAAGCTACAGGATTCCCAGACAAAGTCTTCTACTCAAGAGGCTGGCAGTTCACCAGACACATTAGAGTCCCAATGGGCACTAGAGTCCCAATGGGCAGCAACAGTGTCTATCTCTTGTTCCTGTTGTCAGCGTCCACAGGGTCAATGGGGCCAGTGAGCATCCTACGCCTATCCTCGGTATGGTTGGAGGTATGAACCTGAAGTGTACCTGCGCTGGTCATGGTTTCTGATCTTTTTGAGACCATGAATTGAAGCTATCTTTTTATTTACTCATTCCTGAGCCACATGGATATGAAGATTTCTTATGACAAGTGCCTAGTTTCATGTGACCCACATGATCAGAGATGCTATAGAGTAGATGAGAAAACTTTTCTTCATAGAGAACAATCTGGTTACTTCCTTGACTTAGACAAGCTCTGTTCTCAAGTCCACAATACATAAGAGTTAGTGTTTCATTTTCTATTTGTGTCCTCATTTGAGAGGGAATGTGACTATTTTTAGTGACAATATTGTTAAGGGTCCCTTTGAGGTCTCTGTGGCTTGGGATGATACCACTTACTATTGCCTGGAGGAAGAAATAGGAGATTGTGATGGCTGATTTTTAAAATTCACACTGTGAAAGAAGAGGGAAAGGATGTTTCATTTCAATCACTGTATCCTTGTCAAGGTCCTGCTAGAGCTAAGCCCCAATGAGCGAGAAGGGCTATAGATGTGGATCAATTCCAATTTCATGAAACTTTCAGGAGAGTTATATATGATGTTTAAGTGAAATTAACAACTCATTCCTTTTGAATATGACAGAACAACAAAAATTAAAGATAAAAAAAAAAAACAACAACCATGTACCAGTTTAGGTTTCTTTACAGGATGCAGGGAGCAAGCAATAGCCTTTAGCTCAACTGTAGAGTTTTTGAGTGGGAAAAAAGTGTGCTGTGCGCCAACTATTAATCAGCCATAACTAGTCCTGCATCGCAGCAGTCATTCTTTGGGACTGAGCTTTTCTTTATCACCAAACTCTTAAAAGTACTGACATGTCATACCTCTGATTAAGAAGTTTATATTCTGAATATATAAACTATTATCAAAATAACTCTGTAAACACTGAGAAATTGTATCAGATATTTTAGCAATAAAAGTTGCTAAGCCTAATTTCTCATTATCAAAGTGCCAATTAAGATACAATAAAATATATATACATCATAGCCTATTAAAATAACAACAATAAAGAGTTTGGTGATATCAAGACTGGGTAAGGGTACAGATGAATTGCATCTCTGTCAGGTTTTCAGAGTGGTTGAAAAAATAAAGATTAGTTATTTTGGAAAATAGGTTGGTATCTACTTTAGCAAATAAAATATTCCATTACTTCAGATATTAAACAGATATTTCATGTTTGGGCAATTACCCAAAAAAAATAATAGTGCATGTTTTATAAAGACTTACACATGATTGTTCACCACGGCTTTATTTAGAAACTCAAATGTCCATCAGCAGGTGATAGGTAAACAAACTGTAGCACATCCATAAAATAAAATTGCTCACAGTAAAGAGTGAAATACTGATGTGAATTTCAAAATAATTGCATGAAAAAGAAAGGGAATAAAATAAAGATTGTAAGCTACATGATTCTATTTCTGTAAAATTCTAGATATATTGGAGAAAAGCCAGTGCTTATTTAAGGCATTTTATTTGTATCACTTAATAAATACACTTGTGGCTCATTTAGCTTCATTTTCACATGTAGGGAAAGTACAGAGACTATAGGGGGAACTGGCAAAGATTAATTTGAAAATAGTTCAAGGAAAGACCTGGAATGGTAATAATTTTACTTCTTTGGTTATGATGGTGGCTTCACCTACTAATATATCATCCAAACTTATCAAATTTTCTTTCTTAAACATATATAGTACATTGCATGTCAATCTAAATTTCCAAGCATATTTTTATTTAATTGAATGTGTGATGCACAGCCATTACATTGATTACAAATACTTGGAAATGAAAGAATTTTATAGGAAAAATAAATGGTCTCTTTCTTCTTCCTCTCTATATTTTGTCTAATTTGTAAATGACTGTACATCTTTGGTGAAATTGGTTGGTCACATACATTGAAATAAGTGAGGGGAAAACATAGATTATAATATTTCTTAAGAGGAAACTCTATGGTCTTCGGCCACTTGGGAAATCCATTTTTTTTTCATGGAAGCTTTTACTACATTCAACACATCAGAGATTAGAGACTCTAGCTACCTTTTATTTAAAACATGTTTGCTTAAATTACAAGTTATTTTACAGGTAGACATACGAATGCCACGTGCTATGTAAATTGTACATTATGTATCAAGAATGTTTAAAAATACCCGAAAGTTGTAGAAATATGATATGCATATAGAGAAGTATAATTTAAGCCCTTTCAGTCATCTTGCTGGTGTTAAATGGAGCTATCTGTAGTTCTTGTAGCAGAACAGACTTGTGTCTTGAATGCATTTTAAATATATGCCAAAGCTAACCCCTTTTAAGGGTATCATTGAATTGATAATTTCAAACAGTTTGTCAAACTCAGACATGTTCCAGAGAGGGTAGGGAAATCTTGAATACATCATTTAGTATATTTTATAATGTCAGTTTTTTGAGTATTCATGTTTACTTTGACTGCCTATCCCACTGTACCCAAACAATGAATAAATGAACACTTGGTTTCTACATTCTTTTACTACACAGTGCTAAGTGTTAAAGTTAAAGTAGTTGGATGCAAGTCATATCCTGTCATTGCCTCATCAATTTGATAATTGCCAAATGCTGATCATGATGAACTTAAACTACCTATATCTGTAACCGCAAACACTCCTGATATAAAGCAATTTCACTGTAAATCAAAGAGAAATGATATGGTCACACACATTAACATGTAAAGTGGTGAACAAATTTGCTTGAATTTCGGGACACTGTTAGTTCTGTGAAGAAAACCTCAATTTCTTATAAAAGGTCCTGATTTTTCAGATCTTTACTTGAACAAGGAGATTTAATTCATCTGTTACTTTATGAAGCATTTTGATGTGTTGAAAAACTGCTACTTGTTTGCAGACGCTGTCTTCGTGGCATTCTTACATGATTTCATGCTTTGCTGATGGAAAATTAGACCCTTGTGTATTCTAAAAGAATAGAAGATCGCTATAGAATCGAGATGCAATTGCCTCAGGACATTCTGTTGACAGCTAGAAATATATACAGACAAAGCAATGTCACCGGATGCTAATGTGAACTATACCCACTGATAAGTACTGTAAATCCCTATAAAAGGAAAAGCCAAACCTTTCACTGAACTGTTTTTTTTTTTTTTTCCTTAAACTGAGTGTGGAGTGAATTTCCACACTTTCACACAAGGAAACCTTAATGAATATTTCATAATTACATTATGTCCGTGAATTCATAAATATGATCCCAGTGGCTGATTTATCCAGATGAAACTACTTATAGATATGGGATAATTCATTCTTGTTATTTATGTATTAGACTAATAGTAAGGTGTCTTTCAGAATACCCAGGATGAATCATTTATTTCTTGGATTTCTTTGTACCATGCAAGTTCTTACATAATAATTTCCCTGTCTGTTAGAAGTTCTCAGTTGTTCCCCGTGTGAAATTGAATGAGAGGTATACTGTAATTTAGCTAACAATACTGTGTACCAGTAATAATATCTCTGATCCGACCTCATAGAAAATTCTAGTAAGCGATGTCAAAACAGCGAGAGAAGCCGCACGAGCTGCCTTGGTCTTTTAAACTTTCCGAGTCATCTTTAATAACCACGACAAACTTTTGGCAGAGCAGGCTTCCAAGCAAAGGGGCGACTTGGAGGCCAGTGAACCAAGTTCTGCGATGATGACCTGGCTGAATTCCCACACGAAACTATTTACCTTGCAATTCAGGAAACTTCTCTTTGCTTAGCAACAGAGAGAGGAGGCACAAATTGAGGTTGACTGATCCTGTCCCGTTTCCAAAGACCTGTGACACTTTTTACCTCACGGCTCATCTATTCAGTAAGGAAGAATGTACGATAAGTATGGCACAGAGGTCCTTGGTGTTGTGAATGCTGCGGGGTGGGTTTGGCACCCAGAGCGTTTTTCCATTACTATGCTGCTGTAAGAGGAGTGGAAACATTTTTTTTTTTTTAACCGAACATGCACTAGGCAGGCTGTGTGTAGTGTTCCTTGAAATGAGTCTGGCAAAACAAAACAAAGCCCTTCCTTGTTTCTTCTAATTGTCACCCTCTGAAATGAACTGTAAGTGAAACCTGGTAAGCAGAAATGTCGGGACTATTTGTTTTTCCTACAGCAAATGCTTCATGGTTTTCAGCATCAGAGAGCTGTGTCCTGCCAGGTTTTAGAACTGACTGAACAGAAGGAATATAGAACAGTCCTTGGAAATTATGGCAGCTATTCACAGTGAAAAGAAAAAGAAAAAGGAAGACTGGCCTAGAAGTTCTGGTGAGCCGTTCTGGAATTCCTGCTCAGGGCCTGAGGAGAACAGATGAACCGGGGGTAACCTTCACAAGAGAAGTCCTGTGCTGCCGTCCTGGCCTGGCTCCAGGTTTTAATCCTGCCAGAGGCAACTGTTGGAACACAAATTGAGCACAACAAACAGAGAAGCACAAAATCCTTGAATAAAAATATCAGAGTTTCCAGGTCCATCATTCCCTGTTTTAAATCAAATAATGAACTAAAACAGGATGATGTCTGGATGTCCACATGTTTGCAAGTACATTGAGTTCACATGGATTGAATTTAGTCAATATTAAGCCTTTGCCATGCCAATTTAGCAAACTACCTCCCCAGTTTTAAAATGGGGGATTAATTACTAATAGATACGTAACTTCAAACGTAACCTGAATAAATCAAGATGCTATGAAGACAAATACAATGACTTTATTTGGAAAAAAATTTCTCAAGAAAGAAGGAAGGTATTATCAAATAATAATGAACGAAAATGGCGTTAAAAGATAGAAAATTATACCTCAATTTCATTGCTGCTATTGTTTGATCTGATGAAACAGTTGAACGGACCCTGCTACGGAAGACAAAACTTCTTACCGTGACTCCAAGCTAAGCCTTCTTCTGGTGTGACTGATACATCATAGGGCCCTTCCTATCACAGCCACACTGTCACTGTTATTCCCAACTGGTACCTGCTTCTGTGTGAGCTCCCCATCCCTCACCCTAATTTGTTGTATTATCCCCACTTAATTTTCTTAAAATGTATGCTATTGTGTCAACCTTGTTAGAAGCATTCCCATTACCTCCTGGCAAAAGTAAAATCAGATATTCTACAATCAAGAACTATGCTCCCATTTAAAGCTCCTCCTTCTCAAACAGCTTGCTTACTGAAGCTCACAGCATTATTCTTGCGTTCAAGCTTTGGGTTAAGACATAGTCTGTTCAATTTGCTTTTGCTCTTCTTTGCCTAAATTAATATTTTCATTCACTTATTCCACAAAGAAGATATTGAATTAGAAGTCATGGAGGATCTCAAGAAGGAAGTGTCATTTGAACTGATACAGGGATATAGGCATAAGGTTATTGTATAATTCAAATGCCGATTTCTCTGTCCCCCTTATCTGGTTGAAACCCTTGTTCTGAGAATCTCCTGTCTCAATGTGGTATAAACACTGCTCTCCAATTGTCACCTGGTATGCCAATAAAGCAGCTTATAGCCAATCTCTGAGCAGGGGAGAGAACAGGGCTGTATTTCCTGCCAGCCAGGGGAGGAGGAGTTAGAAGAGGAAATAGGGTATTGAGCCATGCGTAAGGGGAAGAGGTCCAAGAGCCATCAGGAGATTCAGCTGGAGCAAGGAAAAACACAAAGTGCAAGTATCTCTGAAATTAGCACTGGGGTTAAGAATGGAGTAACAACTGCTCAGTTATTGTGTTGTAAAGCTTATTATTAAATAAATCTTAAAGATTCTCAAGGATTTGTGTGATATCCAGGTTAAGAGAGGAACTAAGGAACAAACACAGTTTTATAAAAATAACTGTAACACATGGATGCAAGAGCCAGGCATGCTAAAATATGAGGGGAAACTTTTAGGGAGTTACAGTCATTAAATCTAGAAGCAGAAAGCAACCTGGCATGCTCCTTAAAAGAAGAAAACACAATGAAACCTAAGGGGTGAGTTGAACTTTGAGTTAATTAAGTTTTCTACATCAAACATCTGAAGTCTACTCTCAAATTGATTATTTTCTCAACATAATATTTTTTAATTTATTATTTGGACTTTCACACAATGCACCCTGTCATGCTTGCTTCCCATTTCTTCCAGGTCTACTCTCCCACCCTTTTGGGCACCCCCAAAAGAAAAATAATTAAGAAAAAATGTAAAATCCAACTTGGGTTTTCCATGTGTGCATTGGACTATGGTCAAACTCCCAGTGGCCACCGAAAGAGAACTGAGTCCTTGTCCGTTCCTCCCATTCCCACCAGAAGCCATCAACTGGGAAGAGATGCACTTCTACATCTTTATCACAAGTTTTAAGGACTGTCTTCAGTGGCTTCCTGTCTACATGACTCCAGACCCAGAGTTGAGAATGAGACGTGTCGAAGGCTTCTGCAACAACCAACTCCCCACTCTCAACTTTTAGAACAATCCTAAATTAATACAGATAGTGTTGGATTCTCCAATGCATGCCGTACTGCTTAAGTTGTATCTTGACTTTAAGAAGTGATAAGAACAAAGCAATGGCCGCGCATGGTGGCACACACCTGTAATCCCAGAACTCTGGGAGGCAGAGGCAGGCAGAGCACTGTGAGTTCAAGACCGGCCTGGTCTACAAAGTGAGTCCAGGACATCCAAGGCAACACAGTCACAAAGAGAAACCCTGTCTCAGGAAAAAGAAAATCAAAGCAGTGACTGGCTCTGCAGGTCCCTCAAGATGGTCCAGGGTGCAATACCAAAGAAAGTTTCTAAGCACTCCCCTGAAATGATACACAGATTTAAAATACAGACAAGATATTTATGTAGCTATAGAAAGGTAATTCCAAATTTCAGTGGAGAATGAACTAGAATATATAAAACAGAAGAAAAAGCAGGGGAAAATCAGCTTATCCAAATTCATGATTTGTAGGTTCCTGTTTTTTATATACCATGTATCATTTGTTTATCCCAAGCAGGAACATGTGAGTCATTAAGTTTCCTTACAATGCTGTATAAGGATATATTTATATGTCCTTAGTGTTAACATGGGAGCAGACATATAAATCAATGAAGATGGACACCTCAGGAAGAACCCCACACAAGTTTTGACAGATGATTTTTTTTAACATAAGTGCAAATTTCGTATAATGTAGGACGAATAGTCTTATTAAGAAATGGTGCTGGAAAGATGGGCTATGTGAGGCATTACCTAATAAAGGATCCTCAATAGAAACCTCACAATTTTAATAAGAATTAACTCACGTTTTACCCCAGATTTTGGAGGAAAACATAAACTGATATACTTATCGGAAGACACTCTTGGCATGTAGGCTAAGAAAACTGGACACCCAAAGCCCAGTCCACAAAATGAAGCTGGTGAGGTGGACTGCATGCAAATCTAGTACCTTTGCACAGCACCTGCCCCTGTAGAGAGGAAAGGCTGGTGCATTTTTGAGCAAAATATATGTGAAGCAATTAAAGACCAAGACCTGCAATATATTTAGCACATTTTGAACTCTAAAATAAAGACAAACATGACATGTAGGCAAAACATATAAATATGTGATATTTCCATGCTATAAAATATTATTCAGCAGGAAAACGAGAACAGAGCAGGGAAGATGGTAAACCCAATGAAATACTTACTGTCCAATCATGAGGGCCTAGGGATAGTTTAAAGCAACCCTGTAAAAGGTAAGTTGTGCTGACATATGGTTGCAATATCAAGGTAGAGGAAGCAGCAGTAGGTAGATTTCTAGAGTTCTTTGGCCAGGTGATCTAGATTAACTGAAGATCCCTGGATTCTAGTGAGAGAGACTATTTTTAACAAGCTAAGCAAAGCGAAACAAAACTAGAAAAGCACCCAGGGTTGACTCTGGCAACCCACACAGAGTAGACAGGTTCTGTATCTTGATTTCATGTGTATGTAAATATCTTTGTTGTGATCTTCCACTATAGCTCTATAAGATGTTACTATTACGGAAGCAGAAATAATGCCCCACTTCTCTTCCTGTACCCTTAAATTTTCTGCCCTGTCACTCCCTGGAATTCCTTTTTATCTGGAAACAGTTCATTTTGCTATTATTTTGCTCATTATTCATTTCTTTTTCTACCACCTAAACTTTTATGACCCTCTCTTCTCTCTCTCTCTCTCTTCTCATACTTTTTATGTGCATATGTGTGATATTCTGCCTGCTTGCTAGTGTTTTCTTTTTCATTTCTTTAAAATTTAAGACATAGTAAATAGAACAAAAGAGAAAAATATGATTGTATTAATAGATGCTGAAGAAGTATTTGATCAAATTTAGTGTTTATATGGTTGTCAAAAAATCATTTATCAAGGAAAAATAGAGACAAAATCTAAATCATTGCAATTATTGTATTGAGATCTATTTTAGGACAACAGGTGAACACCCTATGTATACTTAGAAATATATGAATGAAGTATTCTGCTGGTGGGGAGACTTATCGGTATTTGTGAAATAGATCAATCTTGATATTGTTTACATTTCCTAAAAACGCAATGCTTTCTATTTACCAGATATGCCTCTTAGTCATCAAAACTTTTGAAGCCTCTGTCTCATTTCATGTATTTAAACGAAACTAACGCACACTTTGTCTTCTTAGTTCATGTGTTCCTTTATCTTTATACAACATTCATTTATATTCCTGGATATTTAAAAAGATGATCACTTAGTTATTTTGAAGCTAATGCCAACTCAACTTCATTAGATTTATTGGTCATGCTTTCATATAATTTACTTTCATGTGTTTTCTTTTTCATGTATGAGTTTCTTCTTTCTCCTCCTCTTTCTCTTCCTCTTCTTCTTTTTTGTTTTTTCAAGACACGGTCGCTCTCTGTAGTCCTGGCTGTCCTGGAACTCACTCTGTAGACGAGGCTGGCCTCAAACTCACAGAGATTCACCTGCCTCTGCTTTTCAAGCATTTACTGCCACTACCCAGCTACCTATAAATCCCTACCTATAAGGAGCCTATTCAATCTTTTCATATGCCTTCCCTCTGTCCATCTGTGCTCTATGGAAGACTGCCTAATCATCAGCAGTGGATAATCATATATCATTGAGTATTGGTCTAACATTTTGGCTTTTCTTGATTGATGTATCATATGACCTTCCTTTATCTTTTCTTACATTCTTTTGATTCATTAAATATTTTAAAATCTGTCTTATCCAGGTATGACTGCACATGCCTGTAATCCCAGTAGTCAGGGAGGCAGAGGCAGACAGATCTTTTTGAGTTTGAAGCCAAGCTAGTCTACAAAGCTAGTCCAGAACAGCCAAGGCAACACAGAAAAACTCTGTCTTGAAAATCCAAAAAAGAAAAAGAGAAACAAACAAACAAAAACAAATGAAAAATCTGTTTTTATCTGAAAGAAAAAAAAGTCTTTTTGAACTTAAAAAAATATATCCATTTATATTTAGAATACTAAATTGATCACTTTTTTTCATTTTAAAGATGTTGTGCAGGAGCCCATGTGTTTGCTGTGTAGATGTTCAGGATTGTGATTTCTTTCTGATGGAGTTTTTCTTGGAGAAGAATGAAGTGTCCCTCCCTCCCCATTTCCTTGGTTAATTTTGGTTGAACGTCTATTTTATTAGATAATATAATGGCTAATCCAGCTTGCTTCTTGGGTCCATTTGCTTGGAAAACATTTTCCCAGCCCTTTATTTTTAGGCAGTGTCTATCTTTGTTGCAGACCAATGTTTCTTGAATGCCCCAGAATGTGGGATTCTGTTTCCACAACCATTGTGTTAGTCTATTTCTTTTTATTGGAGTTGAGTTGATAGATATTAGTGGCCAATGATTGTTAGTTCCTTTTATTGTGGATTTGGAGGTGATTGTGTGTTTGTGTGCTTGTTTCTTTTGTTTTTTTTTTTTTTTTTTTTTTTTGTTGTTGTTGTGAAGGTATTTTTATCCTGTATTTTCCTGGGTGTAGTTTCCTGGGTTGGAGTTTTCCTTCTAGTATCTTCTGTATGGCTGGGTTGCTGCATATATATTGTTTAAATTTAGTTATGTCATGTCATGTTATTGTTTAAATTTATTTTGTTTTCTCCATCTATGTTGACTGAAAGTTTTTCTGGGTGTAGTATTCTGGGTTGGCATCTGTGGTTCCTTAGAGTCTGCATGATATCCAGCCAGGCCCTTGTGGCTTTCATAGTTTCTGTTGAGAAGCCTGGTGTAATTCTGACAGGTTTGCCTTTATATGTTACTTGGCCTTTTCCCCTTGCTGCTTTTAATATTTTTTCTTTGTTCTGTAGATTTAATGTTTTGATTATTATGTAGTGGGAGGAATTTGTTTTCCGGTCTAGTCTATTTGGTGTTCCATAGGCCTCTTGTATATTTGTGGGCATCTCTTTCTTAAGGTGTTTTCTTGACTGTGAGCCAAAAATCCTTTTTTTAAAATTTTTCATTTATTTCTAGTATTCTTAGGTTTCTTCTTTTCATGGTGTCCTTGATTTCTTGAATGTTTTGTGTTAGGAACTTTTCTATCTTTATGTTTTCTTTGAGAGATGTATTGAGTTCTGTAGTTGTATCCTCAGCTCCTGAGATTCTCTCTTCCATCTCTTGTATTCTGTTGGTGATGCTTACCTCTGTGGTTTTTTATCTCCTCTCTAAGTTCACCATCTCTAGGATTTTCTCAGTTTGTGTGTTCTTTCTTGATTCTAATTCTGTTTTCATGTCTTGAATGATGTTTTCATTGCCTTCACTTGTTTGACTGTGGATTCCTGTCTGTTTATAATGGCATCTATTTGTTTGTTCATTTCCTCTTTATCTGCCTCTAATAACTGCATAATAATGATTTAAGATCATTTTCCTGTGTTTTAGCTGCATTAGTATAGCCATTGCTTTGGGGGTATTCTGGTGATGCCATGATGTCCTGGGTTTTGTTGATTGTATTCCTATAGCCTCTAGCCATCTGGTTGCGTGTAGCCTTGACTGTTTGTTCCTGGAGCCTGTACAGTAGACTGGGTCCACCTGTCTGTGGAGTCTGGAAAAATCTATAGGAAGATGAGAGATGGCCAGAGGTTCAAGAATGAGTGCTGGAGGTTCAGATGCCACTAAGAAAGGGAGGACAATACCATATTAACTAATCATGAAACTAAAAACTTACACAGCTTTCTTATTCATCAATCAACTCAGAGAATGCCTCCAGTAAAGAATAGAATAGTGACGGAGTTCAAGACAAGTCATTCTCCTGTCCGGTGGTTTATGCTGTCACCTGTTTGAGTTTTTCATTAGAAGCATGCCATAAAACTACTATCTAAGAGAGTCTAACATCTATGCACAAAGTTTCCTAAAATTAACTGTTGTGTGAGAGTTAATGCAATTATGTAAGAAAGCTGTTCTCAGAGAACTTGGTGTGCTATGCATGCTGACATCCACCTGAATTCACAACCTTGTTTCACAGATGACAAAATGGAACAAGAGTAGGTTCAGATGCTTTTCAAAGATAACTTTCATTAATGCCCTTTTTCCTCACAATTCATCCTAGAGTTTGCATGTAGGCATTGTTTTTAGGAAGGCCATGGGTTCTTAGATACATGGGCCCAGCCTGCCAAAGTAGTTTACTTGGGAAAGGCTCTCAGGTTATACCTGCCTCTGGTTCCAAGGTGTGCTTGCATTATCGTCAGAACCTAGTCAAGACATCAACACTACATTATATTGCTGCAAGCTGAGCCAGTGTAGACACTAAATGTTTCCTGCTGTGATGGCTCATGCCCTCTGAAACTGTGAGCCAACAGAAGCTCTTCCTCAAGATGCGTCTGTTTGGTGTTCTTCTCACTGCAAGATGAGGAGTAAATAAAATCACAGTTCATCTTTGGAACCAGATGATAACATCGCAGTAGCTGAATAAGCTGCATGATTTCATTGTCCAGTAGTCTGTCTCATTTTTCTTTATATGATGGGAATAGTAACAGCTACCTATTTTATATACGTAATTTTATAAAAATAAATGTTTCCAGTGCATGAAAAGATAATATTGTTATAAATTCAGTAGTTTGAATTACAGATAAGACTCATTAGTTGAGGTTATATCTCCCTCAAGATGACATAACATTGGATAAAGGGACAAGACTACTGTTAAGTGATGTAAAACATGTTATGGAGGATAAGAAGTTGTGAGATCTCAACTAAGAAACCCTTAGGCTATAATTTGAACAGCAGCAGTGGGATTCCGTACCTGATCGAGCACCTCAAATTGAGTTGTCACCTGATTTGGGTCTGGAACTAAAGAGAGAAAAGAATGTGAATGCCATGTTGACCCAGGCTTGATATGTAGCTACTTTCCACTCTCTAAATCTGAGTTTGTGACTTAGGGAAAGGGTAATAATGTTTGAAGCAGATTATGTCTTCCCCATGTTGTTTGTGGGTATTACGCTTTTAGTGGAAACAGCACTATCTGAAACTACACAAATATAGAGTGGGTTCATGGTCATGAATTCTGATTGGCCTTAGCAGGTACTTATTTTAGAGGAACAGATTAGTATGGGTAAACTGAGTGACTTAAATAAACCGATGTTAATGCTATAAGCTGCCAACTTTGTCTTCTTAAAGCAAAAAAAAAAAAAAAAAAAAAAAAAATACTGTTTTTATTCCCTACAAAGACTTTTAACAAAAGCTCTAAAGTAAGGGCATGAAGTGGCTTATTGTTCAGTAATCACACCCCAGGGGACCGAGTGGGGCGCCATCATTCCTTTTGCTTTGTAATGACCCAGGGGTGTGATTATCTTATGATAGCCACACTTTCTGTCAGGTATTATTGCTTATATATTCCATGTGTCATAATGAATCCTGAAGTACTCTCTAGGTTTCACAGCAAAAGCAATGACTGAAATACAGGAAGTTACCTGTTTTCTAGGTACTCCCTGATTCTTGTGTACAGTAAGGGGAATTATGAATAGCCAATTTTACATGGCAACAAAGTGGCAGATATTTGGGGGATTTTGGCTTTGTGCCTTAAGAGCATTCTATTTTGGTTACCTGTCAAAATGTTTTTTATCTCTGCCATAATTTTTATGAATGTTTAATTATTCTTTGTGCATATGATACATTATCATCCTCCAAAATCATCTGGACATAACATATATGGCGTAATTTTGTTATGGTTACCCGTTACTATGGGAATAGTGGAATGCTGAACTTTCCACAAAAATTAGTATCACTGGATGTTATGTGTCCATCATTTAAGAATAACAACGCTTATTTCATGGATTTCTGCATCTCCAGTTTTAACATTGGAGGCAGAGACATCATGGAAACATTTACATTTATCCACATGTTTAGAAATATTTTTTCAGCTGCTAGAGAGTTGCAATGTTAGCTCTCATCACAGTGTTTATTTTATAGATACTGATTTAGTTTTCAGATTCTTCTTCACAACTGTTCATATATTCAAGTTAAAAAGTCTGAGGTTAATGGTAATCCCAGGAAAAAAAAGAGAGAGAGAGAGAGATCAGCATGAAGAAACTTCTGAATCTAGGATGAGGCTTTAATATAGTAAGACAACAAGGTAATAGACTAAACAATTAGTTTTGATGCAGGTTGCATGATTATCACAACAGAGTGAATCTGCACTGCAGGGAGAGGTTTCTGAGTATTTTGCAGAGCAGTCAGCGCTTACGTCCCTCTGTCTTTCTCTGAGAAGAAAAACTGCAACGTTCTGTCCTGTCACTGTAACTTAGGTGATGAAGATGGTGGCCTTTCACGGTGACCGCTGACAGGTTGATTCAATGTCTGTGTCAGCTTCAGGATCAAGCATGTTACCCTTAGGTCACTTCAAGGAAAACTGTGTTGAAAGTGACGATTATTTAGCCACCTACAGCATAAGCGGAGATGCTTCTGATTACCATAAAGGTCAAATATGCACAACTTGACTGGTGGTAATGAGTAGTTTTAAAGATGTTTTAGCCTTTTCTTAATCTTACAGTGTCACTGAGGCTTCTATTGTTATGCACCAAGGAACTTGCCTCTAATTGTACACTTGCCCTATTCGAGCTTGTACATAGAGCCAATAGCGTGATGCTGCTCCTGATAAGCGCCTACCGCATGTCTCAGTAATTATTGGCTTTCAATAAATTATATAATAAGGTAACTCGAGGCTGGAAAAGCCAAAGGTTCTTAAAAGCAGAAAGCAGTATTTAAGAACCCCACGTATCAGATTCTAATAATAGCAAAGAATGAAACAGAACACAAAAGTATGAAAAGCTTCTGTGAACTCATGAGCATCCTAAAAGACTCAAAAGGCAGATGCACAAAGAGGCACATGCGTAGACATGCGCTCACTTGCATTTACATTTCACACCATTTGAGATGCTTTCCTTAAAGAAGCTGATTCGTTCAAAATTTATATTGGGAGCACATTTAAAACAAATGAACACATCACGCAGATATCAATTTTTTGAGAAGAGGAGTGATAGTAGCATTTAATATTCAGAAGAAACATGGTGCATGGTTCCTCTTTTTAATAAACTTAGGCACAACTGTTTAGACAGCAACAAAGAGACCAACTTTAAAACTTGCAAGCTCAAATAGTTAAAAATACCATTACACATAGGCTCACTCAATATGAAACAGATATGTAAAACACGACTTAAAACAAAAATCCCAACTTCAATCTGATGCATTTCAATGAATTCAGTAAGAATGAAACCTTTCCACTTTTTCTTTGTATTTCAATGTCCTCTTGGGTTTTAATAAGGGCACTAACTAACCTTCTTGATATTCTTTATTTTAATAGCTGTCAAAGTTTTCAAAATCCACTGTAGGTGAGTAAATACAATAGGAAAATCAGAAGCAGCTTGGGAAAACACAAATTGGGATGTATGACAAATTAGATTGAAAACATAAATGCGGTTACTGTCCCAAGTTGCCATCAGTTTTGGTTATATTTAAAGAGTTAAAGACGGTAAGGGTACAGATGTACTATTGTAAAAATAAATAAATAAAACAGGTTCTATTGAATCATGAGGCTTGTGATTAAGTTTAGGCTGCTTTTCAAATTAATGTTTCTAGATTCTAATACAATACTGTGCTAAGTCTAGCAGTGTGGTGATTTCAAAGCAAGGGTATAAAATGTAAGTTTAGTAGCCTTAAAAAAGAATTTAGCATTTCAATACTATTGGTCTTAAAGTCATTATCAGTGGTCAGACTAATTAAATATAATGTCATAAATGTTAAATAAATTAACAAATGACTCCTTTTTTGTTATAGATATCTATATGGTCCAATATGAAATATATATATGTATATATACACACACATTCATACACAAATATACATAATTATAATGCAATAGAATTTAGGTTAAAGTTTGTATTTGTGACTAAGTCAAGTTCATAAATCTTATTTATATTTTAAGCCTATATTTCCTGGTTTTATGCAGAAGAAAATGGTAAAACTCAGAGCTTCACTTAAAAAAATATTGTTCATTTTTTTTTATTTGTTATGTGGGTATGTGAGGGTATGAGTATGTCTGTATAGACCAGAGGGATAGGGAAAAAACCCACTTGAAAATGTAATACATTTCTAGTGTGCCTTTGTTCTCTAGCAGTATTTTATTATTCATATTAAAATGATAACAATATTATGAGTGCTTACCAATATTAGCAAGGTTCTTTTATTAAGTTGCATAGTCTGCTCTCATGAAAAGTAGTCGGGACAGTTATGAGTCTACCTGGTGTCTGCATAGAAAAGATATTCTATCATAATATACAACTTCATATTTGTTTATTCATCTCTTCAATGTTTTAGCATCAGTGAGTTTATAATGTAGCCGAAAACTGAGCAGGTGAGACTATTTCCACCTTGGATGTTGTTACACACCAATGATGAGGACTTGGTAAATTGTTTTATAGATTTTCTGGAGCTTAGATAGTGATGGAGAAGATGTGATATTATATTAACTTTGACAGGTGTCATATTCATAGCTGTTTGATTATATGTAGCACAAAAGTTGAGGAAATATTCTAACATTCAAAAGTATTGCCAAGTTGGAAAAATAGCCATTCATGTGTGAAAAAAATGATGTCCTGAAGAAATAAATAGGTCTTCATGAATAAATCATTATTGTTTCTCTTTCAGAGTAACAAAAATTATGACAATTATTAATACAAGTTAAAATTACCAATTACTAAGCAACAGAAAACTTGAAACTCTACACATCTGCAATCATGGATTGAGTAAAAACACACCAAACTAGGGAAAATCTGTCAAAATCTAAATCAGTTTGTTTATTGTTATTTATAAATCATATTCCTTGTATTTACATATGTTTAGACATTCTACTTATCAGAAACTTCAACTCTTAAAAGGCTCCAGGATGTTAAAAACATTAATATATTCACTCTGCGTATATCAAGAAAATTCTTCTTGAATAAACTGTTATGCAGTGATCACTGGGAATCAGATTAATTTTCATTTCAGTTACAGCATGAAGATTTCCACTTATATTTTATTGGAAATGACCCTAATTTCTCAGAAGAAAAACATAGTTCCTCTTTTTCCTGGAGAACTACCTCAATTCCTCTACTGTATGTTCAATAATTTATTTCTAGTAAATCCCAATCTAAAATACATCATTTATATTTGTTTCTATTTGTCAACAATACCTTATACTGTAAAGAAGGCAAACATGAGTGTTTTAGAAGGGTAAGAACTTACACTTTTACCATGATAACAACATCTCTACCCATTTCCTGTGTCACTGAAAGAGGTGACAAGATTTGACCAGAAGTAGAAGTTTGTAGAAAGTGAACTCTCATCCTAACCCTAACCCTCCATCAACTCTCCTTTGGGCTAGTCTTCCCAGTAAACCATGTTGTATTTTTAGGGTTTTCAAAAGCCTGTGGGGAAGTCAAACTTCCCTGCTATAAAATTTGGAAGTTTTCCCACTCCCAGGACCCTTCATCACCATGACTGTCATCAGTACACTTTTCCTCCTGACAATGAGATCAGAAATGCTTGTTCAAATATTCATATGATGCCATGACAAATTAACTGTATTTAAACAATATTAGCTATTTCTCAGCCTTAAATTCACACTGTAATGTTGATTTGTGCATAAAATTATACACACCTATACATAAAGCTACTACGAACATGGTTGAACAAATGTCCTTGTTGTATACTTGAGCATATTTTGGATATATGCCTAGGAGTGTAATAGCTGGATCTTGAGGAAACATTATTATTAATTGGCTGAGAAAGTGCCAGATTGATTTCCAAAGTGGTTGTACAAGTTTACATTCCCACCAGCTATGGAGGGGTTTCCCCTTTCTCCACATTTTCTCAGCATCTGTTGTCACTTGAGTTTTTGATCTTAGTCATTCTGATGGATGTAAGGTGAAATCTCAGGGTCAGGTCATTTACACAATGGAATACTACTTAACAATAAAAAAAAGGAAATCATGAAATTTGCAGGCAGATGTATGGAACTAGAAAAGATCATCGTCTGAGGTTTCCCAGAAAGGCACACATGGTATATACTCACTTATAAGTGGATATTAGACCTATAATATAGGATAATTATACTAAAATCTGTACACCTAAAGAAGCTAAGCAAGAAGGAAGAGCCTGGGGAAGATGCTCAATCCTCATTCAGAAAGGCAAATGGAATAGACATCGAAAAAGGGAGAAAACAAGGAACAGGACAGGAGCTTACCACTGAGGGCCTATGAAAGACTCTACCCAGCGGGGTATTGAAGCAGATGCTGAACTTTGGGCAAACTTTGGACAGAGTGCAGAGAATCTTATGAAAGAAGGGGGGGGGATAGAAAGACCTTGAAGGGACAGGAGCTCCACAAGGAGAGCAACAGAACCAAAAATATCTGGGCACAGGGGTGTTTTCTGAGACAAGTACTCCAACCAAGGACTATGCATGGAGAGGACATAGACCCCCCCTGCTCAGATGTAGCCCATGACAGCTCAGTATCCAAGTGGGTTGCCTAGTAAGGGGAATAGGGGCTTTCTCTGATATGACATCAGTGGTTGGCTCTTTGATCACCTTCCCCTGAGGAGGAGGAAGACAATGCAGCCAGTCCTGATAAGACCTGATAGGCTAGGGTCAGACGGAAGGGGAGGAAGGTCTCCCCTATCAGTGGACTTCGGGAGGGGAGTGGGATGAGAAGAAAGAGAAAGGGTGGGATTGGGATGGAATGAGGGAGGGAACTACAGCTGGGATAAAAAGTGAATAAATTGTAATAAATAAAAATAGAATAATAAAAAGGAAAGAAAAGGCTGTACCTTAGATTAGACAATATAATATGATCTCACTCTCACAATAGGATAGTCAAATGTGTGACCTAGTAACTTCTCTACAAAGGATTATCATAAAGAAGGATGAACAAAAACTCTGGATTTCCAACACCAAATACATGCTAGCTGTACAAATTTTATGTAAGTATTTCAGCTCAAGAGACAATAATTAAAAAACAAACAAACAAACATGTTCTCTAGGGTTAGTGTGTTTTCCCAAAAACTTTCCTAACTAGGATCTTCCTGTTTTGCACCGTTACATCCCTCAAGGAAAGAGCTGTCTGTCAGACACTTCTTCATAGTTTGTAGGAAGTCAAAATCATTTTTCCCTCTGCTAATTTAAATACATGTTGCGATCACGGTGATCACTTTTGTATAGAAAGAGATGAAGTGCACATAAGCACAAGCCAGTGAAACAGAATGCTCTTGGGCCACAGAACCCTGATGTCCAGCACATCTGCACAATGCTTAGGCTACTCACATAGTCTCCGCCTGGTTTTAGAGAGCAGTAGGCAGCTAGGAGAAGGTGTGAAGAAATTGGAGAAGTAGCCTCCACTCTGCCTTTGTAAAGCCTCTTAAGGCTGGGCTCAGTTTGTAAAGTGCTTACAGCACAAGGCTGAGGACTGGGTTTGATCTCCAGATGCCATGTGAAAAGCAGCACGTGGCAATGTATGCTTGTAATCCCAGCACTGGGGAGGCAGGGGAGGTTGATTTGGGGGGCTCTTACCCAAGCAGCCTAGCCTACTCCATGAGTTCTGGGACAGAGCTGTGTCTCAAACATCAAGCGACATGTGAGGTTGATTTCTGGCCTCCATGTGCACACACCTGAACCTGCACATGCGTGAACATCCTGTGAAAGCACTGTTGCTTTCTGACCTTCATGCTGGTCTTTATATGAGACTTATCTTTCCTAACAATCACACACAGTTATAGAACAAAGGACGCTGATTCTTTTTTTAAAATTTATCATTATTATTTTTTCTTTATGATATCAATATGGTATCTTATGGATTGGCTGCATACATGACAAATAAATCATCAGAGTAGTTTCTGCGTATGTGCTATTCTATGTCTCATGTATAATAATTAATTAATTAATTAATTTGTATATTACTAATAGTGGTAATCTTTCTGAGTTAAAACTGATGATGAGTTATGAGAACGACAGCATATGGTAAGTCATGAATAAGTTACCTTCCAATTTACAAAGTAATTAATTTATAATTTTGGGTACAGTAATACAAATAACTAAGTTTAAGTGGATGTGCCAGCACTCAGTAAACATGCTGTTCGTGTATTTTGAGTTTTAAGAAATAGGACTGTATAAGGAGTTAATGTGAAATTTGAAGCATATCAAAACACATTGCCAACTTCATGCTCTTGATTTGCTTTAAACTATCTATAAAACATCTTTCACATAACATAAATTAGATTTTATGGAGAGTTGAAGTCATAGTTTGGGTGATCTACAACATCAGACTTTCTTATAGAAAGCTATCTTTTTTTTTTTCCTTCTGCACCTCTTCCACTGCTAAAGCAATTCAATGAGACTAGAGTTTAGGAGAAAGAGGGTATTGCTAAGGTTGACTCTAGCTAGAGGCAAGAAAAAAAAAACATACATTCCTCTTAATGTAGATGGGAGGGACAACTCTAATGTCATGGAGCAGAGGGGGAAAAAAAGCAAATGGTGAGGTGATTATTTACTGAGATCCCCTTTCCTGTGTGGACTCTTAAGAGAGTAAAAACAGGTTACATATGTTAGGGTGACAACTGAAAGGAACTTTCGTCTCACTCCCTATTGGGAAATAGGCAAGCATCTAGGATGCAGGTGTACAATCAGGCCATAGCACATGACAAGGCAACCATGGACGGCAAGATGAGCAGCACTTGGGAAAACACTGACACGACTGTTCTGTGGTGTGGAAATTATCTGGATACTCCTTTGTGAAACCAGGAGAAAGGATCATGTTTCATGGAAGTAAACAGAAAATAAAGCCTGTCACAGAAGTGAAAAGGATACAGGAGATCTTTGAGAAGAGCGCTGCCTGTGAGGCAGGCTGCTGGAGTATGCCATTTGCACCATTTTGAGAATTTATGGTCAGTGAGAGGTGAGGTAGTTTGACCTCAATAAGGGCTTTTCATGCCTGATGAATACAGATTAAGATGTCATGAACCTTTGATTCCTGATGCCCACAGGCCTGAAAATTCTCTCAAGCCTTGACATCACTCCTCCCTCACATCAAAGAGCATGGAACTCATGATCCAGATGTTCCTGTCTAGAGCAATACATTTTCTGTATTACATGAGAAGTCTATATGCAGAAAGCTATTGGTAAAGCGTTTCTGATGATAAATGGTAGCTGATAGAATTTAGAAGTCCTCCCCAGATACTAGCTTACCTGCCTTGTCTGAAAAGAGCAAAACCTCATTGCAACTGTCAAAAGGAAAAAATTATCAATTTTCTCATGAACCCTAATATTTAATTGAGGAAATGTATGCTTCAGATTCAAAAGAGCAAGTACCTCCTTGGAAAAGATTCTCATTAACAAGTTCAAACTAGCATCCCTATCATATTTATAACACATTTCTAAATGCTTCAGAGGTATGTGCTCTTTCTGATACATGGAAGTAAACATGATTAGTGTTGAAAGAGGACTTACAAATTATATATCCCACTTATAGGGACCTGGAGAGGAGCATGGGAGAAGGTGAGGGAGGGAAAGTGGTATTGGGAGGGAATGAGGGACAGGGCTACAGCTGGGATACAAAGTAAATAAACTGTAATTAATATAAAAAATAAAAATTTAATTAAAAAGTATGTATCCCTTAGACATAGGTGTCTGAGATCCAAGGATTTTTGGTCACTTGTCTTGAGTCATACATTGGAGATTAAAATAATGCTAGTTAAGAGAAATTTGTGAATCTCCAGAGCCTCCTCTCTCACCCATCATTTCTACAAATTTGATGACTCCTTTCCTTAAACTCGGACCCATTCATCTGAAAGTATTACAAGACACAATGCCTCATTGACTCTTCCTTTGCAGATTCAGTTTCCTCCTTAAATTCTGGCTCTTAAAGGAGTTGGCTCAAAGAATAACTGCTGGGCAAATGCTATCTATGATGGTCTTAGTAATTTAGTATTGTCATGTGATGGTAGACTGCTTAATTCTGTTTTTCTTAAATTGCAAATATCTAGAGAATTTCTTATTCTGGTCAAGAATTTTTCATGGTAATGATTTTGATTTTTAAAGAGACGTATATGTTTCTTTTAAAAGAAAGACCTAGAAAAGTCCTCCACTATTATTAATTCTCAGAAAATAATTTAATTGAAACTTACTGAAGCTAATTAAAAGGATAATTTCTCATTTTGCTTTGTGGTCCCAAGGACTTAATTCAACTAAAGAATATATATATATATATATATATATATATATATATATATATATATGGTTTTGAAGGTAACTTGTGCAAGACTTGGCACTGGGGAACAGGATGAGATATAGTCTCACATTTCTATTCTTCACCCAGAAAAAAAAAAAACATTTTGTAACAGTTTACTCTTTCTGAATAATTTCATCTTTTGTGGATGTTTCAAATATTTTAATGACATAACATATCTAAAAAATTTTGAAAACAAAATTTGTTTATAAATACTTGGATAGTCCAATGTAATTTACGAAGCATTTCTTCACTTCTATCTAACTCAGTTTAACTATTATGACACGGAAGTCAGTACTCCAAATATTTCATAAAGAGTCATTCAGCTATGCTTTATTACATACATTGCATTTTAATGGAAAAAAAAAACTAAGTACAGAAACTTTAAACTAACAGTGACAAGTATATGTTAAATGGGTCCACACACTTAGTGAATCTAGGAGCTATTTCTTAGGCTGATGCTAAGGTTGTTGAAGTGAATAAAATGTCACTTATTACCTGAAGAAACTTCTTACAATGTATAATTAACTGACAAACTGACAAAGATAAAGACAACCATGTTTATTCGTGTATAGATACACCTCTGATTGACTGGAGAGATAGCTCACTGATAATGAGCATTTGCTGCTCTCACGGAGGACTCAGGTTTGGTTCTTGGCACTCCTATGGAGGCTCAAACCTGATACTCTAGGTCGAGAGCATCTGATGCCCTCTTCTGACCTCTGTGGAAAAGAGGAATGCACATTATGCATTTATACATACATCCAGAAAAACACTCATACACATAAAAATACTGCTTTAAAAAGGAGATAAAGGAATATATTAAAGGGACTTGAGTGTCTGTGACACTATGTTTGAGCACTCTACCAATGAGTACAGTTTTATCTACACAGAATACCATTTAAGCAAGGGTTTAAGAAAATGTAAAGAGTATATCTCATGTTTGTCTTTCTCCTTCTGGGATATTTCACTCAGAATGATCTTTTCTAGATCCCACCATGGGATATACTCACTTATATAGACCTATAAGATATGATAAACATAATGAAATCTATACACCTAAAAAAGATAATCAATTGAGCGGACATGGGGTAAGATGATCAATCCTTGTTTAGAAAGACAGATGGGATGTGCATTGAACGTATGACAGGAGTCTACTGAGCGCATCTGAAAGACTCTAACTAGCAGTGTTTTCAAAGCAAAGACTCATGACCAAACCTTTGGCAGAGTACAGGGAATCATAAGAAAGAAGGGGAGTTAGTCTGATGGGGAAAGGATAGGAGCTCCACAAGGACCAAATATATCTGGGCACAGGGTCTTTTCTGAGACTGACATTCAACCAAGGACCATGTATGGATATAACCTAGAACCTCCACTCAGATGTAGCCTGTGGTAGCTCAGTAACCAATTGGTTTCCCAAAGTGAGGGGAACAAGGACTATTTCTAACAGGAATTCAAGGACTGGCTCTTTGGTCTCCCCACCCCCGAAGGGAGGAGCAGTCCTGTTAGGCCATAGAGGAGGGCTTTGCAGCCAGTCCTGAAGATACCTGATAAAACAGGATCAGATGAATGGGGAGGAGGTCCCCCCTATCAGTGGACTTGGAAAGGGGCATGGTGGAGATGAGGGAGGGAGGGAGGGACTGGGAGGGAATGAGGGATCGGGACACGGCTGGGATACAGAGTTAATAAAATGTAACTGATAAAAAAATAATAATAAAATAAAAAAAAGAAAATGTAAAGAAAGAAAAACAAATACCAACTAATAGAAAGAACAAGATACAGTCCTGGAAATTGATTTATGTGTTGTATTGTGACTATTTGGCTAGAAAAATCCGATAAAAAAGAAGAGTTTAGAGTGCCAAATTAAGAATGAAATTAAAGGTGAGAATCCACTTTTCAGCCGTATCCTGTGGGAAGACTTTTTATGTGCCTTTTTTTTCTCCCACTTATAGGAATGAAATGATCAACTTTGAGCTTTTGCAAGGTGAATCCAATAGTGATAGAGTTAGATTCAGTTGAGGAAAATCTGAGAGCCAAGCTCCTGACAAGGGTTATTGCAAAGTCCTGGTAAAATAAATATAAAACCAAAATACAGATCCTAGTGATGAGAAAATTGATGAGAAATATGGAAGACGATCAGCTTTCTGGACAGCATGAGTTTATTTGAGAAATAGTGAACTTAAGCAAAATATACCTGAAAATGAATGAAAAGGACATAGGATTTCTTTTTATTAATGAGCAGGGGATCTGGAAAAAATAGGCTTGGTATAAACACAGAGTTAAAAAAATAACATAAAATAGAATAGATTCTAGCAGAAGATGAGGTATTTGGGAATGATGACCACAGGAAAGACACATATGAAATCCTGGGAAGAAGCTTTTAGAGAGGATGCAAGTGGACCCTCCTTACATACAATGGAGAATGTCAGTGTGATGATGGCCGTGCATCTTGTAGCTGAGGGGGCTGCTAGTATAAAAACTTCTCTGTGGCTTTAGTTCTGTAGTCTAATCTGTTTACTGAATAGTGGATTTTACAGATGTCTTATTTATTTATTTTTTTTCAAATGTGATCAAGGCTTTGAGATTCATGCCCTGGATTATACAGATATGTTAAGAGAAGATAACACTTAGGGGAGAACAAACAATAATTGTTGCCTTAGAAAGTAATGCTAGAGTTGAAGCAGTTGCTGCTTCTGGCTTTGAGGTGTTAAGAAGGGGTGATAAGTCAGAGAGATGCAAAGAAAGGAGCACGCAGAGATGGACAGAGGCAAGGACATGGATTATGTCCACGGAGTACCCAGGAAGAGATGATGCCTGCTATTCGATGTTTACTCTTCTCACTTCAGCCCAACGTTAACGTTCTCTGAAGGGGAATGTGAAAGTTTCATCTTAGTGTACAATAGAATCTTTGGTGTCTGGGATTGGTCCTAAGAGTCTAGTGTGGCTGACAGCAGAGGAGTGAGCTGTAAGGTGAGAATTCCATGAGAATGCTCCAAATAAGGCTCTTTCAGCATATTTTCTGTGACATGGGATGGAATTCTGGCTTCCTGAGTGGGTAACATAAGGCCTGGAAGTTTAAAGGAAAGACAAACAGGTGAACATGTTTGAAAAGTAGGTGAAAAGATACAGAATAACCAACTGCACCAGAATACTAAGGAGAATAAAAAATGTACGGCCATGTACAGAAAGACACACAAGATGAAACATCTAGACAGAGCTCTTGGTAGACGGGAGAGCATGTGACCTCTCAGAGAAAGAGCTGTTGCCAGGAGAAAAGGGAGAAGGGTTCAGTCTCACCAGGTTTTTCAATTTTAAGGTAATCAAAAATCTAAAACTTAAATAAACCTAAAAATTTTTTGTGACTTTTCATAATTGGCTTAGGCCACTGGATTTGATTCCTGTTACTATTGTGATATAGTCCACACACTTAGTGACTCAACACAGGCTTGCCTTCTTACAACTGTGGAGGTGAGAAACTATAACAGGTTAGTGAGATGGTGTTCCTTGTGGCAGGTTGGAAGTGTCCTTTTGCTCATCTCTCTATTGCAAAGGACCTCCACATCTTTTGGGTCATTTTCCATTAAACAGGAAGGAATCCTCAGATCACTTATTTCTCTGTGTCTATCCTGTCTCTTTATGGAAACGTCCAGGACTGTTCTCATAAGGATCCATTCAACATCTGACAATCCAGGATCATTCCTCCATCTCAAGATCCATAATGCAATCAATCTGCACTGTCCCTGTTTGCAAGTATGAAAGATGATACTTGCAAATGCTCGTGACTGAACGAATATGAACACACATGGGCAGGGAGATGGCAACTAATGCTAAAATCATGGTGTGAGCGTACACAACATGTTTAGTTACATATGTCAATTTTGCAGACTGGTTGGAAAGTTTGGAGCTATTCTGTGGGTTCTTTAATGTGTCTCACTCTTGGGGCATGTGTTAAAAAATAGTTTCAAACTTACAAAAGACTTATGGGATGAAATGATAAAGGCAGACAATAGAGCTAGTGTATATATGATGCTATGAGCCAAGGATTGTCAGGCCATACTCTGTCACTCAAAATAGACATCCATAATTTTTATCTGCAGAATATTGTGACTTACGAAAGTCTAGCATATTGACAAAATGGAATTGTTTATTGAAGGAACAAACAGCACTTTTTTTTAAAAAATCTCAAGTGTATTCTTAATGTTTTTTTTTCTTTCAGATTTTTGGCCTTCTAGAGAATAATGGGAGATGTTAGTAACAAAATCACCATCCAAGACAATCTAGATGGTCCTAAGAAGGATGTGTATGTTGTTTGTATCTCAGAAGCCAGTTTTGTCTGGAAGAGAAGAAAAAGCTTTTGTTCCTTGGTTAATTGCCTCATTATGTTGTAGGTGCATAATTCTTTCTGGAGAGACCAACGTACTTGAAAGGAATTCACAACAAATTGTAGATTATATCTTCCAACTACATAAAATTATGAAGGACAATATTATTTCATAATGGAGCCATGGTAATGTGAATGCCTTTGCGCTGAGCCAACCAACACTTCAATGATGTCTTTAGATTTCTGCCCACATCAAAATCTTTTGTTTGTAAATAAAAAGAAGATATATTTCATTGTGGCATGTCCATCTGTTACCTGAACAATCACTGAGGACCTGCTGTTAATCATGGGATTTTCTAATGGGAATTAAATTTATAGCTGCAGAGTTCACCTATTTTACACGTAGATATAAAACCTTTGCTAACCAGACCTAATTCATCCTCTTAGCTTTGTGTCTTTTGGCCCATCTTTCAATATGGGCTAGAAAAACACCTGTGAATATGGATTTCACACAAAGTTGCATTTCTACGAATGTCTGTCTTCCATAAAGGCATATAGTCTCAAATGGTTAAATTCAGGAACCAAGAGAGGATTCAAGAGCAACATTCGTCTATTCACCAAATATTCTCTCATTCACTTTTGTTCTCATATATAAAATCAAGGTAGGAAGAAATTTTCTTGACTCTAGTTTGATCTATGCTAATTCTAGCTTTTGCTTTCATAATCCTCGTGGTTACCTCTTCTAAGAAGCCTTTCTAAGAGAGTCATGTTCTTCAGCAGAATCTGAAGTTCAGGGTCAGCTGCTTTAGAGTTAGCTAACTTGTTGAGTGAGAATGATCAAACAAACAAAACAAAACAAGCAAGATATAGGTTCCCCCTGACACGGAATGCTCTAGAACTATTCATCGACAGCAGGAAAATGTGAGGTGTCCGTTTTAACGGTAGACTGTTCTGTGAACACTGGCTTTTACCGTCATGAAAGGTTGCCATTTCATCTACTCTTGGCCTAGCCCAGTGTGTCAAAGTGCTGTGATGCCACAGTTTTACTATTAGGAAGCAACTTTTTCTTCTGAAGCAAAGAAATCAACAATTTTGGATGCCAGACACTTTTATTTTCTGCATAGTGAAAACGGAACATTAAACAAGGTCTTTCCTGTACTCAGTATTCCTAGAACTTTTAAATAACAGCCATAACCTCAATCAAGAAAGGAAACTTAGCAGGTATGTATATGCCATTATATATAACTGAAAACCCATAGTGCCTAATGGACGATGGTTAACTACCTCAGGGACCAGTCAGAATATTCCCATACTGTAAGGGAATATGATTTTTATCGATATAGAAGATGATTTTAACTCTCTGTTGGCAATCATTTTTCCTAGCCCAACCTTGAAAGGATGCCCTCTATGCTGGATCATGTAAGATATAACTATGAACCAACGAAGAAAAAAGAGAATGTTTGGCTCTAATCAGGGACAAACTATAGCCACATATTCACACACACACACACACACACACACACACACGTATACTGTGTTGTACCATCTGACCAGGGCGTTTGCTAAACTTTTGGAGAATTTGTAGACACTTCATTTCCATATTTGAATTCAAGGATCTAACACTAGTAAACATATTGGGTAATGAGGCAGAATGATTCTATGGGATCCTCTCTTTGCCCAGGTGATAACACATGAAATTCGTATTAGGATAAACATTTCAGTGGATAAATATTTAAAATTCAAACTACATATTGGGTTAAAGTTTTTAAAGTTTCAAATTAAGATTGTCAGATTTAACGTAAGGTAGTAAAAGGCTCAGCATTCTTCAGATTCTAAATCCCAAAATATGTAAATTCTAACGGTATTAAAGATAATGCTTATTTTCTTAACATACAATTATTGCTCAAATACTATTACAACAATGATTTTCTATGTTACTTATCATCCATTATTGATAAGTCATCTATAAAAAGTTTTAGGGTTTGCTTTTCTCCTGAATCACTGCACAACTGTAAGGCACAAAGATACAGATGACCAACTCTAAGACACATATGCAGAAAAAGAGCAGAAACTTCTGTTCGTCTCTTCAAATTATGTAAAGCTTGTTGATGTCCTCCCTTGTCAGAGCCCTCAGCATGTGCGTTTAGAGAAGTTATGGTGTATTGAATATTATTTGTTTTAACTTTTTAAAATTTAAATTTTATGGATACTTTTTGAATTGCACATCATTTCCCCATTTCCCCAACTATTTCCCACCCACTCATACCTGCCCTCTGACCTTGTAACCTTGTCATGTAAACTGTAGTGTGCCCCCCACACAATACATCCTCTTGTCCGTACTTCGTTACTCGCAAATGTTTATTGCAATGAGCCATTGAGTGAATGAGTCAAGAAGTGAAGGTGTTTGAGGCTTCTGGTTTCTCATTGCACTACCAATAACGAATCCTCACTGGTACTCCGCTCAGATATCCTGTTGTTGCCTTGTGTCATGAAGATCCTGCAGCTTTGGATCTGTAGGACTGGCCCCTTCTCATACTTCAGCACTTCACCAAAAGGGGTAGATATTGAGGTGGGCCTCCTCAAAGCCCTGGAAGATAGCTGACTTTGTCAGCCTTCCAGTTCTCCTGCACCCACATTGCCAGGGCAAGCTTTCCAACATTTCCCCTGCTCGCTCGTTCAGTGCTGCAGCCAGCAATGGGCAGAGCCAGCTTACCCATGCTCCCAGGGCCAGCGCAGGCCAGCAGGACCACTTCTACTGTGCTGCTCAGGTGAAGTCCTGGGCCTGCTCTCTCAAGTGCTGCAGCAGGCAGGGGATAGGCCAGCTGCCATCCTTTCATGCCCTCGGGACTGGTTCACCTGCAACAGCCCCCCTCTCACCACAACCAAGGTCATCTTTACTGTGCCGCCCAGGTGAGGAAGGTGCAGGGCCCACTCTCCCAAATGTTGCAGCTAGCTAAAGACAAAGCTAATTCTCCCAATCTCATGATCTCTAACTTTGAGGTCAGATCTTCCACCTGCTAAAGGTGCCGAGGACCCGAGGGTGGGGAGGGCATCTTTCCTTCTCCCATGCCACTGCAATACAGACAAGTTACAAGGAGAGTTCTCCCATGCTCATGGTCATGGGGTGGCTCACCCACAGCCCTGGTGGACCAGGGTCAGCTCTACCGTGCTTCCCACGCCAAGTGCAGGATCTGCTCTTCCAAGTGTTGCAGCTAGTGAGGGACAGGGCTGACTCTCCTGCTCTCACACCTTAGAGGCCAGCTCTTCCACAATGCCCAGGCAAGGATTGGGGCCAGTTCTGCATGGCCTTCAGATATCAGCATGGGCCCAGGTGGCCTGTATTGGTGGTAACAGATCTGGTCTTTGGTGGTTACAGACCCCACCACTGCAGTGCCATAGACCCACACATGCCTCTTGGTGGCAGCAAAGGCCAGGACCTCACCATGGCCTTAGGTAGCATCACTGGCTACTCACATTAGGCTGTTCCTCACTACCCTTGCGTCTCTAGTTCCGCCTTTCTTCATCGTGCATACATCCTTCCACTTCTCTTTTATCTCTCTATCACTTACCTGCTCTCCTTAGTGGAGCCTGGGGTCTCTGGGTATCTGGGATCATCTTTGGAGTGGTCTCAGGAGCTGGGGATGACTAGGCAGGAGTCATTTCCCCCCGAAGCAGGTGGCACTATATTGGGGTCGTTTCGGGTGTGGTTTGCCTGTTCTGCTATGTGGCACCAGACTAATGGTCATCTCCGGCTTGCTCCTCATCTGGACCCAAATAGTCTAACTAGTATAATTTTACTGTAGGTCTTTATGATTCTAGAATATTTTGAAATTTCACTGTTGGTAACATGATCAGGAATCTGGGAGAGAGAGAAATTCTAGCTGATGTCTGTATAGAATACAGACAGCATATTGATCATATCCTTGTAACAAAAAAACTTAAACTTTATATAAGGGTAAAATAATAAGTCATTATAATATAGATTATGACTCCTAATAAACTTAAGAATAAGAAAGTACAATATTCTTAACTTAAGTTCATCCTAGGCTTGTACAGAGTAGGTAAAATAACAAAATTAAAATACAGATGTCCATTGAATCTTGGAGAGTCTACAGAAAGGACTGGAAGTTACTTGACATCAAAGGCCATGTTTTAGGTTTTGCATCCTCAAGTCCTGGAAAAAGGACTGCAGCACAGTAAGGACCAAGCTGAGAAATCATTTGCTTATCTGATGCATCCAACTCCTTACTCTTTGCTCCCCTTCCCCTCCCCTCTCCATCTTCCTTCCTTCCTTCCTTCTCCTTTCCCTCTCTCTTTCCTTCTCTTTCTCCCCTCTCACTTTCTCCCTCTTCCTCTCCTCTCTCTGTCTTTCTATCTCCCCCTCTCCTCTCCTTCTTTCTCCTCCATTTTCTCTCTGCCTCTCCCTCTTCCCCTCCTTCTCCCTCTCTCTCTGTCTCTCTCTGTGTCTCTCTGTCTCTCCCTCTCTCTGTGTTTTCCTCTCCTTCTCCCTCTCTCCCGTTCTCTCTCTCTCTCTCTCTCTCTCTCTCTCTCTCTCTCTCGGTGTGTGTGTGTGTGTGTGTGTGTGTGTGTGTGTGTGTGTATGTATAAAAGGTCTGGCTATCCGGGATTCTCTTTGTAGACCAGCTGGCCTCGAACTCACAGATATTCCCCCTCCTCTGCCTCCTGAGTGCTGGGAGGGATTAAAGGCCTGCATGGCCATACCTAGCAAAACTTTTTGTTTGTTTGTTTGTGTTTTTTGAGGCACAGTTTCTGAGTTCAACAGTTCTGGCTGTCCTGGAACTTGCTCTGTAGACAGGGTGTTCTGGAACTCACAAAGATATGCCTGGTTTCTATTGCTGCAATGTTATACTCATACCTCTGCATGGCTTACAGGTGCTCTCTCTATGGGAGGGTGTTGGGTAAGCAAACAGTGCAGACATGAAGAACAGAAGGCTGTAACTAAAGTTCTTCCTTTGGTCCCTGACAGCCTGATGCTCTGCAAAGGTATTTGCTTCCTACAGAATGCTGCACTACTCCCATATAGTAGTTAAGGCCACTGTGAGGACACAAAATAATGCACACAAAGTGTTTAGGAACAGAAAACTTACAAAACTCTCTATTATTATGACTACATGTTCTACATTACTCTCTTCATTTACTGGTATATTAGTTACTTTTCTTGTTGCCAAGGCAAAAAAGAAAAGTTGTTAAGGAAGGATTAATCTTGGCTCACAGTTCGAGGGTACCCTCCATCATACAAGGAAGTCATGACAGCAGAGCCTTGAGGCAGGAGGTCACATATCATTCCCAATCAGGCAGCAATGAATGAGAGTGCTTAGCTTGCTCTCCAGAGAATGGTCCTTCCCACAGTCAGGGTTCCTTTTTACACCCCAACTAACCAAACCTCCATAATATGTCACACTCATGTCTGAAGCTTGCCTCCCAGTCTGTCCATTGTCCTTCTCCATCACACTTGGTTATGATACCTCTAAATTTTCTCATATTGCTCTACAACCCTTAGACAATATGCGTATTCTTTTTTCTGTGCTAGTCTCATGACTCTCCATGACTCTGGAAATCCAGGTTTCTTTCAGTACTTTACTGACTGATACACACATTTTGTTAATTATAGGTTTTGCTGTGCTAAATCACAATTACTTTTCTGCTGCCTCTTGTGTATTATTAGTTATTAATAATGATTATTAATTACAATATCTGTTATTCCCAATAAGCATTATCTATAATTATTTATGTTGGTAGATTAAAAATTAGATAGTCATCATGCTGTGGTGAATAAATAAGTCAGAGGAATAGAACAGTGATCAACCAATAATGATCATAGCTGATTGCATAACGTTTATTATCAATACTGAGTGCAGGGAAGACTGCACAGAAGGGTGACAAAAGAACACAGTGGGAAACTAACAAAGAAGAAAAGAAAAGAAAAATCAAAGAACGAGCAACA
Source organism: Meriones unguiculatus (assembly GCF_030254825.1). Classification (NCBI taxonomy): domain Eukaryota; kingdom Metazoa; phylum Chordata; class Mammalia; order Rodentia; family Muridae; genus Meriones; species Meriones unguiculatus. The sequence goes on from NC_083368.1 coordinate 44,761,674, forward strand.
CAGAAGAGCAAAGTATATAATACACTCCACCAGGGTGACCCAGGCAATAAGAACTATGTGTGACGGCTGGAGGAGAAAGAATGGGCTGCATTAACAAGATATTGTTGAGGTGGAACTGCAAAGACATGTTACATTTGAGATGTGAGAGAGTGTTAGGATGACAGCATGATTTCTGGGCTTGGTAACCGGAACAATAGGAAAATATTCAATACAGAAAACATTAATAATAAAAGCTAACAAAGCCTGTTTTAAACAGCCAGGAAAAGCAAATCCTTTAATCTTTACAACAGCCTTATGAGGAGCTTTCTAACACCACGATTTTACATATGCAGAAATGAATGTCCCTAGAAAGTCATGGGATTTTCTTCCAAGGACACTCCACAAGTAAGTAATAGATTTAGGATTTAAGCAAAAGCTGCACACCTTTGGCCACAATCTCTTTTTACTACGCTACACTACTGTCTGTCAAAGTAGGCTCTGGGGCAGGGGTTTTGGCTGGGAAAGGATGATACTAGCCAGAGGAATCATTCGTAGAATGTGGTGATTTATGTTTTTATGTTGCTTATTCAGTCTCCATTACCTGTTTGCTTCTGTTACTGACATCAGTAAGTGACTCATATAGGCAACGCGTGGGACGAGGAGGACCGCAGGACCTGGCAGGCATGTGCTACAAAAGACATGATTATCTTTTCTATACACTCAGAAAACAACAACAACAAAAAAAGGACTAGTCACCACCAACAGGTAGTGAGACACAGGGCTTGAGATTCAATGAGGATAATAGAGCTATTAAGGTTCTTTTGGGTCAATAAAAAGCTATCATCATAATACAAGTATAAATGAGTGTGTCAATGTGTTGGCTCACAGATCGCCAGCTTTCCTGGGTCCTGAATCACCCTGACTTGGCTGGGAACCTCAAACACTGATGACAAGAGTAGCTATATGCCGCTGACATCTAGATGGTATTTGTTAAAAATTAAGTAAGTGTGGAATTGAACAGAGCTCAGCCTCATATTCAAATATTCAATTGTTAGAGATAATACATAAGTTATACCATTCCTGGGCATATAACCAAAAGATACTCTACCATACCACAAGGACATTTGCTCAATTATGTTCATAGCAGCTTTATTCATAATAGTCAGAAACTGAAAACAACTTAGAAGTCCCTCAACTAAAGAATGGATAAAGAAAATGTGATGCATTTACACTATGGTATACTACTCAGCTATTAAATACAGAGACTTCATGCAATTTGCAGGCAAATAGATGAAATTTAAAAGGATCATGCTGAGTGAGGTAACCCAGACCCAGAAAGACAGACATGCAAGGTATGTGCTTACTTACAAGTGGATATTAGCCATAAAATACAAGGTAGCCATGCTACAGTCCACAGACCCAAAGAAGCCAAGGAGGGCCCAAGGGAAGATGTTTGAATCTCACTCAGAACATGAAATAAAAGACATCTGAAGTAGGTGGAAGGAGGGAACTGGGCAGGAGAGGGGTCCCAGAGGGTAAGATGAGAATCTGGTGCGCAGAGAGGGGAAAGGGACAGTGGGAAGGCCCAGAAGAGAGAACAAACACTGGTGTTGGGGGAGGGGGGACATCTCTGGGACAGGTGAGGCTCCCTGGAGTCTATGGGAGTGACCCTAGCTGAGACTCTAGCACCTGGATTTAAGGAACCTGAAATCACTACCTCTTGCAGCCAGATGCGACTTCCAGTGGAGGGAGGAGAACACCAACCCACATATAAAACCGTCAACCCAAAATTTGTCCTGCCTACAAGAAGTGTGGGAGTAAAGATGGAGCAGAGATTGAGGGAATGACAAACTAGCCACTGGTCCAATTTGAGACCCACCCCATGGGAGAGAGTCAACCCCTGTCACTATTAATGATGCTCTGCTTAGGCTGGCAGACAAAGAGCCTAGCATAACTGTCTTTTGAGAGGCTTCACCCAGCAGATGATGGAAACAGAGGCAGAGACTCACAGCCAAACAATAAGCTGAGCTTAGGGAGTTTTGTAGAAGAGTGTGAGGAAGGATAGAAAGAGCCAGAAGGGTCAAGGGCTCCACAAGAAGACCTACAGAGTGAACTAACCTGGGTCCATGGAGCTCACAGAGACTAAACCACTAACCAAAGAGCATTCATGGACCCCTACACATATGTGACAGATGTGCAGCATGGTCATCATGTGGGACCCTAACAATAAGAGTAGGAGCTGTCTTTGATTGTCGCCTGCCACTGGATCCCTGTCCCCTAGCTGGGCTGCCTTCTCAGGCCCCAGTGGGAGAGAATGCATGCTCTCCTGTTGTGACTTGAGGTGCCAGAGTGGGTTGATACTGCTTGGGGTTTGGGAGCCTCCCCTTCTCTGAGAAGAAGGAGAGGGGAGAATGGGGAAGGGGGATGAGAGTGAGACTGGGAGAAGAGGAGGGAGAGGGCTAGTATCAGTTGGTAATGGGATTAAACAAGCAAACAGACAAATAAATGAAAAAGATAGGATGTGTAATATTTTGTTACTAATTAATAGAGCTCTCATATAGTCCTGCCAGCTGACACGATTGTTTATAGACACAAAGAATATGTTGAGGATTCAGGAACGGTTTACTATTGAATTTAGGAAACTGGAGCATCATAGGGCATAGGACATGGGGAAAGTAGGTAGGAGAGCTCCAGGGGGGTAGCCCTGCTTGTGCCACCAGCCAGCTAGGTAACTTTTGAGTAGTTATCAGCTCAGAACTCAGCAATAAGAGCAGTCAAGAACTACACAACTTCACCCTCTTCACAGTATTCATTCAATAGATCCCAAGGCTAAGGCCCAAAGGTTCAAGCTACTTTATACAGAGGTTACCTTTAGGCATATAAAGTCCTCAGGAAAATTCTCCAACAAATGAATAATAAATAAATAATGTATAAGTCTTATGATTTTGAAATTCTATAATCCTTTGAGCCTTTAGGTTTAAAAATTTTCCCATCTATATTAAAAATATAAAAATGTGGATTCTTATGAAAACCCACATTTTCCTATGACTGTGTAGATGTACTTAATAATTTCTAAAAATTGACAGTCTGCCTTAAGTGATTAGGCAGATAGTCTCTAATTCATCTTGCCTGGGGTAATTCCCACTGACTTCAAGCCTTAAATGAGGTATGGAGGAAAATGAGAAATGAGCCCGTAGAGTTATATTATTAAAGAATCACAGAGATTGTAACCATAGAGGATTTTGACTAACTCACATTAATTATCCAATTTGTGAAAGAAATAAAAGAATTATAGAGAGCTAAATTTCTGAAAAATGAATACTTCTAGCCTCACTAATGAAGTCATATCATTCTATTTACAATACTCCCTTAAATTTCACAGGATTTGGGAAGGTTTTATTTTTTGTTTTCACATTGTTGATCTCTGCTCCATATACAGCATTGGCTCTCTCATGAAATACATTTATTCACTGAAGGAGAGTTTTGTCACTAAGGAAAATTATATTGACATTGAAATTGTATTTCTAGGTCAAACAAACAAAACAAAACAAAAAAACTATTCATATACTATGATGTTAGGAAATGCTCACGTCACCAGTGTGTGCATACATGAGCACACACACATACACACACACACACAACTTACATACATTTATACAGATATTTCAACACATATATAAAATATACATATACATACATAAGTATGTGATATATGCAAACACATCTATACATATGTAATCACACGTACTTATAGAGTATAAAGAAATACTGAGAACAACATTTGCAATTTTCCTAATTTGTTCAGAGTATTTTGAACTTTTTATTTATATGTATTTATACACTTTATAAGGCTTAAAGTCTCACAAGTTTCTGCAAATTTTGAATTAGTCAAATTTTAAAACTAACAATTGCTTCATTTTGTTATTGTTTTATTTTTATCGTATACTCTTTTCCTTTTAAACATGTATTTTGCTCCTTCAATTCCAGAGTTATGATTCCCGTAGTAGCAATGGATTAACCATTGTATGGTGATGTGAGTGAGAAACGTCTCCCACAGTCTTGGGCATTGGGACACTTGGTTAGTTGCTAGTTGTTGGAGCTGTTTAGGGAGGTTTAGGTGATGCCGTCTCAGAGAACTGAGCTCCTGGAGAAAGTAAGCCACCGGCGCTGAGATGTGAGATTAAAAACCTTGAACCAATTCAGGTGTGTTCTCTCTGTTTTGTGCTTATGGTTAAAGATGAGAGCTCTCAGCATCCCACTCCAGTCTGAGTCTGTTGTCACACCGTCCCACTGTGATGTCCTTATCTTTCTGCAACCCTAAGGTAAATAGAAATAAACTCTTTCTTCTACAAGTCTCCTTTTTCATGGTGTCTTATCACAGCCATAGAAAAGAAACTAACATGCACTGTAATTGTCATTCCCAAGTAAGAAATTATTAGATAATTATCGTGAAATCATTTATTAAATCATCTTATTAGCTAAAGTTAAAAAAATAGGTAGGCGAGAAATCAAATCAAGCTTAATCCATCTCTGTTTCCATGATTTTGTTTGGACGACTAATAATGGCTATTTTAAGACCTGTAAAATTATGAAGTTCTTAAAAATATTGTGTACAATTTGTTAAAACTAAAAATGTACTAAATATTGGTAGTAATTAGAACATACTAAAATAATTTTAATATAATAAACATTACTTAATGTGAGAGAAAATAAACATGCATTCTTGGGCCAGAATACTTGAAGTTTGATATTAAAGTAGGTGGTCGAAAATCCATACTATAGAACTTGTGTAAGAGAGAATACTTCCTGCCCTTATAATATCAAACTACATGTAACATGAAACACATTCATATTGAGCACAAATTGATTTAAATATTAGGATGTCTCAGATGTGGGTGGTCATTAGCTTATTCATAACAAACTACGATGATTGTCTGTTTTTGATCTCTTGCTGAGGCTGTGGATCACGAATCAGTGCATTGTAAGAGGCCCCAGGAAATCTGTAACGAAGGGCCACATACAGCAGAAAGTTGACAATCAACGCAGGCACCATCAGAAACAAGATGAAAGCACAGAGAAAAGTGATGCCCAGGATGAAGCAGCTTTTGGAGGTATTGCTACACCATAGGTATATATGAACACCTTTCAGAGAGCAGTTTTACATACTTAGAAATAAAGATTATGGATTCTGTGTAAAAATAGTATACTACCTAGAAGCTTCTACAAATAAAACTTCTAATCAGTGAGACGTATTTTGTTTCTTTCCTCATTTTCATGTGTGTGCGCGTGTGTGTGTGTGTGTGTGCATGTGTGTGGATATGATGCATGTATGTGTCTTGGGTATGTGTATTGGTACATTCACACACGTTAAATTGAGCATGGAATCCTGATGTTGGTGTTGTAAACCTCCCTCAGTCATTTCTTCTATTTTATCCACGAAGACAAATCCAGAGCATACAGCTACAGCTAATTCTCACCAGTCAGCTTGCTCTGGGGAATCTTATGTCTCCATCTTCCACAGCTGGAAGTAGAAGCAGCCACCACATACACATGGCAATTATCTGGGTTCTGGGACCTAAAACTTGGGCAGCACTAGACAATAAGCCTTCTCCCCAAAACCTGAGGTGTGGCTTGTGAGAGCATGAGGGCTTTGTTAGAGATGAAATGAGAAGAACGGGAAACCTCACTGTGCCAGTGGTTAGAGGTAGGAGAGGCGTGAGCAGGGGCTTGGATCTTTGGGAGACTATGATAGAAGAGTAAAGTAATTGTCCCTACTATGATAAGTCACAGTGAGTTATTTTTTCTAAGTAATTTATGACTATATCTCTATTTTAAATCCATGTGAATTATAGAGCATTAAGTGACAGTAGCGGGTTTATAACTTAGCTTAGAAATGATCTTTAGTACCTTGGTGCATTTTAATTATCACGAGGAGACAGAACAAATATAATTGCAGAGCATAGGCTCTTGCGTCAGAAACACACAAGCCTAAATTTATCTTCTACCTTTCTCTTTTTGCTCTGTGTGCTTCAGTTTCCTCCAAAACAAAGAGGAAATAATTATATTTATGGGGGGGGCTGTAAAAATGAACAAAAATCATATATAAAGTGTCAGGTTTATGGTAGGGACTCAATAAAATGAAGCTATCATTAGCTAACCCATTTTGTTGAAGAATATTATATTCCATTTAGTACTGGATGAGAATGTTAAATTGTGGGAAACGCTTGTATTCCAGCTTTTAAAAGGTGGAGGCAGGAGACGATCAGCAGCATCCTCGGATACATAGCAAACATGAGGCTAGCCTTGCTCCATCCAACTAGGCTTCAAAACCAAACCAAACCAAACCAAAACAAAATGACAAATCAAAACAGCATTGGAGAGGTGGTCCAGCAGTTAAGAGCACTTGTTGCTGTCTTCTATGCAACAGTTTTTATTTCAGCCACCACTCATATCAGGTGGCTCATAAATGACCGCAACTCTTGAGTCAAGAGTTTTGATGCCCTTTTCTGGCCTTTGAGGACACCTGCCACTTGGCTTTGCATACGCTGACACACATACACACACATACAAATAATCAAGAAAATAATTACCAGTTTCTCTGACATGTGTTTTGTGATATTATCTTTTACTTTTAAAAAAATATTTATTTGTTTATTTTATGTGTATCAGTGCTGTGCCTGCACATATGTAGGTACGCCATGTGCATGCAGGGGGCACGGGAGGTCAGAAAAAAGCATCGGATTTCTTGGAACTAGGATTTGTGATGGTTGTGAGCCATGATGTGGGTACTGAGAACTGAATTTAGGTCCTCTTCAAGCGCAGTCAGTGCTCTTAACCACCGAGCCATCTCTCCAGCCCCTGCTCATGGTTTTGACAAAACGGGAGCGGTGATCTGTAAGTCTTAAGGTGTGTTATAATGAGGGACCGTATTGAGGTGGGAATGGGCTTGATGAGACATTGTAGATTCTCATAGAGCACACGCGGTCACTTCATTCTTTCTGTGGATATTGCACTCGTATCTTGTGAAACACTCAGGCTGGAATAAGCCTCCCACACCTATGTTGAACTTTGGCCAAATTGGCTTATAGCACAGAGAAGGCATTCCTCTACTCTCACTTTGAAAAATTCCCTATGCCACGAATTTCCACACAAAACAGAAACAGACCTTCCACAGAATGACTGCTCAGAGCCCACCGGCTTTTACACAGATATTTCACAGTTACATCAGCTAGGCTTTAAATGGCCTCTGAAGACCCACAGCTAGGAGCACTGGGCTCCTTTCCTGGAATCAGGAATTTCGTGGTGCTGCGCTCAACTAAATGTGGCACATGAAACACGAGTTGCTTCTGAGTTTATGAGTGGTCCAAAAATAGCAAGGAAGATGCTACATGTAATTACAATTCCTCCAAAACTCAGATGGAATTTGTTTATGTTTCAGCAATCGGATGTGCTTGGGGGTTTATTTGGGCAACCACGAGGAATCTAGGACAGGATTAATTGCATATGCGAAGTTCAGTGTTTCATGAGTCACACATACCCAGGCAACCTATTTCATGAAAGAGTCTGAGGGAAAATAGAGAATAATATATCACTTTTGCCATCAGTGAATTATATTCCTGAGATAGCTATATACCTTACAAATAAGCCCCAAGCAAACTTGATGTCTTATAAAGAGCAGAGGATGGTGCTATGCTCAGTGGAAGTTACTATTAATCAGTGAAATGGAAGGGAATGCTTCATAGACAAACCAAATGACACATTTCTCCATGTGAGTGTAAGAGCTTGGCCAAAAAGAAACAACTGCAGGCAGGGCGGAAAATGGAAGGATTGTGGCAGAATGGGGCATGTAAATTGAGAGAAGTATGAGGTCAGGGGTTCAGGTGAGGATGGGTTAACCACCTTTATAATATGCTTGCTGGCAGAGGAAAAAGAACCTTGGGTTCAGAAAAGTAGCATTCTGTCCTGAGAGAGAGTGTTTGAGTTCTAGAACCCCAGGTAGGGTTAGACTTAGCTATCTCCTCCACATGCTAAAGGGTAAGGCCATGTTTTTAAAAGAACTGCAAAAACATTCACCAAAGGGAAAAACACAATATGCCATAGAACCTGCTTTTCTCAACCAAACAGGCTTTGTCATTTTATTTTTATCTCTGATAATGCCTAAAGGCTCCATTCAGCATCATGGGCTAATGGTTGTAAATGAAAATTTGTTTAAGTCAAATAAAGACTGAAAAGAAAAATCACATAAAAAATAAGGCAAAAAAATGAATTTGCTTATGTGGAGGAAAATGCTGTCATGTTAATGTAGCTGAGTGATTGTTGGGAGAGTTGATTTCCAATAACTATATTTACAGGCCTCTGTGCTAACTTTAATGTCTCCATCTTTTTACTAGATATTAATGTATTCAAGAGGGAGAAAATGGCTTTTCATATAAACACTGGCATTGCCATAGTACTGTTATCTTCTGATGTCATAACATTCTCATGTACCCTGCTATGTCAGGAGAAGTAAAGTACACACATATTATCAGCCCCTCGCTCAAGCATGTTGAGATGCTGAATCTGAAACTTCGTCTTTATTTTCCACTTGAATTTCTCAGGTTAGTGTTGCTATGTTTTAAGAACCTTTCTTTCCTAAAACATGTTTTTATAGGGAAAACTGTGGCTTGGGGCGGTGGTCATGGCATGCCTTGTGATAGCATAACCCTATGCTTTTATTTTTACTCAAGAAGACACTGTCAATACCATCCTGTTCAGACGCTACCTAGGAATGAATTGAATAAGTAATAAGAATGGAACTCAGATGTTGCTGTCCTCAGCGTCGGATCATTAAGGCATCAAGGGAAGCAGCTGAATGTATTCTCGCTACTCCTGAAGCATTAGAGAAGAATGACAGGACCTTTCACAAAAAGTTTATAAAAGCAAATTTCATGCTGAATTCTTTTGTCATTTGAAGGAGACTGTGTAACTGGAATATTCAAGAAAATCTACAGAGGATATATTTAGAGAATATGAGGATATGGAGAGAGAGAAAGAGGTGAGGGGAGGGAAAGGGAGAGACACACACACACACAGAATGTGTGAAAGTACATACTTTTGGCAATCCTTTTCTACCACTTGCATCCACATTTCATCAGATTAAATGAATCCATGAGGCTTCATGACCACTTATGCAAAAAGGTCTCTTACCATTTTAGCTCTTGAGATTGGGACAGTCTAGGATACAAATATTGGAAAAGGCAGTCAAAAATCACAAACTCAGAAGCCACTATGCCTACAACTCAAACTCTGAAGCCTACCTCCAGCTGGGGCATCAAATTCTGAAAAGCATTTGTAGCAGTATCAGTGTAGGCCTGAGTATAAAAGAGAAATGATGCTTTGCTGAATCCCAAGACTGTGCGAGCCTTTTCATGGTAATGAAGAAATGTCAGTGGAAGTTGATAGGGCATGTGTGCATGTATATGGATGTGGTGGGAGGGAAGGGCTGCCAGACTGCATTTTCACATCGGAAGTCATTCATAAAGCACGTGTGCCCTCCAAGCCCTTCTCCCAGGCTCTTGGCCCGCTATCAAAATCGGTCAATACATGGTCAGTCTGCTGTAAAAAATTCACTTGACAAGAGCAATTTTAAGTCTTTGCTGGTTTGACATTGACAGTGCTTCCTCGTGCTCAGATGTGGTGTGGACGGGATGATGTTTCCTGTCACTGGTTCAACAGTCTGATACAGAACGGAGCTCATGGGTACCCCCTACTTTTCTTCTACATTGAGCTCATCTCCGGGGCAGGTGACAGTGCCTAAGGTACTGGTCACTGCAGGCTACAATCCTTATTGCTTAATGTGCCACCAACACCAGGTATTACTGGGCTCACAGTCAGCACTACCAGCTTCCTACATGTCCCTTATTAGAGTAAACTCTGAACTGAGACGTTCAAGAGCAAAGATTAAATTTCAGGGAAGGAGGAGAAGAAAGCCACAGAAAGACTGCTTGGTGCCATAAATCCAAGCCTATTTTTTTTTTAACTGTTTTTTTTTTTATTAGAAATTTAAACATTGCTGTTAGTTTTATTTTATTTAAATAGATAGATATTAGAGATATGAATACATAGGTACATAGATGATAAATACATAGGTAATGCATAGATAAAGCACTCTAGACATTAAAGGCATCCTTGACTTACATTGCTGATCCATTGTAGATATTCTTCCCTAAAGAATATTAACAGTCTATTCCTTTCCAGAATAGACACAGTGTTTTGAGTCTCATTTCTTTTTTTTTTTTTTCATTTTTCTTTTTTTTAATTTAATTTTCTTTTTTCTTTTTTTTTTTCAATGCAGTTTATTCAGGAACCTTGAACAATCTTATCAGTTACATTTTATTAACTCTGTATCCCAGCCGTGTCCCGATCCCTCATTCCCTCCCAGTCTCTCCCTCCCTCCCTCCCTCCCTCCCTCCCTCATCTCCACAGTGCCCCTTTCCAAGTCCACTGATAGGGGGGGACCTCCTCCCCATTCATCTGATCCTGTTTTATCAGGTATCTTCAGGACTGGCTGCCTTAGGACTCTGTGGCCTAACAGGACTGTAATCCAAGCCTATTAAAACTGCAAGTCCCCACACTGTGAGGTGAGGTGATGTAGCTCAAAGCACCATGTCTATCTTTCAAATCACCTGCCCATTTCTAATTTTGATCACTATCATCACAGCCTTGTATATTATTTTGGCAAAGAGACACAAAAGGAGAAAATGAGTGTGGTGCAAAAGATACTTTAAGTGAGGGAGCCATGAACATGACAGGTTCACAATAAGCTTTCCTTACCTGGTTTCTGTGAGACACGCATGCTTCCTCTCCTCAGTAGAGGCTTTCTATCTCATCTAAGTCAGCTTCCTGAAGGGCTGAACCTTCGTGGTTTCAGAGAACCATCTCTCTAAGGGGTCTTTGGAAAGTGGGAAGGAAGCAGGGAAATGGTTTTTGACCTGCTTCCACATATATATGATAGAAGATTTTGACCTTAAGGAAATATAAACCACAGAGACTCAGACTGTCCCCCCTTGAGTCTCATTTTTTAAAGTAGCTACTAGGAAGACAACTATTCATGCAAGGTATGTGGGAACGCTATGACAGACATTCTCTTTGCCCAAAAGGAGACCTTTACTGTAACAAATTACTTTCCTCATCAGAATTATAATCTTTGTTAAGAGCTCTAAATAGCAAATGACACAGACTACATAAGACTTACATGTAACAGAATTACAGGATTATTTGTGAATTTTTAATAATTAATATATAGGAAATTTTTTTTTAAAAACTATTTCCCGAGGAGGAGTAGAGAAAGGCATGTTGTCTGTTAAAGGTTTATCTCACTCGAAGAAATTAAAATTGTTTAGAAGGTATTCTAAAGAAATCATTATGCAGAATTCATATTAATCATTGTTGATAAATACTCCTGCTTTGAGAATGCTTGGGCTGTAATCGAAAATGAAAATAAAGAGCTCACGTGGGAAGAACTTTTCGGCTTGCTGCAACTTGATTGTTCACACTTCAAAGCAATCCTAAGAAAGACAGTAAATAAGGAGTAGGCATAAAACTCTGCAATCACGGGGGGATACTCAGCCCACTGCACAACAAAGCCAAGCCGGGCCTGTGCGCTGGCAGGCAGCCAGCTTCTGCCGCTAAATCTGGAAAGGCTTAATGCGCGCTGAAGAACGGATAGACTCGGAAACCATGTGGGTGTACTTGGTACCGCTGAAGGAATGTGGGTGGACTCATTCGTTTGACTTCCCTGAATACAAAGCAGGTCTGGCCAATGTATGCAATAGCAGATGGCAACCCTGCTGGAGCATGTGCCGTAAAATGCCTACTTTATAGGAAGGACACACCTTCCTCCGGAGATACATGTCCCGCCCAGCCTTCTGCTTTTTTAATGCTCTTTGAACCTATTAGAATCTCCAGACTGGGTTTTTCAAACATTTTAACAACGTCAAGGTATACCAGGGGAAGTAATTGAGCGAGTTACGTAATAGCCCAAGACATGCATTCGCTGACTCTTCTGCGCAGTTGCTATAGCTAGACACCCACAACACAACACAACAAAACACAGCCGTCGTTTTGTGGGACAACCTTCCTTAATGCCTATCAGCGTCAGTATCAAGATAGTCCCATCGCTCATCCTAAAGCATTCTTTACATTTCCGTACTGAAGCTCACCCAAACCGAAACTGGCGATAAAACAGGCCACAGATCACTTGTGTATTTTACAACAGGAAATGCTCAGATAAAGGAGAGATTCTTTTCTTTCGTGACAATAAAAATTGTTACTGCAAAAACCTTTCATCTTCAAAGGGATCTGAGAAAAGTAATTACTCAATGTAACAGCAACTGTTAGATTTCTATTAAGTTAGCTCAATTTTCCCATTTCTCTGTTCCTTCCCTCAGCATACATTTTCCTATTGAAACCAGCAATAGGTTTCAACAGAAAAATAACAGCTTAGAATTTATCCCTGAGCTAAAATCCTTCAGATGATTGACAAAATCTTAGCTAACTTGAAAAGTAACTTACATAAAACCTGGTTTGCTACTCAAGAGCATATTCTCCTCTCAGTAAATGAATGTACCCTTTTCTACACTGATCTGTGGCAAAGAGTGGAGATTCTTCAAAGGCAACACTTTTGTATAAAGCTAAATACCTTTTGTGCTGCTGTGACTCATACTCAAATGTGTCTTCTATTCCATTGTGATTTTATCAGAGTTGAAATATTTCTAAAAGATTTTGGAATATTCTGAGTTAGGTTTGCATAATATAGACTTCTTTGCAATTTTAACAGATGATCTGGGAGCTAATGTGGAGCCTGACATACTATCTTCTTCATGTCTAATCAGTCAGCTTTCAGCTTGGAAAGATAGCAGTGACTTTGACACTGCAAATGAACGTAGAACAGTGGGGATGTAGTTAAGGCCAAGAAAAAAAAAATACAGATAGTGAAATGAAATGGCATTGCCTGTGTGTGGCTGACACCTCTCTTTGTTGGTAGTCTTAGTAAAATGTGAGGCGGTAAATTAAATTGGGGGGGGGCATATGTAAGAAGGATGATCTTCACTCTGTGTCACTGGCTGTGGTGTTCAAATCCTGAGAAGTTTCAAGTTTCTGCCTACGTTCCTAGACACAACAGCTGCCCTCATACCACACACATCTGTTTTCTCTTGCTGTGCTGGTGCATTTCTAGGACAACCATTTCTTCTCCAGCTATAGTAGCTGTTTATTGCCCGACAAGGTGGTGGCTGTTAGGACTCTGGTTCTAGCATCTATTCTAGGTTCTTATTGCCTATGCTGCAAAAATATGAACTATTTGAAACTCAACTCCGCTTCTCTACATGGAAAACAACAGAGTAAAACTCTTTAGGTTGCATCCTGAATTCTGTTTTAGGTTTTGTTTAACTCTCCTACTTAAAATATCTATTTTTCTCTTTTGCAGAATTAGAATGATAATGAAGGCTTGTTCATAGCAGGTTCATACACATTAAACAGGACAATATATGGAAAGCTTAAAATAGTGGTTTTTAGCCAGTGTTCCACACTGTCAGCTTTGCTGTCTGATAGAAATAGAACCCACAATCCGTGAGTATAAATCTGGATTTTATTTACCAGTGAAACAAATCTCGCTGTCTCTGAAATAACAAGGACTGAGACTGCAGCCACTACTTGAGTGATAAATGATGACTATCTTTAATTTTCATTGATTTGGAGGCATGGTTCTATTGAAAGTGTTGCATGCTGTATTTTCGAGGATTTTTATGCAAAGAGGAAGCCACAGAAGTCTTATAACATGAATACTCTGAGCCCAGTAGAATATAAATATCACTGGAGAAGGGGTGTAAGAGAGCAATTAGTATTTACCTAATATTGACCATCCAGAAAGACTGTTGCCAAGCTTTTATTCAGGAAAGCCACCTCCTCAGCTGATCTAGAAGGGACCCCATGTTCAGGTGGATGTAGTGTAAACAGCTGGTCGGGTGGCTAGGAAAGACTGAGGTCATCAATGAAAGCATCTTGGTTTTGTTTTATCTTCCGAGTGGTATTGAAAGCTATCACAATTGGTCGTTCTTCCTGTAGACTGCAGCATTGTGGATTGTATTCTTCCTTGGTGACTCCAAGTGCTTCATTTAAAAATTAGCTCCTTTACTGAAGAAGTCATTACCACTCCTGATTCCAAGCTCTACTGTAGAGGCATAGTAATAAAACAGCATGGTATTGTCATAGAAATAGATACATAGGTTGATGGAATAGAGAAGGAAACCAAGGTTCTCACATCTACAGATACTGGTGTTTTACGAAGATACTAAAAATTGTACACTACAGAAAAGACAGCATTTTTAACAAATGGCACTGGTCAAACTAGATAGTTACATGTAGCAGAACGAAACTAAATCCTATCTCTTATCTGGAACAAAACTCAACTCTCAGTGAATCAAAGACATAATATGAGGCTGGGTGCTTTTAAAGTATCAAAAGAACAGGAGGAGAGTACATTTCAACCTTTAGCCACAGGCAAGGAGTTTCTGAATAGGGCCCTGGTAGAACAAATAGATTCTCATAAGACAGAATGAAAAAAAATATTGGGAAAAAATCTTTGCCAATACTATATCTGATGCAAAACTAGCATCCAGAATACCCAAAGGAGCAGGACATAGATCTTACTAGATACTCACAAAAGAAAAATTACACTGACCAAAAAATCATTTTTAAAAGTGTCCAGCATCCTTAGCCATTGAAAAAAATTAAAATTAAAACTACTTTCAGATTCTACTTCACTCCAATCCAGAATGGCTTCATTCAGCAACCAAAGGACAGTAGACATCGGTGAGGAAAGAGGAGATCACTGCCAATGGTCAAGTAAAGTGGGAGAGCTAATATGGAGATCGGTGTGGGAGTTCCTCAAAATGCTGGATTTGGATCCATCCTACGACCCAGCTATACCACTCCTGCGTATTATCCAACAGACTCTGTATCTTACCACAGAGATATTTTCTGAACCCTGTCCATTGCTGCTCTAGTCACAATAACTGGACAATGGAGTCAGCTTAAATGTCCATCGACTGATAACAGATGATGAAAATCTGGCCAATAAACACATAGTTTTATTCAGCTGTAAAGTAAAATAACATGAAAATTTCAGGTGAATGGATGAAACAACAACAACAAAAAAATGTAGACTTACTGAGGTAATGAAGGTTCAGAAAGGTGAAGGTCATGGTTTCTTTCATGTGTGGATCTTAGCTTCAACTCTATATGTTTGTGTGGTTTGGTACTTTTAGCAGGGCAGAAACTAGATAATGAGCGTTGCTATAAGCAGGGCATATCAAAACTTATTGCAGCATTCTGGAGACGAGGCCCACCCTCTCACCAGCGCAAGTCAGTACTTGGGAGAATAGGCTCTGTGCTGTGCCCAGGCGGGACAGTGATGCTAGCCCTGGTGGCAGAAGTCTGAGTGAGCCGGCTCTAAAGGCATGAATGGGAGAGAGCTGCCCTGGCCCTTAGTCTACTGTAGGATGGCACCGGAGCAGGAGCAGTATCCTCCCTTTCGCCAGCCACCTCAGACATAGGGAAAACTGTTCAACGGGGTCATGAGCATGGAAGAGCTAGCCCTACCCCTCACCAGCTGCAACACTCAGAAAAGAGGTCCCTGCCCTTACCTGGACAGCACAGTAGAGTGGACCCTGGCTGTGGGGACATAGATGAGTCAGCCCAAGGGTGTGAGGGAGGGTGAGCTGACCCTGTCACTCCTCTGCCTTGAGGAAGTCTGGAGGGGGAGATGGCCCCCACTCCTTCACCTTTCTGTAAGCAGTTGAGAGAGATGCCTCAGAGGGCATGAGAGAAGGAGAGCTATCCCAGCCCTTCAGTGGTTGTAACGCTGGCTGGTTGGTACCCTGCCCCTCTCCTCCCTAACTACTTCTGGTAGTTGGGAGAGCTGACACAGAGGACATGAGAATGGGAGAGCTAGCCCTGGCCCCTGCACCTCATCTGAGCACCATAGTGGAAATGGTCATGATGGTGAAGGGAAAGGTGAGCCAACTCCAGAGGGGCGTGAGAGCCCAGCCCCTTGCAGGGTGCAGCACTTGGGAGAGTGGCCCCATGCCTGCAGTGGGCAGCATGGTCGAGCTAACTCTGAAGCTGTGGGTAAAGGTGAGCCCTTCAGAGGGCAGGAGAGCAGGAGAGCTGATATCGCCTCCTGGTGATGGTGGCACTGGGTGGCCTAGCCAGAGCAGTGCTGGAGAGCTTATTCTGCTGGTGCAGATAAGGGAGAGACAGAGCAATGACCAGCTCAGCTACTACCCAGACCCAGATCCAGGGCTCTGAGTTGGCCCATTCCAAAAATTATATTATCTACCATAAGTTGGAATGCATGAGAGGGCCAGTCCTGCTGATCCAAAGTTTCAGGATCAGCACAGGTCAACGGCAGGATAACTTAACAGCAGGATAACTATGAGGAAGCCTGGTGAGGATCCAATATTAATGGTGTCATAGAAGCAAGAAATGTTGAACAAGACCAATGACTCTTTGCAACGAACATTTACAAGGGAAGATATGTGGTCAGGGTGACGGGACATACGGAACATACCACAGCTTCCACGGTGAGATGTTTTCTAGTGCGGTTTGTTTGTGTGCTTCTTATTCGTTTTGGGGATGGGGTGGGGAGGTGATAACAATGAAGGGCAGATATGAGGGGACAGGAGATAAGAGGGACTGGGGTGCGTGGTTTGAAATTCACAAAGAATCGATAAAAAGTTCCAGAAGTTCCAGAAGTTGTTGGTCAGGTAGGCTCCCAGGCCTTAGAACAGTACATTGTCATTCAGAACAGGCCCTTGTCATTCTTCATGACCTACCAGAACTAGCTGATAAGAGCCAATTGCTATATATATATTATATATATATATATATATATATAATATATAGATATATATAACATGTTGGTTTCAACATGTAGAGAAATTAAATTGTAACTGAGCTGGAAGCTTCCTTCTTATCAGCAAGTCTGCACAGGGCCTGATGTTAGTACAAACGCTGCCCGTAGAGAAGAGCTACCAATGCTCTCACCCAGCTGTGAATGTTATAAACAACAATGCCAACTTGCCAAGCAAGATGTGTCCTGTGGTACAATAGTGGCACAACTGTTAACAGGGTAACAAATTACCCTCTCATTGGATGTGATGCCTGGTCCGGAATAGTGAATCAATGCTCCATACTATAAATCCAGTCACAACTCAATGCTGAAGACTGAATTTACCACTTTAGCCGAACGACATTGTGCTAAACTGCCTTCTAATTATTTATGTTTAAACCATAACTAAATGTCACTCTTAATCATAACCTGAAAACCTTCCTTTGGTAGGAACGGTAATGAATGTACAGCTGTTCAAGGTGTTAAACGTGACTATTAAGTACTCAGACATAAACTGGTCAGTCAGAGCCTCCTTTCTGAAACGTAGGTAACATTGCAGAAGAAGTGGGGATAACGTGAGAGCAGGACAATGAGGAGAAGGGTGATGAGATTCTATCTTTGGGGTACGATACAGTCAGCGCTGTCAGAATCTTAGGGCCGCTGCAGTTGCCTTCAGTGAGCATGCGCAAGACGGTGCCTGTCAAAAGCGAAGCATCAATCAGGAGGAGGTGCCTGTGGAGCTCTGGGAATCAATGGTGGCTTCTAGTGGGGGGTGGGAATCATTGCTTTAGCTGTGTATACTCTGGCAGACCCTGCCAAGGCCCAATGGATAGTTCCAAACCCATATTTGCACTGATGATCCTGGTTAAACTCAGAAGGTCTCAAATAAAACAACAAGATTTTAAAAAATGCGAAGAAGGGACTTTTTGGGAGAAGGACGGGTGAAAGATAGGAAGAAGATAAGGAGGGAAGCTTACAATAAAAGGAGTGTGCTATTATACACGTATGACATGTTCAAAAACATTCAATTATATTTTTTTTAATTAGCTCCTTGGATAGCGAGAGGACTCAATGACTGTTTGCACTTAGAATACAAGGGTGAGGGCCTGAGTTAGAATCCCAAGAACCCATGTAAACCTGCGCATGGCAGTGCAAGCATGCAGTCCTAGTGTTCCTCTCATGAGTCCATACATGATGGGTCAGTCCTCAGAAGATCACAGATCAGCTGCCCATCATACACAATAGGGAACAACAACAACAACAAAAAAGTGTCTCAAACGAGGTTGAAGTTAAGACTAACACCTGAGGTTGTCCCGCCGTGGCATTCTCACCTCTGCACCTACGGGTGCATGCGCACCCTGTACACACAGACATCAAAATCAAGTCAGTAAAGATAAATTTATCTTCTGTGTGCAGTATAATAAACACAAACTCTGACTCCTTCTCTCAGGGTACGTGTTGTGTGTTTGTTTTTTTCATGTGCATACAACCAGGCAGTGCTGAAAGACAAGAAGAGGAGGCAAATTCAAGATGCTAGCTGACATAATTCAATGACTTTACCTCTTGTGAATTAAACGTCACACTTTTGTCACCATTCTCTCTCTCTCTCTCTCTCTCTCTCTCTCTCTCTCTCTCTCTCTGTGTGTGTGTGTGTGTGTGTGTGTGTGTGTGTGTGTGTGTGTACAAAGAGAATGGAGAATATTAATAGCATGAGTAATTGGCTCTTCTATTGATACATTGCCAGATGTTGTAAGCTGTAGAAAACCTATTCTTTGCCAGACTCTGAATTATAAAATTAAAGTTGTATAAATATGCTGGGTGAGTGAACCTGGGTTGGTTCAAAAATAACCAACCAACATATATGAACAAAGAAAGAACAGAGCAAGTAAATTGTTATTGGTCATATTCTTAAAATTAATTTCTCTTTATAGATAGTTTTACTCAAATTACCACTAAGTCAACTAGTTACCTGTACCTATGTCAGCAATATTTATTTTTATGAATTGTTTGGGTACTGTGCCTCCTTGTTGTAGAAATTTGCATATGGGTTTTAAATTTTTTATTTGTTTACATTCGTTTTTTACTTTTTATTGCAATTTGCTCACTTTATTTCCCAGCTGTAGCCCCCATTCTGGTCCCCTCCCAATCCCACTCTCCCTCCCTTATCTCCACCTGTGCCCCTTCCCCAGTCCACTGATAGAGGAGGTCCTCCTCCCCTTCTATCTGATGCTAGCCAACCAGGTCTCATCAGAACTGGCTGCACTGTCTTCCTCTGTGGCCTGGTTAAGGCTGCTCCTCCCTAAGGGGGAGGGCTTATGGCTTTTTAAAAAAATATCTTTTTAAAGCTCTATTGCTCCTTTCTTTTTATTCCTGTAGTGCAGTCCATTGAATGCATGTACTATAGTTTGTTTATTTATTCTTCCATGGAACACTTTGTTTCCCTCTAATTTAGAGCAATCATGAAGACAATTTTTGCAAATGTTTAAATGCAATTTTTGTGCATACTTATCTCGTCAATTAATTGGTAATTACTAACAAGCATAGTTGCATCATCTGGTAAGGTTGGCGTTGCATTTCTAAGAATCTTCCTCAAAAGGTGTCTTATAAAATAGAGCATCGTTTTACTTTCTAGGAAGCAGCTAATGGAAATTCTTGGTGTTTCCCTACCGCATGAGCTGTGTATTTTGTCCTTCTTGGATTTTAACCATGCTAATACATAGTAGTAAGATGTCAGTATTGACTTTAGTTTGCTCTTTCATGATAACAAATAATGTAGAGAATATTTTCAGGACTGTTTATAATATTCTTTGGTGAACTTATCTCCTCAGATCTTTCTATATACTAAAATTGTTATCTTCTTTTTTATCTTGTTTTGTATATATTTGATACAAATGATTTGAATTATTGTGCAACTAATTTTCCCTGTTCAAGCTTTTTCTAAAATATTCTTACTGTATTTTTAATTTTTATTTTTTTAATTAAATCTAAACTATTTTTTTTTTGAAATTATGGTTTAGGGCTGTATTTCAACACATCACCACACAAAAGGTGACTTACATTGCTTATTTTCTTACAAAGCCACAAGGGTTTTGGATTCTTACATTTAGACTCATGATCCATTTTGAGTCAATTTTTGTGAAAGATGTTAAGTCTGTCCATGTTTCTATTCTTGTCTATGGACACCTGATCGTTTCAGCCCCATTTGAAGAATAGACTGTCATTCTCCCTTGGATTGCTTTTCGCTTCTTTGTCAGAGATCAATCAGTTGACCATATTTGTATGGGTCTATTTTGGGGCTCTCTTTTCAGTTGAATTTGTGTCTATTCTTTTGCCAATACTGTTCTGTCTTAGCTATTATGTCTTCATGTTAAGTTCAGAATTTGGGAGAGAGAGTGTGTGTGTGTGTGTTTTCTGTCTAGTAATTCTGCAGATCATTATTCAGTGTGTGTATTATGTTAGTTCTTCTACTTCATTTTTCTGCCTATGTAATTATTAAAATAAAGTTATCAACATCTAAAAAGCATTTAGTGATTTTTTTATTGAGGATGGAATATATATGTCAAATTTAAAAAATGCTATCTTGGCAAATTTTACTCTTTCATTCCATACACAATGAATTTCTCTTGCTATATTCAGGGTTTTTTGAGTTTCTGTTTGGAATATTGTGTAATTTAATTGGTATGTCCATGTTAATTTTTTATTTCTAAGTTTCCTAGTATAATTTTTTTATTCAAAGAATTAAAAATTCCATTTTTTTTTGGTTTGTTATTTTCACAGATGAACATTGGATTCAGGATCCTAGTTACACTCCATTTACCAATTGGCCGGTGTTTTGTGGTTATTGTTTTTGCTGAGAATGGCTAAGATGACGATGACAATGGTTGGAGGATAGCTGTGGACAAGCCTGTCATCTGTAAATAGATATGGTCATACTTCTTCTATTCCATTTTATATAGTTTCACTCTTTCCTTGACCTACTGACTCATCTAGAACATTCACTGTGGTTATTGGGTCGGTTTGCTGGGTAAATAAGTATTTACCTTTTTATTGTTCATAAGAAGAACGGGTCAAGTTTATTTTACTTAAATAAGGTGGGGTCTTTTCTGGTGCTTTGGTAAGTGCGGTTTATCAGATTGAGGAAGTTACTCATATGGATTTCTTATTAGTTCAGAATTTTTACCTGAACAGTATATTTGTCAGTAAATTTTAATGTGTCAATTGATCTGATTATATGAGTTTCTATTTTTAATTTGCTCATATGATGGATTATAGCCAATTTTTCTAATTTTATGGCAGTTTTGGACTCCTGAAATTAACACAGATTTGTGATAGTAAATAGTTGATTGTGTTTAGTACAGAAAGTACCATTCTCTAGGTCATTCAATATAGTATAAATTGGCTGGATACTAAATGATCACTGTTATGTTGGAAATTTGAACTCCTGATGATTGTGAAATTGTACAATATAATCTACTTCTGAAAATTTCATACTTCTCGGTTATGGTTCTTAAAACTACAGTTGGAGAGAAGGGGAGGAATTTTAAAAACAAAATATCTCCCAGAATTTGAAGGTTTTCTCTGCAAAGAAAGAATTAAACTCCCAGAGAAGACATAAACATGGTAAAAATCAAGGAGATTTCAGAATGACTAGAGTGAATCAATCTTGTATTTTACCTACTTTATTCCTAGGCATGAGGAATAATCAAGAAATCAAGTGTGGTAAATAGTGTACCCATCAGGTAGTGATCAAGCCTTCTGTAGGGGTAGATAATGACATCCTGGCATATCTTTACCTACTCTATGGCCAGTATCACCTGCTAGGCACGGGAGAATGTAAATTGCTATCTACTATCTTGGAGATGAACAATTATCTATAGACAAATGGAAGACTCACTAACCAATATTCTTGACAGGAAAGTTTTATCCCTGGGCTAAAACAGGTTATAATTTATAAAGCTATACAATTTATTCTTGTGATTCTTATACATCTATACCCAACAGAATACAGCTGTGATATACTCATCCACCACTTGCTCATATTGAGTAGACATGTCACCTCAGCTGCTCGTATGTATAGAGGGAGTGTATCTACACAAAGCATGCTTCTACCACATATTGGTGGGTAATAAATGAACCATTATGTCAGAGGTAGATGACTTTATCAAATGCTTAGATATAGAAAGTAGACAAGACACTTTCGATTTTAAAGCTCACATTCAAACCTTACCAGAGTTAAGCAAAATAGAGTTAAAAAGTTTCCACATAGTATGAAAACAACCTTGCTCACATATCCTACTTCTGTTTAGATATTATGCCCCAACCCCAGAACATAATGCCAGGATCTCAGTAACTTTGGGCCTGAGATATTATTTCTTAGGAGATAGCACCTACTTGATACACACTGAATATATCATATGTGTTAATATTTTATAGGTATAAACTAATATAAATTTAGATAGGCAGTATCTAAGAATTGAAAACTTTAAATTTTTATGTATTTAGTAACCGGTAGTGATGTGGGGAAAGAGGAACACTTCTCCATTGCTGGTGAGGGAGCAAACGGTACAACCTCTTTGGAAATCAGTCTGGCGTTTTATCAGAAAATTAGGAATAGCTCTACCTCAAGACCCAGCTATACCACTCCTAGGCATATACCCAAAAGATGCCCCACTATTCAACAAGGACATTTGCTCAACTATGTTCATAGCAGCTTTATTCATAATAGCCAGAAACTGGAAATAGCCCAGACTTCCTTCAGCCAAAGAATAAAGAACATTTACACAGTTGAATACTACTCAGCTAGTAAAAATAAAGAAATTATGCAATTTGCAGGCAAATGGATGGAACTAGAAAAGATCATCCTGAATGAGGTAACCCAGACCCAGAAAGACATCCACGGTTGTGCTCACCATGTGTACAGAGCGCCTATAGAAAGAAGAGAAACGATGGGCAAGGACATCTCTGTGACAAGCCTACCACAGGATAGGCCCCTGGGAGGATATGAGGGTGACTCTAGCTGAGAGTCCTAGGAGCAGGAATCATGTAGACTGAAGAAGTCACCATCTAACTAGACAGGACCTCTAGTGGAGGGAGGGGAATAATCAAGTCAGGAAGTGCTTTCAACTTTGCCGTAGAAATTCCTTTACATTTTAGAATTGGATAGTATTCTTATTTGGTAATAATTAGTGTTGGTTACTGGAAATCGAAAAGAGAAATCAACAGTTTATTCATTACCAAGAATGCTAATGAATTGCAAAAAAGAAAGAGTGAAATACATACCTTCTTCGCTGAGACTTTGAAGGGAAGGCCATGTTGTCTCTATGTCTTTGCAGATAATAATACCCAGAGCTTAAAGAAAATCTTCCTTAGCTTCTTCCCCACATAAACACAGTTTAGTAATGTTATGTTGTGGATCTCTTAATAAATGAAAGGTTTAACAAATTAAAGAATCCTTTTAATGACACTTTTGAGGTTTCAAGATTTTAATGGTATCTGGACGTTTAGGTTGTTATAGTCCACTGTACCATTTAATAGGTTAAGAGAAATGAGCAACAACTCCTAGGTCACAAAGCTAATTAACTGTGGAACTAAGATTAACACCTGAGTCCTCTGGGCACAGGTGAGCAAAATCCAGGGCTAAGATAAATGAGATGTACTGGCAAGGATATTTCCAATCTAGAAATCACATGTTACTTTTGCTTTTCCTTTTCAATTATTTTTTGTCCAAATATAATTTGATTACTCTAAATTAACCAGCTAATATTCAACAATATTAAAGCCTTTGACTCAGAACAAATGTGTCTCTAAACAAAAATTAACTTAAGACTTGAAAGTTAATTCTCATATCTTGTAACTTCTGAAAGTGGGTAAGGTTTTGGCATTGGAATTTACATAGTTGTTTTATTTTTGTTTTTAATTTGTTTGTTGTTGTGGTTGTTTTTAAACAAATTTTATAAGCATGGCAAAACCAACCTTTGCATCTGGATTTCAGGATTGTAATTTTTGGGTGCCTTTTGAATTTCAGTAAGATGACACTGGAGTAAGAGTATCTATCTTACTTTGTATGTATTCATTCTTTGCTCACATCAAAAGTCTTGCTTTGGGGCTGGAGAGATGGCTCAGGGGTTAAGAGCACTGGCTGCTCTTCCAGAGGTCCTGAGTTCAATTCCCAGCAACCACATGGAGGCTCACAACCATCTATAATGAGATCTGGCGCCCTCTTCTGATGTGAAAGCATACATACAGATATTGTATACATAATGAATAAATAATTAAAAAAAAGTCTTGCTTCATCTTGACTCTTTCAAGTAAAGATTCTCCAAACACGAGTTTGCAAACATTTGTGTGGAAGTAGTTTCAATTTTTATATGAATAAATGGTGCTCAAATTGCCAAGTGATATGAGAAATTCTGCTACTCCTTATGTGAAACCACTAAACAATTCTCTGAGGTATCCTTTTATAATTTCAACCATGAGGTAGGACAGTTTGCATTGTTCTGTATCCTCAACAGGGCAATTAATCTTTAATTAACTAAAATCTGCCTCCCAGGTTTGCTCTCTATTCGCCGGGGACTGCCATTGAACCCACACTGACACGTCATTATCAAAGTCCATAGTCGTGTTCTTATTTATTCTTATTTCTGCACTTGTGCCTTTTCCCAAGTGTCTGACGGTTAAAACCCTACAATCTGTAGTCCCTTCAGATGCTGTCCTTACTTTTATTTCGATGTCTAAGGAGTCATGGATAGTGTGCACAAAACAAACAGAAAACTTGGCCAGATGTGCTGGTTCATGGGGCAGCTCAGGCTACCCTTTGCCCAAAATACCAAAAACAGTCATCGTTATTAGGATTACTTATGTAAATTGGTCTTGTATCAGAGAGTTTTTTTTTTTAAAGTACTACATTTTCATTTCAGTTTTGGTAATTTGTGTCTTCAAAGAACTCATTCAGTCCATGTTCAATAAATATCAAAGACAAATCTTCCTGGTACTACAAATTTCACGTGATATTTTGTTCTTACAACAATCATTCCAGCTAGAAGTTTATGAATTACATTTGTTTTTCTCCCAAGGCTCAAAGTTTGAGTTTATTTTTTTTATCACCTTTTATTTCAAAGCCTTTTGCTCTTGTTTTTCTTAAGTTCCTTTTCTCAGTTGTCTTTTATTCCTACTTTTGCACAGTGGAAGCTTCGAGTTTTATTTCAGACCATGCTTCATTTGAAATGCAAATATTTAAATGTACGGAGTTGTCTTTATTCATCGTCTTATATAAATTCCACAAATTTTGATGTATACTATATTTTTCTTGTCAATAAATTTAAAATGTTTTCTGTCTGTCTTTGAAACTGCTTCATTCATGGACTATTTAGAAATATAGTTTAAAATTTCAGTTTTTAAAATAATTTTTCTATATATCCTTTAAAATGTTTTTTAATGTAATTTCTTTTTAATTCAAAAAAGATGATTATACAAAAATTTAAAAAAGAAACCTGAGGGAAAGGAAGCTGTAAATCTCAGCAACAACCCAGAGGAGGGGAATTAAAAAGAGAAGAAAAAAGGCCTTGTTGTTTGAATTGAGTGGGCATGCAAGCCAGCCACACAGCACTAGGCAGCAGCATGGTGGTGAGCAGAGATTTAGAGAAAAATAAGCAAGCCCAAATTACCAGAAAAAGCACACTTAGGTTCTAGCCGGCATGCAAAATAAAGAGATAGAGGAAAGAAAAAGAAAGTTGCACCTTTTTAAGTCAGGATTCAAAGGAATGAGCATACCCAGCTGAACCTCAGCTTGTAGGAACTGAACTGGGGGCACAAAGTTTGAGAAGAAAAGATACACTATCCCATTAAAGGTATAACCATTCCATCTATCTCCTTAGCATGATTCTAGATGAGAACATCTTCCAAGAAATGGTTCTGCCTTCCTGTACTGATTTCTAAGTAAAGCCTACGGACTGGGAATATCTGTACACATTTTTTTAAGTTGTGGTATACAGGGGACTTTTTCATAGCCTTATTATTTATTTAGATCAGTTTTTTTTTTAAAGCAGCGTAGTTCCATGTATAGATTTTATTGTTTGGGGAATGAGTGAAATATCTTTAGTGGATGTTGTTGCCAGAATTATTCCAGTTTGGATGGTGAATAATTCTTTGAGTTTGTTACTTTTGTTCACAGAACCTTTTCAGTGCCTCATCACTGAACTTTTTAGATCTCTCTTATTTTCTGATACCAAAAGATGCTTTCACATCATTTTATGCTTGCCTTCCCTCCTGCCCTCCAGTCCTAGAAAAAACCATTTCTCTAAGGAATGCTTATTTCTATTAATGGAGGATGTTATTTAGAGCCAAAATGGAGGCTCTGCAAAGCTCGTGCTTGACAACTTTTTCCACATAACTTCAGCTTAAATAGGTTCTGTTGGTATGATTTCAATTTTATATTTTCTTCTCTGTTTCTCATTTTCTAAGACATTAGTGAAAAATTTCCTTCCGTGTAGTTTTCAACACTGATTGATTCTCTTCAATGTGATTGCATTTTCCCACAAATCCCTGAACCATATTATGGTAGATACATCAAACTTCTTTTATTTGTTTTTTGTTTTCTTCCATTGTAGCCTTTTTCCTCATCTTCTTCTGGTCCCACCCTCCCCCCACCATGTCACTCCCCTATTCCTTTGTTTTTCTAATTCTATTTTATTTGGCATTTCTTAGTTCTGTGGACTATAAATGCATTAGTTCTGCCTCTAAGTGCTTTTTGTCTTCTTATTCTCTTGCCCTGTTCAGTGTTAGATGCAATATACTGTGAAAGGGACATTTAAAAAAAACAAACCTGTATTTTCTTAACTTTTTCTAAAGATCTGGATATAGTTTGTCAGGCAATAAAGTCATTTGTAGATTAACTTGAGCCTTTCCTCTGTTAAAGTTTTGTAAAATGGTTCTTTGCTTTGGGGTTTGTTTCCTACGTTGCTATTCTTTGGAGGGAATTACAGCAAATGCCACACTGTTTGGAAGCATCCCCACATAAACTGATACTCGAAAATCTCTCAGCTTTGAATGCTGGAAACAGGCTGATGTATAGCTCATTACTAACTGTTTATTCTCTGTCTGGCTTTGTGTGATTCTCAGGTGATATGAATATCTTAATATTAAGAATAAGACTCAAAAGACATCCCTCCACACATTTGGGAATCTCCCTGTAGCTTTCTGTTCTCTGTTAATTCTACTCCACAAATGCCAAATTCCTCACGCTCTTCAAATCTAAATCCCTGTCTTCCTCAGCTCAGCTGGATGCTGGTACTGCTTGGGTTTTCCTCTCTGCATCCTTCTGTGGAACATCATTTCAGACCAGGAATTGTTTCAAATATTCTTTTTTCTTCCATTGTTAATAGTATTGCAGAGCTTATTGAAGTTTCCCAAGAACAGGGGTTTGTTTGTTTATTAATTAATTTATTTATTTGATTAGTTATTTTTGGAGAAGAGTACTAGATACCAGATAAATCATCAAAGCAAGAAATGGAAGACATTTTAACAAAAGATAATTATCTTGTTATTTAATTTTAAAATTGCCATGTGGATTTTTAAGAAATTTCTTGTTTTTAAGATGTCAGTTTTTATAGTTAGGCAAGTAGACACCATGAGAACATGAGAATGTTTAATAGATAAACAAACAAACACCAATATAGGAATAACTGCCTTGGGTTTATATATAACCTATGCATACGCAAATGAATACATACTGTAAATAGAAACACTTTCAGACTGATGATTTGTATTTAGTGTTCTTTAATTATATGCAATACAAAATAGCTTAAATCAATGTCCATAATTCATAGTTTTTGTCAAAACTGTTTAAATAAATCAATGATTAAAAATACTCAGCCAATCTCCTGCTCTGTTCTCTCTCTCTGTCTCTCATCTCTCTCTCTCTCACACACACACACAGAAACACACAGAGAGAAACACACACACCCACACACACCTTACTTTTCTTGTTAAACTGTCAGATTTCTTTCCCTTTCTCAAGACCCAGCTATTTGTTAGGTAAAATTGAATGCCAACACCTTTTAAAACATGATATTTTAAGCCAAAAGTTAAGCTGTGGGAGTTTGGGAAAACTTGCTTTAGAGATATAATTGCTTTCAAAAACATTTTCTAGGACTTGAATGTCACCAAAGGAGTAAAAAACGAGGAGAAAAAGTAGACTATGATCCTGAAAGTATTTGAGGAAAGGGGGAAAAAAGTGTTTCTGGTTTGAGTATTAAATGCATGGGTTTCTCTAATTGGGCCTAAGTGTCTCCACTCGAAGCCTTTCACTTGTCTAAAAACACTAGTTAAGAACCAGAATTTTGATTATAGATGCTAAAAACAAAAGGGACAAAACCAAGTCCCTCTTTGTTGATAGTTTAATTGATTCTATGGCTGTCCTTTAGCGTACAGTAGAATGGCAGGGAAGTCTGGCCTGCTAAATGATGACGTGGTGTCAGGGGAGTCCTGCTCCAATTTTTCACTAGACTGCGGTCTCTCATATTAGTCTGACATTCTACACCACTCGACACTGTCAATGTCAGAGGAAGTGTCATTATTTGAACACTTGCATCTTCCAGTAGAAAAGACACCATGTTTACTCTGAAGAATGTCAGCCGTTGTACGCTTAGAAGTATTTTCTGGGGTTTGCTGAAATACTTTTGACTGAACTCTTTTTCAAAACTCTTTTTTCAGTGTTAAGTCTCAGACTTGAGAATGAAAGGACCTGGGCAAGGCTACCCAGGCCAATCTCCAGCCTGTAGGGAACAGACGAGGTTTTTCTGCTGACTTTTTAAGGCTCCCTATGAAGTAAATTCCATATTTCTTTAGGATTCAGTTGTGCTAAATGGGTTTCTCATACTACTATGCTAGTTTGCTTTCTTAATATATATACATATATTTCTTTTTTATTATTACTATTTATTACAATTTATACAATTTGTATCCAGGCTGTGACCCCTTCCCTCATCTCCTCCTTCTTTACCCTCCTTCTTTACCCCCTATGCCCCTCCCCTAGTCCACTGATAGGGGTGGTCCTCCTCCCTTTTTATCTGACCCTAGCCTATCAGGTCTCATCAGGACTGGATTCATTGTCTTCTTCTGTGACCTGGCAAGGTTACACCCCCCAGGGGGTATGTGATCAAAGAGCCTGTCACTAAGTTGTTGCCAGAGAAAGTCCCTACTCCCCTTACTAGGGAACCCACTTGGAGACTGAGTCTATGGGCTACATCTGAGCAGGGGTTTTAGGTCCTCTCCAAGCATTGTCCTTGGTTGGGGTATTATTCTCTCCAGGGCCCCCAGGACTCAGTTTTTATGGCTCTGTTCATCGCCTTTTGGAGCTCCTGTCCCCTCGAGGTCTTTCTATCTCCCCCGTAATTCATAAGATTTCCTGCACTCTGTCCAAAGTTTGGCTATGAGTCTCAGCCTTTGCTTAGATACCTCCATCAGTAGAGTCTTTCAGAGGCCCTCTGTGGTAGTCTTCTGTCCTGTTCCCTGTCTTCTGCTTCCAATGTCTATCACATTTGTCCTTCTGAATGAGGATTGAGCTTCTTCCCTGGGTTCTTCCTTGTTGCTTAGCTTCTTTAGGAGTATAGATTTTAGTATGTTTATCCTGTATTATATGGCTAATATCCACTTACAAGTGAATACATACCATGTGTGTCTTTCTGCTTCTGGGTTCCCTCATTCAAGATAATCTTTCCTAGTTCCCACCATTTGCCTGCAAATTTCATGATTTCCTTGTTTTTAATAAATTGTTGACAAATAAGATAAATCCATATTCAACTACTTTGATCTGTATTCCCAAAATAATATTCACCGAATAAAACTACCACTGTCACATGAACTCATCCAAGAGAATAAGAAACAAATGGCCAGACTGAGAGGGCCTCTGAAAGACTCTACCCAGCAGTGTATCAAAGCAGATACTGAGACTCATAACCATATTTTGGGCAGAGTGCAGGAAATCTTAGGAAGGAAGTGGGAGATACTAAGACCTGGAGAGGACAGGAGCTCCACTAGGAGAGCAACAGAACCAAAATATCTGGGCACAGGGGTCTTTTGTGAGACTGATACTCCAACCAAGGACCATGCATGGAGATAATCTAGAATCCCTGCTCAGATGTAGCCCATGGCAACTCAGTATCCAAGAAGGTACCCTAGTAATGGGAACAGGGACTGTCTCTGACATGTACTCAGTGGCTAGTTCTTTGACCACCTTCCCGTGATGGGGGAGCAGCTTTGTCAGGCCACAGAGGAGGACAATGCAGCCACTCCTGATGAGACCTGATAAGCTAGGGTCAGATGGAAGGGGAGGAGGACCTCCCCTATCAGTGGACTTGGAGAGGGGCATGGGAGGAGAAGAGGGAGGGAGGGTGGGATTGGGAGGGAATGGGGGAGGTGGCTACAGCTGAGATACAAAGTGAATAAACTGTAATTAATATAAAAATAATAATTTAATTAAAAAAAAGAACTGGATGGACATTCTGGTATTCCAATGAGTATTTTAAAAACCAGCTATGAGGTAGAGCTTAAAGGTAGAGGTCTGCTGACCCTGTTTTACTATATTGATAAGCCTACTGTTGGAGACACAGTAATATATGTGGACCTTTTATCCCAGTGGCATAAGATAGTGTAATTCCTTACAAAGAGGTTAAAGTGCCTTCTTATGCTGGTCAAATCTCTTAGGGAATATTATCACTGTTCACGACTTGCACATCTTTGGTTGGGCTTAAGCTGTATGTCATGTGACTCCTAGTCAAGCCCACTGTTGTATTTGTTCCAATGGGGAGGAGCTGGGTCCTTTGTTTCTGGCAAAGGAGTGATGAGAGCAGATCATTTCCCTATTGTAGCTACTGGACCACCTCATAGGCTATGGGATACGAGGCTAATTAATATTGAATCTTGACTTGTTCTGTCTCTTTTCTATGTGGGTAACACTGTTTTACGTCAAAAGCCTATATAATTCATGCTTTTCTTGCTGACCTTTGGAAATCATGATGGACAGACATGCTGGGCTGGCTTCCAGGGCACACAGAATCATATATTTTCTATTGTTCACATAGCATGCACCTCCCTGAAGATGGCAGGTAATAGGTGGCATTTGCTTAACACCTATGCTTACTCTCACAATTACTTGTATGTAGAGTATCTGTGTAAAGACACATATATTTTTATATGGAAGATCAGATTAAATAATGACTTGGCCTGAGTTGCTGATGTCCATTTTAGAATAAGGTGGTATCAACCAACATGCTCTTTTCCTCAGGAATTCTTGGTTCTAGGAACGTTCAAAAAGATCACTCAAGAAACACTAAAAAGTTCTATTATAAATTTGGTTTGAAAAGAATCTGAATTACTATATTATATTCAGGTCTAATATAGTACAGTTAGTAGTGTTTTTAAAAATGAACATAAAATTAAATAAAAATAGATAGCTCAATTGATAAAATTAAATACAAATACATAATTAAAAGCAAATTTATTAACAGAATTGGTCTTTTTTATTACTAATACTACTTGCTAATATTTATTAGAAAAATAACCTTTCTTTTCTTCTATCTGGGAGGAACAATCAGTTTTTATGTGATAAACTTTGTTGTTTTGAAGATATGTGGGCCAAGAAAATTTTTATATAAGAATATCAATGAAAATAGATTTATATTGAGTAATGAGTTGGTGGGAAGTGTACTCAGTAGTGTGCACTTAGATTTGTCTGTTATCTATTTCCTCAGACCATTAAGAACTATTTTGCTTTAGAACCTTAAATTGATAAAAACAATTATATGTGTTGCCTGCTGTATGGAAAATATAAACATACATGTTTCAGTCTAATGTTTGAAATTTGTACATAATGTGAATGACTAAATCAAACCAACTAATCTCACATATTAATTTATGTGGCTGATTTAAACTACGCCGTGTACAATTAGTGTAGTCCTGTGAAGCTATTCTTCCTAACAGACTGTCAGTTTCTCCCCTGCTTGAATCTGTCACTTCTCCCAGTCTCTGATAGCTTCCGATCCACACTATATGGTTTCACCAATTTTACCTTCCAAGTATAAGCCAAAGCATGCAATATTTGTTGTATGGTGCCTCCTTTGCTTTGCTTAGTAGAGAGTTTTCCCATTCATCACCTTGGCTGTGAATATTCACCATCCTTCATCCAGTCTAGTGTTGATGGACATCCAATTTGTGTTTATATCTTGGCTATGATGAACAAAGCAACAGCGAGGAACATGGAGTTCAGACATTTAGATGTCTTTTAGGAATAATGACTTACATTTTATTGGGCAATATGTATGTTCACACTTTAGTTTGGATTTTTATAAATCCAAAAAAGTGTACAGATTAATGACTTAGTCCCTAGGGTCTAGGTTGTAGAAATAGTAACAGGTGTGGCCTAGAAGGAGGTTTTGTCACAGGTTTTTGCCCTTGAAAGGCCTTGGCAGATCTCAGTCCATTTCTGCTCTCCCTTTCTTCCATGAGTTGAATATTTTTTCTCTGCTGTGTGCCTCATTGTTCTGTGCTTCTTCAAGCATGATGAACCTTTATAAACAATGGGTCATGAACTGTAGCTTTCAGTTGTGAAGTGAAATAAACATTTTCTTTTGATAATTTAATCATTTTAAGTATTTGTTGTAGTAACAGAAAGGTACCTAATACATGTATGTAACATTCTGTTTTCTGTGGAAATTCTGCATTTTTCCTATAATGGTTTATATTAGATTCATGCACTTAGTACATCCTCTTCTGATACCTCTTCTGATATCACTTACCTGTTTATTAACAGCCATTTTAAGGTGTATGAAGTCACTTCTGATTTTTATCTTAACATATTTTACTGACAATCAGTAACATGAAACTTTTTTTTTATTAATTACAGTTTATTTGCTTTGCATCCCAGCTACAGCCCTCTTCCTCAATCCCTCCCAATCCCACTTTTCCTCCCTCATCTCCCCCCATGCCCCTCTCCAAGTCCACTGATAGGGGAGGTCCTCCTCCCCTTCCATCTGACCCTAGCTTATCAGGTCTCATCAGGACTGGCTGCATTGTCTTCTTCTGTGACCTGGTAAGGGGGAGATGATCACAGAGCTAACCACTGAGTTCATATCAGTCTCTACTCCCTGTTCCCCTTACTAGGGTACCCACTTGGATACTGAGCTGCCATGGCTACATTTGAGCAGGGGTTCTAGGTTATATCCATGAATGGTCCTTGGTTGGAGTATCACTCTCAGAAAAGATCATCCTGAGTGAGGTATCCCAGAAGCAGAAAGACACACACAGTATATACTCACTTATAAGTAGACATTAGACATATAATATAGAATAAACATACTAAAATCTATATAGCCAAAGAAGCTAAGCAAGAAGGAGGACCCTGGGTAAGATGATCAATCCTCACTCAGAAAGATAAGAGGGATGAACATTGGAAGAAGGTGGAAACAGGAAACAGAACAGGAACCTACCACAGAGGGCCTCTGAAAGACTCTACCCAGCAGTGTATCTGAGACTCATAACCAAACTTGGGGCAGAGTGCAGGGAATCATATGAAAGAAGGGGGAGATAGGAAGACCTGGAGGTGACAGGAGCTCCACAAGGAAAGCAACAGAACCAAAAATTCTGTGCACAGGGGTCTTTTCTGAACAGGGAACATTTTAATGATACCTGCTGGCCACTTCCTCTTGAGAATTCTTTTTGGTCCCTTGCCCATTTATTGATTTTGCTATATTTTTTTATATTTAATCAATCAAGTTCTTTCCCTTTCTTTCCCACTTAGTGCCTGGTCACATGAATGGTTTGCGAATATTTTCTTTCTAGCCATGTTATCTCTTCACTCCACTGTTGCTCTTGTTGTTCAAAAGCTTCTTAGATAGGGTTTCAGGTAATGGCATTTGTTTTGTGCTGCTGTTTCTCCTGTGTGTTTGCTGATTTACTGTTAGGGTCATTTGACTATTTGCCCAGATCAGTGCTGTGGAGATGTTATCCTATGTTTGTTCTAACAGTTTTATAGTTTCACTTCCTTTGTTTTAGTCTTGAATCCATTTCAAGTCATATTTTATATGGTGTGAGATGAAAGTCCAATTTCATTATTCTATTTCTGGATACTTAGTTTCCCAGTACTGGATATTAAGCAGCTGTCATTTTTCTGTTGTGTGATCTTGGCTCCTTTGCATAATATCAAATAGTCATAGCTGTGAAGAATTTTCTTTGGATTCTCTATCTTGAGAAATTGACCAATGAGACTTTTTTATGCCAAAATTGTGCCTATTTTGATTATCCAATTCTGTAATAGATCTCAAAACCAGATGCTTGCTGTTATCAAGAGTTCATTGGTCTTTCAGAGTCTTTGTGGTTGCATACCAATTTTATAAGTACTACATCTATTTCAAAGTAAGCACTTTATAATTTTTTATTTCAAGGTTTTTTATTAATCTTTAGTTTCTCACGATAAATTCTTACATGATTAGTTTGTTGTAGAATTTTTAAATCCATCATTTTAATTAATGAAATAATTTGAAGAAACTGAATTACTGAGGGTGTTTATTTGTAACATTGAAAAACAGAAGTATTTATAAAATGTTTTTAAAGGCAGTTAGATACATTATAATAGATTTATGCATTTTTCATCTTTGTATCCTCTATTTTCATGAAATTGCTGCTTATATTATGACATAGAAAACTGAGCACAGTCTTCTAATGTCTGTATTTTATCTTCACAATCAAGTGATACTTTGGAATTTTTTCTTTTGTTTTCCTTTTCTTTTTTCTCATTTATTCGTTTTATTCACTTTACATCCTTGTAGCCCCTTCCCTCTTCTCCTCCCAGTTCTACCCTTTCCCTCCTCTTTAGCCCTTCCCTTTTTCCTTAGAAAAGGGATGCTCCCTTTCCCTCCAATCCAGCTCATCAAGTTGCATCAAGACTGAACTTTTCCTCTTCACCTGTGGTCTGTCAAGGCAATCCCACCAGGGGAAAGTGACCAAAAAGTTATCAAATGAGTCCATGTCTGATGCAGTCCTCACTTCACTTACTATAGCACCCACTTGAAACCCAAGCTGCCCATCTGCTGCATCTTTGTAGGGGGCCTAGATGCAGTTCATGGTCCTTGGTTGATGTTTCGGTCTCAGCAAACCTTTCTGGGCCCTGGTTAGTTGGCTCTATTGTTTTTCTTGTAGGGCTCCTGTCACCTCCAGGTCCTTTTCTCTTTCTTCCCACTGTTCCCCAAGATTCCCTAGCATCGACCAATGTTTGGCTGAGAGTCTCAGCATTTGTTTTGAGGCACTACTATGTAGAACCTCTCAGAAAACAATTCTGACAGGCTCCTTTCTGCAAGCTTAGCAGAGTATCCCTCATAGTGTCAGGGGTTAGTACTCCCTGATAGAGTGCATCTTTGGTTGGGCCAGGCATTGGTGGGACATTCCCTCAATCTCTGATCTATCTGCTCTGCTTTATCCCTGCTCGTGTTATAGAGGGACACGAAGAGTTAAGAGGGTGGAGATCAGACGTGAGGAGAGCAAGCTCACAAGGACAGAAGGCCTGTAGAGTAAAGAGAAACTGAGGGTGGGGACATCTCTGTGACAAGCAGGAGACCTAAGTCAGCATAGGCTTCTGGGAGGATATGAGGGGAATCAAATAGCAACTGGATATCTGATATTTTCTTTTACCATGTGGAGCTTGTTCTATATTCTTAGGTGGTTAACAATTACATTCACTGTGTATGAGTCCCCATGACAATCCTAGAACAGTATTATTAAATCATAGAATGAAGACATCTTCAGACATGATAAAAATAGAAGATCTTGAGCCCAAGAAATTGTGATATGCTGAGCAGTGATTTTTAACTCCATAATGCGAACATGAAAAAAAAATAACACTAACAGTTTTTTGCTCATTAAATAAAGAAACAAACAAGAAAAACTGTGGATCTGATCCTCTTGGTGGAAAGGGAATATCTTTCTTTGCAGTTGCATTAACTCAGGCCACCTAGGGACCATTTAGAACACTGGATGAGGTAATTTACTAACAGATCCCCTGGCAAAATGAAAGAATTAAAAGACTCCATAAAAAATTAACAATGTGTAATCTACTTTTATTGGTAAGATGAGAACAAATGTGTGGTATCATCTTTGGAATGTTGATCTTTGCTAAAGTCTTGACAAGAATCATTCACTACACTAAAAATAAGTTAATATATAAAACCTTGTATACTTCTTGGTAAATTCTTAGCATGTTTTACATTTGTTGAGAAGTCATGCTATGACAAATGAACCGAAAATAACAATTAGTTGTCCTTATTAAAATAAACAATAATAAAATGACTGTATGTAGAAATTTTTACATTCTTATTAGAATATAATGATACCTTCAAGAATTAAAAAATATTTTATGTATTTATTTTGACTGTTTGTGAGAAGGTGTGCATGTGTGGAGATCAGAGGAGGACATCTTTAAGGAGTTGATTATTTTCTTTTACCATGTGGGACCTGGGAACTGAACTTTTTCAGCTTGGTGGCAGGCATATTTAGCCTCTGGGCTATTTCACTGGTCCTAATCATAAGAGCTTGGGTACTGACACAATATGTTTCTATTATTTCATATGAAGTCTTGGTACAGAGAAAGAAAACGCATCCCACAACATAGTTCTGGAAGTTCTGGAAGGTACTAGACCTTTGGGCTGCATCTGGTCAGCTTCTGGCAACTGCCTTGAAGTAGTTCAAGTTGCGGTAGAAGAGTGAGTGGAGCTGACAACTCCGAGAACCCTGAGCTTCCCCGAGGGAAGAACATTATATATTCATGAGGCTGTTAACCTCATGATTTCACACCTCCCGAGGACATCACTACCTTTCTACACAGATGCTTTGGCTACTAAATTTCAGCAAGTTTTAGCATGAACAAACTACTGTCAAGCCATATCAGGTACTTTGTAAAATGCAGTTGGCTATGTTTTCCATTAGGACTTCATCATTACTTACTATAGCTAATTGACACCTAAATAAAGACACTAGATTTAGATTTTCACCCCCAAAAGAAAAGTATGGACACCCTACTATAATGATACTAACCAATTCTGGATTGTACATAACTAAGGCAATAGGTATATAGAGATTTTACTCCAGCCACCACAAATTAAGCTGCACCTGAAGGGCAGGGTCTATCTTCTTTGTGTCTGCGTATTACAGGTATCGCCAGATGGATTTTAAGGGGAGAAATGGATTTTTCTCTAAGTTTCATGTAAAAACAGTGTGTGCATTTATGTAACTTCCATTTATTTTATTAAAAAGAGGTTAACTTTAAATATTTCTAATCTCTAATTCCATGTTAAACTGAAATACTAATAATTATTTTCACTAAAAATTTTAAATTACATTTCTAATTTTGTGAGTGTGTGTCAATGTGTGTCTGTGTGTACACGGAGGTGTGTGTGTGTGTGTGTGTGTGTGTGTGGACATTCCTGTGCCATGGCTCTTTGTGGAGGTCAGAGGACAGCTTGTAGGAAGGAATCAATTCTTTTCTATCATGTGGAACCTGTCGATCAAACTAAAGTTGTCAGCCTTGGTGGCAAGAACCTTTACCTGATCTGCCAACATGCTAGCCAACAATTTATTTGAGTAAATATTAATTTTCATATTATTTATTTGTTCTTATCCTGAAATATGATCCTACCAGTCCACCATTTCCCTCCTCTAGCTTCTCCAGAGTGGCCCTAAAAGATAAAATGGCTCATTGATTAAGAATATTCTCTGATTAGTCCCAAAGCATTCAGCTCCCACTATCCACACTGGAGATTCACAAAGGCCTGTAACTCTAGCTCTAAGAGATCCAGTGCTCCTTCTGGTCTCTGTAGGTACCCACTATGCATCCACACACATGTGAGTGCACACACTCACACAGATACACACATAGACAGGTAAACTAAAAAATATTTTAAAATATTATTGTATTTATGGCTATTGTAGAATCATCACTTCGTCAATGCAAGAACCTGTTTTAATATAAAACCACCTTACACAATGTATCTTTGCATTCAAACAAACAAGTTTTTTATTTGTATTGTTTTCAAGACAGTCTCAGACAACTTAGGCTGGCTGTGAACTACTGATCATCTCCAAAGTAGCCAGAGCATAGGCACGTGCCCCCATTACCCAGCTCTCCTTTACATTCACGCTTAAGATTTTCTAGTCATTTTCTGGCTATGAACATAAACAAAAATAAGTTCTTTTCAACTTCATTTCAATGAGTTTTACTTCTATGAAAATAATTTTAATATTTGTATTGTTCTTCATTGAAAAACTAATTTTTTCCCAGGCTTTACCATATTTTTAATTTTTTTATATTTATTACAGTTTATTCACTTTGTATCCCAGCTTTGGCCTCTTCCCTCTGGCCCTCCCAATCCCACCCTTCCCCCCTCATCTCCTCCCATGCCCCTCTCCAAGTCCACTGATAGGGGAGGTCCTCCTCCCCTTCCATCTGACTCTAGCTTATCAGGTCTCATCAGCACTAGCTGCATGGTCCTCCTCTGTGGCCTGGCAAGGCTCCACCCTCAGGGGGAGGTGATCAAAGAACAGTTCTCCCTATACTATAAAGGAAAGTAAAAGACAAAAAAAAATGCCCACTTAAGTAAGTATGAAAGAAAAAAAATGGAACCTTAGAAGGCACAGTTAATAACTGCAGAGACTAACTGCATTTCTAAGGCTACGTATGACACTTTTCTTATGCTAACATTAATTTTGACATTTAAATAAGAAAATATATTCAAAACTGGTTCTACAGGGTTACAACTGAAACTTATATGTTGACAATCAATATTGCTACTGTCCTTAATAAAGGGATGAAGCAGATAAATCAGACATGAGAATTAGCTTTCTCTTTCACTTTTAGTGCCTTTGATCAGATTAAAAAATGTATTCTTCA
Source organism: Meriones unguiculatus (assembly GCF_030254825.1). Taxonomy (NCBI): domain Eukaryota; kingdom Metazoa; phylum Chordata; class Mammalia; order Rodentia; family Muridae; genus Meriones; species Meriones unguiculatus. Next base: position 44,800,511 of record NC_083368.1, read on the forward strand.
TTATCATATAGTTCATTCACAGCTTAGCAACCTCAGCATACATTACGAAAATCAGTCTCTATGAAGGTCACATCCAAATTCACAAATCTGTTTGAATCATTTGACTGATCTGCAGTCAAATCATTCTAAAAGCCAGACATCAGTCAAAAAGGTGCCAGTCAAAATAAAAACTCTTAAGTACTTTCTAAATAAAAAAACTGTAATTTGACTTTTGGCTTTCTCCTTTCCCTCCTTTTCATTTATTTGCTCTTTTAAAGTATGTTTTACAGCTGTATATTTTGCTCACAATATCCTCTGACTGTAGTTGTCACAATTAGTTCTGTGAGTCAGGGTAGTCACTCTGGATCATGGCACAGAGCACACTGATCTTCTTCTGAACCTTCTCGGTTACTCGTCGTGGTTATCACCAATTTGTTTTCTTCACTGATCTCTTGAGTATTGTATTACATGATGGAGACAGAGTTACCACATATTTAATCGCACCTTTCCAATTTCTTTGTGGTACATGATTCTTTTTAGACACACTTATGTGGTTAACAAATGTGGCAAAGCTTACATTGATTGCCAGCATCTTCCTGCCACTAGTTATGTTTTTAGCAATACTGACATATATACTGTACCTCACACTCATCGTTATTCCTATAGGATAGAATTTCCAATGGGCAACACACTTCTCTGTTTTGAAAAATGCTCATAACTTTCTTTTAAGGCAGGTGTGGATGTAATTAATTCTTTCAATGTACTGACCCTCAGAAATTCATTTTTTCAATGACTTTTTTTTTTACTGGTTTAAGAAATCTTGGCTAAAGTTTTATTGTTGTTTTACACTTTCATTGATTCTTAAAAGATACACACATAGTCCCTGGCTTCTGTATGCTTAGCATCTGTTAAAGCTTTGGCAGTGTGTTCTAAATGCCTTGTGCATGCTAAGGTGCCTTTCTCTCTGGTTACTTGTAGGATCACGCAATTTTTGGAAATTTGATTAAGGGAGATTAGAATCCATTTATTCATATTTGTTGGCTTGTGGCTAATTAGTTTTTGGATTTGTGAACTTCACAGTTTTCTCATATTTGGAAAACGTTTAGTCATTATTCCTTCAAAGTTGTTTTCCTTATTTCAAATAATAAGCATACTATTATTGTCTCAAAAAATAGTATTTTGTTATTTTTTTGCAGATTTTTTCCCTGTCACTAATTTTGCATTGTTTATATTGTCATTCATAGATATTTTTTCTTCTGTACCAATTTTGGTTGCTAATATCATCCATTGTGTTTTTCCATTTAAGTCATTGTATTTTTTATCTTGAAAGAAGTTGTTTCTTTCTCTTCCTCTTTCTAACTCAATCACAGATTCTTAACATATACCCTTCTGAAGCTATTTTCTTCTGAAACTTTGTATTTTATGGGGTGTTCTTACTCGTACTGATGCAGATATGAACTGTCCTTATCACAGTGTTAAACCCCTTGACTGCACGCTCCTTTCTCTCTTATTTCTTCCCCTAGCCATAGGTAGTTCCTCATATAAATATGCATTTGAGCATCTAAAAAGAATTAAAGAGAATCCTCCTAAAAAATTCTGAGAGCTCTATGTGTCTCTTTGTTCCCCAGTACTTGGTGCTGAAAGCTGAAAATACATTGTTTTCTCAATATAAATCTTCTGATTTCTCCATGCAATGTGATATTTGGAGACTCTATGTATTAGTTACTTTTCTATTGATAAGATGCCATGACCAAAGCAACTTCAAAAGAAAGCATTTATTTTAGGTGTATGTCTTCAGATGGTTAGGGCTTATGTTGACAGAATGAAGGCTTGGCAACAGTAATATCTGAGAGCACACTTCTTGATCCACAACCAGAAGACAGAAAGCACACTGGGAAAAGCACAAGTCTCTTGCAAGCCTGCCTTCAGTGACCTGAACCATCTTCTCCTTTAAGGCCACACCTACTAATCCTTCCCAACAGTTCCATCTACTGAGGACCAAGTATTCAAACACATGAGCCCAGGGAATCATTCTCAATCAAATCACCATGCTGTTCCGCAGAAATAACATCTCACGGTTTGCTCTGGAAATTCTTAGCAAGATCAGGGGCCTACTACTACAGTTCTTCTATCCCAGGATCATGCCATCTGATGCTTGGAAAAAGAGCTTTTATATTTTATGTCCAGTTTTCTAGTTGATGATGCCAAACCATAAGTTTCATTTCTGTTACTTTTTGTTGTTCATAGTAGATTACTGTGTGGTTATCAATAAATTAATTAAAATTATCTTTAGACAATTGACAAGGCTAATTAACATAATGAATAATGGTATTCAAAGGTGTGATTATTTTTAACCACTGATCTATTACCTTAGTATAAATTGTAATAACATTTTTGACAGTGTGAAAAGTATTGTACAATCTACAATTATTTGAATAAATTATCCATAATTATGTAATGAGGTTGACATTTTAATGTAAAGTATAACTGAATGTAAATTTCAATGATGTTATTGGAAAATCAAACACAACAACACAATAATTTTCTTTTGGGCTACATTCAGAATGAGCTCTCCAGACAATGAGTCCCTATAAATTTCTTTAGAATACCTGTGTGTAAGTCTTGATTAGAAAATTTAATTTGGTCTATGTTATGTACCATCACTTTCTTGTTTCTTTCTTTATTTCCTTTTTTTATTCTTTTCTATCTATCATCTATATTTCTATCATCTACCATCTTAAAATCTCAATGAAATATTATAGTACAATGTTGTCAATCTTTGCATTTATGAAGTTGCAGTACTTTAAAATACTTTTATATTTTTAAACTTTTTTTCAGATTACAATATAATTGTATCATTTCTCCATCTCATTCTTTCCTCCAAACCCTCCCATATAACCTTCTTGGAGGAAAGATAGAAATATTTATCTAAGCCTTTGCTAGATTCTATGAGAACTTTATACCAAAAGGCACAAAATTATATAGTCATTGCCTTATAAGACACTGCATTTCAAACATAACTCAGCTGCAAATGAGTTGCCTAGCAAACCAGTCTTTGGAGGAGCAGCCTAGTCAACTTGATGAGAACTTCTCTTAGAAAACATCTTCTGCAGGTTTCACAGAATCCCTAACCATTCCCCAGATCCAATGTATAGCTTCCAGTATCATTATACACAGATGGATATGCTGTTCAGTTCAGTGTTACACATTGTTCACTGGCCTCGTAATTATCCTGTAATAACCAACAAGACATTTTCTAAATGATGCTGGTTTTTAACCCATGGCAAATAACTCACAGCAAATAACTCTGCATACTCTCCCAGTTACTGTCATCTTCCCATCCCTTCCAGCTACCTGGAGATAGCTTATGGGCCTTATTTGGATACATCCATTTGCAATTTGACTCATTGAGCTAATCAGCCTATTTATTCAGCAGTTGAGTCATAAAAGTCCCCTCTACCATTTGTTTGATTTTTTTTTTCATCAAGTAGAGAATTAAGAATTGGTGACAGAATGATAGAGAACCATAAAGTGTCTCCAAAGGTAAAGCACCTGTCACACAAAAGTGAGGATATGAGTTCAGATCCCAGAACCCACAAAAAAGCCAATTAGGCATGGAAATCATCCTGTAACTCTAACAGTTGAGAAAGGGAAACAGGGAATCCTGGAAGCAGCTTGGCAAGACTAGACAGAAGGTAAGTTTTCAGTTCAAGGAGAGTCCCAGTCTTAATATATCAGGTTACAAGTAATCAAGAGAGGCATCTAACATGATATGTACCCACAAGGATGTGAACAAACAAACATGCACACCCACTGTACAAACATACATGTGCAAAAAAAATAATAGGTGAAGCATATCAAAATAATAGTTACCTTGACCCTACTATTTCCTTCTCAGGTCCAAAATGACAGTTACACCCAATTTAAATCACAAATGGTTGATGACTTGAAGTGAAATTTCTGGTATTATTATAACTACTAAAATCCTCATTCCAAAGGTACGTGTTAATTGCCAACTTAACTGAATCAATAATCGTTTGAGAGAAGGGCTTTTGGGTACATATGTGTAGGTTTATCGGCATTAAGTTCACTAAGGTTGGAGGACCTGCACACTGTAGGTATTGCCATTCACTGGCTAAAACTCTGGACTGTATAATTGGAGAAGGGGAAGTAAGACTTGAGTTTGTACTCACTATTCCTTTCTGACCTTGAAGATAATGTAATCGAGCTCCTGACGTATTGAGTTCCACATCAGGTGCTCCGTACTTTCACTGTGAACTTACATAAAGCCTTTCTTTAAGCCATGATTTGTTGTTTTGTCCTAATAGTCTAGCACAGAAAAACAAAAACAACAAGAAAAAAAAAACTACTCACACCCATCAGAATGGTTAAGATCAAAAACTCAAGTGACAACACATGCTGGAGAGGTTGTGGAGCAACTGCTTCATTGTTGCTAGGAATGTAAACTTGTACAACCACTTTGGAAATCAATCTGGTGCTTTCTCAGACAATTAGGAATAGCACTTCCTCAAGATCCAGCTATACCACTCCTAGGCATATATCCAAAAGATGCTCAAGTATTCAACAAGGACATTTGCTCAACCATATTTGTAGCAGCTTTATTTGTAATAGCCAGAAAGAAGCTGGAAACAGCCCAGATGCCCCTCAGTTGAGGAATGGATGCAGAAGTTGTGGTTCATCTACACAATGGAATATTACTCAGCAACTAAAAACAAGAAAATAATGACATTTGCAAGCAACTGATGAGAACTGGAAAAGATCATCCTAAGTGAGGAATCCCAGAAACAAAAAGACACACACTATATATACTCACTCATAAGTGGATATTAAATATATAATATAGGATAAACATACTAACATCTGTACACTTAAAGAAATGAATCAAGAAGGAGGACTCTGGCTAAGATGCTTAATTCCCATTCAAAAAGGCAAAGTGGATGGACATCAGAAGAGGGAGAAAACAGGCAACAGAACAGGAGCTTATTACAGAGGGCATCTGAAAGACTCTACCCAGCAGGGTATCAAAGCAGATGCTGAGACTCATAGCCAAACTGTGGGCAGAATGCAGAGAATCTTATGAAAGAAGGGGGAGATAGCAATACCTGGAAGTTACAGGAGCTCCACAAGGAAAGCAACAGAACCAAAATATCTTTTGGTTCTTTTCTGAGACTGATTTTCTAACCAAGGAGCATTCATGGACATAACCTAGAACCCCTGCACAGAGGTAGCCCATGGCAGTTCAGTGTCCAAGTGGGTTCCATAGTAATGGGAACAGGGACTGTCTCTGACATGAACTGATTGGCCTGCTCTTTGATCACCTCCCCCTGAGGGGGGAGTAGCCTTACCAGACCACAGAAGAAGACAATGCAACCACTCCTGATGAGACCTGATAGGCTGGGATCAGAAGGAAGAAGAGGAAGACCTCCCTTATCAATGGACTTGAGGAGGGACATAGGTGGAGACGGGGGAGGAAGGGTAGGATTAGGAGGGGAGAAGGAAAGGGGCCACAGCTGGGATACAAAGTGAACAATTAATAATAATAATAATAACAATAATAAAAGACACATGGTTAGTTCCTTGAGAACAGTGAACATCTGATCATATGAGCTCATAGTTATATGTACACATACTATTAAGAAAATGAACATGGAACTTTGGGACATAACAATATTCAATATGTGATTCAGATGAAAATACTGTGATACATCAATCAAAAAATTAATATTGGACACACCAGTTAAAGAAGTTTCATTAGAAAATATAAAAAATTAACCAAAATTAGTAAGTAGTAATTAACCAAAAGTAGTACGAAGAATATAGGAATATATAGAAAAATACCACAGTGTCTTTTAGGAAAAAAAACATTCAAGCAGTCTTGAAAATAGAAACCAAAATATCAGGAGGGAAAATAGGAAAACTGACTTAATGTAGTTTAATATATTTGTGAAAAATACAAGAAAGCGTTTGAACATAGTTGTTGATTTCACAGCCCATACTTCGTACACTAACTGTATTAGAAAAAGTTATTTTGTTATTATGACTCAATTATTGCATTTTTGCCCTCTTCTCCAACAGCAAAAGGACACCTTGGGAATTCAAACGTATTCTTCATTTTTAATTTATCAGTTCCTATAAGTAACTGTGTCTACCAGACAGCATAAATGCTGGGAAGTGGAAAATGGCCTAGCATTGTGACATGACTGTGCAGCTCTGCCTGCTGGGCTGCTGTGTCCATCTGACCCTCGGGGTGCTCAGCCTCTGGACCTGGCTCAACTTGAAGCACAATTTGCTTCTACCGCGCTTTGACTACATTGGTGAAGATCTCAGAAAGAATGGGGTCTTAGACTCAGAGAGAAAGACAAGGAAAAAAAAAAACCACAAATATTCTGCACAGACGACCATAATTATGTTCATGGAAAGAATGAAGAAAGGCTAGTTAAGCAAGACAAGGGGATGGAGGAATGACAAAGCTCAGCACCATTTAAGACTGTGGTGCTGAGAATAAAATTGATGGTGTGGCTGCATGATTGTGACAGTGGGTGAAAACTGACCCGAAAGCGCTCACGGACAGACAGAACATAAGTTAAGGTTTGTTCCACTGAAGGTGCTGACATATCATTCCAAAGGAGTGATAAGGCATTCAACAACTCCAATAAGAGATTTTGAGGAGAGAAACAAGCTCAAGAGAATTAGTGTCAGGAGAGAGGATGCATCCATGTGTATAGGTGAAAATTGAACTTACAGGGCACTATTCAAGAGATTGCAGGATCAAGGAAATACCATTTCTACATCTTAATAGCAGATACATTCTCCACCTAAATAGAAAAAAAAAGCTTCTGTTTTAACTTTATTAGTTGAAAAAATAATTTACTCTAAAAGCTGTAGGTCAGCACACCTGCAGAAGCTGCACCCTTCGTTAGAGGCACCATGAAGAAGGAAGAAAAGTGTTTTCCGTGACAGGGATCTTACCGCAGACAGCGTGTGCCAGTCACAGCGACAGTGCAGAGAGGGTCTGTCATTCATAGAGAAACCTGACGTGAACCTGGGGCATTTGAGATGTTTCTGAAAAGAAAGAAGAGTTCATTTCCAAAACCGAATTCCATGAGACACTCTTTCTCCAAGGGCCTGGAGCTTGCATTGTATCAGAAAAGTAGACACAGCCAGGACATGATCCATGGGGTTGGAAGACAAAGTTCAGTCTATAGCCACAGAACCTTTTGGGTTTACTTTATTAGATTTTTTTCTTTCTTCTGTTCATTGTCTTATTGAACTTCATCTTATTAATTATCAGGAATTCTTTAAAGTTTCGATAGTGAAACTTTGTTATTGAAACTATCTTTATATTTATTATTAGCATCAATGAAGAGTGTTAATGTTTACAAAATTAAATAATGTACTTTTGGCTTACTTCAAAATTTGAGAGCATCCTTGAAACCATTTGAATAATTTTGTATATATAGATAGAAGCGATCTCTCTATATATAATCTTCTAGGTTTGGCTATATAGTATGAGAATGTTTTGTTTAAAAAGATCTTCGAAATAAAGTGGTAACAGGATAGATCTCAAATCATGTCTTAGTTAATGGTGATAGATTTTTTTCAACAATTTATTATGAAAAATTCTAATAAGCTGAAACACAGAGGAACCAGGATTATAAATATTCACAGGTTATAATTCCACATTCAATAATTATACACATTTTGTCATATTTACTTTAAATGTTTATTTTTTCTTTCTAAAGTTGGAGATTATTTTCCTCTTTAGAATACACCTCACTTCACATCTTATCAAACTATTCTATTTAAACAACATTTACAAAATCTTTTTTTTTTCCTTTGTCGTTGGTCATGGTTTTGGTTTCATTCATAATTGCCGTAACTGGTTTCAGCTTGTTAAAAATATCAGATTTACATATGATTCCAAACAAATATCATAAGAAGCTCCTTAATGAAGTGTACAGTTACTCCGTGATTCTGATGCTAGGGAATCTCTTCCCTGGAGATTACAGTTTGTACATTCTCTTTATTGCACTTATTTTATTTGGTATTTTTGTATTTATTGGACTTTTGGAAATAATCACCCATTTGGTATTTTTCTCATTTTTCAACTTCTCTTACATCCTCTCTACCCACCCAAATTCATTTTCTTTTACTCAAAGAAAAACAAAAAAGAAAACTACCAAAAGACTATATCTATCTATCTATCTATCTATCTATCTATCTATCTATCTATCTATCTATCTATCTATCGATCTATCTATCGATCTATCGATCTAGCTAGCTAGCTACATTAGTGTGTATATGCATATATATGTATCTATAGTAGTTGGGTTCTATCTGGCTTTTGAAAGGCATTAGTTGTCTTTCTCCATTTTCTCTCATTTACATATATCTCCTGTTCTATTGTCCTTTTATACCCCTATTCTTATTTCCTTTTCTCTCTTTGTAACACTATATTCTATATTTCCTTCCTTGGAAGACCTCCTCTTCCTCCCTGGTCCCTTACTAGCTACTTATTCTCTTGTTTATTTTGTCTGAAACACATATATCTAAAGTTTAAAAGCTCAAATCTATGTGTAAGGGAAAACATACAACGTTTGTCTTTCTGAGTCTGGGTTAGCTCACTCAGGATGATAGTTCCCAGCTTGTTTCTTGTTATCTGAAAGTTATATTATTTTGCATTTCTTAAATGCTAAATAATATTTTATTATGTAAGTGTACAATTTTCATTATTTATTCGTGGGCATCTAGGTTGTTTCCAGTTTCTGGTTATTATCAGTAGAGCAAACCATGAACATGGATGAACAAGTATATTTGTAGTAACATGTAGAGTCCTTTGGATATATGGTCAAGAGTATTATAGCTGGTTTCATTGCGCATCTAATTTTGGCTTTTAGAGAAACCTTCACACTGATCTCCGGAGTGGCTATACCAGTTTTCATTCCTGCAGCAATGAATAAGTGTTCCCCTTTCCCTGAGTTACTGCCAGCATGTTCTGTCATTTGTTTTATTGATTTTGGCTATTCTAACTGGGATAAGGAGAAATCCTAAGATAGTTTTAATATGTCTTTCCCATACAACTAAGACTGTCGAGCAGTTTTCTGTACGTGTGTGTGCTTCTCCACCATTCATGTTCTTTCTTTTGATAACTCATTGTTTAGTTCTATACCCCATTTTCAAATACATTATTTTTTAAAAAATATATATTCTGGATACTAACAGTCTATCATATGTACAATTGGTAAAATATTTCCCCATGGTGTAGGCAGGGAGGTTAAATTTGTAAACAAATGTAGAAAGCTCAAGAATGAGGAAGAGCACACGCTCTACTCCAGGGACAGAGCATGTAGCCAAGAGGAGTAGAAGGAAGAATACAGAAGGACGAGGTCTTGGGTACAGCTCTGAATTTAACTCGTACCTTCAACTCCGGAAGAGATGTTAACGTGATGATAAAACCATACAGCCTCTGATGCATTGTATTCTCCATAGAAACATTTCTCTGTCTGCTGACTCATGTGCTAGCTAATCTCTCATGCAGGATTACATTAGAATACCATGTAATTATGTGAGAATTACATGTAGATAACAATACTTAATATTCTGCCTCAAACAAAATTATCACTCATCAGCTTCAGGTCCCACTGTTTCTTCATAACTGTGACTGATTGAAATATATGGGGTTTTTTTTTATAGTTTACCATTATCTAAAGTTTGAGTTGTTTAAAGCGGAGAGATTATTCATTGCCAAATACTCATTGAAATCCATATAATGCAAAATATTTCGCATTAATATATGTTAAAATATTCTATATTTGGGAGTCATGTGAAAATCTACTAACTAAATATCAAGATGAATGCAATATAGATCAATATATATATTCACTTTCATGACTTTTAAAAATTTTCCAAATACTCCTCATATCAAATTTCTAACTATAGCGTACTGTTTTCTATGCCAACATTTTCAGAGTGAATCATGCAGGAAAACTTTCTGAGATGTGCCTCAACGTGTGTTTAGATTTTTTAGCTCAAATCATAAGCTGTCTTGCACCTACAAAAACGCTCATAAACTTCTTAATTCTTCTTCTAGCTTTTTTTTATTTATTTTCTAACTCTAAGGAATTTTTATTTTTCCATTACATAAGGACATGAATATGCAGTTTTTGCCCTTTGGAAGAGTGCAAAGAATAGAAAGCAGAGTTCTGGGGCTGGAGATAGCTCAGTGATTAAGCTTACTGGCTGTTCTTTGAGAGGACATGGGTTCGATTTCTGGCACCCATATGGCAGAGCACAAGTGTCTATAACTCCAGTACCAGGAGATCCAACATTTTCTTCTGGTCTCTCTGGGTACCAGATATAAACACAGTACAGGTAAAAAAATTTCATACGCTTAAAATTTTGTTGAACAAAAAAATAAAGCTTTTTTCTACATGGAGGATGTAACATTAAAGATAGCACAAGATATTCTATGAGTAAAAGGAGCTGCTGTCATTGTCTACCTGCCTAAGACTTGTCAGAAAAGACTCTGAATGTGTCTTTCTACCTCAACTAATGTAATCTGCACTCCTTCACAGACATGCCTAGAGAGGTGTTTCTGTGCTAATCCCAAATCTCAGAGAAACACAAATAGCAGAGTGTAGGTTCACAAGGTTTCAGAGGACAAGAAGAATTACCCTATGAAGAAATGAAGAAAAGAAGAAGAAGCAGAAGAGGAAGAAGAAGATGAAGGAGAAGAAGAAGAAGCCTGTTTGAACTTAAATAAAGCTTAATTCCATATCAATATATACCTTTTATTGGAGTAAATTTCAAGACAGGATTATATTTCAGCTGTTTCATGCCTATAGCTTCACAGAGAGATTAAAAAAAAAAACAAGAGAGAAAAAATGAAAATGTAAAGTTTTTTTTTTGACGTAAGCACGTTATATTTTCTGACAAAAAAATCTGTAATTGCTGAAGGGATTACCACCCTCAGCACTTGAGCTACGTTGAGGCAACGGGAAAGGCTCCATTGTTCCTAGTGCAAACACATTTGCCAGGAGAGAACGTTGGAGCTGGAGAGAGGCCTCTGCAGTTGAAATTAATTGCTGTACTTTCACAGAACCAAAATGCAGTTCTCATCACCCATATTGAGGGCTCACACCTACCTCTAACTCCAACTGAACAGAACCACTTCCCTCATCTGCTCTCCATGGGCACACCCCACACATATCTATTTACACAAACACATAGATACAATGAAGATGCAACTTGAAAGAAGAGAGCCTAAACTAAAAATGCTGCAGGAGGGGTTCCCTTTTCAAACACATCTGCCCAGGGAGTCTTTCTCCATGGTCAGCAATCAAAAGTTTAGTTCGAATATGATTTAAGAAAGATAGGCTCCTACGTCATAGTCATATGTCTACTATCCACTGATAAGTGAGTATATACCATGTGTGTCTTTCTACGTCTGGGATACCTCACTCAGGGTGACCTTTTTTAGTTTCAACCATTTGCCTACAAATTTCATGATTTCCTTGTTTTTAATTGCTGAGTAGTATTCCATTGTGTAAATGTACCACAACTTCTTTATCCTTTCTTCAGTGAGGGACTTTTGGGTTGTTCCCAGATTCTGGCTATTACATAATAAAGCTGCTACAAACATGGTTGAGCTCCTTTTTGTATACTTGAGCATCTTTTGGATATATGCCTAGGAGTGGTATAGCTGGATCTTGAGGTAGCACTATTCCTAATTGTCTGAGAAAGCACCATATTTATTTCCAAAGTGGATGTACAAGTTTACATTCCCACGAGCAATGGAGGAGGGTTCCCCTTTCTCTACAACCTCTACAGCATGTGTTGTCACTTGAGCTTTTGATCTTAGCCATTCTGATGACTGTAAGGTGAAATCTCAGGGTCATTTTGATTTGCATTTCCCTGATGACTAAGGATGTTGAGCATTTCTTTAAGTGTTTCTCTGACATTTGATATTACTCTATTGAGAATTCTCTGTTTAGCTCTGAATGTCATTTTTTTTTTAATTGGAGTAATTCATTTGTTGCTTTTTAACTTCTTGAGTTCTTTATATATTCTGGATATTAGCCCTCTGTCAGATCTGGGGTTGGTGAAGATCCTTTCCCAGTCTGTAGGCTGTTCTGATGATAGTATCCTTTGCTTTACAGAAGCTTTTCATTTTCATGAGGTCTTATGAGTTGATTGTTGATCTTAGAGCCTGTGCTCTTGGTGTTCTGTTCAGGAAGTTGGATAAAGATACTAAAATCTGTACACCTAAAGAAGGTAAACAAGAAAGAGGACTCTGGGTAGGATGATCAATCCTCATTCAGAAAGGCAAATGGGATGGATATCTAAAAAGAGAGAAAACAGGGAAGAGGACAGGAGCCTTCCACAGAGGGCATCTGAAAGGCTCTACCCAGGAGGGTATCAAAGCAGATGCTGAGACTCATAGCCAAACTTTGGGCAGAGCACAGGGAATCTTATGAAAGAAAGGGGAGATGAGCTCCACAAGGAGAGCAACAGAACCAAAAAAAAAAACCTAAGCCCACGGGTCTTTTCTGAAACTGGTACTCCAAGCAAGGACAATACATGGAGATAACCTGAAACCCCAACACAGATGTAGCCCATGGTAGTTCAGTGTCCAAATGGGTTCCATAGTAATGGGAACAGGGACTGTCTCTGACATAAACTCAGTGGCTGGCTTTTTGATCACCTTCCTCTAAGGGAAGAGCAACCTTACCAGGCCACAGAGGAAGACAATGTAGCCAGTCCCTAGCTGATAAGCTAGGGTCAGAGGGAAGGGGAGAAGGACCTTCCCTATCAGTGGCCTGGAGGGGGCATGGGGGGAAATGAGGGAGGGAGAATGGGATGGAGGAGAGAAGGGTGGGAGTTACAGCTGGGATACAAAGTGAATAAACTGTAATTAATAAAAATAAATAAATTTTAAGAAAAGAAAAAAAGAAAGATAGGCTCCTCTCAAGATGTCAGCAGAACTCCCAGGTTTTTTTTTTTTTAAGTTTAATTTCATTTATATATTTATTTGTTACAATTTATTCACTTTGTATCCCTGCTGCAGCCCTCGGCCACACACACATCTCCTCCCTTTCCCATCATTGTATGCCTTTTACCCCTATGCCCTTTCCCTAGTTCTTTGTTAGGGGAGGACCTCTATCTGACCCTAGCTTATCAGATCTCATCAAGGCTGGTTGCATAGTCTTCCTCTGTGGCCTGGCAAGGCTGCATCCCCCAGGGGGAAGTGATCAAAGAGCCAGCCACTGAGTTCATGTCGGAGACAGCTCCTGTACCCCTTACTAGGGAACCCACTTGGAAACTGAGCAGCCTATGGTCTTCCTCTGAACAGGGGGTCTAGGTCCTCTCCATGCATAGTCCTTAGTTGGAGTATCAGTCTGTGCAGGTCCCACTGGGCCCAGGTATTTTGGCTCTGTTGTTCTCCTTGTGGAGTTCCTGTCCCCTCCGGGTCTTTCTATCTTCCTCTTCTTCCATAAGGTTTCCAGCACTGGAAGATGCTTAATCTTCATTCAGTAGGGCAAACAGGATAGACATTGGGAGTAGGAGAAGACAGGGAACAGGACTGAAGCCTTCCACCGAGGACCTCTGAAAGACTCTACCCACCAGGGTATCGAAGGAAATAATGACATGCATAGCCAAACTCCGGGCAGAGATTATAGAATACTTTGAAGCTCTACGATTGCACTTTTTATTGTAAGATGGCTATAGAATTACTTTCTGACACAATGAAAATAAGAGGTGGGAAGTAAGGGCTTAAAAATGACACTTTTCAGTGTGAAATTGGCATGGGGTTGACCTAGGATGGTTTATTTGATTGTTGACTTCATAAAATCTAAAAACATGTCTCCAGTCCTGTCTGCAAGTGATTATGTAGATTAGGTTGACTGAAGGAAAGGATCCACAGTAAATGTGGGCAGTACCGTTCCATGAGCTGGAATCTTACATCGCATGAGAGGGGGAAAAACCGTGCTCATGCATTCATTTCTCTCTGCTTTCCAGTAGTGATGCAATGTGGCCAGCTTTCTCTTCAAGCTCCTGACACCACATCTCTGCCACGATACCTTCCAGCTGTAAGTGAAAATAAATCCTTCCTTCCATAAATTATCAGCTATTTTATCACAGTGACTAGAATATTAACTAATGCAAGTATATGTGATTAAAAAAAAAAAAGACAGTGGAATCTGTCCCTTCAAACTATTGTGAGGATATTGTGTAAACTGTCAAACTGTTGGGACAAATAGTAATTTTAATTTTATGTTGATTGTTTTATTATGCTGACCAGTTACTGGTGTTTTCATTCCTTTGTAGTCTTCTTAATAACCATTTTTGAAAATGGGAGAAGGGATGGCTCAGCGGGTTAAGTGCACTGGCTGCTTTTGGAGAAGACTCAAGTTTGGTGCCCAGCACCCATATGGTGGCTCATAACCACCTGTAACTCCAGTTCTAAGGACACCGATCACCTCTTCTTGCCTCCACGAGTGAGGAGCATGAATATATGTGTAATGCACATGTTCGGGCAAGCACTTTTATGCATAAATACAAATAAAATTTAAAAAATAATACTATTTTCCAGAAATATGGGACAGGAGTTTTAAAATACCCTCTTATTTGACTCCTTTAATCACAGTAAGAGACAATAACTCTTTTTCCTTTTTTACCCTGCTCCTTTTCCAATGTAGAAACTGAGTTTTGAGAGATATTAAGATATGACTAGAGAAGGGTTATTTTGGTTATTGTTGTTGTTAGGTTATTTTATTCTTTTTTTTTTTTTATCAATGAAAGGCCTAGAAGAAAGCAGTAGCGCTTTAAAAGAAAATAACAGGAAACTTTAAAGGAGATTTTTTTTTGAGAGAGAGAAGGTGTTAATTTTATGTTACTGATTACATCGAGGACGCTAAAGCATGAACTCAACTCGAGAGCTTAGAGCGGAAACTATGGAGGAAGGCTGCTTACTGACCTGCTCCCAGACTCAAATTCTACTCTCTTTCTTACATAGCCCAGGATTAAACGCCTAAGAATGGTACCATCCACAGTAGGCTGGGCCCATCTGAGGTAACTATCCATTAAGAAAATGCCCTGACAGACATAGATAATCTGATTAAGCAATTCCTGAATCCAGATTACTTCTTTTAAAGGAGATTGTAAAATTTATTTTATCTATCTATCTATCTATCTATCTATCTATCTATCTATCTATCTTTCTATAGACCTACCTACCTATCTATCTATTTACTTAGGCAGGGTTTCTCTGTGTAGCTCTGCTTGTCCTGAATGTGCTTTGTAGACCAGGTTTGCCTTAAATTCATAGCAATCCACCTGTCTCTGTCTCCCAGAGTGCTGCAATTACAGGCATGCACCACCACTCCCTGCTATTTTTTTAATTATAATATAATCACATTATTTCCCCAATACTTCCTGTGTAACCCCCTTCCTTTCTCAAATTTATGGCCTTTTTAATCATTGCTGTGTGAATGTCTCTCTGTGTATATATGTATGTAAAATTGTGATGATACTTTTTTAGATATGATCTCAGGGCTGACCACTGGCATTGCATAAACAACTGGGGTGCTCTTTTTTGAAGAAAGAAAGAAAGAAAGAAAGAAAGAAAGAAAGAAAGAAAGAAAGAAAGACGGGCGGACAGATAGATAGACAGAGATATACACACACACATATATATTTAGCTTATAATATAATTACAAGATTTCTCCCTTCGGTTTCCTCCTGCTAAACCCTCCTATATAGGCCTCCCCTTCTTGATATCCATGGCCTTTCTTTTCACAGATTATTATTGAATGCAAATAAGTATATGAGGCTACTTTTAACAGAGCAATAGAAAAATACTTACAGGCCACAAAGATGGAACTTCCTTGTTTAATTAATTCATTTATATATTCACATCCAGATCGTAGCTCCTTCCCTCTTCTCCTCTCAGTTTCTCCTCTCAGTTTCTCCCCTCCCTTCCTCTTCTCCCATCTCTCCTCCCATATTCTTCAAAAAAAGGAAAACTTCCCTACCAACCCACCCCAGCTCACCAAGCTGCATCAGAACTGAATAGTCCTCTGACAAGGCAGCCTCTCCAGGGGGAAGTGACCAAAAAAGCCAAAAACAGAGTCTATGTCAGAGACCGCCCTTACTAGGAGACCAACATGAAGCCCAAGCTGCTAATTAGCTACATATGCATAACTATGGTCATAGCAGCTTTATTCGTACTAACCAGGATATGGAAACAACCTCGATGTCCCTCAACCAAAGAATGTATAAAGAAACTACTCCGTTTACAGAAGGGAATACCACTCAGCTATTAAAAACAAGGAAATCATGAAATTTGTAGGCAAGTGGATGAAACTAGAAAAGATCATCCTGAATGAGGCAACCCAGACCCAGAAAGATAGAACTTTCTTAACCCAAACTCCATGTACCTCTTATACTACCGCTGTGCAGACTAGTGTGAGAGACATGATTGCTGCTCAAGCCAAGAGCAACAAGTTAAGGGATCTGCCCTCTTGACTTCCAGTTCCTTATGGGAAGTTCATTCTCTCACTGCAATTCTTACCAGACTATAACAAACACTGATACTGTATCTACAATACAGTTTTCCTTTCCTCTCTTCTACTCAGGTTTTCCTCCTATTTCATCTCCTTTTCTTTTTTTTTTTATTTTTATTTTTATTTATTTTTTTTTTTTTCAATGCAGTTTATTCAGGAACATTGAACAATCCTCGGACCCCGGGGAAAGCCAGCCCACAGCTTAAATAGCCTCTGGGTAGCCAACCCAGGCGTGCCACGGGGGCAATGCAGATAGGTCCACATACATGGAAGCAAGCCAGATCCTCGGCCTTAGCCAAATGTGGAGTTGTTCGTGACAGAGAGCACTCACCATCGGGAAGGTGGAAGGCAGAAACCAGCTCCATCTTTAAGGCATAGCATTCCGCAGCTCTCTACAGTTCCCCCTTTTTGTTTTAGACGCATCAGGCAAGAGTAGAGGTCTGATCTCTGATATTAGAAATAAATTGGGAC
This sequence comes from Meriones unguiculatus, assembly GCF_030254825.1. Taxonomy (NCBI): domain Eukaryota; kingdom Metazoa; phylum Chordata; class Mammalia; order Rodentia; family Muridae; genus Meriones; species Meriones unguiculatus. The sequence continues at coordinate 44,817,547 of NC_083368.1, forward strand.
TTTGTACAGATGTTCATTTAGGTGTCATCCACCCAAAGAGCATCAGACCCGTCTGATACCTTTTTCTCAGAGGCGGGACCTGGGGCATCAACCCGCATGCAATCAGACATGCTCTTCTCTGGGTCCAAAGCGGCTGACCCTGAGTGCAGTGCTTAGCCTCGCATCCTGAGCGTATCATTTTAGCTTTTTATGGTATCCAACCATGCTTGGGGAGAATGTCCTGCTTCAATGGCTGTAAAGGCCTGAATGATCATGGCTGCATCACACTGTTGTGAGACTCTAATCTTGCATATATACCACAGGCAAACCAAGGAGACCAACACCAGAAGGCCTGCTAACACTCCCATGCCCACCCATTCCTTCAGATGATTCATGGCTGCAGCAATCCATGTTGATAATCCTGTGGCTAGTCCTGCGTCCACTCCGGTAGAATTTACTGTGACAATGGCCACTCTCAGCTGCTCCATCGTAGTATCGAATTCTCCAGTCCAATTACCTAAAATATAGCTCAACAATTGTTTAGACAGATTTGCAGCGCAGGAAAAATTCTCATGTTGTATGCTAGTGACACAAAGTCCAGCATACTTTCATTGACAGCCAGGTTGATCGATTTGCCATAGGGTATCAATTTGCTCCTGCAAGAGGTCAAATCTGATTGAACACCATCAAGCTTCCTTTTAGTTGAGCATTAATTCCTTTATGTACAACTAAGGCATGAGCTACATTGGCTAAATGATTATTCAGGGTCTGAGCCGTCTGCCCAGTATGACTCATGGCTAATGCCCTGGTGGTAGCTCCAACAGCCGTCAATGAGATGGTAGTAACAATGGTGGCTGTAGTTCCAAGATCCCTTTTCTGTCTGAAGAGAGTCATAGCGTGAGGGGCATCAATGGGCATAGGCACCCAGTGAGGCATGCGAGTAACCAGGGCATACCTAACTTTACTAGCATTCCAGCATTGGGCAAAAAAGCAAGTATCATTACCACAATTACTTGGCTCTATCTGGCTAATAATGAATAAAAATGGGGGATATAGACAAACAGGTGTGGGCTTATAGGAAATATTATGAGAAGCCTTAACCCCTCGTTGGAACATCCTGCGTCAGTTCTAGAACTAGCAGTGGTGGTGTCCGAGGTCTGAGTAGGTTTAGGAGACCATTGCCCCCAGGGGCGAGACGTGCTCCATGCCAATTGACTAACTCCATGTTTTCCTCCAATTTTGAAAGTCATTTAAGGTTCTTAAATTATTTTTTCCCTTTTTTCTTAAATTTTTCATCAATTACACTTTATTCATTCTGCATCCCCCCATAAGCCCCTCCCTCCTCCCATCCCAATCCCACCCTCCCTCCTCCCTCTGCTTGCATGCCACTCCCCAAGTCCACTAATAGGGGAGGTTCTCCTCTCCTTTCTGATCTTAGTCTGTCAGTTCACATCAAAAGTGGCTGTATTGTCCTCTACTGTGGCCTGGTAAGGCTGCCCCCCCCCCCCCAGAGGGAGGTGATCAAAGAGCAGGCCAATCAGAGTATGTCAGAGGCAGTCCCTCTTCACATTACTATGTAACCCAATTGGACTCTGAACTGCCCTGGGCTACATCTGTGCAGGGGTTCTAGGTTATCTCCATGAATAGTCCTTGGTTGGAGTATGAGTCTCTGGGAAGTTCCCTATGTTCAAATTTTCTTGTTCTGTTGCTCTCCTTGTGGAGACCCTGTCCTCTCCAGCTCATCTCCTTTTCTTATTGGTGTTGTTTTACTATTTAATGGTTTTTCTGTGTTGTTACCATCTCTTTTTGCTAAACTTTGTGAACATGCACTATTTTCTGTTTTCTTCATTCCTGTATTCCCAGTACAGTGCCTGGATTACATTTGTCACTGGATGGACAGATATGGCTAAATAGTGAATTAATTAATTAATTAATATAGATAATTAATAATTACATATGCAGTTACCATGAACCAAACACATCAAAATATCCATCTTAATGCTTATCTTTAATGGACAGTAGATTTAGAACTCATTGTATCCTTGATTCTGCCCAAACTTGGATTTGTTCTTTTTATCTTTTCTGTGCTTCCCACTAAGTACTGCCATTCGATAACTAATGTCTCAGTAAAAGATTAAACACAGTATAGTCTTCTACCTTTTAGCCACTATTGTTATTAATGGTCCTATTTCTCACTGCTGATAAATATAATCTTTGTGTCTTTCAGTCTGATTATCAGAAAATACCAAGCTAGGCTCCCACAAAGACCTGAGGTTAGTATTTCTGTATGTCTTTAAGTTGTGCAATATCCTGTTATTATCTACTATTTTGCAGCTTCCTCTTATCCTATAATTCATTCTATTTTTCTGATTGGAAAAAAAAATGTCTTTCAGGGGAGGCAGAAGTCAGACTTTCAAGTTTCCAGCAGCAGATCTCTGTCCCAGGCCTCTCAGGTATGGATAGCTTTGTTGCTCAGATGCATTAGATATCATTTTGTCAGGTATTCTGCCCAGAAAGACCATGTGCATCTTTCAGCTTGTGGTAATACTTTCCTGACCCAACAATCTGCCTTGCCTTTTTATCTAACACCTATGTTTCTCTGAAAGTGAAACTTGAGTAATTTAGAAAAAACCAAACTGCTTTATGTCTACTGATGTGTAACATGCACCTAGTTAACATGCTCAAACCTTCAAGCCGTTTGCAAGAGAATGTCTTACTTCAGCCTGATCACCAGGGAGAGATAAAACTGTCCACACTCTAGAAGAAGCTCGTCGCTCAGCTGCAGTAACGCCCTTCCAAAGTAAGCGCTTTGTACGCTCATTCAGACAGATGCATGGAAAAGCAAGCTACCTGCAGAGCAATCGTTTCTTTTAAGTATAACCCTGTTTACCTTGCTCCGAGTGAGCAGAGCACACTTAGCATCACGTTACCTGTAATCTTGTACTATCTGGTCTCAGGCTATCGACTTTATGAATGTAATGTGTGTGCTTGTTGTTTCACAACACTGCATTTAGTGTATTTGTTACTTTTTCATCAGGCAATCAAAATATCTGACCGATAGAACTTCAGGGAGGAAAGATTCGTCTTAACTCACAATTTCAGACAGATTTCAATCCATCATGGTGCGGAAGCCATGCTAGCGTTCATGGCTAGCGGGTGTATTGCTAGCAGGTTGGGGGGAGGGAGTCCTTACAGTACAGCTGACCAGAAAGCAGAGAATTCAAAACTAAAACCTGAGCCAGGGGCTAGGGTCCAAACTTTAAAGGCTCTCTCTCCTCTAACACCCTGTATTCACACTCCTGATCCCATTTCCTAACTGCTTCACAGTCTTCCAAGACTCTACCACCATCTGGGCAATGCCCATGATGCACATGAATGTGTGCCCATGATGCACATGAATGTGTGGGAACAATTCAGATTCAAACTGATACAGGTATTCATTGATATTCCGAATGCTGTGTAACATTATATGGATAAACTACAATTGTTCTCTTTCCATTCTGTTGCTGATGAATATTAAGGGCTTTTGGGTTTTTTGTTTGTTTTTACAGGTTCCTGCTTTAATAAACGATATTCTACAGATTTTGGGGCACAGTGTCTTGATATGTACTCTGGCTGGCCTAATACATGCTTTGTAGCCTAGGCTGGTCTCACCCATGACTCTCCTCCCACCGTGACCTCTGAAGCACTGGAATTACAAGTAGTTCCCACTGGGTCCGGCTTATAATCATTTTGGTACATGTCTTTGACTTAAAATATGCATGAATTTCAGTAGGCATGTAGCAATAGGAGACACTTCTGAATGTAAGACATGCGTGCTCCTCTCCAGTTAGTATTGCCAAAGGGAAAAAAATCTCAGAGAAGAAAACGGGATGACCACTGCTTTCTCTGTTAGTTGCCTTACCTTTTCACCAACACTAATAAAGGCATTCTTTAGAGTATTAACTCTGTAGGGTTTTATAGAATGATATCCCATTTTGCTTTTATTTATATTTTTAAAAGTAATTGTTAGGATTAAACTTTTGTTATTTGGGTATTATTTAAAGTGCTGTTACTTTTGTCCAATTAAAATTTTTGGTTAACACTGCTTCTTATTAATTTGCAAGAATGCCTTTTCTTTTTCTGAATATAAATATTTCATATATGTGTACAATGTGTATATGTATGTATTCAACTGTGTATACATCCCTCTTATATGCCCATAATTGTATACATGAATGTATACACACACACACACACACACACACACACACACACATATGTTCTTACTACCCAAAGCTTCGAAAATGTTTTAAATATTTTTATTTGTGGGAGGGGGCAAATGCATGCCTGTGTAGGTCAGAGAACTTTAAAACTTCTAGAAGAAATTGTTAGGAAAATATTTCAATACATAGGCATATGTAAAGACTTTCTGAATAGGATACTACCAACACAGGGAATAATTCCAAGAATTGACAAAAGAGATTATATAAATTGCACAGAAAAAGAAACCAACAATGGAGTAAGGAAACAGTATAGAGAATAGGAAAACCCAGCTAGGCAACAGATGGGGTTAATATATCTAATATATCAATAACTGCAAAAATGGAACACCAAAAACAAGGCAAACACACACACCACAGAGATTAATTAACTAAATAGACAGAAAAAAAAGAAGAAGAAGAAGAACTACAATAATCTAGCAACGAATATTTGGGAAAACATCTGACAGCCTTAGCCATTAAGGAAATGCAAGCTTAAGTTTTGAGATGGCATCTCACCAATGTCAGAACACATGCCATCAAGAATCTATGACAATAAGTACTGGTGAAAAGGTGGAGTATGAAAAGAGTTTACACAGCAGAAAGAACGAAAATTGGTAGACCACTATAGCAAACAGTTTGCAGTGTCCTTAGACATTAGAAAATATAATTACTGTCTGACTCAACTATCTGTCACTCCTGAATATATACGCAAGAGAGTTTTAAGTTGTACCACAGGTATGTGTGTGTGTGTGTGTGTGTGTGTGTGATGAAAGTAAAAGAAGAATCATGCAGTGAGGAAGGACACTCAAGTAGGGAGGAATGGGAATACAATGAACACACGTGATGTGATGGCAGAAAAGTCTGTTGCAGGGAAGGAAGGGAACCATTCAGAAAGGGTCAGGGACAAGATGGAAGAAAGTAGAGGAAAAGGCAAGGAAGAACAAACTAAGCTAAAACAGCATAATGAAAACCACTGTTTTCTACAGTAACTTTAAGAAGTTACAAAATCCGAACTTCCACAATGAAGTTTCTCCTTTCCTTAGAGATAGATAGGTGGAGAGAGGGGAGTGGGGACAATTGCATATTTAAACTGGATTTGTAAGTGTGTGGAGCTAGTTACACAATTCCTGGGATGTAGCCATTGAGACTTTGTTATTATTCTCTTGGCAACCAGCAAAAGCAAAACAAAAGAAGAAGAAGAAGAAAAAAAAAAAAAACCCTGCTTGTTATAAGTAGAATCTCAAATGTTGCAAGCGTGATGTGTCACTGATAGGCTTGTGTGACTGTTCTAGGTGGAAGGTCAAAACAGGGAGGACTCCACATCACACAGTCATTCAGGCATTCTCCCAGACTGCCAGAGACTAAGATTTTCTACACATGCCTTTCAAACTGGAAATACACAGAATTACCGGGAATAAGCCAGTTGGGTTTTGTTTGTTTGTTTGTTTGTTTGTTTATGAGCTAGATATGGGCCTGTGAGGAGAACATTTCTCCAGTCACACTTCTTTTACTAGAAATAATGCCACCTTGAAGGAAAATAGGCCAGTTGTGTGTCCAGGAAGAAATGAAGACATGAATTTTTGTGCCACACAATCGGTGTAACAAGTACACAGAAATGTGTATGAAACGTAGCATATTTACTCTGTGGACTGCTTAGGAAACTAAAATAGGATTCACAGTTCCCCAGGCACTCCTCATCCTTCAGCTTTGGTGAGTGTCTGAGTTGATTCTACTCCTAACAAGACCATTTCCAAGATGTAAAATGAAGGGCATTTCACTGATCAGTGTTCATAGCCTAGAAAGATAACTCTAAATGTGCCTATAATAAAGAAAAGCATAGGTGCTCCAAACATGAGTGGCCATTCTCTGGCTGACTGGGTAGCTAAGGGATCATACTGACATGGCATTTTATTTCAATCTTTCTTCGTTGCACTTTTCTATAGATTGAAAAAAAAATCTCTGCTTATTTCCATTCTTTCTTTGCCCCATGTTTAAAATCTTTGCCAATGAGGCAACTTGAATTGAATGACATTTGTGACCTCAAATTACTGTAGTTCAGTATACTAACTTTTATATTTAAAAAATAAACATACAATAAAAATTAGTGTGTATTACATGTAAAAATGTAAGCATGAATTTTTAGATATTGATTCAGAACAAGGTAATCTAGTAACTTTTGTAAAGATAAGATTTTCATTTGGGCTTTTTTCTCATTCTTTTTTAATTTTTTAAAAATTTTTTTATTTATTATAATTTATTCACTTTGTATCCCGGCTGTGGCCCCACTCCTCATCTTCTCCCAATCTCACCCTTCCTTCTTCTTCTCCCCCTATGCCCCTCCCCTAGTCCACTGATAAGGGAGGTCCTCCTCCCCTTCTATCTGACCCTAGCCTATCAGGTCTCATCAGGGCTGGCTGCATCTTCTTCTCTGTGGCCTAGCAAGGCTGCACCTCAAAGGGGAGGTGATCAGAGAGCCAGCCACTGAGTTCATACTAGAAACAGCCCCTGTTCCCCTTATTAGAGAACCCATTTGGAGACTGAGTCTATGGGCTATATCTAATCAGGGGTTTTAGGTCCTCTCCATGCATGGTCCTTGATCATTTTTTTGGCTTTTTTTTTTTTTTTTCCTGCAGCACCATTGTTTTTTATATGTAATGATCACAAGAAGGCGTGTCACACTAGAAACTCCTGGGTAAATGAGACTGGAACACTGGAAATACTAACATGGAAGGGGGACATTGTTTTGCAGGGCTCTACCTCTAGACAAAGAACTATAGGCAACTAATGACTGCTGGGACTAGGAGACTGGGTATGAGGCTCCTTTTTGGATATACCAGGGAAGAGCGATCCACCTTGACAGGATACCACGCAAACAGAAACAGACTCATCAGGTTGTATTTATATATACATGCATGTTTGCTCACACACACATATGAAGCAATTATAACCAAAGGAAAAGTAGCTTTCAGTTTGGGAGTGGAGGACATAAGGAGTTGGAGAGATGCTGGGATGGCTTTGAGGGAAGGAAAGGAGGGAGAATGTGATGCCATTCTGTTTTGATTAAAAATAATTTAAAAGGAATATAAAAATAAAATATATCCCAAATATGGCAAGTTTATACATATTTTGATATCATCCTAAAGTTTTAAAACACTTTTTATTTTTCCAGGATAGCCCAAAATTGAAAAGAACCAAAAGAGTCTGTGACTAGGCAATACTAAAATGTTGCCTTATTTTCACTGACCTTCATTTATCTTTTTACTGGATGAAGTTTTTGGGCTATTGGAAGTTCAAGTGTTAAATTCGGCATCTGAAACATCCCAAGGACAGAAAATAATCTTCATGGTCATATTTTAAGTAAGGCATTACTCCAAATTTCACTATGGAATAGAAGTTTCAAAATATTGTTTATATTGTTTTCCCATGAAGAGCTACACACATTTGTAATAACCTGGAAATTTAAGAAGAGCTTCCTAAAGTAAAAATGTCTATTTTACAAATAATCCGTATGCATTTATTTTGAATGAAATTATGTCTCAAATTGATGTCAAGGACATCTATTAAAGTCAAAAACGCTGGAAGAAGATTCTCTTTTGATTTGAGGACGTTCAAAGTGCTTTTACCTTTGAGCAAAATAACGGGTGCATTGAATAAAAAAATCACATTTTGAACGTCTGAATGATTCCCAATTCTTTGCAGCTAAGTTCAAATCTGGAGCAACTACACAAATTACCTTCAGTTTAAAAAGTTAACTAAATTAAGAGCTTCCCGATGCATATTTTAGTAATGTGGGATCATGAGACATTAACAAGGAAGACTGCGTCTGTCTTCAAGTCCACAATAGTAAAGAGCTCTAGTATTAAAAAAAAAAAAAAAAAAAAAAACTTTTGTCTAGCAAAAGTGATTTGAAGCTGTTTTGCTTCATGCATGTGAACCCAGCAGGTGATTCTTGCCTATCTTTGATGTCAAACAGCACAAAACTTCAGTGAGTACTAGCTTCAGAAATGCAATAGACATAGCCGAGTCTTCATACGAGGCTCATGCTTGAACTACATCAGAAGAACTGACATCTATTACGGCGAGCAAAGACAAGTGTTTGAAAAGAGATTCAAACACAAGTGTCAGAATTTACAGTGCATAGTTTTATATAAGTTGATTTTAACCAAGCATGTCTCTGTGAACTCTGCAGGGTAGAAAAGAAATTTCAAAAGGCAGAGAAATTGTTGTCATCTAAGGGCAGGGGATGTTTTAATAGCTTAAGGAAGAACATTTCTGAAAGGTTATGTGGTGATCCATTTACTTTGACTGAGTAATAAGGTCTCTCATTGTGAGCCTGCAGTTTTTAACCCTTAGAACAATAGACGTTTCTGTGGACTGGGATCAGAAAGGGCTACTTACAAACTCAGGGAAATTTGATGCCCTTTGTGAAGTGACAGCCCTTAGACACAGACACACACTGGACGTTTTCTGAATTTTCTGTCCATTGAGGAGAAAACAAACATTCAACAAACAAAGAGCCTTTCAGACCTGGGAAGTCCTCCTTCTCTCACGGAAGCAAGGCAGCAAGAGTTCAGAATTCTTAAAAACAAATATTAACGTCATTTGTCACCCTTATTTCTGAGTGGTGTTCACTTCTCTTATTCTCACCAATGAATAGGTTTTGCGTACATTATTGATTTTTAAAAACAAAACCCAGGAAACCTTCTGCCTTTGCATTTATATCAGCTTATACGTACGTTTCATGGGGTGGGTTATCAGAGATCTTGAAATTTTGTGCAAGGGCCTTTTCACAGCATATCTTTAAAACCCTTCCTCAGAGGTCTAGTGCTGCAAACTAATGGAACTGTTTTTTCTAAGAAGTGCTTCTCTACCCCATACCCAAATGGTGTTAAGTAAAAATAAAGACTCTTTGGCTAAAGCACAAACTCTCTATTCCTGTGTGGTAATTTCTAGCTTCAGTGTTTGACTGCGAGAGAGAGCTACCTCTGCCTAACCCACAATTATCCCCCACAATTATCCCAATTAATGGAGCACAAGCAAGTCACTTGTTTAGTTGTTACATTCGAGTGTTTGCATTTAACAACAAACCCTCCTCTCTAGCTGCCAGCCACTTTGAGGAAAAGCATCATGGATGGTCCCATTCAAAATTCTCATCCCGTTGGTGTCAAATAGACTCCTGCAGGTTTAATTTGTGAACTTGGGTTTCTACTCTAGCAAGTAAGAGAAGGTTTTGCTTCCAACGTGGTTGAGACTCATTGAAAGGAAAGATTGGGGCCTGGAAAGCGGGATCCGTGAGAAAGGACTTGTTCAAGCGTGATGACTTAAACCTCAGCACCCATGTAAAACATCTAGGATAGCTGTACTCACCCACACCCTCGCACTGAGGCACAGAGACAGCGAGACCCTGGGAGGGGCTTTCCTAGGCTACCTACTCGGAGACGAAAGTGTCACGTTCAGGGAGAAACTCTTTCACCAGGCAGTGAGACAGACAGTGATAGAGGACATTATCACATGTCTTCTTGGGATCCTGAATGTGTATATAGGTGCGGGCTCCCATGCACAGGTATGCACCACACACACCATATGCAAATCCCTATGTACAATAAAAATATACACACATACAACCGTACATCGAGTACACACAAACACAACACACAAATGCACACGAAATGTATACTATGTATGTGTATACATATCATGCACAAACATACTAATACTTACAATACACATATAATCACATACATACATAACACACACATATACACACAAATTCTCGCACACATTCAGGCTTTCAGTATGTCTCTGTACATATGCACACTTACACAGCACAAACATATACATATGCACACATACGTATACACACGTGCATGAACACAACAGGTTCAGAGCATATACATAAGCATGTACATAATCCAGATACATATCACACATGCACACTTGTGCACACACACATATACCTCATACACATGGACACATATACACACATTCACCCAACATATACAAACGTATACACACAACACACACACACAAAGAAAAGAAGGAGAGAGTAAGAAGGTAAAGTAAAAGAAGGAATAGCGGATGGTGTATCTCATGAACTGGTTATGGATATAACATCGAGCCCCTGTCCCTGTGTCTTTTGTCTTTGTGTTAGGTGTGTGTCATCTCGACAGATCCATTTTACAGATAGGAAAACTGAATTTCATGTAGATTGAGGTAGAGTTTTCAGGAGCGTAGCATAATTCAAAGGTGGAAATCGCACTACATTTCCAACTCAGAGTTCACGTATGGTTTTTATTGCCGAATGACAGTCTTCACGAACAATGCAGGGATTTATAGTCCGGGGGATGAGTGGAGATGGGAGCGAGGCCTCAGAGAGGACACATTGAAGAATGTTGTACTTGAACTGAAAGTTCCTCTTAGTGAGAAGCTTAATTTGAGCTAAAAAATGGATATCACTGAAAGTTTTCCAGAAGAATGAATTCATTTCAAATATTATATAGCTGGAAACTTTTCTTTTTCTTTTTTTTTTTTGGTTTATTTTTTTCTTGGTATTGGGGATCAAATCAAAAACTATTAAATGAAAACAAAAACATAATCTACTACTAAGTTATATCCCTGGCCACTATAATATTTAGAATTTCTCTCTACTACAAAGCTTTAAAAACATTTTTATTTAGTTAAAGTAACAGTCATCTGTGTTTTTACCAGGGCTTTTGTAGCTGCGTCGAGATCCTGTCTGAACGTCAGCGTGTATTATTTCCTGGTTAGCCGCAATTTTGTTTCAGAGATGAAGGATTGGATATATTTCAGATAGGCACTGGTATGCCCTTGTCTGGCTGTTCAAGCACCAAACTTGACTGTGTCTGTCTTACGACTCAGACACTTGGGCAGCATCTCTGCTCTCAGGCCCCTTCAGGTTTCTCTGGCTGCTCAATTTTGCCCAGAGAATGAATGTAGATTCCTCTGCCATGGAATTTCCTCACACTTGATGTCAATTAAGTTAAGTTGGTGTGTTTCCTTCATATTCTGCTTGGGGCTCTTCACCCCATTCTTTTTTTTTTTCCCAAGAGCTGTGTCTTTATTGATCACATACACATATCCCTTTCCATTTACATATGGTTTGCATGTAATTACATATTATGAATAATGCAGAACAGCTTAAAAGTACGTGGAAGGACACATGTAGATTGCATGTAAATACTATGGTATTTTCATATAAGAAGAGCCTTGAACATTTATGGATTTTGGTATCTGCAGACAGTCCTGGAACCAATCCCATGCAGGCACTAAGGAATGGTTGTCTCATTTTTACCTGAGTTTTGGGATAGCACAGTGCAGACTGGAGCCTCTTTTCTAACAGGAAGCTATACAACTAAGAAAGTCACAAAACTTTGCCAGTCTTCCTCTAGAACTGACTTGCTTTGGGTGGTTCCCCCCCCCCCCAGTGGTGTAGACCATTATTGTTTCATATATTTTGTCTAACGTTAACAGTTAATGAAAAGTTAGTTTTAGAGCATACCTGACCCTGAACTTGAAACTTTTGAGGGGTGTAAGATTTACATGACCCTGGTAAATGTGTTAAGGACAGAAATAAGGTGGCTGACATAGTGGTGTATGGAAAAAAAAAAGGATTCTTCACAAAGAAACTGCTTAGACAATGATATTGACAAACATTTTAAACAGTGTTTTGTGTGTGCGCCTCTGGGGAAAGGTAACTGTAGGTATGAGATTCTGTCCACACAAGTGGAGAAGAAGCTGAGTATACAGAATAAATATATCAGGCAGAAAAATAAGACAAAGAAAAAGATTTTGTCGTTGCTGTTGTTTGTTTTGTTTTGTTAGTGACACAGTGAACATAGCAAACACGCTAGAACTTTCTTGGAAGTAAGTCTCACATTTCCGCATTTACATTGCCCTTCAATGAGCCATGCAGGCTGCTAACTCAGTGACAGACCAACATGGCATGGAAATCCATCAGGAAAAAAAAAAGGAGTTTTAGGAAATCAAGTATTTAAGTTGATTTTATCGAATAAAAATAGTAGAATTAATTCTTTTTAATTATAACGTTTTACTTATATGTGTCAAACAGATGTGTGTAGACATGTGATCCAGGGTACACGAGTGGAGGACAGGGCAACTTTCAGGTCCCGGACTCTTGTTTTACCATTTGGTCTGGGGGGACTGGGTTCAGATATTCAGACTCGGAACCGAAGGTCTTTATCTGCAAGCCATCTCACCGATCCCAAGGATTAATTCTTATTGGGGTAAAATATAAAGGAACAAATAAATGATCTCATTAAAATCTACCTAGAGATGAATTAGTAATTTTAAAAATCTTATTTACATGTGGAGGAGGTGCAAAGAAATAAACCATGAAGTCCTGCATTAAACTTTCAAATATAATAACTATCTGCATAGTCCTTGAATGTGTTACCCAGGCTTAAGATTATCTGCCTATATTATGACTTCAATCTCCCATCTCCCTTTTCTCTCTTAGTTTTTCAAGACAGGGTTTCTCTGTGTAGGCTGTCCTAGAACTCCCTCTGTAGACAAGGCTGGCCTCTGCCTCCGGAGTGTGCCACCACTACTGGCCTATGATCTTCATTCTTAAGCACTTTCCAGGCTGTGAGACACAATTACAGCATAGAAAGGCAGACAAGAGATTTCCTGAGAGTCTTGTGGAACACAAGTTTCCTCGCACGTGAGAGAAGATTTACACATAAAGATCAGATGGAATCTACCAGGACATAACTGATGTTATTAAAGACTTGATTTTCCAGCTTTTTTTTTTTTTGTCACACTCCAAGTTATTCGAATGAGTAAAAATAAAAACCAGAATTATTCGCTAAATCCATCATAATGTGCTGTTTATGTGGGAAAGGCGTCATAAACTAGCTCAGGTTTGAGTTAGCTCTTAACGGCATTCCACACAAATCCAGGACAAATTAAACTTTGGCAGAATTAGGTTGTATAGGAGGTGGGGTAAGAGCTACAAAATAGCATTTTGAATGTCTTGAGGAGATATTTTGTAGGTCACATTGGGGTGGGCCCTGAACACCTGAGAAAAGAGAATCACTGACTCTGAAAATGTCAGCCAGTTTTTAAGCAAGAACTGAGAACACCTTCTGACTGATCTCATGGTCTGTTTCTTTCCCAAGTAATCTTGCTGATAACTAGGCATTTCTTTGGGTAACTGTATCTTTAAAAGTACACATTACAGATCAACCAGGAACAGGGCACAAAGTTTTTAAAATAACCATCATAATAAAGAATACATTTCATCATTTTAGCAAGGCCCTTCCAGGAAGCCTTGATAAGATTGTGGCAATGTTCCAGTTTCACCAAGATTTCAATAATCAAATAACTTTGAACATTGTTTCTTGAATTTATGGAAAATTATAAAAGACATTGAACCAGTTTCATCAATACTTTAGTTTCCTACTGTCCTAGTTAGGGTTTCAATTGCTGTGAAGAGACACACTGGCAATTCTTACAAAGAAAAATATTTCATTGGGGCTGGCTTCCGGTTTCAGATGTTTTGTCTGTTAGTGCCGTGATGGTGTGCAGGCAGATGTGGTGCTAGAGAAGGAGCTGAGAGTTCTACATCTGGATCTGCAGGCAGCAGGAAGAGAATGCTCTACTGGGCCTGGCTTGATCATCTGAGACCTCAAAGCCTGCCCCAATCACACAGTTCATTTAAAAAGAGTAGCTCAGTATCCAAGCGGGTACCCTAAAAAGGGGAACAGGGACTGTTTCTCACATGAACTCAATGGCGGGCTCTTTGCCAGCCCCCTTCCCCCCCCCCCCGAGGGAAGAGCAGTCCTGCTAGGCCACAGAGGAGGACTTTGCAGCCAGTCCTGAAGATACTTGATAAATCAGGGTCAGATGAAAGGAGAGGAGGTCCTCCCCTATAAGTGGTCTTGGAAAGGGGCAGGGAGGAGATGAGAGAGGGAGGGTGGGATTGGGAGGGAATAAGGGAGTGGGATATAGCAGGGATACAAAATTAACAAACTGTAACTAATATTAAAAAATAAAAAAAAGGCCCAACCTACTCCTGTAAGGCCACACCTTCTAATAGTGTCACTCCCTATGAGCCAAAATGGAGGTCATTTTCTTACAATCACCACAGCCACTTTCTTTGATAATTTTTTCACTTTAATTTTAATTTTAATATTCTATAATTATTCACTTTATATCTTGATTGTAGTGCCCTCCCTCATCTCCTCCTAGTCCCACTCTCCCTCCCTCTTCCTCCCTATCCACCTCCCATAGACCACAGAAAAGGGAGAAGGGGCACTCCTCCCCTTCCTTCTGACCCTAATCTATCAAGTCTTATCAGGACTGCCTAAATCCTCTTCCTCTGTGGCCTGGCAAGGAGACAAGACAAGAGAAAGTGATCAAAGAGCAGATGACAGAGTCCATGTCAGAGATAGCCCCTGCTCCCTTTACAAAGGAAGTCACATGGAGACTGAGCTTTTTTTGGGCTACATCTGAGCTGGGAGTCTAGGTCCTGTCCATGCAAGGTCCTTGGTTCGTGCATCAGTCTCTACAGGCCTTCCGGGGCCTAGATTTATTGGCTTTGTCGGTCTCCTTGTGGAGCTCCTGTCCCCTCCGGGTCCTTCTATGCCCCCACTCTTCCATAGGATTACCTGCACTCTGCCCAAAAGTTTGGCTATGAGTCTCAGCATCTGCTTCCATCCCCTGCTGGGTGGAGCCTTTCAGAGGATGTCTGTGGTAGGTCCTGTCCTCTTCCCTCTTTAGCCACTTCCGGTATCTATTCTTCGATACATTTTACTTATAAACATTTGGTCATATGTTAAAGAAATGTGAATATACATATATGTGCAGAAAACATTTTGAATGTGTTATATCCATATCAAGATGCTTTTTAAAAAACAACATGATTTTCCACTTCCAGCTTGATAGGGTGTCAAGTTCCTACCCATAAGTTTCAGGGGTTTTTGCTCTTCCTAGATACTCCTATTCTTTACACTCTGGAAACACAAGCAGTCACGATGACAGGGTGGCAGCAGTTATTTAACTGACATTTGATTCAGGCTCAGACATAACAACAGAGTCTTTAAATGAAATCTAACCTATTTGATCCTTACAAGAATGCTTTATTCTTATTTCTTCATGGATGAGTAAAATAGCACTTCGAGAGTAAAATAAACCATCTAGATGCACAACACTGTTTATAATCCAAGGTAAACCTGTCTACCTATTTTTTTTTCTAC
Source organism: Meriones unguiculatus (assembly GCF_030254825.1). NCBI lineage: Eukaryota > Metazoa > Chordata > Mammalia > Rodentia > Muridae > Meriones > Meriones unguiculatus. Next base: position 44,833,007 of record NC_083368.1, read on the forward strand.
CATGCAGCTCACTGCTCCACTGGGCATGGAAAATCAGATGCCTAAAATGAAAGCTATAGATATTTGTACCAAATGAAAGTTGAACTTATCATACCTTTTCATTAGCACAAATAACCATAACAAGCCAATCTGCCCCTTCCAAATCTTCACATAGTGATGACTAAAGCTTTTCTCTAACAGCAGAGCAATGACTTGACAACTTGCTTTAATTTTAGGATGGCTTTTACTTTTTGTCTCCTCTGATTCTTTAGATCAATACATCAAATATCCAAAACCATAGATAGACATGCATGAGGAACAAATATGCCTCTGTGGTGGAACTCTGCAATGCGGCCTGCCTCTGTGGAATCTTGGGCTTTACTGAGCCCTCAGTGGAAACCCTAAAATGGAATACGTGAAGACAGTATGAATAAATGTCAAGTGAGTGCACTCAAAGTTACAAAGAGGATAATGTTTAAATGACTCTTGAATGTACCTGATAGTGGAGTAACAGGCACTTTACAGTTCTATGTCGCATTATTCAGCAGCGGTTTAGCATGAGGTTTAAAGATGTGCCTGGGCAAATTTCCAGAAACAGTGTGCTGAAGCTGCCCTTAGCAGCATGCTTAAGCCTGCCTATGACAATAGATAATACTTGTACATGCAAAGAGAATCTATGCAATGCATTTGGTACTCAACTAACTGGAAAAAGGCCTTGATTTAAAAACTTGAAAGCCAAATGTGTCCTCTATCAAAATTACAAACTACTGTTCTGATATATTATTGGGTCATTTCACTTGCAGTGGACCACAGATATAAGCTTTATTAGAAAATGGTGGCATGTTTTAAATGACCATTAATGTATATTTAATCATAATGGAATGTCTATAAAAATCCATGTAACATCTACATGAAGATCAAAACAATTAATTATAATCAGCACTAACTGTAAGAATATAAAATGAATGAGAAAAGAGGTTATTTAAAGGAAAATTATTAAATGTAGAAAGCTTGGTTATAAGTAATAATAGCACATTTGTCTTTATTAAAGAAACAAAGGAAATTTTAAGACTCACCACTTATATATATTTCATTTAGATGTTCTTAAAATGTAAGTTGCAAGAATTCCAAATTCACTGAAAACAGAATATAAATTTATTTACCCATCTCAATAACTCAACAACTATTTTTTTTCCATGATCGTTCGGCAGCAAATGTTGAAAGAGTAATGTATGCTACCTCCTTACCATATGCTCATAGGTTTAATCCTGAGATGTTCAGTTTTGTAGCTATAATCAATACAATAGAAATTATGGTAATAATCCATGCACCCAGCCATATGACAGTGAGTTCCGTTGATTGGGAGTTAAACTGAATATCCTATTTTGATTTCTATTGCTATGATAAAATACCATGACCAATATCACTGTGGGAGAGAAAAGGGTTTATCTCAGCTTATAAATCCCAGGTTCCAATCTATCTCTGAGAGAAGTTAGTGTGAAAATTTAAGGCTTACTCCTCATAGTTTGCTCAGCCTGCTTTCTTATAGCACCCAAAAGGGCCAGTACAGGAGTCACACTGCCCACAGTGTGACTTTAACCTTCAATCTAAAAATGACCCACAGCCCTATTTACAGTCAGTCTGATGAAAGCATTTTCTCAACTGCTGTTCCTCTTCCCAGATGATACTAAGTTATTCCAAGTTAACAAAAAATGAAATGAAATAAAATAACCAGGACACTGAAGAAACTGAGGGAAAAAGAACTATCCATAACTGGACACGATCTTAGAGGACTTTGAATAATCAGCTGCAGTTCCAGATATGAAAAATGGAAGATTACTTCACAAAGGAGAGTGCGCACAAAAACATGAGTGAGTGTGGAGGAGGAGCATGTTCAGAAAGAAGCATTTTGCATTTTGGATGAAGGGCAAGAGTTGGGAGAATATAGTAAAGGTAGATTTATCTGGAGCAAAGACCATCAAGATAAGAGTGAAGAATTTGAACTTCTAAGCCTGGGAAGGAATCAAAGGGTTCAAAGCAAGGGATTAAATTATGTATTTATAGATGGAGTAGATATCAGAAAAGAATAGAGTTAAAGAGCGAGAGACAACTATGAAAGCCACAATTTCTCTTAAACTAACATTGTGGCAGAAGAGATCACAGGAAAACGAAAGCTTCAGAGTCAGTGACTTCAATTAGAAGGTCTGACATGTGTTGTGGTTATTTTAAAAGGACATGCTAATAATGTTTATTATCAGAGCCATATTATCTATCATGGTGTCATAATTAATAAAGATAGAGAGTGTGGGATTTATTTAATCATCCTAGAGCACAATGTTGCACAATAATTACTCTATCCTAAACCTCCAAGCTAGTATAGCTTCCTCCCATTAAAACTTTTCACACTAAACTTGCTTTTTAATCATATCCTAGGTCTGGTTCATTTCTCCTGATGTTTCCCAGTCCTTTCCTCCTGGATCCATTCTGAACTTCTTGTCCTTTCTCCTTCCTTCACCAGACCAGGATGCCCCACCTTATTCTCTGTATTGCTCAGCATTGGCTAACTGGCTTTTATTGGCAATACAGAGAACAAATGGTGACATGTTACACAACCTTGAGACGGGAGATGCTTAAAATAAACACCACAATGCAATGTCCAGTTTGAAACCAGATAGTGGGGTAGAGAAATCAGCATTTGAATGAACAAGGTTTTTATTTAATTAAATTTCATTTTTTTATATTAATTACATTTTATTCATTTTGTATCCCAGCTATAGCCCACTCCCTAATCCCCTCCCAATCCCACCTTCCCTCCCTCATCTCTTCACATGGCCTTCTCTAAGTCCACTGATAGGGGAGGTCCTCTTCCCCTTCCATCTGACCCTAGCTTATCAGGTCTCATCAGAACTGGCTGCATTGTCCTCCTCTGTGAGCTGGCAAGGGCAAAGTGTACACAGTCCACAAGAACATTATGCCAACAGAGGTATATAGAAGAGACAGACTATAGGAATATACAGGATGGCTTTTATTGCTTTGCTTTGGTAACTTATTTCATTATGGGAGGATTTGGAACGTACATACACACACACACACACACATATGCATGTAACATTTAATGAAAAAAGAGGTCATGAATTTGAAGGAGAGCAAGGACAGGTATACGGGGGATTTGGAGGGAGGAAAGAAAGGAGAATTGATATAAATATATTGTAATACCAAAATGACATAAGTAATTAAAATATTTACTGATGTTTTTACAAGAAAATAGGAAAAAAGCCAATCTACAGTAAAATATTCAATTCAGTTTGAGACAAGTTAAATTTTAAGCCAATCTAGAGTAAAATATTCAATTCAGTTTGAGACAAGTTAAATTTTTTTGTGCTTCTAAGATATACATGAAGACATCTCAGACAGCTAAGCCATTTGTAATTTTTCATGCCAACTATACTATGCCTGTGCTTTGAAACACTTAGTTAGGGCTGTATAATATTCCACCTGTAGACAAAGCTGCAGTGGTATTAGAGACTTGCAACATGTATTAGAGACACAGCAGAGAACCACAAATACCTCAGTCAGAAGTTTGAGATCAAGATGTCGTCTCCTTTGCCAATGAATTCAAGGCTCTTTCACACTTTCTCTTCTAATCTATTGGGTGTGTCTGGTTTTGTGTTGAGGTCTTTAATCCACTTAGATTTGAGTTTTGTGCAGGGTGATAGATATAAATCCATTTGCCTTTTTCTAATGTAGACATCAAGTTAGACCAGCACCAGTTGTTGAAGATGCTTTCTTTTTTTTCCATTGCATGGTTTTGGCTTCTTTGTCAAAAATCAAGTGCCTCTAGGTGTATGGGTTTATTTCTGTGTCTTCAATTTGATTCCATTGATCAACTAGTTTATTTCCATGACAGTTGTGCAGTTTTTATTAATTGCTCTTTGAACAGCTTGAAATCATGGATGGAGATACTTCCAGATCTTTTATTGTATAGGATTATTTTAGTTATTCTAAGTATTTTGCTTTTCCATATGAAGTTTAGAATGATTCCTTCAAGGCCTTTAAAGAATTGTGTTGGAATTTTGATGGGCATTGCATTGAGTCTATAGATTTTTTTTTGGTAAGGTGGTCATTTTTACTATGTTAATTGTACTGATCCATGAGCATGGGAGATCTTTCCATCATCTGCAATCTTCTTATTTTTGATCACTTTCTCTGGTTATGACTATTTTACCAGGCTACAGGGGAAGAGGATGCACTCAGTCCTGATATGCTGGGGTGGGTGGTGGGGTTCACCTTCTCTTAGGAGTAGGAGAGAGGGGGAATAGAGAAAGCAGGGAGAAAGGGTAGGACAGGAAGGAGAGAAGGAAGGGGGCCATAACCAGAATGTAAAATGAATAAATAAAAAGAAAAGAAAAGAATTTTAAAGCCACAACAGTCAAGCTGCTTCTAAACTAAGTTCAATACAAAATGGTTTCACTTTCTGAGAAATAAAACCAGATCAGTCCAGGCTCAGCCATTTGCTTTTCCTTCATGTCGTCACACATAGTGTTTCTTTTTCATTACTTGTATTATTTCAGATGTTGGAAAAATAGTAACAATTAGGCTACACAACAACACACAGCTGTCCATCTTAATATCAGATGGCAATAAAATCAATCAAGAAAAAGGAAATGAGATAGTGTGGCAGAATGGGAGGAATTACTGTTTTAAGAACTGTGGTCAGAGAAGAATTCCTGATGAAGGTGGACACAAGAAAAATTGTAGAAGAGTACAAGAGAAAAATATTTTTATCGTAAAGACTAGAAAGTTCAAACACTCTGAAGCAATAATCACCTTCGGGTTGCTGAAGAAATAAACATAACAGCCCGGGCTACAACACAGTGAAAAAAGAAGACAAGGTTAGAAAATAAGCTAGATGTGGATATTTTAGGGGTTAAATGACTTTGGACTGCACTATGAGGATGATTTTTAGAGGTCTTTTGTTGTTGTTGTTCTGTTTTGACGTTTTTGTTTTTAAACAAATTCATTTATTTTCTGAGTATGGGTGTTTTTGTCAGTGAGCACATATGCTCACTACATGTATGTCTGGTACCTACTGAGGTTATGAGACCATGTCAGCTCCCCTGGAAATGGAGAACAGACAGTTGGCTGCTGGGAACCCAACCAGGTCCCCTGGCACAGCAGCCAGTGCCCCCAACCCCTGAGCCATCTCTTCAGCCTCAGCACTCATGCCTTTTCTAGTCTCGGTAAAATATGAACTCACAACAACTTTTTCAATAGAGATTGATACTATCTGGTTTGTATTACACAAGTTGGGTTCTGTGGTTCAAGTGTGTTGGCCTGTCATCCATATGGCTCTGGGTTCAGTTCCTAATAATAACTAATGAAGAGAAACAAAAGCATTTTGGCTGCTGTTTCAAACAATCACTGCAGAGGAGAAAGGTCAGAAGCAGATGTGAGGAAAAGCTAAAGTTAGAGTCCATGTGGGTTGGGCCAGGTTGGACTAAGTTTGAGCATCAGGATTAGAAACAAAGCCATGAGGTTTCTCTCGGGCATTCGAGAGTCAGCACTAATAAACTGTTGGTAAAACTTTATTTGAGAGACACAAACACCAAAGCTTGTGTTAGCCCCAGTGGCGGTTCATGCCTACAGTCCACGCTCTCAGAAAATTAAAGCAAGAGAATTGCTGTGAGTTCAGGGACAGCACAGATCATGGGATAAGTGTAATATAGAAAACAACAAAAAATAAAATCGACAAGGTAATTTTTGGTAATATTTTGGTGAGTTTAGTCAAGTCTCTGAATCTTGGGCACAGCCTTATTGTAAAATGATCTCTTCTCATAATACATGTGGCTGTTAGTATATAATATTTATTTAAATGAAGACTCTTTTCAAGGATGCTAATAGAAGACACAAAGGATAAGACATGATGGTTATTCTAATCATGTTTCTGAATATGTGAAAAATATGCATGATAGTATCTGTAATTTACATCACATGGTAGTGATGTAACTTTGTAGAAAATTGTTTCAAGTTATATAGACATAAACTTCAGCGGGATTTCAGTTTGTTTGTTTTTTTAAGAACACAAGTCTCATTTGTAAAATATGCAACATGAGGAATGACTATTAAGAGGATTTTTTACATCAACAATCTAGATGCTATTAATTTTTATCTTATATAAACTATCAATAGATTTTGTTCATCCCATATGTATGAGAAATACTCATTTGAAAGCCAGTGACATTGATTCTGTGGCTTTAAAGGAAAGTTTCCAACTCATGCAAATTGGAGTTTACTTGGGGACCAGGATCAGTGTCTCGATGACAGCTCTGTACGTGCCACTTATGAAATGTAGCCCACGGAAGGATACCCACACGTCTGTGGCAAACACAGACTGTGCTGCCTGAAGGGCTTGGCATTTTCACATAAAAAAGAATGAATGTCATTATATAGTATCTCTCTAGAGCATCGTAATTATTCTGAATGCATACAATATTTATTTAAAACTTAAAATTAAACTTCAAGAGGTGGTCATTTGAAAGCTGGCAGTCAATGAACAGATCCCATATTCATGAAAAAGGGAATATTTCTTCTAAAAGTTAAGAAATAGATCAAAACGGTCTTCCCAGTAACTGACACTTTAGTCACATAGAGGCTTTTTATGTGTCAGATTTATTAATCAAGAAGGTCCATGGGAATGAGAGGAGGAGATGCCGGGATGTGACTGTCAGTTTTTGATATGTCAGGGGTAATTTCGTGGCTGTGATTTTCGGATTGCAGTACACAGGCACCATTGTGCCGGGGTTTGTGTACCTCTTTGTACTCATCATCTGTGATGACTGGAAGAGAAGGCAAGGCGGAGATGTTTTGATACAGGATTGAAACTTGAAACTACAGTCCTTCAATTTGAACAGTATTCCTGTTTCATCTTTCTTTTCATGTTACCTTTTTAACTTTTGCCACTGATGTAAAAGGAAAAAAAAAAAAAGGAAAAGAAAATTTGAAAAGATGCTAGGTGTTGGTTCTTATCTGGGTGAAGGATCACAGAAGTGGAGGATAAAATACAGTTTGTAGCTTGTCACAGCAGCAGGCTTATGAAGATCAAACACATGTCAACAACAACTGTTTGTCTTCCTATGGCCATCACAGAGTTATTAAGATGGTGACATCTCTTCAGAGTTGGTGCATTTTGCCAAGATTGTAGCAGCTGATGTTCCCATTAGTTTAACAGGCGATATTTTCCTGTGATGAGTACAGCCTTCCCTAATTGCTCTTGGCTGCTTCCTGAAATAAAAGTGTATCGCTGTGCTACAAATCCTTCTGTCATTGTGAAATTCAGAATGGGTCTCTCTCTTTTAAGTCATCAAAACCACAAAGTTCTAGAAACTGAGGTAAGGCAGTTTATTTTTATGATGTCTGAACAAAAGAATTGGGCCATCTATTTTTTATCCCTTTCTCAGGAGGGTGGGGAGATTTGTCACTATTTTACTATCTTTGCCAAATAAACAATTTGGTTTTCTTATTTTGAACTGTGTGAATAGATGTGCTGATCAGGTGCTATATAAATTCCACATCGCATCTTTAAATTCTTGGTGAAAAGTTCTTGCCAAAAGATATTTAAAACGAGTAACTATGAAAATATTAACACACACTATTTTTTAATAATCTTTTACTTCTGTAAATATCTGTCTATCCTGGAATGTCTTGATCCATGAAGACTGTTTTCTTTCTTTATTCTTGGGAGGCTTATCCAGGTGTGTCTTACCAGCCAACACTGCTGCTCAGGTGACCATATATGTCACAGTCAGTTGTTATTAGAGTAATTGCCCTCAGTGGCCTTCTGAGACCCTGAAAACTCTCAGTATAAGGGAAGACAGGGAACAGGGCAGAAGCCTTCCACAGGGGGCCTCTGAAAGACTCTATCTACCCAGCAGGCTGTCCAAGCAGATGCTGAGACTCACAGTCAAACTTTGGGCAGAGTGCAGGGAAGACAAGGGAGATAGAAAGACCTGGAGGGACAGTAGCTCCACCAGGAGACCAACAAAGTCAAAAAATTCTGAGCTCAGGGGGTCTTGTAAAGACTGATGAATCAACCAAGGACCATGCATGGAGAGGACCGAGACCCCCTGCTCAGATGTAGCCCATGAACAGCTCAGTCTCCATGTTAGTTTCCCAGTAAGGGGAGCAAGGACAGTCATTGGCAAGAATTTGGTTGCCTGCTCTTTGATCACCTTCCCCTGGCAAGGTGGCCTTACTAGCCCACAGAGAAAGAGGATCCCGACAGTTCTGATGAGGCCTGATAGACTAGAGTCAGATAGTAGGGGAAGAGGAACTCCCCTATCAGTGGACTAGAGGAGGGACATGGAGGAGGAGAGGGAAGGAAGGTATGACCCAGAAGAGATGAGGGAAGGGGCTATAACTGGGATACAAAGTGAATAAATTGTAATTAATAATAATAATAATAATAATAATAATAATAGAATAGTAAAGAAAAAAGAGAATGGAAACAATCATGATATCACCATATGGGCTAGGAAGAATAACTATCAAAAATGAGGAAGAAATGTGAGGAAATCTTGGGTAGAGTTATAAAACCATTAAAATATAGAAACTCAAAGTTTTAGTGAGAGGTCCAATATTTTTACACCTTCAGAAAAATTTACATGGTTTTAGTTTTATGTAGGGTTTGTATTTCTACATATGTCAAACAAAACCACTTGAGAAATGCACATTAAAGATAAAAGTTTTGTGCATATGACTAATAAAATGACATCATGCTGCTATAGTATTTTACACACTGTGACCTAATCTAGGTATGTATTGTGACATCAGATAAGTATAAATTGTCCATATGGCTCTAATTAATGCTCATTCCCAGAAGTACGTACACAGTAACCAATCAAATACAAAGGCCATGACTTAACCTATCCAGTCAGCTTAGCTAATTAGAGAAGAATCCAACCTTCTTCATATCAGCATGTATAAATGTTAAATTATACATATATACAGTACTGGAAAAGTTACACGATAACACATACTCAAAACAGAACTGCGTTTAAGTGCTTCCTTGAGGTGTTTCTTTTGTTACTCACTTCCACACTTTTTGATTTTACATAGAGAGAAATAATGCACTTACATTTTGCTTTTAATAATGGAATTTACAAGATGAAGATGGTAGTGAGTGCCTTTAATCTCAACTCTGTGGAAGCAGAAGCAGGCAGATTTCTGATTTCAAAGACAACCTGGTCTACCGAGCAAGTTCTGGATGGAGCAGCCAGGGCTACACACAGAGAACTCCTCTCTTGCACCAAACCAAACAAACAAACAAACAAAAGGGTGGGATCTATTTTCCTATGTTCCATCTCCTTCCTCTTGTCTACTCTCTTGGAGTACATAACTGACAGTCTTTTGAGTTAAGAGACTAATTAGAACTTATATGTGTACCATTGCATAGATATTTTTCACCTCTGGCACAGAGAATGAATTGTAATTCCTTTTAAAACAAAGCTTAGCTGGACATGGTGGTGCACGCCTTTAATTCCAGAACTTGGGAAGGAGAGGCAGGTCGATCTCTGTGAATTCAAGGCTAGCCTGGTACAAAGTGAGTTCTGGGACAGTCAGGGCTACACACAGAGAAAGCTGATCTTGAAATTACAACAACAAAAACAAAACCTAAACACCAAAACCAACCAATCAACCAAACAATAAAAATTAGAAAAGCTTTTAATTTCTCTTTATTCCATCATGTCAGTGAAGTCACAGTGGGCTGGCTGCATCTATTATGACAGCGGAATGAGGCAGCTGTTTATACACAGACAGGTGGCAGACAGGAAGCAAAAGTGTGGCCAGAGTCAGCGGTGGGGTTCATCCCCAGGGCTTGTTTTTATCAGTCTATTTCTGATGGCAGGCCTTCAGAATTTACTGTAAGGGAGAGAAGGAACATTCAAACCAGGAGCCTTTTGGGAGACATTCTCCTGTGGCTTGTGCACAGGACACTAACATGTTTTTGTATCTCCCACGCAAGATCAGAACCCTTGCCTTTGAGGGGAAGGTTGCAAAAAAAAAAAAAAAATGCGATCTAGAGGCTTGTGGCAAGGGGCCTCTTCCACTTTAAACACTAGGTTAATTTCACTCCCATTTCTTTGCTGGACATTATTCTTCAAAACGTTTGGTGGGTATTTTTACCAGTCAAAAGTTTTCAGTTTTCTGGAAAGTTATACTTTCTTGCTCCTAAGATACTTTGAATTGCATTTTTGAGGTAAAACTTTATTGAAAGCTTTATAGCTGGCCAAGTACATTAAGCTAAATGCATTTCCTTCATCTGCTAATTTTGTAATTTTGTTAAAGAAAGGAGAGTTGGAGGCCTTTGAGCGACTTTTTCTCCTGTAAAATCTCATGCTGCTTCCTGCTCTTGATTCTTTACCCCAGATAGACAGCAGGGCGTTTTTGCCCCTCTCCAGGGGCCTCACAATAGACTACTAAATTATAATTACTGTGGCAAATCTTTTTGTTCTGACAAATAAAACCTGCATGTTTTACTTTGTACCCTTTTCTGGAGCTATGTAGTTTGGCCCAAGTTTTCAAAAGTAATCACTGGTCTTTTTCAACCCCAGGAATATATTTCTTTAGCTCCTGCAATGCTCAGAGTGTAAAGCCATTTAAAGTTATGTTAAATTCTTCTTAGAAGTACTATTTCAAATAATCTGGCAGGGAGAAGGTGAAAATGACTATTTACTCCAACTGAGAAGCTCAATGAGAGCTTTTAAAGGGTTGAGAAACGTGGATGTTTAGGCAAAGGTGTTGAGAGAAAAATGAACCAGTGCCCAAAGCCGAGGACAGCAGAGAAATCCGACCCATACTCCTCCATAGCTAGAGAGTACAGAAGAAGACAGAGGAAGGAGCCATAGAAAGAACACCTCAAATGCCCCAAATCCATTTCCCCAGCAATTTTACAGAAGTTAAAACAGAAATAAACATCTAAGTTAAGACAGATTGAGCCACAACAGTCCCCATAAATGAACTTCCAAAGAATTCCTCTTAAACATAAGATTCTCATTCAGACACATCACAGTCAGAATAAATTTTAAAGTGACCAAATAATTCCAGTGGTTTCAATAGTTACCTCCATTTTTAAATAAGACAAGTTTTCGTGGAAACAAAACAAAAATAAACTCCGTTTCTCTCTCTCTCTCTCTCTCTCTCTCTCTCTCTCTCTCTCTCTCTCTCTGTGTGTGTGTGTGTGTGTGTGTATGTGTCTGTGTACCTGTGGCACTCAATTTGCGCTTTCAAAGATGCCTTCTGGGACTTTGAATTTGCATAGCCATACTTCATCTGATAATGAGTGGAGGATTTGCCAGTATGGGAAGCTTGCTGAGGTCTAGCAGAGGATAAATCACAAATTTATCTGCTTGTCCATCTTTAAGGGGGAATGTAGAACCCATGGCTAGGACTGCAGTTTACATGGAATCTAAAATTCAGGATGGCCACAGTTATCACGTGTTACTTGGGAAATAAGCTTGTAGGGCAGCATACCGGAAGGAGAAAGCACACACGCACACACACACACACACACACACAGAGAGAGAGAGAGAGAGAGAGAGAGAGAGAGAGAGAGAGAGAGAGAGAGAGAGGACACACAAAATGCCGCATAGGAGAATGGCCTTGCAGAAGTTGAATTAAAAATAAAAACTTCGCAATTCCCTCCTCTCTCTTTGGTAGACCACAGACTAAATTCTATGATTTCTTATTCGGTTTTGCAGTGAAAAAAACATCACTTGTGAGAGAACTCTAGGCAAAGAAACTTGAGAGGAAACTCCTTTACTTTGCTGAAAGAGGGCAGAGCGAGGCAGGGCAAGAGACACCTAGATCTTTAAAGTAGAGTCCTTCCTCCATGCTCAGACAGTGAACAGAAGTTGGAACTGACCTGATGAACGTCCTGGGTTCCTATGCCAACCCTGACCTCTTCCCAGCAGAAGCTGAACACTTTGGTTCCTCCTGTCTGAATAAAGGTCTCTGCTCCAAAGGTCAGTCCATATGAATCAAGGTTAAACAGTTCTGAGAACTTGGACAATCAATGTTCCACAGTTGTATTTTAAGTCATATATCTAAACACTTTCCCGACCCTTTAAGGACCTAATAGAGGTTTAATCAATACAGAAGGGTGAGGCCTTATTTTTGTAAGACTAGTGTCCTCCTAGGAAGAGAAAGACATATAAGAAGGTGCTGTGTGTGAACATAAAAGGTCACAAGCCAGGAAGGGGAGGTACAGCCCAGCCAAACCCAGTGGCTCCGTGGCTTAGCTGGCTAGCCCTTTAAACCATGGAAAGACGCATTTCTGTTATTGGTACAACTTAGCCTGTAATAGCTTGTTGTGATCGTCCAGGCAGGTGAGTGCATTAGATAGCTAACCCTGTGCCCTTGATCCCCCACAGAGGAAAGAGAAGCAAGCCATAGAAGAAGACAGATACACTCTGCTCAGGATAACTTACATGTTACGAACATGAGCTATGCTTGCCTCTTACTGGCCAGAATTTAGATATGTGATGAACCAGAATTATGAAGCTGTGAAGGTGGGAAATGTGTAGTGAGTTGATTTGTTTTGTGCTAAAAGTGTATGTGTGTGTGTGTGTGTGTGTTATGTGTGTATGTGTGTGTTTCAAACCCAAAGAGAGAAATGAATATAATTGTGGGCTCTAAACACTTTCTAAAAGATAGGCCTCTCCCTGTCAGTTTGAGCTCCTCTCTCTAATACCCTTTGCTTTCTCTATACTTTGGTGCATTTGGTCTATTTTGACAGTGGCTTATACTCTGAACTTGTATACACGTGTTTGCTCTTTAGTTTTGCATGTATGAAGTTTCTATTATGTTTATTCATTACATACAATAATGGTTTTATTATAACATTTTCATGTATAGAATGTGTTTTAATCATATTTATCGCCGCTACTTCTTCTTGCCTCGTCCTGTTCACTTGATTTCTCTTACCAGTTAGTCCCTTTACACTGCATAGCATTGTAATTGAGTTCTTCATTCTGTGTTCATGGACGATGTTTGTCATATCAATTTATATTATAATTCTATAGATAAGTTAACTAGTTAATATGGCTAGTGAGTGCCCCATAAAATTTGTGCCCACTTTAATGGAAACTTTTACAAGTAGCTACACTTTATAATGGTAAAATTATAATCTTAAATTTCAGATTCTAATGCAGATATGAGAAAGCCATCTTTGCCGGCAATCATTTTTGTGTAATGGAAATAATGGGTCAAAAATATTTTCACTGAGCTCTAATTCCTACAATACCCAGTAGTTAATTACATTGTCTGAAGTCCTATTTTCCCTTTCACTTTGCTAGTATTTTTATTTAACGGATCATGTTCTTTCTCCCCCTCAAAGTTCTCCGAGATGCTCCCCACCTCCCTAACTTCATGTTCCTGTCTCTTTCTCTTCTCTCTCAATTCAAAACAAAATAAGACAAAAAGTACCAAAACAAAAGGGACACAAAAAACAGGAAGTCCAGTTTGTGTTGTCCAAACACTCCTGAGAATGAGGCCTGCACTGAAGCGTGGTTGATGTACCCAGTGACACTCTGTTGGAGAAAAGGATGTTCTAATTATACTGGAGAAATAGTGACACAAATGTATCACACTTGATCGGTATTCAAGGTCCATTTCAGGAGACAAAAACCATACCTGACACTGTGAATGTGGCCAGGATCAGGATAGGTAGGTCATGGACCTAGAGAAAATCTAGTGCTATTATTCCGCTAAAGGAACATAGCAATAAAATCACTCCAGAGCAGCACTCTGCCTTCTTCAGAGAAGTTTCCTCTTACAGTACATGGAACTGAACACAGACACCCACAACTGGACAGTGTGCAGAGTGAGAGACTTTCGATGGACTGTTCAGCCCTAAATAGGATAAGGTTTACTTATTTACTTTTTTCTTTTTTTTTTTTTTTTAACACAGCATTTCTCTATGTAGCTTTGGCTGTCCCAGATTCAGTTTGTAGTCCAGGATGGCCTTGAACTCACAGAGATCCACCTGCCTCTGCCTATGTGAGTGCTGGGATTAAAGGTGTGTGCCATTGCTCCCTGCTCTCTTATTTACTTTTTTACTCCTTGTGGAGAGAATATTTCTTTTTATATAGTTGTGTCGGTGTGTAGAGTATCCTTTGTTTAAACACTAAATTGAAGGACAAACATTAAGCTGAAGTTCTGGAGAGACACAAAGCTATGATTAAGTTGAATATCATGTTCGCCTAACATCACCTTCCTTAGAAATCAGCCAGCCCATAAGGAAAAGTATTGTGTTTTATTTGCATGTGAAAAAATTCAAATCTTATTTTCAGTAGTTTCTTCAGGAGATAGGAGAAAAAGAGAAGCCTTATAGAATTAAAGGAAATCCATAGGCTTTCCCACTCCATTCCTGCTCCTTCCCTTTGAAGGTTACTTTCGGTGTGTTGCCAGAAACTACCCATGAGTATTGAGCAGCTGAGTTAAAACAGCTCACTCATTCGCAACATTGCCATGGTCTCAGATTCCCTCAGTGCTGGTTAACTCCCTGCTTGCCATTCACAGTCTGTAGTGATTGCACTCCTCGTGAAACAGTGAAAACAACTGGTACGTAGGAGATATAAATATGAACGGAATCTTTCAAACTCATAACTGTTAATTAAAAGGAAAATACTCTCTAGGTTCCTGTCTCAGGACCACATTACACACGAAGTATTTTTAATGAAATTCAGCTGGCACTTTCTCTCTTTAATGGGTCTTCCTGGATAGAAGCCAAATGGATTAAAGTTGTACCAGATTTGATCATGTACCAGGAGGTATTATCATTAAGATTTAATACATACAATTCAGCCTATGCATTTCTACCAGGAGAGCCAAATTAATCTAACATTATGAGGGTCAGGGGACAATTGCAAAGGGTGTGAGGGGTCCCAGAGTGGGGCTCAGCTCCTCTGTCATTCAGTGTGTGACCAGCAATGATATATAAGCCTCTAGGTATGAAAAAGTAAGGAACAAAGGCCAGTTCTACAGTGACAGAGCTGAGAGGGCAAAGAAGGACTGGGCTGTGTAAAATCTAGTGGGAGCTGGTCTCATTTACTTTAGTAGCTTAGTTTAGTGGTCAAAAACGTTTCTGTAAAAGGCCACAGGGTCAGCATTACACCTACACAATGCTGCTGTTGTGTGTAAATCAGTGAGAGTAGGTATCTAACAGAAAATTAGTATTTATACATGTGGACATCTGAATTTTATGTAATTTTAGTATGTCATTGTATGTCATTTACTTTCTGTTGCTGTGAGTGATAGAATGCTCTCAACAACAACACAACAATAAAAAATGAGAAGAAAAGGTTTATTTTGGCCTACAGTTCTAGAAGGCTGTAGTCCATCAGCAGAGAAGGCACAGAAGCAGAGGCTTGAAGAAAACGACAGTCAGGAAGCAGAGTTGTTGCATTTCATCGGTACCCAGGAAACAGAGAGAACAGAAAGTAGGGACAGGGCATAAGACCCCAAAGTTCTTTCTCCAGCAAGGCTTTCCTCTTAAAGGTTCTATGAGCTTCTCAATAGCACCCTCCACTCAGACCAACAGTTCAAACACATGGACTTATGGCGAACATTTCATCTCCAAACCACAACAAATCTGAAATTTAGCTCTTCCTTTGATGCTTGCCCAGATTTTTTTTTATGTGAAAACTCTCTATGACATGCTTCTTTGTTCAACACGTATGTTCTGAGTGGCTTCCATGTCTATCGCAGACACTGTTCTCGGAGCTGGAAGCCAGTAATGAACAAACAGTCCCTGTCAGCTCAGAATGCACGGTGCAGACCAGTCAACTGCCATTGCCTGTTTCCTGGAATTGTCACTGAAACAATGATCCTGTGTAAGTCACAGCCATGTTATAAAACTTCAGTTACGTGCACTGCAGGGCTGAAGCAAGAGGCCTGCAGTGTGGAGTACAGACTTGCTCCTTCCTCACATCCTCATTCAGTCCTTTCAGCAGATGCTGTTGTTAACCCCACACACACTGAAAAGACTGCAATGCCTGTGGATCATCAAAGGGTGAATCACTGCAAGGACGGTTTCAGGGAAGAGTGTCTGCTTTATTGCATGTGAACAAACACATACATAATGAAAGCCTATCTAGAGGCATAGTTCTAAAGCTACTTTGGGTTCTTTCCTTCTCCACCCCAATCCCTTCAAAACCCCCATCATTAGGTAGGTGAGAAAGTAGGTTAGAGGGGAAGAGGGATGACATGGATGTCTTTAGACCATTTCCTGCTGATCAGGGTTGTCTGGTCCTAGGAGCAAATCCAATCTTTTTTCTCAGAATATCCAGCAATCCAGAAATCCAGCAAAGGAGCAATCCAGCAATCCAGAAATCCAGCAAAGGAGCAATCCAGAAATCCAGCAAAGGAGCAATCCAGCAATTGCAAATGCAAATGCAGCAGCAGGAATCAACAGGGACCAGAAGCATTGGAGGCAGCAGTAGCGGGAACAGCAGCCTCCACAGGCCCTCTCATGGCTCTCCTGTTTATATCCTCTCAAGAGTTCCCAAAACTAAACTATTTACATCAGGCAAAAATCATGCCCCTGCCAGAGCAAAAGATAAACTACAGTTACTGCTGTAGATAATCTGAAGCAGCCCCGCATCTCACACCTAGGATTAAAACAAAAACATATTCACATAACATAACTGGGTTTAAAAAAAAAAAAGCAAAGTTCTCCCTATACCTATTGACTGCTACTGGCTACTGGTTACTGGTTACTGGTTACTGGTTACTGGTTACTGGTTACTACATTGTCTTAGGTTGGACAGTGAGCACT
The DNA here is from genome assembly GCF_030254825.1 of Meriones unguiculatus. Classification (NCBI taxonomy): domain Eukaryota; kingdom Metazoa; phylum Chordata; class Mammalia; order Rodentia; family Muridae; genus Meriones; species Meriones unguiculatus. Next base: position 44,849,820 of record NC_083368.1, read on the forward strand.
CATAGCACAAGGATGTCTGTGCTGAAGAAGCACATAAAAAAGGAAACGCAGAGTGCTCTGACTTGTGGGAGTGCTTAGGAGCATGCTGGGCCATGTTTCTCATTTAGAAGAGCCAGGTAGGCTGACCCCTAGACCATTTTCTCCGACTCCAGACTACTTGCTTCCCCCTCATCAGTACCACAGTATCTGTCACAGAGTGGACGGGATGACTGAATGCTATGCAATAATGCCAGTGCCGATTCGATATTTAACCAGTAACTAATGCTTCTTAATAATGATAACAAACCATGGGTCTAATGTTATCACTGTTCTGATTGTTGCGTTGTGTTTTGGTATTGGTTTGTTTTATTTTGTTTATTTGAGAAAGGGTTTCTCTTAATCCAAGCTGGCCTTGAATTCACTCTTCAGATAAGGGTAACAACGAACTCCTGATCCAACTTCCTCTACTACCAAGTATTGTGACACATTCCTGCTATCTCATGCATTAAAGAAAACAATGTTATTGAGGTAGGGGTATTGTCTAGCATGCAGTGAGGTCTGGGATTGATCACCTGCACTGTGTACATTGAATGTGATGGCATGATAATATAATTCAGCACTCAGTGTGAACAGCTCAGAGGATCAGAAGTTGAAAGTCATCCTTTGCTACATAGTGAGTTCAAGGTCAACCCAAGACACATAAGATTCTAATACAAAAGAAGAAATCTGTTACTAACTCTGTAGCAATATCACCATGGGAAGAATCACTATCTCAGCCTTTCTAAGAAATAAAAACAAAACAAATAAAAGATTGGACATTAAGAAATGTGCTAAGTATTTCCTGAATATACCATTTCCTTATTTCCATGCCTTATGAAAACCTATGATCCTACTTTATAATGAGGTCCAGAAAAAAACCAAAACCACAAATAAGAGCTGTTAGAACCTTGTCACATGACAGTGTGTCTGAGTGCACCCTGTGACTCTGCCATATTTGTACAAGGGAGATATTCCCTCATCAAAGACCTTCTGTGCTTTCTGGAAGGCTCCAGGGTTCGCCTCTCGATCAGCCCAGCCTCCTGCTTGCCACTCTGGTGGTGAGTGGTGCAGAAACATTTTAATTAATGGTGAACTTCTCAAAGTTGAAGTGCAAACAATTACAGCTCAATTTCATCATTTCCATTCTCTCCTCCCTCCCTATTAGATGCCTCTGTTTCACAGTCTGTAAAGCTGCCTAACAGCTCTGCTTGAGACTAAGGCATTGTTTCTCTTACCTGCCATTAAAGACAGTGGGACAAAGACAGGGCTTTCATGCTCCACACCTCTGGATGAGTCCTTCCGAAAGGTAGGCACCTCACTGTTCCCTGGCCTGGCAATGGTTTATTTTGTTCAATAATGGAAAGGATCATGTCTTCCTCATAGCAACTGTTTGCACACAAGCCTCAAAGAAAGTTCATAGCACACATCACAAGTACATCTGATATGTAAGTGAAGTGATCTGTAGCACTGTTAATTAGACCTAAATTCTTGATTTACTATTTATAAAACAAAATTGATTATTACTTCATCAACAACATTTAAAGCATCATTAAGAGAGGTCTGCTCCAGCAGCCTCAGGTTAAATTTTTTAACAAGCACTTTAGTTGCTAATCTGTGTTATTGCCAACATATGTAAACTTCCTAATGCTAATTGCATTCAGCTGTGAATCAAACAATGTCTAATTCTCTTCAGGATTAATTATGCACATGTGCCTCCTGCATTCCTAAACATGGTTCTCATAAATAATAAGAGATATATCTAAGCAGATGGGATTTTTCCAACTAAATGATCTGTTTATCATGAATAAAACAAATGACACATACTAGCCTTCAACTGCAGACTCACTGCAACTTCACATATTTTCAGCGTTAATAAGCACCACAGTTGTTTATATGTGCGGTTTTTGAACAAGTGAGCAGCAAACTGTGTTTGCTCACATACTGTATTTATCTCCGCCAACATTAAAAACAGTCTTACACTGAGAACACAGAACAGAATGATTTTATGCATGGACTGGGTGATGATAACTGTATATAACACTGTGGGGGGGGAGGCTCTTTCAGTGGACTTTGTACTTAAGCTGATAGACTGGTATAGTCTTCCCATTTCTAGACTAGAGGATGTTGAAACCATCTTCCATCTTCCGTTGTTGCAAGATTAGAACCTCAGAATCACTTATTCAAAAATAGTCCAAGTCAATATTTTGTTTCTACAAAAAAATGTAATTTTGAAAGACAATGGATTTTTTACACTGCAAAATAAATTATGAATAATAGAAATGCATAGAATTATTATTAAATTAGAAATTGCATAAAATATCTGTAAGCCAACTTTATTCTTTTTCCCTCTGTCTCTCTGTCTCTGTCTGTTTCTCTGTCTTTATCTCTCTGCCTGTCTCTCTCTCTCTCTCTTTCACTGAAGGGAAGGAGGGAAGGAGACCCAGAACAGTTTTATCTGACAATACCTAAAGATGTGGGACTCACCAGTGGTACAAGTTACCCCTCATTCTAGGGTTAAAACAGGAGTCTTCTCTCCAACTAATGATGGAGCAGAACAGAGATCTAGTGCTGCCAAGTCCAAGGTGGAAGCCAGAGACCATCTGCGGCCATACTCCATCATGCGTCTGAATTGAAATGAAGTTAAAGAGCAGTGTAAAAACTAAGCATAAAAATTGCTAGACAATTTTGTTACTAGCAATGTGTTGTTTTACTTTTTCAATATAATGCCTTAAAAGTTTTTCTTTTTTCTTCTTCTTGATTCAGAGTCTTACCTGTAGTATTGGCCTTGAACTCCCTATATAGACCAGGCAGGCCTTGAACTGATCTGCCTGCCTCAGCCTCCTAAGCACTGGGATTAAAGGCGTGAGCCACTATACCTGGCTCCAAAAGTTTGTTATATATATAGTACAATTTATTTTATTTTTGATAGTACTAGTCTGGAAGGCCCCAGCAATTCTAGAGTAGAGCCTCGCCGTGTGTGGATTTACAAGTGGCAATCTGGGCTGTGTAGTTAAAGCAAGCAAACAAACAAACAGAACAGAACAAACACAGAGAACTGAGATTCGGAGAATCCAGTAATCTGCCCAAGCCTCAGCAAGAACCACAGTTTGATTAGTAGTTCCAGCATTTTGTTTCCTGTGAATTTATGATCGATTTATCCTCCTGTGAGATCTGTCTTCCTCACTCTCCAGATCAGGTGTTACCTCTGTAGTCGTTGGAAAGATGTATAGCAATGCTCACAGTGCTGACCTAGTCACTGTTGCATTTATTGTTTTCCTCTATATTCATTCACCTTTTAGCCTTCACACAGAGCCTTAGCAGCAAAAGCCTCATGGAACATTCCCAGAAGTCAGAAGGAAGAAAGAATGACTCTGACACACCCCTTAAATTAACTGTTTCCTAGTTGGTATGAAGATCTTATTCATATCTTAAAACTATATAATTCTAACTTGATTACAATCAAATGCACTGATTTAAAAACAAACAAACAAACAAACAAACAAACAAACAAACTTTGTTCTTTTGCTAGTGCAAAACACAAAATATAAAGTAGTAATGCATTAAGGGAAACTCTATAAAACACCATGTTTGTTGGAAAAGTGACAAACTTAGGCCATTGGCTCTTGGCCAATGAAGAATGTAAATTATTGTAATCACCATAGTTTAGCTGAGCCATCAGCCAGCAACAGGCTTTTCTTATAGGCTTTTTCTTGGCTTCTGCAAGAGTTTTGTTATATTCTTTTCTAAGGAGGAATGGTATGGAAGTGGCTGATGAATGACGCCATAGCACAAGGAAAAGGCACTCTTTTCCATAGGGCCTTTGACTCAAACCTGTTCTGTGAAAATTCCTACTTCTTCAGTTTGTAATTTCACAGTGCTCTGGGACCCCCACCTCTTACCTCTGTTCTCCATCTTCACAGTATAATCCTCTAGAGCCATTCAAAACTCAAGCTCTCCCAGATACACTGGAAACTCACATTTTACATTCCCTTCATGTTTTAAAAGGTTGCTGTCTTCTAATAAAAGCATTTTTTTTCTCACAGATACATAATTGTTTAATTCTGGGAAAGAAAGAGAATATTTTTCCCACTGTCGTTTTTCAGCATATACATAGACTATTTAAAAACTATATTTTCTTCTTTTTTGAGATGACTAAGGAATGCTGACAGCAAGAAAAACTTCACCATATTGTATATGTGTGTGTGTTTATACATGAATTTAGGAATACATATGTACTTACACATAAGTAAGTAACAATGATTATTAACCACAAAAAGGCCATGAATTTGAAAAGGAGCAAGGAGGAAAGTGAAGGAGTAAATAATGTAATTATATTACAGACTAATCAAAAAAATTAAACTGCATCTTCCACTACATGTCCACCAGAAAAATCAAAGGTGAACAAAATTGAAACAAAAGAGAAAACTTTATGTTCTTGCATGTTTATGCTTCACTTCAACTGTTGCTAATATATTTTAGATGGGAGCATTTTTAACATTGAGAGGTTATATGCAGTTATATTTAATAGATGCATTTCCATGTGAGAGAAGTCGACATTTTAGCCGGTTTCTCATCAAGTTTTACAACTAAGGTGGCTATTAAACTTCATCCTCCTTCAGTCTCCTCACCTGTACCATGAACACAAATCCACTTAATTGCTTATATTATGGCACGGAGGGCTGATTGTAACCACGATTGTAAAATGCTCAAAAATCATAATGATTTTTAAAAAGAACTATTCATAACTGCCTTTCTTCTATTTTTATCATTAATAACTTACAGATCGAATCCACTCAGGCGTCCCCACACGCTTCTAGCCATAGCAAACTCTTAAAAGTACTGTGTTAACCTCTCCATGCATGGTCCTTGGTTGGAGTATTGGTCCCTGCAGGTCCTCTTGGGCCCAGGTATTATGGCTCTGTTGTTCTCTTTGTGGAGTTCCTGTCCCCTCCAGGTCTTTCATTTCCTTCTTCTTCCATATTGATTCTGGCACACTGCCAAAGTTTGGCTATGAGTCTCAGTATCTCCTTTGATACCCTGGCGGTTAGAGTCTTTTAGAGGCCCTCTGTGGTAGGCTCCTGTCCTTGTCCTTGTCTTCTCCTACTTCTGATGTCCATCCTGTTTGCCCTTCTGAATGAGGATTAAGCATCTTCTATAGCTTGTTTGTAAGCTTTTTTAGGACTATAGATTTTAGTATGTTTATCCTATACTATATGTCTAATATCCACTTAAAACCGAGTATTTATCATATGTTTCTTTGTCCTTCTGAGATACCTCACTCAGGATGATATTTTCTAGTTCCCACCATTTGCCTGCAAATGTCATGATTACTTTGTTTTTAATTGCTGAGTAGTATTGCATTGTGTAAATATACCACAATTTCTGTATCCATTCCTCCATTGAGGGACATCTGTGTTGTTTCCAGATTCTGGCTATTATAAAGGAAGCTAAGTTTCCAAGTGGGTTCCCTAGTAAGGGGTACACAGGCTGTCTCTGACATGAACTCAGTGGCTGGCTCTTTGAACACCTCCCCCTGCAGGGTAGAGCTGTGACAGGCCACAGAGGAAGATGATGCAGCCAGCCTTGATGAGACATGATAAGCTAGGGTCAGATAGAAAGGGAGGAATTCCCCCCCTTTTAGGGGACTAGAAAAAGGGCAGAGGGGGAGAAGTATTCGAGGGAGGGGACTGTAGCGGGGATACAAAGTGAATAAATTGTACTAAATAAATATATAAATAAAATTAGATTTAAAAAAAAAAGTACTGTGTTGCTAATTGATTATACCAGTACAACTCCCTGGCCAAAATAAGTGCTCGGTATGACTTTCTTATTAATTATGGATTTGTATTAATAATCCAGGATGTAAATAATGCATGTAGATCTGAGGGTTTTTTTTTTTTTTATGTAGCTTTCTTAAAACAGGGAAGGCATCCAAAAACACAAGAGGTTAAAAAAGGAAAGAAAACATCACATGAATGAAGAAAAGGGTCTGCTGGAGAGCGTGGTAGCTGTGTCACAGGTGTGCCTCAGGCACAGTGCTTGCTGGGAGTTTTGTGGTTTTGCCTTTCCCCTTCCTCTGGGCTTAGGGCCACATGCAAATGAAAGCCTCAGTCGATCCTCCTCCCCATTAGCGTCCCTGCAGACTGAACAAGCGTATTCACGCCTTTCCCTCGGGTATAATCATTGCCAAAAGATGCATTAAATGACATCATTGATTATGAAGTACTTTAAGTTGATACATTTTCTTTTTAACAATTAATTTCATGTGCTCCCCAAACCAATTTTAAACTACTTGGCACAGATCATATGGTACTTAATATTTTACCGACACTTAAACAAGTCTAAATTTGATAGTTTCATTAAATAACTTTACACTAAAATTCACTTGATTACTAAAATGTATGTTTGGCAATGTGCGTGCCATCTTATGCAATGTGAAGGGTACAGTGGCTGCTGCCTGAGCAATTAGATGGGTGCTGGTGAACATCGCTCCTTCAGTCGTAAGATTTAGGGGTAAAAATAAGCTATTGAATAAGCAAGCTAAATTTCTAAATTGTCTATTAAAATACAAAGGGGCATAATTAAGCATTCTCTGCTGATTCTAATGATAACACTACTGAAAATATTCTACAGCTCCTCAGATCTCTCATTGTTTTCATGTGGGGTCTCAGTGTAAATTAATAAGTTTATAACAAATCAAGGTAAAAAATAATATCTCTTTTTTCCCCCTCCCTCCATCTCTCTTCCTTTCTCTCTCTTTTCTGTAAGTTCTTACAGGCTCTAGTAGGAACATTAGCCCAAGTTGACCTTGAACTCCTCATCCTCCCAGCTTCTCCCTCTGTGCTGGAGTTACAGGCATGGGTCACCATTCCCAGCTACTTAAAAAAAGACGGGTTGGAAAGTAAGTTTGTTTTAGAAAGAGAAGATTACATATTTTTAATCAATAGATAAGTTTTTTTTCTAAATTTCTTCAAGTGTATTACTTCCATCAACTTGTTCTATTTCAAATTCTTTTAAGTATTTTCTTCAAAACATTTAATCTTATTATAAGTTATTTTGTTTTAGTATTTTACGTAATTACTATAAATACAACACTGACATTTCAAGATACTGGGGAAAATATAGAAAAATTAGTAGATTTCGATGATACTGTATATGTTGTTAGCAAATATGTTTCATAATGCTCAAAAGTCTATATAATAGTAATCTCAAAATAAATATAAGTTTAGTGGCATATACAGATAACATTGAGGAGGTTTTTCAGGCTCAATGACGTAATAAAAAAGGTACAAATAAAAACTGATTACATACCACCACATGAAAATAAAAGAGCCTGAACCTATTAAGTACCCCAAATGGCCTAGAGAAGGGATTTAAAAGGTAGTATATCTAGTACATAAAGAATGCATAATACTCATAAATGAGAGAAAAATAAAAAAGACCCTGATAGAATAAAAAAAAAAGAACAGTGAATAAGGAAAATGAAGAAAGTTGGTTCCACTTGTGGAAAAAGATAGTAAATTTGTATTAATCTAAAAAGTGAACATTTAGAGAAAAAATGGAATTCTCATTCTGAGGGTAATATTAGCAAAGTTAAAGACATGTATTTTCAGTTTTATAAAGATAGGAAAACAGCCAGCTATTATTTTTTTCTCAACTGGAAACAATTTTAAACTTCAAATATCTTAAGAACAAAAAAGGACAATAAAAAACTTCTGTAGACTCAAGTTATCTTGTTGGAGTTTGGTCTGATGCTATGTATCTTAATGCTAATTACTGGCCCTTAAAATCTGAACAAGCTCATTCTTACCTATGCATGTCCTTGTGTAAGCTTTGCTTAAGAAATTCCTCTTGTTTGACAAATAAAAAGACGACCCCTTGGGCATCTCGAAGGTGATGAGGGCAGAGTTAAAAGTTCTAGGGCTTGAAGAGTAGAGGATCTTGGGAAGGAGACAGACAGAAAGAGAGGAGGAATGAGGAAGCTGATATGGGTTAGGTGGAGAGAGAACTCTATGGGCCAGGGGGAAGGATTCTGACAATTGCTTAAATGGAGGATACGATCCAGGTGAAGATTAAGCAAGTATCTTGAGATATTGGATGGAAGGTAGCGCAGATAAGAATGGTTAAAGCAGGTGGCATGGGATGGGGGCTGGTAGATAGTGAGATAGCATAGGTGGATTTATCTGTCCAGTCCCAGGTAAAATAAGGCAATTCTAAAATCTAACAAGTCTCTGTGCTTTTACTGATTATGATACCAGGTTAGATACTACCACCATAATAATTATAGGGCAAATAATAAGCATCATTAGAGCCTACTTTTAAAATAACAACAGTGACTCCAATATCTACCAGTACAGTGGTACTGGTACTGGGACTCAGATTAGATTCTGGGTCAGGAGACAGAATTTCAGAATAAGCTGTAAGGAATACTTGGGGGAGGTGGGGAGTTGAAGACAGTTACATAGAGAATATGAAACAACAGCCACTCCCTGACTTTGACCATTGTAATTATGCTCATGTGACAAAAACAAAAAGAAAACAACAACAACGACAACAAAACCTTGCTTTTGGAAGAAGTATATGAAGTACTTCCTAATATAGGAGCAGATATTTAAAAATTCATTTACTTATGCATTTTATGTATGTGAGTGCTCTATTTCCACATATACTTGCATGACAAAAGAGCTTATCAAACAGAATAGGGCATCAGATCTTGTTGTAGATAGCTGTAAACTACCTTGTGGTATCTGGGAGCTGAACTCAGAGCCTCTGGAATAGCAGACAGTGCTCTTAATAAATGAACTGCTGCTTTATGGTTTTACATGCCTTTAATCCCAGCACTTGGAAGGCAGAGGCAGATAGGTCTCTGAGTTCTAGGCCATCTGGTCTACAAAGTGAGTTCTAGGATAGTCAGGGCTAAACAGAGAAATCCTGTCTCAATAAATAAATAAATAAATAAATAAATAAATAAATAAATAAATGAAAATAAAAACTCTTTGGGTGGGAACACATTATTATTTACTTTCAAATGGCTATGGGTAGGGCTGGTGAATCAGTAGAGTTCCATTCCAGCCACCCACAAGACAGAAGGCGACTACTGGCTTCTCCAAACTGTCTAATGAATTGCGCATGCTCACTTCAGCACTAAATAAATAAATGGATAGATGGTAGATAGATAAAAAGTAAATATTTTTAAGCTACAGGTAAGAAAGGAGAAAGAGAGGAAATAGGTTGAGAAACAGGTAAAGATGAGAAGTGAGTGAGAGAGACAGAGATGGAGAGAATGAATATCACAATGCAAGTGAGAAGCTAGAGATCCCCCAGATCTCTAGATCAGGGCCTAAAGGAGTTCCTTGTGAACATCCTCCAACTATCAAAATCGAAGGCTGTCAATGAATAAACAAGATGAAAGGGGTAAATTACTCCACTTTAGTAATTTCTTTGAAGGAAATCATACCTTTTCAGCAAACCTAGTTACCATAATAAAAATAATTATCACAATGTAACAGTAGCAATACCTGGGAACTAAGTTTTCAGTGAATTTATTGGGGCAATTATTTTGTTGACTAGAATCCCATACAGTGATTAAAATTTGGGTTTTAGAAAGTATCAGTGGGTATGGAGAAATACATGTTCAAGGATTCTCACTTTTAACATACAAGACATAAAAAAATAAGTGAAATAGATTTGCATATGTAGTTTGTCTTGTTTTACTCCATTTATTTGTTTTGTGAAGCTTAAGATAGAACACAGGGTTTTTTCCACTTTGGAAAGGTTTCTACCATTGAACCGTCTCTCCATCCCAATAAAAGTTTAACTTGAAATTCTGACTTAAATAAAACAAATTCATAGGACTTTCAGCATTTAGTATAACATCAGTTCCTCTGCTCTAACCCATCACTTCTCTGGACAATGTAAGACTCACCAAGAATCTAATGTGTTGCTTCTTAAATTTTAATGTATGTGCAGTCACTGACCTATTGTTAAAATGCAGATTGTGATTCGGTAAGTGAGGAATAGACCCTTATATCCTGCAGTGTGACAGCGTCATTGGGAGCACAGATAATAAGTGGTCTGGGAACCACATTAGTCATAGTAAAGCGTTAGGTGGTAGCTATAATTATCATGAACAGAAATACATTTGTTATCTCTGGTTATTGTTCCTCATTTCCCTTAGTTGCTCCTTGTAAATGCTATCCCATTTTCTCCAACATGCAAGAGTAACCACTTCCAGACATCTATTTATCATCTTACCTGTATTCATGCTATATGTTTTGTCTGAAATAAAATGTACCAAAATATAAATAAATATATGCCTTTATTTGTGGTAGATATCTGAATGGCAATAGATGTGAGAGAGAATTAGGCAGGCACACGGAAAATCATCCAACATTGACTGAATATAGAAATGCCTTGAGGAAACCTCTTACTCTTTATGCTACCTAAAGTTAAATAAAAATGAGAAAATGCCATTTTGATGATTTTTGCTCTGCATAGAAGGGGAAACATAAAACCTGTCTGCTAAGAAATTTAAGTAGTGTTTTAATATGAAAGAGTCATAATAAAACTCAACCTGTGTAATTATCACCACAAAAGCCAATCAAGTTTTTAAACAGGTTCCTGTGGGTGACAGGATTCACAGTGATATAGCTTGGCTTTTCAATCATTGTGATCAATACATGTGAATATTACCATGTCAATGATAGGCCCAGCTTATGAGTGAGTAGATGAATACATAAATTACAAAGCTTATTGACTTTGATATTCATAGTCATGACCAACATAACTAGTAAGTGGAGCAACTCCATGAACAGAGAATAGAATTTGGGTCTATCACTCATTAGTCCTTTGGCCTCAGAGCCATAATGGCACTCATGACAGCTCTTATTCCCATCAAAATACCAACACAATTGTTTACAGAACTTAAAAGAACAATTCTCAATTTCATATGGAAAAACAAATAACCCAGAATTGCTAAAACAATCCTGCAAAACAACAGATCGCCTGGATGTATCTCCATCCCTAATCTCAACCTGTACCACAGAGCAATAGTTTTAAAAACTGCATGGTACTGTCATAGAAACAGAATGGTGGATCAGTGGAATAGAACAGAAGACCCAGAAATAAACCCACACAACTACGGGTACTGGAGTTTTGACAAAGAAGCCAAAACTATACAATGGAAAAAAGACAGCATCTTCAACAAATAGTGCTGGTCTAACTGGATGTCTACATGTAGAAAAAAACACAAATAGATCTATGGTTATCATGGTGCACAATACTAAAGTCCAAGTGAATCAAAGACCTCAGCATAAAACCAGACACGCCAAATCTGTTAGAAGAAAAATTGGGGAAGACCCTGGAAATCATTGGCACAGGAGACAACTTCTTGAACAGAACATCAACAGCACAGGCTCTAAGATCAACAATCAATAAATGGGACCTCATAAAACTTAAAAGATTCTGTAAAACAAAGGACACTGTCAGCAGAACAAAACAACAGCCTACAGACTAGGAAAGAATCTTCACCAACCCTATATCTGACAAGGACTAATATCCAGAATATATTAAGAACTCAAGAAAATAAAAAGCAACAAATCAAGTAATCCAATTAAAAAATGGGGTACAGAGCTAATCAGAGAATTTTCAATAGAGGAATACTGAATAGCAGAGAAACACTTAAAGAAATGTTCAGCATCCTTAGTCATCAGGGAAATGCAAATCAAAATGACCTTGAGATTTCACCTCACACTCATCAGAATGGCTAAGATCAAAAGCTCAAGTGATAACACATGCTGGAGAGGTTGTGGAGAAAGGGGAACCCTCCTCCATTGCTGGTAGGAATGTAAACTTGTTCAACCACTTTGGAAATCAATCTGGCGCTTTCTCCAACAATTAGGAATAGTGCTATTTCAAGATCCAGCTATACCACTCCTAGGCACATATCCAAAAGATGCTCAAGTATACAACAATGACATTTGCTTAACCATGTTTGTAGCAGCTTTATTTTTAATAGCCAGAATCTGGAAACAACCCATATGTTCCTCATTTGAGGAATGGATACAGAAATTGTGATACATTTACACAATGGAATACTACTCAGCAATTAAAAACAAGGAAATCATGAAATTTTCAGGCAAATGGTAGGATCTAGAAAAGATCATCTTGGGTGAGGTATCCCAGAAGCAGAAAAACACAGATGACATATATTCACTTATAAGTGGATATTAGACATATAATATAGGATAAACATACTAAAATCTGTCACCTAAGGAAGCTAATCAAGAAGGAGGACCCTGGTAAGATGATCAATCCTCACTCAGAAAGGCAAACAGGATGGACTTCCAAAGAGGGAGAAAACAGGGAACATGACAGGAACCTAACAAAGAGGGCCTCTGAAAGACACCACCCAGCAGGGTATCAAAACATATGCTGAGACTCAGAGCCAAACTTTGGGCAGAGTACAGGGAATCTTACGAAAGAAGGAGGAGAGAGAAAGACCTGGAGAGGACAGGATCTTCACAAGGATAGTAACAGAACCAAAAAAAAAAAAAAAATCTGGGCACAGGGGTCTTTTCTAAGACTGATCTTCCAATCAAGGACCATGCATGGAGATAAACTAGAACCTCTGCACAGATGTAGCCCATGGCATCTCAGTCGCCAAGTGGATTTCTTAGTAATGGGAACAGGGCCTGTCTCTGAGATGAACTTACTGGCTGGCTCATTGATCACCTCATCCTGAGAGGGGAGCAGCCTTACCAGGCCACAGAGGAAGACATTACAGCCACTCCTGATAAGACCTGATAAGCTAGGGTTAGAGCGAAGGGGAGGAGGACCTCCCCTATCTGCTGACCTGAGGAAGGGCATGGGAGGAAATTAGGGAGGGCCGGTGGGAGAAAGGGAGGTTTGGGAGGGGACGAGGCAGGGGTTACAGCTGGGATACAAAGTTAATAAACTGTAATTAATAAAAAATAAATAAATTTAAAAGGAAAAGAAAAAAAAAGAAAAAAAGAATCAAGAATCAAGAATCTCCTGCTCCTGGAATCTTCTTGGGACCTTCAGCTACTTGGATCTTCTGATCTCAGTCCTTTTGCTGCTAGGATCTTTGTCTCCCAGAATCCTCTCCTCCCAGCATCCTCTGCCACAAGAATAGTTCGCTCCCAGCATCCTCTGCTCTTAATATCGGCCTATCACAGATCCTATTGTCTTTCGTGAGCTGTGTATATGCTGCTTGTGGTGTTGACCATGAGATGCATGAAGACGGAGACTACCACGCTCTATTTTAACACAGAAGCTTAGCACATGATAGATATTCAGAAATCTTGGTAGAAAAGAAAAAATTAATTAATGGATTCTCCATTGCATCTAAGAGGCTGAATTGTCCTCTAGAGAGTGGGTATTCCTTTGTTTTGTTTTAAATTTATAAGCTTACTTAACAGGTTGTAAAATAAAGAGTACTATACGTAAAATAAATAAATAATTTAGGTAAATAAGTAAGTAAATAAATAAATAATAAACAAATATACATCGACACTTAAACTTCTAATAATTTGTCTTTAGGAAGCTCCATTACTGCCCAAGGATTTCATAATTTTTGAAAGTTAAAACTGTGCTCATGAAATACGTTCAGTTTTTCTGAATAACATAAACCAGCGTTACTTCTCTCTTTCCATGAAATCTTGATGAACATTCTTCTATCACCTCTTCTTTCTCCAGAGCGGTGGATTTTTTCCTGTATAGGAACTTACATGTTAATTTAGAGCATGTGACGATTTCCCCAAGTCTTTATCCAATCATCCATCAGGTTCTGATCGTTATGCATGCTAGCTAGCTTAAATCCAAATACTTTGAGCAGGAAAGAAAATAAAAATCCCTAATTTCGAATCGGGGAAATGTGTTTTCCTTGGCAGCGGAGCCCGTTCAAAACTGAGCAGTGTAGTGGAGCTCTTTCAGCAATAGATACCATGTGTATGTAAAACAACCTTGAAGTTTTAATGTTCTCTTTGTGCTACACCTTTTAAAATGTATTTATAACTAGTGTATGACATACAAACAATGGAAAGCTTTCTAGGCTGAGTTCATTACAGGTATTAAATGCAACTATAATTATACCTTTCTTCATTCGCTTGAGGTGACCTGCTATTTGGCACATTTTGGGTGGAAATATTCTCATTCACTTCACGGAATGTTTTTGCCTGTATTAGTGCCAGGATGTAGTAACTGCTTTACCCAGACATATAATTCTTTCAGAATGCTGGAATGGAACACCATGAAAATTAATATTCTGCATTTTCCCTGCAGACCTTTAGCAAGAGGAATTTCACATGATTTTTTTTTTCAGAAACCTGATATATGCTGTATAGCTTAAGGATCACATTCAAGTTATGTCCTATTATTGGTTAGCACCAGGCCAACACCCTGTATACAATATAGTATTTATTTTAAGCAAGCTATATCCTTAAGGTTTTATAATCTCTTTACACAATGGGTATATTTAGAAAATAATGCATACAGTAGGCAGATACATACTCTTGCTTTACAATGTTGCAATTGAGCCCGTGTCTTTGAGTCATATAAACATGAGTTTACGAACTGTTTTAAATTTCAGGAAATAGATTGCGCTACTCAGTATTGCAAATTTTAAAACTTCATTGCCATATGCATGTATGCTACGTGTTTGTGAAAGAATGCATAGATGCCTGTGTAAGTTTGTTTAAATTTATTTATGTATTTCCATTGGAAGCCTCTGCAGCTGTCTCCTCAGTGGTGAGACAGAGGATGTCACAGTGCGCCAGTAACCTTACTACTGCATAAAGGTCCTATCTATACAATTATATTTACTGGAATGCAGCAATTATTTTTAGCTATGCAAACTTCTAGTGTAAAACATTATGTATGAAATCTCTGAGTGTCATAAAATATAAAAATAGATTCCACCATTCTGCCATACATTTTTAGAACAAAATGTTACTGATGACAATTTCAACTATCTTGGGGTACTCATTTCTCTTTCTTTTCCAGAGAAAACCATTATTAGTGCATTTTTTTTGCTTATTTTTCTAATTCTTTTAAAAAGAATTCTATCACAGAAAAACACTGTATTTGCTTCTTTTGCCCTTTCCAGAAATGATGCCCTGTGATCCATTTTCACTGTGCTGTCTAC